>NC_080019.1:55006465-55672242 GCF_030020395.1 Manis pentadactyla
GTTAGGTTTTTGGGAAACTGTAGAGGGATGGTATTGTTACATGTAGACTTAGGTCCTTCTCTTAAGTTAGGGCGAGTATACGATTCAGTTCCAGCATTACTGTGAGCCAAGGTTGATATCCAAGGTTATGGTGGATTTTAAGGAAACAGGTCCACGCTGGGGTTAGGGTTATGTAATCGTTAAAGTGTATGGGGTTTACGTGAATAGAGCTCGATTTTGGATCCTACTCTGATGTGAGGGCGTAGGCCAGACTGATCTTGATCATCATGGTGTGGCATAGGTGACATCAATGCTGACGCTGAGGGTCCAGGTTAAGGGACCTTGGTTAGCGGTAGGGTTTTTGTAAGGAAATGTCTATGCAGAAGATATGGTTCTGGATATAATTAGGGTGCAGTTTTGAAGTCAGGGCGAGTGTGAGGTCGAGTCACAGGGTTGAGGGAGTCATAGTTGATATCAATGGTGAAGGCGAAGTATCTGGTCCATGGCTCGGGTCTAGGGTTCCGTTTAGGTGTTCGATAAGGAGTACGGGTGAGATAGGTTTACAGTTAGATTCGGATCCATCTCTGATGTGAAGGCGAGCGCAAGATTGAGTTTCAGTTTTAAGGTGAGATGTGGGTGTCATGAATGCTTAAGTTGAAGTGTCAGATCCTGGCGCCAGGGATAGGGCTGGCATTAGTTGTAAGTTAAGGTGTATTGGGCTGACTGAGTGACAGTTAGAGATCTGATCCGTCTCCGATGTGAGGGCAATGGCCAGATTGATCTTCAGGATTATGGGGAGGAATGACAGACGTCAATGCTGATGGTGGCAGTTCAGTTAAAGGGGCCTGGGCTAGGTTTAGGGTTTCCTGTAAGGGAAAGTCTATGCATATGATACGGTTACGGAGAGAATTTGGGTTCAATTCTGATGTGAGTGCGAGGGTGAGATTGAGTGTCAGGGTAAAGATGTGGCTCCTAATCGGCAGCAATGTTGAAGTCAGAGTATCTAGTCCAGGGCTCGGGTCTAGGGTTAGGCTTAGGTGTTCAGTAAGATTTACAGGAACATAGAGTTACATTTAGAGTTCGAATCTGACCCTGATGTGAGGGCGATGGCCAGATTGAGCTTCATGTTTACTTTGCGGCATGACAGACGTTGCAGCTGATGGCGTCGTTTCAGGTAAAGTGGCCAGGGTTAGAGTTATGTTATTGTGCTCTGTGAGGTGTACAGGAAGGATAGGGTGATGGACAGACTTAGGGTGTTCTCTGATGTGAGGGCAAGTTCGAGATGGAGGTTCAGGTTTACGGTGAAGTGTGAATGATGCCAATGGTTACGGTGAAGGGTCAAGTAAAGAGTCCCTTCTATTATTGAGATTAAAGGGTCTTTCTGTTCTACAGAAAGGATAAGTTAAGGAATAGGGTTAGGTTCCAGCTCTGATGTGAGTGCGCTTCTGAAATTGCGATTCATTGTTGAGGAGGGCCCTGGGTGATGTCGAAGCTTACGTTGTGTGGATAGGCCCAGCATTCAGTGATAGGGTTAAAATTTTGTGTTCTCTCTGATTTCCAGAGACATTAGCATTACGGAAAGAGTTAGGTCCTGGGTCTGATGTGACGGGGAGAGCAACATGGTGGATCAGGATTATGGTGAGGCATGGGTGACATCAATGTTCCAGGTGAGCTGTCAGGACCACTGGCCAGGGCTAGGCTAAGCGTTAGGTTTTCGGTTAGGTGAAGAGAGAGGGTGTTTTCACATTTATACATATTGTCCTTCTCTTACGTTAGGGCGAATGTGCGATTCAGTTCCAGGATTACAGTGTGGCAAAGGTGATATCCATGATGAGGTTGGAGTTTCAGGCCACTGGTCCGCGCTAGGGTTAGGGTTATGTAATCGTTAAAGAGTATGGGTTGGACCGGGATACTTTTCGATTTGCATCCTACTCTGACGTGAGGGCGAAGGCCAGATTGATCTTCATCATCGTGGTGTGGCATCGGTGACATCAATGCTGACGCTGAGGGTACAGGTTAATAGACCTGGTTTAGGGATAAGATTTTCTGTAAGGAAAAGTCTATGCGGTACATATGGTTATGGACAGAATTAGAGAGCAGTTCTGAGGTCAGGGCGAGTGTGAGATTGAGTCGCAGGGTCAATGCAGTCACAGTTGATATCAACGGTGAAGGTGAATTATCTGTTCCAGGGTAGGGTGTACGGTTAGATTTAGGTGTTCGATAAGGAATACGGGTGTGATATGGTTACAGTTAGACTTCAGATCTATCTCTGATGTGTGGGAGAGTGCATGATTGAGGTTGAAGTTAAAGCTGAAATATGGGTGACATCAAAGATGAAGGTGAAGTGTCAGATCCTGTCGCCAGGGCTAGGGTTAGCATTAGTTGTAAGGTAAGGAGTATGGGGCAGTTTGAGTGGCAGTAAGAGTTGTGATCTGACTCTGATGTGAAGGAAATGGCCAGAATGTGCTTCAGGATTATGGGGAGGAATGACAGAAGTCGATGCTGATGGTGGCGGTTCAGTGAAATTGGCCTGGGCTAGGGTTAGGGTTTCCTGTAAGGGAAAATCTATGCATATGTTACGGTGACGGAGAAAACTAGGGTTCAGTTCTGATGTGTGGACGAGTGTGAGATTGAGGCTCATGGTTAAGATGTGTCTCCTAGTTGGCACAAATGTTGAAGGCGAAGAATCTAGTCTAGTTCTCGGGCCTAGGGTTAGGGTTAGGTGTTCACTAAGATTTACAGTAACATAGAGTTACATTTAGAGTTTGCATCTGACCCTGATGTGAGGGCGATGGCCAGATTGAGCTTCAGGTTTATGGTGCGGCATGACAGACGTTGAAGTTGACTATGTCAGCTGAGGTAAAGTGGCCAGGGCTAGAGTTATGGTATTGTGTTCTGTGAGGTGTACAGGAAGGATAGGGGTATGGACAGACTTAGGGCTTATCTCTGATGTGAGGAGAAGTGCGAGATTGAGGTTCAGGATTACGGTGAAGTGTGGGTCATGCCAATGGTTACGGTGAAAGGACAGGTCCAAGATTCATGGCTAGGGTTAGGATTACTGCGTCGTTCTGTTCTACAGAAAGGACAAGTTAAGGATTAAGGTTAGGGTCCAGCTCTGATGTGAGTGCGAGTGTGAAATTGCGATTCAGTGTTGAGGAGGGCCCTGGGTGATGTCAATGGTGACGTTGTGTGGATAGGCCCAGGACTCAGTGCTAGGCTTAAAATTTTGTGTTCTCTCTGTTTTCCGGAGACATTAGCATTACGGAAAGTGTTAGGGTCTGGGTCTGATGCGACGGTAAGTGCAAGATGGTGGATCAGGTTTATGGTGAGGCATGGGTGACGTCAGTGGTCAAGTCGGGTGTCATAACCACGGGCCAGGGCTAGGGTAAGGGTTAGGTTTTTGGGAAACTGTAGAGGGATGGTATTGTTACATGTAGACTTAGGTCCTTCTCTTAAGTTAGGGCGAGTATACGATTCAGTTCCAGCATTACTGTGAGCCAAGGTTGATATCCAAGGTTATGGTGGATTTTAAGGAAACAGGTCCACGCTGGGGTTAGGGTTATGTAATCGTTAAAGTGTATGGGGTTTACGTGAATAGAGCTCGATTTTGGATCCTACTCTGATGTGAGGGCGTAGGCCAGACTGATCTTGATCATCATGGTGTGGCATAGGTGACATCAATGCTGACGCTGAGGGTCCAGGTTAAGGGACCTTGGTTAGCGGTAGGGTTTTTGTAAGGAAATGTCTATGCAGAAGATATGGTTCTGGATATAATTAGGGTGCAGTTTTGAAGTCAGGGCGAGTGTGAGGTCGAGTCACAGGGTTGAGGGAGTCATAGTTGATATCAATGGTGAAGGCGAAGTATCTGGTCCATGGCTCGGGTCTAGGGTTCCGTTTAGGTGTTCGATAAGGAGTACGGGTGAGATAGGTTTACAGTTAGATTCGGATCCATCTCTGATGTGAAGGCGAGCGCAAGATTGAGTTTCAGTTTTAAGGTGAGATGTGGGTGTCATGAATGCTTAAGTTGAAGTGTCAGATCCTGTCGCCAGGGATAGGGCTGGCATTAGTTGTAAGTTAAGGTGTATTGGGCTGACTGAGTGACAGTTAGAGATCTGATCCGTCTCCGATGTGAGGGCAATGGC
The DNA here is from genome assembly GCF_030020395.1 of Manis pentadactyla. Classification (NCBI taxonomy): domain Eukaryota; kingdom Metazoa; phylum Chordata; class Mammalia; order Pholidota; family Manidae; genus Manis; species Manis pentadactyla. The sequence goes on from NC_080019.1 coordinate 55,010,587, forward strand.
CAGATTGATCTTCAGGATTATGGGGAGGAATGACAGACGTCAATGCTGATGGTGGCAGTTCAGTTAAAGGGGCCTGGGCTAGGTTTAGGGTTTCCTGTAAGGGAAAGTCTATGCATATGATACGGTTACGGAGAGAATTTGGGTTCAATTCTGATGTGAGTGCGAGGGTGAGATTGAGTGTCAGGGTAAAGATGTGGCTCCTAATCGGCAGCAATGTTGAAGTCAGAGTATCTAGTCCAGGGCTCGCGTCTAGGGTTAGGCTTAGGTGTTCAGTAAGATTTACAGGAACATAGAGTTACATTTAGAGTTCGAATCTGACCCTGATGTGAGGGCGATGGCCAGATTGAGCTTCATGTTTACTTTGCGGCATGACAGACGTTGCAGCTGATGGCGTCGTTTCAGGTAAAGTGGCCAGGGTTAGAGTTATGTTATTGTGCTCTGTGAGGTGTACAGGAAGGATAGGGTGATGGACAGACTTAGGGTGTTCTCTGATGTGAGGGCAAGTTCGAGATGGAGGTTCAGGTTTACGGTGAAGTGTGAATGATGCCAATGGTTACGGTGAAGGGTCAAGTAAAGAGTCCCTTCTATTGTTGAGATTAAAGGGTCTTTCTGTTCTACAGAAAGGATAAGTTAAGGAATAGGGTTAGGTTCCAGCTCTGATGTGAGTGCGCTTCTGAAATTGCGGTTCATTGTTGAGGAGGGCCCTGGGTGATGTCGAAGCTTACGTTGTGTGGATAGGCCCAGGATTCAGTGATAGGGTTAAAATTTTGTGTTCTCTCTGATTTCCAGAGACATTAGCATTACGGAAAGAGTTAGGTCCTGGGTCTGATGTGACGGGGAGAGCAACATGGTGGATCAGGATTATGGTGAGGCATGGGTGACATCAATGTTCCAGGTGAGCTGTCAGGACCACTGGCCAGGGCTAGGCTAAGCGTTAGGTTTTCGGTTAGGTGAAGAGAGAGGGTGTTTTCACATTTATACATATTGTCCTTCTCTTACGTTAGGGCGAATGTGCGATTCAGTTCCAGGATTACAGTGTGGCAAAGGTGATATCCATGATGAGGTTGGAGTTTCAGGCCACTGGTCCGCGCTAGGGTTAGGGTTATGTAATCGTTAAAGAGTATGGGTTGGACCGGGATACTTTTCGATTTGCATCCTACTCTGACGTGAGGGCGAAGGCCAGATTGATCTTCATCATCGTGGTGTGGCATCGGTGACATCAATGCTGACGCTGAGGGTACAGGTTAATAGACCTGGTTTAGGGATAAGATTTTCTGTAAGGAAAAGTCTATGCGGTACATATGGTTATGGACAGAATTAGAGAGCAGTTCTGAGGTCAGGGCGAGTGTGAGATTGAGTCGCAGGGTCAATGCAGTCACAGTTGATATCAACGGTGAAGGTGAATTATCTGTTCCAGGGTAGGGTGTACGGTTAGATTTAGGTGTTCGATAAGGAATACGGGTGTGATATGGTTACAGTTAGACTTCAGATCTATCTCTGATGTGTGGGAGAGTGCATGATTGAGGTTGAAGTTAAAGCTGAAATATGGGTGACATCAAAGATGAAGGTGAAGTGTCAGATCCTGTCGCCAGGGCTAGGGTTAGCATTAGTTGTAAGGTAAGGAGTATGGGGCAGATTGAGTGGCAGTAAGAGTTGTGATCTGACTCTGATGTGAAGGAAATGGCCAGAATGTGCTTCAGGATTATGGGGAGGAATGACAGAAGTCGATGCTGATGGTGGCGGTTCAGTGAAATTGGCCTGGGCTAGGGTTAGGGTTTCCTGTAAGGGAAAATCTGTGCATATGTTACGGTGACGGAGAAAACTAGGGTTCAGTTCTGATGTGTGGACGAGTGTGAGATTGAGGCTCATGGTTAAGATGTGTCTCCTAGTTGGCACAAATGTTGAAGGCGAAGAATCTAGTCTAGTTCTCGGTCCTAGGGTTAGGGTTAGGTGTTCACTAAGATTTACAGTAACATAGAGTTACATTTAGAGTTTGCATCTGACCCTGATGTGAGGGCGATGGCCAGATTGAGCTTCAGGTTTATGGTGCGGCATGACAGACGTTGAAGTTGACTATGTCAGCTCAGGTAAAGTGGCCAGGGCTAGAGTTATGGTATTGTGTTCTGTGAGGTGTACAGGAAGGATAGGGGTATGGACAGACTTAGGGCTTATCTCTGATGTGAGGAGAAGTGCGAGATTGAGGTTCAGGATTACGGTGAAGTGTGGGTCATGCCAATGGTTACGGTGAAAGGACAGGTCCAAGATTCATGGCTAGGGTTAGGATTACTGCGTCGTTCTGTTCTACAGAAAGGACAAGTTAAGGATTAAGGTTAGGGTCCAGCTCTGATGTGAGTGCGAGTGTGAAATTGCGATTCAGTGTTGAGGAGGGCCCTGGGTGATGTCAATGGTGACGTTGTGTGGATAGGCCCAGGACTCAGTGCTAGGCTTAAAATTTTGTGTTCTCTCTGTTTTCCGGAGACATTAGCATTACGGAAAGTGTTAGGGTCTGGGTCTGATGCGACGGTAAGTGCAAGATGGTGGATCAGGTTTATGGTGAGGCATGGGTGACGTCAGTGGTCAAGTCGGGTGTCATAACCACGGGCCAGGGCTAGGGTAAGGGTTAGGTTTTTGGGAAACTGTAGAGGGATGGTATTGTTACATGTAGACTTAGGTCCTTCTCTTAAGTTAGGGCGAGTATACGATTCAGTTCCAGCATTACTGTGAGCCAAGGTTGATATCCAAGGTTATGGTGGATTTTAAGGAAACAGGTCCACGCTGGGGTTAGGGTTATGTAATCGTTAAAGTGTATGGGGTTTACGTGAATAGAGCTCGATTTTGGATCCTACTCTGATGTGAGGGCGTAGGCCAGACTGATCTTGATCATCATGGTGTGGCATAGGTGACATCAATGCTGACGCTGAGGGTCCAGGTTAAGGGACCTTGGTTAGCGGTAGGGTTTTTGTAAGGAAATGTCTATGCAGAAGATATGGTTCTGGATATAATTAGGGTGCAGTTTTGAAGTCAGGGCGAGTGTGAGGTCGAGTCACAGGGTTGAGGGAGTCATAGTTGATATCAATGGTGAAGGCGAAGTATCTGGTCCATGGCTCGGGTCTAGGGTTCCGTTTAGGTGTTCGATAAGGAGTACGGGTGAGATAGGTTTACAGTTAGATTCGGATCCATCTCTGATGTGAAGGCGAGCGCAAGATTGAGTTTCAGTTTTAAGGTGAGATGTGGGTGTCATGAATGCTTAAGTTGAAGTGTCAGATCCTGGCGCCAGGGATAGGGCTGGCATTAGTTGTAAGTTAAGGTGTATTGGGCTGACTGAGTGACAGTTAGAGATCTGATCCGTCTCCGATGTGAGGGCAATGGCCAGAGTGAGCTTCAGGATTATGGGGAGGAATGACAGACGTCAATGCTGGTGTTGGCAGTTCAGTTAAAGGGGCCTGGGCTAGGTTTAGGGTTTCCTGTAAGGGAAAGTCTATGCATATGATACGGTTACGTAGAGAATTTGGGTTCAATTCTGATGTGAGTACGAGGGTGAGATTGAGTCTCAGGGTAAAGATGTGGCTCCTAGTCGGCAGCAATGTGGAAGTCAGAGTATCTAGTCCAGGGCTCGGGTCTAGGGTTAGGCTTAGGTGTTCAGTAAGATTTACAGGATCATAGAGTTACATTTAGAGTTCGAATCTGACCCTGATGTGAGGGCGATGGCCAGATTGAGCTTCATGTTTACTTTGCGGCATGACAGACGTTGCAGCTGATGGCGGCGTTTCAGGTAAAGTGTCCAGGGTTAGAGTTATGTTATTGTGCTCTGTGAGGTGTACAGGAAGGATAGGGTGATGGACAGACTTAGGGTGTTCTCTGATGTGAAGGCAAGTTCGAGATGGAGGTTAAGGTTTACGGTGAAGTGTGAATGATGCCAATGGTTACGGTGAAGGGTCAAGTAAAGAGTCCCTTCTATTGTTGAGATTAAAGGGTCTTTCTGTTCTACAGAAAGGATAAGTTAAGGAATAGGGTTAGGTTCCAGCTCTGATGTGAGTGCGCTTCTGAAATTGCGGTTCATTGTTGAGGAGGGCCCTGGGTGATGTCGAAGCTTACGTTGTGTGGATAGGCCCAGGATTCAGTGATAGGGTTAAAATTTTGTGTTCTCTCTGATTTCCAGAGACATTAGCATTACGGAAAGAGTTAGGTCCTGGGTCTGATGTGACGGGGAGAGCAACATGGTGGATCAGGTTTATGGTGAGGCATTGGTGACATCAAGTGTTCCAGGTGAGCTGTCAGTACCACTGGCCAGGGCTAGGCTAAGCGTTAGGTTTTCGGTTAGCTGAAGAGAGAGGGTGTTTTCACAGTTATACATATTGTCCTTCTCTTACGTTAGGGCGAATTTGCGATTCAGTCCCAGGATTACAGTGTGGCAAAGGTGATATCCATGATGAGGTTGGAGTTTCAGGCCACTGGTCCGCGCTAGGGTTAGTGTTATGTAATCGTTAAAGAGTATGGGTTGGACCGGGATACGTTTCGATTTGCTTCCTACTCTGACGTGAGGGCGAAGGCCAGATTGATCTTCATCATCGTGGTGTGGCATCGGTGACATCAATGCTGACGCTGAGGGTACAGGTTAATAGACCTGGTTTAGGGATAAGATTTTCTGTAAGGAAAAGTCTATGCGGTACATATGGTTATGGACAGAATTAGGGAGCAGTTCTGAGGTCAGGGCGAGTGTGAGATTGAGTCGCAGGGTCAATGCAGTCACAGTTGATATCAACGGTGAAGGTGAATTATCTGTTGCATGGTAGGGTGTACGGTTAGATTTAGGTGTTCGATAAGGAATACGGGTGTGATATGGTTACAGTTAGACTTCAGATCTATCTCTGATGTGTGGGAGAGTGCATGATTGAGGTTGAGGTTAAAGCTGAAATATGGGTGACATCAAAGATGAAGGTGAATTGTCAGATCCTGTCGCCAGGGCTAGGGTTAGCATTAGTTGTAAGGTAAGGAGTATGGGGCAGATTGAGTGGCAGTAAGAGTTGTGATCTGACTCTGATGTGAAGGAAATGGCCAGAATGTGCTTCAAGATTATGGGGAGGAATGACAGAAGTCGATGCTGATGGTGGCGGTTCAGTGAAATTGGCCTGGGCTAGGGTTAGGGTTTCCTGTAAGGGAAAATCTATGCATATGTTACGGTGACGGAGAAAACTAGGGTTCAGTTCTGATGTGTGGACGAGTGTGAGATTGAGGCTCATGGTTAAGATGTGTCTCCTAGTTGGCACAAATGTTGAAGGCGAAGAATCTAGTCTAGTTCTCGGGCCTAGGGTTAGGGTTAGGTGTTCACTAAGATTTACAGTAACATAGAGTTACATTTAGAGTTTGCATCTGACCCTGATGTGAGGGCGATGGCCAGATTGAGCTTCAGGTTTATGGTGCGGCATGACAGACGTTGAAGTTGACTATGTCAGCTCAGGTAAAGTTGCCAGGGCTAGAGTTACGGTATTGTGTTCTGTGTGGTGTACAGGAAGTATTGGGGTATGGACAGACTTAGGGCTAGTCTCTGATGTTTGGGCAAGTGCGAGATTGAGGTTCAGGATTACGGTGAAGTGTGGGTCATGCCAATGGTTACGGTGAATGGACAGGTCCAAGATTCACGGCTAGTGTTAGGATTACTGCGTCGTTCTGTTCTACAGAAAGGACAAGTTTAGGATTAAGGTTAGGGTCCAGCTCTGATGTGAGTGCGAGTGTGAAATTTCGATTCAGTGTTGAGGAGGGCCCTGGGTGATGTCAATTGTGACGTTGTGTGGATAGGCCCCGGACTCAGTGCTAGGCTTAAAATTTTGTGTTCTCTCTGTTTTCCGGAGACATTAGCATTACGGAAAGTGTTAGGTTCTGGGTCTGATGTGACGGTAAGTGCAAGATGGTGTATCAGGTGTATGGTGAGGCATGGGTGACGTCAGTGGTCAAGTTCGGGTGTCAGGACCACGGGCCAGGGCTAGGGATAGGGTTAGGATATTGGGAAGCTGTAGTGGGATGGTATTGTTACGTTTAGACTTAGGTTCCTTCTCTTACGTTAGGGCGACTATACGATTCAGTGCCAGGATTACTGTGAGCCAAGTTGATATCCAAGGTTATAGTGGAGTTTCAGGAAACAGGTCCACGCTAGGGTTAGGGTTATATAATCGTTAAAGTGTATGGGGTTTACGTGAATAGAGCTCGATTTTGGATCCTTCTCTGATGTGGGGGCGTAGGCCAGACTGATCTTGTTCATCAAGGTGTGGCATAGGTGACATAAATGCTGATGCTGAGGGTCCAGTTTAAGGGACCTTGGTTCGCGGTAGGGTTTTTGTAAGGAAATGTCTATGCAGAAGATATGGTTCTGGATATAATTAGGGTGCAGTTTTGAAGTCAGGGCGAGTGTGAGGTCGAGTCACAGGGTTGAGGGAGTCATAGTTGATATCAATGGTGAAGGCGAAGTATCTGGTCCATGGCTCGGGTCTAGGGTTCCGTTTAGGTGTTCGATAAGGAGTACGGGTGAGATAGGTTTACAGTTAGATTCGCAACCATCTCTGATGTGAAGGCGAGCGCAAGATTGAGTTTCAGTTTTAAGGTGAGATGTGGGTGTCATGAATGCTTAAGTTGAAGTGTCAGATCCTTGCTCCATAGATAGGGCTGGCATTAGTTGTAAGTTAAGGTGTATTGGGCTGACTGAGTGACAGTTAGAGATCTGATCCGTCTCCGATGTGAGGGCAATGGCCAGATTGATCTTCAGGATTATGGGGAGGAATGACAGACGTCAACGCTGATGGTGGCAGTTCAGTTAAAGGGGCCTGGGCTAGGTTTAGGGTTTCCTGTAAGGGAAAGTCTATGCATATGATATGGTTACGGAGAGAATTTGGGTTCAATTCTGATGTGAGTGCGAGGGTGAGATTGAGTCTCAGGGTAAAGATGTGGCTCCTAGTCTGCAGCAATGTTGAAGTCAGAGTATCTAGTCCAGGGCTCGGGTCTAGGGTTAGGCTTAGGTGTTCAGTAAGATTTACAGGAACATAGAGTTACATTTAGAGTTCGAATCTGACCCTGATGTGAGGGCGATGGCCAGATTGAGCTTCATGTTTACTTTGCGGCATGACAGACGATGCAGCTGATGGCGTCGTTTCAGGTAAAGTGGCCAGGGTTAGAGTTATGTTATTGTGCTCTGTGAGGTGTACAGGAAGGATAGGGTGATGGACAGACTTAGGGTGTTCTCTGATGTGAGGGCAAGTTCGAGATGGAGGTTCAGGTTTACGGTGAAGTGTGAATGATGCCAATGTTTACGGTGAAGGGTCAAGTAAAGAATCATTTCTATTGTTGAGATTAAAGGGTCTTTCTGTTCTACAGAAAGGATAAGTTAAGGAATAGGGTTAGGTTCCAGCTCTGATGTGAGTGCGCTTCTGAAATTGCGATTCATTGTTGAGGAGGGCCCTGGGTGATGTCGAAGCTTACGTTGTGTGGATAGGCCCAGGATTCAGTGATAGGGTTAAAATTTTGTGTTCTCTCTGATTTCCAGAGACATTAGCATTACGGAAAGAGTTAGGTCCTGGGTCTGATGTGACGGGGAGAGCAACATGGTGGATCAGGATTATGGTGAAGCATGGGTGACATCAATGTTCCAGGTGAGCTGTCAGGACCAATGGCAAGGGCTAGGCTAAGCGTTAGGTTTTCGGTTAGGTGAAGAGAGAGGGTGTTTTCACATTTATACATATTGTCCTTCTCTTACGTTAGGGCGAATGTGCGATTCAGTTCCAGGATTACAGTGTGGCAAAGGTGATATCCATGATGAGGTTGGAGTATCAGGCCACTCATCCGCGCTAGGGTTAGGGTTATGTAATCGTTAAAGAGTATGGGTTGGACCGGGATACGTTTCGATTTGCTTCCTACTCTGACGTGAGGGCGAAGGCCAGATTGATCTTCATCATCGTGGTGTGGCATCGGTGACATCAATGCTGACGCTGAGGGTACAGGTTAATAGACCTGGTTTAGGGATAAGATTTTCTGTAAGGAAAAGTCTATGCGGTACATATGGTTATGGACAGAATTAGGGAGCAGTTCTGAGGTCAGGGCGAGTGTGAGATTGAGTCGCAGGGTCAATGCAGTCACAGTTGATATCAACGGTGAAGGTGAATTCTCTGTTTCAGGGTAGGGTTTACGGTTAGATTTAGGTGTTCGATAAGGAATACGGGTGTGATATGTGATATGGTTACAGTTAGACTTCAGATCTATCTCTGATGTGAGGGAGAGTGCATGATTGAGTTTGAAGTAAAAGCTGAAATATGGGTGACATCAAAGATGAAGGTGAAGTGTCAGATCCTGGCGCCAGGGATAGGGCTGGCATTAGTTGTAAGTTAAGGTGTATTGGGCTGACTGAGTGACAGTTAGAGATCTGATCCGTCTCCGATGTGAGGGCAATGGCCAGATTGATCTTCAGGATTATGGGGAGGAATGACAGACGTCAATGCTGATGGTGGCAGTTCAGTTAAAGGGGCCTGGGCTAGGTTTAGGGTTTCCTGTAAGGGAAAGTCTATGCATATGATACGGTTACGGAGAGAATTTGGGTTCAATTCTGATGTGAGTGCGAGGGTGAGATTGAGTCTCAGGGTAAAGATGTGGCTCCTAATCGGCAGCAATGTTGAAGTCAGAGTATCTAGTCCAGGGCTCGGTTCTAGGGTTAGGCTTAGGTGTTCAGTAAGATTTACAGGAACATAGAGTTACATTTAGAGTTCGAATCTGACCCTGATGTGAGGGCGATGGTCAGATTGAGCTTCATGTTTACTTTGCGGCATGACAGACGTTGCAGCTGATGGCGTCGTTTCAGGTAAAGTGGCCAGGGTTAGAGTTATGTTATTGTGCTCTGTGAGGTGTACAGGAAGGATAGGGTGATGGACAGACTTAGGGTGTTCTCTGATGTGAGGGCAAGTTCGAGATGGAGGTTCAGGTTTACGGTGAAGTTTGAATGATGCCAATGGTTACGGGGAAGGGTCAAGTAAAGAGTCATTTCTATTGTTGAGATTAAAGGGTCTTTCTGTTCTACAGAAAGGATAAGTTAAGGAATAGGGTTAGGTTCCAGCTCTGATGTGAGTGCGCTTCTGAAATTGCGATTCATTGTTGAGGAGGGCCCTGGGTGATGTCGAAGCTTACGTTGTGTGGATAGGCCCAGGATTCAGTGATAGGGTTAAAATTTTGTGTTCTCTCTGATTTCCAGAGACATTAGCATTACGGAAAGAGTTAGGTCCTGGGTCTGATGTGACGGGGAGAGCAACATGGTGGATCAGGATTATGGTGAGGCATGGGTGACATCAATGTTCCAGGTGAGCTGTCAGGACCACTGGCCAGGGCTAGGCTAAGCGTTAGGTTTTCGGTTAGGTGAAGAGAGAGGGTGTTTCCACATTTATACATATTGTCCTTCTCTTACGTTAGGGCGAATGTGCGATTCAGTTCCAGGATTACAGTGTGGCAAAGGTGATATCCATGATGAGGTTGGAGTTTCATGCCACTGGTCTGCGCTAGGGTTAGGGTTATGTAATCGTTAAAGAGTATGGGTTGGACCGGGATACGTTTCGATTTGCATCCTACTCTGACGTGAGGGCGAAGGCCAGATTGATCTTCATCATCGTGGTGTGGCATCGGTGACATCAATGCTGACGCTGAGGGTACAGGTTAATAGACCTGGTTTAGGGATAAGATTTTCTGTAAGGAAAAGTCGATGCGGTACATATGGTTATGGACAGAATTAGAGAGCAGTTCTGAGGTCAGGGCGAGTGTGTGATTGAGTCGCAGGGTCAATGCAGTCACAGTTGATATCAACGGTGAAGGAGAATTATCTGTTCGAGGGTAGGGTGTACGGTTAGATTTAGGTGTTCGATAAGGAATACGGGTGTGATATGGTTACAGTTAGACTTCAGATCTATCTCTGATGTGTGGGAGAGTGCATGATTGAGGTTGAGGTTAAAGCTGAAATATGGGTGACATCAAAGATGAAGGTGAAGTGTCAGATCCTGTCGCCAGGGCTAGGGTTAGCATTAGTTGTAAGGTAAGGAGTATGGGGCAGATTGAGTGGCAGTAAGAGTTGTGATCTGACTCTGATGTGAAGGAAATGGCCAGAATGTGCTTCAGGATTATGGGGAGGAATGACAGAAGTCGATGCTGATGGTGGCGTTTCAGTGAAATTGGCCTGGGCTAGGGTTAGGGTTTCCTGTAAGGGAAAATCTATGCATATGTTACGGTGACGGAGAAAACTAGGGTTCAGTTCTGATGTGTGGACGAGTGTGAGATTGAGGCTCATGGTTAAGATGTGTCTCCTAGTTGGCACAAATGTTGAAGGCGAAGAATCTAGTCTAGTTCTCGGGCCTAGGGTTAGGGTTAGGTGTTCACTAAGATTTACAGTAACATAGAGTTACATTTAGAGTTTGCATCTGACCCTGATGTGAGGGCGATGGCCAGATTGAGCTTCAGGTTTATGGTGCGGCATGACAGACGTTGAAGTTGAGTATGTCAGCTGAGGTAAAGTGGCCAGGGCTAGAGTTATGGTATTGTGTTCTGTGAGGTGTACAGGAAGGATAGGGGTATGGACAGACTTAGGGCTTATCTCTGATGTGAGGAGAAGTGCGAGATTGAGGTTCAGGATTACGGTGAAGTGTGGGTCATGCCAATGGTTACGGTGAAAGGACAGGTCCAAGATTCATGGCTAGGGTTAGGATTACTGCGTCGTTCTGTTCTACAGAAAGGACAAGTTAAGGATTAAGGTTAGGGTCCAGCTCTGATGTGAGTGCGAGTGTGAAATTGCGATTCAGTTTTGAGGAGGGCCCTGGGTGATGTCAATGGTGACGTTGTGTGGATAGGCCCAGGACTCAGTGCTAGGCTTAAAATTTTGTGTTCTCTCTGTTTTCCGGAGACATTAGCATTACGGAAAGTGTTAGGGTCTGGGTCTGATTCGACGGTAAGTGCAAGATGGTGGATCAGGTTTATGGTGAGGCATGGGTGACGTCAGTGGTCAAGGTCGGGTGTCAGGACCACGGGCCAGGGCTAGGGTTAGGGATAGGTTTTTGGGAAGCTGTAGAGGGATGGTATTGTTACATGTAGACTTAGGTCCATCTCTTAAGTTAGGGCGAGTAGACGATTCAGTTCAAGGATTACTGTGAGCCAAGGTTGATATCCAAGGTTATGGTGGATTTTAAGGAAACAGGTCCACGCTGGGGTTAGGGTTATGTAATCGTTAAAGTGTATGGGGTTTACGTGAATATAGCTCGATTTTTGATACTTCTCTGATGTGAGGGCATAGGACAGACTGATCTTGATCATCATGGTGTGGCATAGGTGACATCAATGCTGACGCTGAGGGTCCAGGTTAAGGGACCTTGGTTAGCGGTAGGGTTTTTGTAAGGAAATGTCTATGCAGAAGATATGGTTCTGGATATAATTAGGGTGCAGTTTTGAAGTCAGGGCGAGTGTGAGGTCGAGTCACAGGGTTGAGGGAGTCATAGTTGATATCAATGGTGAAGGCGAAGTATCTGGTCCATGGCTCATGTCTAGGGTTCCGTTTAGGTGTTCGATAAGGGGTACGGGTGATATAGGTTTACAGTTAGATTCGCATCCATCTCTGATGTGAAGGCGAGCGCAAGATTGAGTTTCAGTTTTAAGGTGAGATGTGGGTGTCATGAATGCTTAAGTTGAAGTGTCAGATCCTGGCGCCAGGGATAGGGCTGGCATTAGTTGTAAGTTAAGGTGTATTGGGCTGACTGAGTGACAGTTAGAGATCTGATCCGTCTCCGATGTGAGGGCAATGGCCAGATTGATCTTCAGGATTATGGGGAGGAATGACAGACGTCAACGCTGATGGTGGCAGTTCAGTTAAATGGGCCTGGGCTAGGGTTAGGGTTTCCTGTAAGGGAAAGTCTATGCATATGATATGGTTACGGAGAGAATTTGGGTTCAATTCTGATGTGAGTGCGAGGGTGAGATTGAGTCTCAGGGTAAAGATGTGGCTCCTAGTCTGCAGCAATGTTGAAGTCAGAGTATCTAGTCCAGGGCTCGGGTCTAGGGTTAGGCTTAGGTGTTCAGTAAGATTTACAGGAACATAGAGTTACATTTAGAGTTCGAATCTGACCCTGATGTGAGGGCGATGGCCAGACTGAGCTTCATGTTTACTTTGCGGCATGACAGACGTTGCAGCTGATGGCGTCGTTTCAGGTAAAGTGGCCAGGGTTAGAGTTATGTTATTGTGCTCTGTGATGTGTACAGGAAGGATAGGGTGATGGACAGACTTAGGGTTTTCTCTGATGTGAGGGCAAGTTCGAGATGGAGGTTCAGGTTTACGGTGAAGTGTGAATGATGCCAATGGTTACGGTGAAGGGTCAAGTAAAGAGTCATTTCTATTGTTGAGATTAAAGGGTCTTTCTGTTCTACAGAAAGGATAAGTTAAGGAATAGGGTTAGGTTCCAGCTCTGATGTGAGTGCGCTTCTGAAATTGCGATTCATTGTTGAGGAGGGCCCTGGGTGATGTCGAAGCTTACGTTGTGTGGATAGGCCCAGGATTCAGTGATAGGGTTAAAATTTTGTGTTCTCTCTGATTTCCAGAGACATTAGCATTACGGAAAGAGTTAGGTCCTGGGTCTGATGTGACGGGGAGAGCAACATGGTGGATCAGGATTATGGTGAAGCATGGGTGACATCAATGTTCCAGGTGAGCTGTCAGGACCAATGGCAAGGGCTAGGCTAAGCGTTAGGTTTTCGGTTAGGTGAAGAGAGAGGGTGTTTTCACATTTATACATATTGTCCTTCTCTTACGTTAGGGCGAATGTGCGATTCAGTTCCAGGATTACAGTGTGGCAAAGGTGATATCCATGATGAGGTTGGAGTATCAGGCCACTGGTCCGCACTACGGTTAGGGTTATGTAATCGTTAAAGAGTATGGGTTGGACCGGGATACGTTTCGATTTGCATCCTACTCTGACGTGAGGGCGAAGGCCAGATTGATCTTCATCATCGTGGTGTTGCATCGGTGACATCAATGCTGACGCTGAGGGTACAGGTTAATAGACCTGGTTTAGGGATAAGATTTTCTGTAAGGAAAAGTCTATGCGGTACATATGGTTATGGACAGAATTAGGGAGCAGTTCTGAAGTCAGGGCGAGTGTGAGATTGAGTCGCAGGGTCAATGCAGTCACAGTTGATATCAACGGTGAAGGTGAATTATCTGTTCCAGGGTAGGGTGTACGGTTAGATTTAGGTGTCCGATAAGGAATACGGGTGTGATATTGTTACAGTTAGACTTCAGATCTATCTCTGATGTGTGGGAGAGTGCATGATTGAGGTTGAAGTTAAAGCTGAAATATGGGTGACATCAAAGATGAAGGTGAAGTGTCAGATCATGTCGCCAGGGCTTGGGTTAGCATTAGTTGTAAGGTAAGGAGTATGGGGCAGATTGAGTGGCAGTAAGAGTTGTGATCTGACTCTGATGTGAAGGAAATGGCCAGAATGTGCTTCAGGATTATGGGGAGGAATGACAGAAGTCGATGCTGATGGTGGCGGTTCAGTGAAATTGGCCTGGGCTAGGGTTAGGGTTTCCTGTAAGGGAAAATCTATGCATATGTTAGGGTGACGGAGAAAATTAGGGTTCAGTTCTGATGTGTGGACGAGTGTGAGATTGAGGCTCATGGTTAAGATGTGTCTCCTAGTTGGCACAAATGTTGAAGGCGAAGAATCTAGTCTAGTTCTCGGGCCTAGGGTTATGGTTAGGTGTTCACTAAGATTTACAGTAACATAGAGTTACATTTAGAGTTTGCATCTGACCCTGATGTGAGGGCGATGGCCAGATTGATCTTCAGGTTTATGGTGCGGCATGACAGACGTTGAAGTTGACTATGTCAGCTGAGGTAAAGTGGCCATGCTAGAGTTATGGTATTGTGTTCTGTGAGGTGTACAGGAAGGATAGGGGTATGGACAGACTTAGGGCTTATCTCTGATGTGAGGAGAAGTGCGAGATTGAGGTTCAGGATTACGGTGAAGTGTGGGTCATGCCAATGGTTACGGTGAAAGGACAGGTCCAAGATTCATGGCTAGGGTTAGGATTACTGCGTCGTTCTGTTCTACAGAAAGGACAAGTTTAGGATTAAGGTTAGGGTCCAGCTCTGATGTGAGTGCGAGTGTGAAATTGCGATTCAATGTTGAGTAGGGCCCTGGGTGATGTCAATGGTGACATTGTGTGGATCGGCCAAGGACTCAGTGCTAGGCTTAAAATTTTGTGTTCTCTCTGTTTTCCGGAGACATTAGCATTACAGAAAGAGTTAGGTTATGGGTCTGATGTGACGGTAAGTGCAAGATGGTTGATCAGGTTTATGGTGAGGCATGGGTGACGTCAGTGGTCAAGGTCGGGTGTCAGGACCACGGGCCAGGGCTAGGGTTAGGGTTAGGTTTTTGTGAAGCTGTAGAGGGATGGTATTGTTACGTTTAGACTTAGGTTCCTTCTCTTACGTTACGGCGACTATACGATTCAGTTCCAGGTTTACTGTGAGCCAAGGTTGATATCCAAGGTTATGGTGGAATTTCAGGAAAGAGGTCTACGCTAGGGTTAGGGATATGTAATCGTTAAAGTGTATGGGGTTTACGTGAATAGAGCTCGATTTTGGATCCTACTCTGATGTGAGGGCGTAGGCCAGACTGATCTTGATCATCATGGTGTGGCTAGGTGACATCAATGCTGGCGCTGATGGTCCAGGTTAAGGGACCGTGGTTAGCGTAGGGTTTATGTACGGAAATGTATATGCAGAAGATATGGTTTTGGATATAATTAGGGTGCAGTTTTGAAGTCAGGGCGAGAGTGAGGTCGAGTCACATGGTTGAGGGAGTCATAGTTGATATCAATGGTGAAGGCGATGTATCTGGTCCATGGCTCGGGTCTAGGGTTCCGTTTAGGTGTTCGGTAAGGAGTATGGGTGAGATAGGGTTACAGTTAGATTCGGATCCATCTCTGATGTGAGGGCGAGCGCAAGATTGAGTTTCAGTTTTAAGGTGAAGTGTGAGTGTCATGAATGCTTAAGTTGAAGTGTCAGAAGCTGTCGCCAGGGCTAGGGCTGGCATTAGTTGTAAGTTAAGGTGTATTGGGCTGACTGAGTGACAGTTAGAGATCTGATCCGTCTCCGATGTGAGGGCAATGGCCAGAGTGAGCTTCAGGATTATGGGGAGGAATGACAGACGTCAATGCTGGTGGTGGCAGTTCAGTTAAAGGGGCCTGGGCTAGGTTTAGGGTTTCCTGTAAGGGAAAGTCTATGCATATGATACGGTTACGTAGAGAATTTGGGTTCAATTCTGATGTGAGTACGAGGGTGAGATTGAGTCTCAGGGTAAAGATGTGGCTCCTAGTCGGCAGCAATGTGGACGTCAGAGTATCTAGTCCAGGGCTCGGGTCTAGGGTTAGGCTTAGGTGTTCAGTAAGATTTACAGGATCATAGAGTTACATTTAGACTTCGAATCTGACCCTGATGTGAGAGCGATGGCCAGATTGAGCTTCATGTTTACTTTGCGGCATGACAGACATTGCAGCTGATGGCGTCGTTTCAGGTAAAGTGGCCAGGGTTAGAGTTATGTTATTGTGCTCTGTGAGGTGTACAGGAAGGATAGGGTGATGGACAGACTTAGGGTGTTCTCTGATGTGAAGGCAAGTTCGAGATGGAGGTTCAGGTTTACGGTGAAGTGTGAATGATGCCAATGGTTACGGTGAAGGGTCAAGTAAAGAGTCCCTTCTATTGTTGAGATTAAAGGGTCTTTCTGTTCTACAGAAAGGGTAAGTTAAGGAATAGGGTTAGGTTCCAGCTCTGATGTGAGTGCGCTTCTGAAATTGCGGTTCATTGTTGAGGAGGGCCCTGGGTGATGTCGAAGCTTACGTTGTGTGGATAGGCCCAGGATTCAGTGATAGGGTTAAAATTTTGTGTTCTCTCTGATTTCCAGAGACATTAGCATTACGGAAAGAGTTAGGTCCTGGGTCTGATGTGACGGGGAGAGCAACATGGTGGATCAGGTTTATGGTGAGGCATTGGTGACATCAAATGTTCCAGGTGAGCTGTCAGTACCACTGGCCAGGGCTAGGCTAAGCGTTAGGTTTTCGGTTAGGTGAAGAGAGAGGGTGTTTTCACATTTATACATATTGTCCTTCTCTTACGTTAGGGCGAATGTGCGATTCAGTTCCAGGATTACAGTGTGGCAAAGGTGATATCCATGATGAGGTTGGAGTTTCAGACCACTGGTCCGCGCTAGGGTTAGGGTTATGTAATCGTTAAAGAGTATGGGTTGGACCGGGATACGTTTCGATTTGCTTCCTACTCTGACGTGAGGGTGAAGGCCAGATTGATCTTCATCATCGTGGTGTGGCATCGGTGACATCAATGCTGACGCTGAGGGTACAGGTTAATAGACCTGGTTTAGGGATAAGATTTTCTGTAAGGAAAAGTCTATGCGGTACATATGGTTATGGACAGAATTAGGGAGCAGTTCTGAGGTCAGGGCGAGTGTGAGATTGAGTCGCAGGGTCAATGCAGTCACAGTTGATATCAACGGTGAAGGTGAATTATCTGTTGCATGGTAGGGTGTACGGTTAGATTTAGGTGTTCGATAAGGAATACGGGTGTGATATGGTTACAGTTAGACTTCAGATCTATCTCTGATGTGTGGGAGAGTTCATGATTGATGTTGAAGTAAAAGCTGAAATATGGGTGACATCAAAGATGAAGGTGAAGTGTCAGATCCTGTCGCCAGGGCTAGGGTTAGCATTAGTTGTAAGGTAAGGAGTATGGGGCAGATTGAGTGGCAGTAAGAGTTGTGATCTGACTCTGATGTGAAGGAAATGGCCAGAATGTGCTTCAGGATTATGGGGAGGAATGACAGAAGTCGATGCTGATGGTGGCGGTTCAGTGAAATTGGCCTGGGCTAGGGTTAGGGTTTCCTGTAAGGGAAAATCTATGCATATGTTATGGTGACCGAGAAAACTAGGGTTCAGTTCTGATGTGTGGACGAGTGTGAGATTGAGGCTCATGGTTAAGATGTGTCTCCTAGTTGGCACAAATGTTGAAGGCGAAGAATCTAGTCTAGTTCTCGGGCCTAGGGTTATGGTTAGGTGTTCACTAAGATTTACAGTAACATAGAGTTACATTTAGAGTTTGCATCTGACCCTGATGTGAGGGCGATGGCCAGATTGAGCTTCAGGTTTATGGTGCGGCATGACAGTCGTTGAAGTTGACTATGTCAGCTGAGGTAAAGTGGCCAGGGCTAGAGTTATGGTATTGTGTTCTGTGAGGTGTACAGGAAGGATAGGGGTATGGACAGACTTAGGGCTTATCTCTGATGTGAGGAGAAGTGCGAGATTGAGGTTCAGGATTACGGTGAAGTGTGGGTCATGCCAATGGTTACGGTGAAAGGACAGGTCCAAGATTCATGGCTAGGGTTAGGATTACTGCGTCGTTCTGTTCTACAGAAAGGACAAGTTTAGGATTAAGGTTAGGGTCCAGCTCTGATGTGAGTGCGAGTGTGAAATTGCGATTCAATGTTGAGTAGGGCCTTGGGTGATGTCAATGGTGTCATTGTGTGGATCGGCCAAGGACTCAGTGCTAGGCTTAAAATTTTGTGTTCTCTCTGTTTTCCGGAGACATTAGCATTACAGAAAGTGTTAGGTTATGGGTCTGATGTGACGGTAAGTGCAAGATGGTGGATCAGGTTTATGGTGAGGCATGGGTGACGTCAGTGGTCAAGGTCGGGTGTCAGGACCACGGGCCAGGGCTAGGGTTAGGGTTAGGTTTTTGTGAAGCTGTAGAGGGATGGTATTGTTACGTTTAGACTTAGGTTCCTTCTCTTACGTTAGGGCGACTATACGATTCAGTTCCAGGTTTACTGTGAGCCAAGGTTGATATCCAAGGTTATGGTGGAATTTCAGGAAAGAGGTCTATGCTAGGGTTAGGGATATGTAATCGTTAAAGTGTATGGGGTTTACGTGAATAGAGCTCGATTTTGGAACCTACTCTGATGTGAGGGCGTAGGCCAGACTGATCTTGATCATCATGGTGTGGCATAGGTGACATCAATGCTGGCGCTGATGGTCCAGGTTAAGGGACCGTGGTTAGCGTAGGGTTTATGTACGGAAATGTATATGCAGAAGATATGGTTTTGGATATAATTAGGGTGCAGTTTTGAAGTCAGGGCGAGAGTGAGGTCGAGTCACATGGTTGAGGGAGTCATAGTTGATATCAATGGTGAAGGCGATGTATCTGGTCCATGGCTCGGGTCTAGGGTTCCGTTTAGGTGTTCGGTAAGGAGTATGGGTGAGATAGGGTTACAGTTAGATTCGGATCCATCTCTGATGTGAGGGCGAGCGCAAGATTGAGTTTCAGTTTTAAGGTGAAGTGTGAGTGTCATGAATGCTTAAGTTGAAGTGTCAGAAGCTGTCGCCAGGGCTAGGGCTGGCATTAGTTGTAAGTTAAGGTGTATTGGGCTGACTGAGTGACAGTTAGAGATCTGATCCGTCTCCGATGTGAGGGCAATGGCCAGAGTGAGCTTCAGGATTATGGGGAGGAATGACAGACGTCAATGCTGGTGGTGGCAGTTCAGTTAAAGGGGCCTGGGCTAGGTTTAGGGTTTCCTGTAAGGGAAAGTCTATGCATATGATACGGATACGTAGAGAATTTGGGTTCAATTCTGATGTGAGTACGAGGGTGAGATTGAGTCTCAGGGTAAAGATGTGGCTCCTAGTCGGCAGCAATGTGGAAGTCAGAGTATATAGTCCAGGGCTCGGGTCTAGGGTTAGGCTTAGGTGTTCAGTAAGATTTACAGGATCATAGAGTTACATTTAGACTTCGAATCTGACCCTGATGTGAGAGCGATGGCCAGATTGAGCTTCATGTTTACTTTGCGGCATGACAGACGTTGCAGCTGATGGCGTCGTTTCAGGTAAAGTGGCCAGGGTTAGAGTTATGTTATTGTGCTCTGTGAGGTGTACAGGAAGGATAGGGTGATGGACAGACTTAGGGTGTTCTCTGATGTGAAGGCAAGTTCGAGATGGAGGTTCAGGTTTACGGTGAAGTGTGTATGATGCCAATGGTTACGGTGAAGGGTCAAGTAAAGAGTCCCTTCTATTGTTGAGATTAAAGGGTCTTTCTGTTCTACAGAATGGATAAGTTAAGGAATAGGGTTAGGTTCCAGCTCTGATGTGAGTGCGCTTCTGAAATTGCGGTTCATTGTTGAGGAGGGCCCTGGGTGATGTCGAAGCTTACGTTGTGTGGATAGGCCCAGGATTCAGTGATAGGGTTAAAATTTTGTGTTCTCTCTGATTTCCAGAGACATTAGCATTACGGAAAGAGTTAGGTCCTGGGTCTGATGTGACGGGGAGAGCAACATGGTGGATCAGGTCTATGGTGAGGCATTGGTGACATCAAATGTTCCAGGTGAGCTGTCAGTACCACTGGCCAGGGCTAGGCTAAGCGTTAGGTTTTCGGTTAGGTGAAGAGAGAGGGTGTTTTCACATTTATACATATTGTCCTTCTCTTACGTTAGGGCAAATGTGCGATTCAGTTCCAGGATTACAGTGTGGCAAAGGTGATATCCATGATGAGGTTGGAGTTTCAGACCACTGGTCCGCGCTAGGGTTAGGGTTATGTAATCGTTAAAGAGTATGGGTTGGACCGGGATACGTTTCGATTTGCTTCCTACTCTGACGTGAGGGCGAAGGCCAGATTGATCTTCATCATCATAGTGTGGCATCGGTGACATCAATGCTGACGCTGAGGGTACAGGTTAATAGACCTGGTTTAGGGATAAGATTTTCTGTAAGGAAAAGTCTATGCGGTACATATGGTTATGGACAGAATTAGGGAGCAGTTCTGAGGTCAGGGCGAGTGTGAGATTGAGTCGCAGGGTCAATGCAGTCACAGTTGATATCAACTGTGAAGGTGAATTATCTGTTGCATGGCAGGGTGTACGGTTAGATTTAGGTGTTCGATAAGGAATACGGGTGTGATATGGTTACAGTTAGACTTCAGATCTATCTCTGATGTGTGGGAGAGTGCATGATTGAGGTTGAAGTTAAAGCTGAAATATGGGTGACATCAAAGATGAAGGTGAAGTGTCAGATCCTGTCGCCAGGGCTAGGGTTAGCATTAGTTGTAAGGTAAGGAGTATGGGGCAGATTGAGTGGCAGTAAGAGTTGTGATCTGACTCTGATGTGAAGGAAATGGCCAGAATGTGCTTCAGGATTATGGGGAGGAATGACAGAAGTCGATGCTGATTTTGGCGGTTCAGTGAAATTGGCCTGGGCTAGGGTTAGGGTTTCCTGTAAGGGAAAATCTATGCATATGTTATGGTGACCGAGAAAATTAGGGTTCAGTTCTGATGTGTGGACGAGTGTGAGATTGAGGCTCATGGTTAAGATGTGTCTCCTAGTTGGCACAAATGTTGAAGGCGAAGAATCTAGTCTAGTTCTCGGGCCTAGGGTTAGGGTTAGGTGTTCACTAAGATTTACAGTAACATAGAGTTACATTTAGAGTTTGCATCTGACCCTGATGTGAGGGCGATGGCCAGATTGAGCTTCAGGTTTATGGTGCGGCATGACAGACGTTGAAGTTGACTATGTCAGCTCAGGTAAAGTTGCCAGGGCTAGAGTTACGGTATTGTGTACTGTGTGGTGTACAGGAAGTATTGGGGTATGGACAGACTTAGGGCTAGCCTCTGATGTTTGGGCAAGTGCGAGATTGAGGTTCAGGATTACGGTGAAGTGTGGGTCATGCCAATGGTTACGGTGAATGGACAGGTCCAAGATTCACGGCTAGTGTTAGGATTACTGCGTCGTTCTGTTCTACAGAAAGGACATGTTTAGGATTAAGGTTAGGGTCCAGCTCTGATGTGAGTGCGAGTGTGAAATTTCGATTCAGTGTTGAGGAGGGCCCTGGGTGATGTCAATGGTGACGTTGTGTGGATAGGCCCCGGACTCAGTGCTAGGCTTAAAATTTTGTGTTCTCTCTGTTTTCCGGAGACATTAGCATTACGGAAAGTGTTAGGTTCTGGGTCTGATGTGACGGTAAGTGCAAGATGGTGTATGAGGTGTATGTTGAGGCATGGGTGACGTCAGTGGTCAAGTTCGGGTGTCAGGACCACGGGCCAGGGCTAGGGATAGGGTTAGGATTTTGGGAAGCTGTAGTGGGATGGTATTGTTACGTTTAGACTTAGGTTCCTTCTCTTACGTTAGGGCGACTATACGATTCAGTGCCAGGATTACTGTGAGCCAAGTTGATATCCAAAGTTATAGTGGAGTTTCAGGAAACAGGTCCACGCTAGGGTTAGGGTTATGTAATCGTTAAAGTGTATGGGGTTTACGTGAATAGAGCTCGATTTTGGATCCTACTCTGATGTGAGGGCGTAGGCCAGACTGATCTTGATCATCATGGTGTGGCATAGGTGACATAAATGCTGACGCTGAGGGTCCAGTTTAAGGGACCTTGGTTCGCGGTAGGGTTTTTGTAAGGAAATGTCTATGAAGAAGATATGGTTTTGGATATAATTAGGGTGCAGTTTTGAAGTCAGGGCGAGTGTGAGGTCGAGTCACAGGGTTGAGGGAGTCATAGTTGATATCAGTGGTGTAGGCAAAGTATCTGGTCAATGGCTCGGGTCCAGGGTTCCGTTTAGGTGTTCGATAAGGAGTATGGGTGAGATAGGGTTACAGTTAGATTCGGATCCATCTCTGATATGAGGGCGAGCGCAAGATTGAGTTTCAGTTTTAAGGTGAGGTGTGGGTGTCATGAATGCTTAAGTTGAAGTGTCAGATCCTGGCGCCAGGGATAGGGCTGGCATTAGTTGTAAGTTAAGGTGTATTGGGCTGACTGAGTGACAGTTAGAGATCTGATTCATCTCTGATGTGACGGCAATGGCCGGAGTGACCTTCAGGATTATGGGGAGGAATGACAGACGTCAATGCTGATGATGGCAGTTCAGTTAATGGGGCCTGGGCTACGTTTAGGTTTTCCTGTAAGGGAACGTCTATGCATATGATACGGTTACGGAGAGAATTTGGGTTCAATTCTGATGTGAGTGCGAATTTGAGACTGAGTCTCAGGGTAAAGATGTGCCTCCTAGTCGGCAGCAATGTTGAAGTCAGAGTATCTATTCCAGGGCTCGGGTGTAGGGTTAGGCTTAGGTGTTCAGTAAGATTTACAGGAACATAGAGTTACATTTAGACTTCGAATCTGACACTGATGTGAGGGCGATGGCCAGATTGAGCTTCAGGTTTACTTTGCGGCATGACAGACATTGCAGCTGATGGCGTCGTTTCAGGTAAAGTGGCCAGGGTTAGAGTTATGTTATTGTGCTCTGTGAGGTGTACAGGAAGGATAGGGTGATGGACAGACTTAGGGTGTTCTCTGATGTGAGGGCAAGTTCGAGATGGAGGTTCAGGTTTACGGTGAAGTGTGAATGATGCCAATGGTTACGGTGAAGGGTCAAGTAAAGAGTCATTTCTATTGTTGAGATTAGAGGGTCTTTCTGTTCTACAGAAAGGATAAATTAAGGATTAAGGTTAGGGTCCAGCTCTGATGTGTGTGGGCTTCTGAAATTGCGTTTCATTGTTGAGGAGGGCCATGGGTGATGTCGAAACTGACGTTGTGTGGATAGGCCCAGGAATCAGTGATAGGGTTAAAATTTTGTGTTCTCTCTGATTTCCAGAGACATTAGCATTACGGAAAGAGTTAGGTTCTGGGTCTGATGTGACGGGGAGAGCAAGATGGTGGATCAGGTTTATATTGAGGCATGGCTGTCGTCAGTGTTCCAGGTGAGGTGTCAGGACCACTGGCCAGGGCTAGGCTTAGGTTTAAGTTTTTCGGTAGCTGTAGAGAGATGGTTTTGTTACAATTACACATAGGGTCCTTCTCTTACGTTAGGGCGAATATGCGATTCAGTTCCAGGATTACAGTGAGGCAAGGGTGATATCCATGATGATGGTGGAGTTTCAGGCCACGGGTCCGCTCAAGGGTTATGGTTATGCAATCGTTATGAGGTATGGGGTGAACCGGTATACGTTTTGATTTGCATCCTACTCTGACGTGAGGGCGAAAGCCAGATTCATCTTCATCATTGTGCTGTGGCATCGGTGACATCAATGCTGACGCTGAGGGTACAGGTTAATAGACCTGGTTTAGGGATAAGATTTTCTGTAAGGAAAAGTCTATGTGGTACATATGGTTATGGACAGAATTAGGGAGCAGTTCTGATGTCAGGGCGAGTGTGAGATTGAGTCGCAGGGTCAATAGAGTCATAGTTGATATCAACGCTGAAGGTGAATTATCTGTTCCAGGGTCGGGTGTACGGTTAGATTTAGGTGTTCGATAAGGAATACGGGTGTGATATGGTTACAGTTAGACTTCAGATCTATCTCTGATGTGAGGGAGAGTGCATGATTGAGTTTGAAGTTAAAGCTGAAATATGGGTGACATCAAAGATGAAGGTGAAGTGTCAGATCATGTCGCCAGGGCTTGGGTTAGCATTAGTTGTAAGGTAAGGAGTATGGGGCAGATTGAGTGGCAGTAAGAGTTGTGATCTGACTCTGATGTGAAGGAAATGGCCAGAATGTGCTTCAGGATTATGGGGAGGAATGACAGAAGTCGATGCTGATGGTGGCGGTTCAGTGAAATTGGCCTGGGCTAGGGTTAGGGTTTCCTGTAAGGGAAAATCTATGCATATGTTACGGTGATGGAGAAAATTAGGGTTCAGTTCTGATGTGTGGACGAGTGTGAGATTGAGGCTCATGGTTAAGATGTGTCTCCTAGTTGGCACAAATGTTGAAGGCGAAGAATCTAGTCTAGTTCTCGGGCCTAGGGTTATGTTTAGGAGTTCACTAAGATTTACAGTAACATAGAGTTACATTTAGAGTTTGCATCTGACCCTGATGTGAGGGCGATGGCCAGATTGAGCTTCAGGTTTATGGTACGGCATGACAGACGTTGAAGTTGACTATGTCAGCTGAGGTAAAGTGGCCAGGGCTAGAGTTATGGTATTGTGTTCTGTGAGGTGTACAGGAAGGATAGGGGTATGGACAGACTTAGGGCTTATCTCTGATGTGAGGAGAAGTGCGAGATTGAGGTTCAGGATTACGGTGAAGTGTGGGTCATGCCAATGGTTACGGTGAAAGGACAGGTCCAAGATTCATGGCTAGGGTTAGGATTACTGCGTCGTTCTGTTCTACAGAAAGGACAAGTTTAGGATTAAGGTTAGGGTCCAGCTCTGATGTGAGTGCGAGTGTGAAATTGCGATTCAATGTTGAGTAGGGCCTTGGGTGATGTCAATGGTGTCATTGTGTGGATCGGCCAAGGACTCAGTGCTAGGCTTAAAATTTTGTGTTCTCTCTGTTTTCCGGAGACATTAGCATTACGGAAAGAGTTAGGTTATGGGTCTGATGTGACGGTAAGTGCAAGATGGTGGATCAGGTATATGGTGAGGCATGGGTGACGTCAGTGGTCAAGGTCGGGTGTCAGGACCACGGGCCAGGGCTAGGGTTAGGGTTAGGTTTTTGTGAAGCTGTAGAGGGATGGTATTGTTACGTTTAGACTTAGGTTCCTTCTCTTACGTTAGGGCGACTATACGATTCAGTTCCAGGTTTACTGTGAGCCAAGGTTGATATCCAAGGTTATGGTGGAATTTCAGGAAAGAGGTCTATGCTAGGGTTAGGGATATGTAATCGTTAAAGTGTATGGGGTTTACGTGAATAGAGCTCGATTTTGGAACCTACTCTGATGTGAGGGCGTAGGCCAGACTGATCTTGATCATCATGGTGTGGCATAGGTGACATCAATGCTGGCGCTGATGGTCCAGGTTAAGGGACCGTGGTTAGCGTAGGGTTTATGTACGGAAATGTATATGCAGAAGATATGGTTTTGGATATAATTAGGGTGCAGTTTTGAAGTCAGGGCGAGAGTGAGGTCGAGTCACATGGTTGAGGGAGTCATAGTTGATATCAATGGTGAAGGCGATGTATCTGGTCCATGGCTCGGGTCTAGGGTTCCGTTTAGGTGTTCGGTAAGGAGTATGGGTGAGATAGGGTTACAGTTAGATTCGGATCCATCTCTGATGTGAGGGCGAGCGCAAGATTGAGTTTCAGTTTTAAGGTGAAGTGTGAGTGTCATGAATGCTTAAGTTGAAGTGTCAGAAGCTGTCGCCAGGGCTAGGGCTGGCATTAGTTGTAAGTTAAGGTGTATTGGGCTGACTGAGTGACAGTTAGAGATCTGATCCGTCTCCGATGTGAGGGCAATGGCCAGAGTGAGCTTCAGGATTATGGGGAGGAATGACAGACGTCAATGCTGGTGGTGGCAGTTCAGTTAAAGGGGCCTGGGCTAGGTTTAGGGTTTCCTGTAAGGGAAAGTCTATGCATATGATACGGATACGTAGAGAATTTGGGTTCAATTCTGATGTGAGTACGAGGGTGAGATTGAGTCTCAGGGTAAAGATGTGGCTCCTAGTCGGCAGCAATGTGGAAGTCAGAGTATATAGTCCAGGGCTCGGGTCTAGGGTTAGGCTTAGGTGTTCAGTAAGATTTACAGGATCATAGAGTTACATTTAGACTTCGAATCTGACCCTGATGTGAGAGCGATGGCCAGATTGAGCTTCATGTTTACTTTGCGGCATGACAGACGTTGCAGCTGATGGCGTCGTTTCAGGTAAAGTGGCCAGGGTTAGAGTTATGTTATTGTGCTCTGTGAGGTGTACAGGAAGGATAGGGTGATGGACAGACTTAGGGTGTTCTCTGATGTGAAGGCAAGTTCGAGATGGAGGTTCAGGTTTACGGTGAAGTGTGTATGATGCCAATGGTTACGGTGAAGGGTCAAGTAAAGAGTCCCTTCTATTGTTGAGATTAAAGGGTCTTTCTGTTCTACAGAATGGATAAGTTAAGGAATAGGGTTAGGTTCCAGCTCTGATGTGAGTGCGCTTCTGAAATTGCGGTTCATTGTTGAGGAGGGCCCTGGGTGATGTCGAAGCTTACGTTGTGTGGATAGGCCCAGGATTCAGTGATAGGGTTAAAATTTTGTGTTCTCTCTGATTTCCAGAGACATTAGCATTACGGAAAGAGTTAGGTCCTGGGTCTGATGTGACGGGGAGAGCAACATGGTGGATCAGGTCTATGGTGAGGCATTGGTGACATCAAATGTTCCAGGTGAGCTGTCAGTACCACTGGCCAGGGCTAGGCTAAGCGTTAGGTTTTCGGTTAGGTGAAGAGAGAGGGTGTTTTCACATTTATACATATTGTCCTTCTCTTACGTTAGGGCAAATGTGCGATTCAGTTCCAGGATTACAGTGTGGCAAAGGTGATATCCATGATGAGGTTGGAGTTTCAGACCACTGGTCCGCGCTAGGGTTAGGGTTATGTAATCGTTAAAGAGTATGGGTTGGACCGGGATACGTTTCGATTTGCTTCCTACTCTGACGTGAGGGCGAAGGCCAGATTGATCTTCATCATCATAGTGTGGCATCGGTGACATCAATGCTGACGCTGAGGGTACAGGTTAATAGACCTGGTTTAGGGATAAGATTTTCTGTAAGGAAAAGTCTATGCGGTACATATGGTTATGGACAGAATTAGGGAGCAGTTCTGAGGTCAGGGCGAGTGTGAGATTGAGTCGCAGGGTCAATGCAGTCACAGTTGATATCAACGGTGAAGGTGAATTATCTGTTGCATGGCAGGGTGTACGGTTAGATTTAGGTGTTCGATAAGGAATACGGGTGTGATATGGTTACAGTTAGACTTCAGATCTATCTCTGATGTGTGGGAGAGTGCATGATTGAGGTTGAAGTTAAAGCTGAAATATGGGTGACATCAAAGATGAAGGTGAAGTGTCAGATCCTGTCGCCAGGGCTAGGGTTAGCATTAGTTGTAAGGTAAGGAGTATGGGGCAGATTGAGTGGCAGTAAGAGTTGTGATCTGACTCTGATGTGAAGGAAATGGCCAGAATGTGCTTCAGGATTATGGGGAGGAATGACAGAAGTCGATGCTGATGGTGGCGGTTCAGTGAAATTGGCCTGGGCTAGGGTTAGGGTTTCCTGTAAGGGAAAATCTATGCATATGTTATGGTGACCGAGAAAATTAGGGTTCAGTTCTGATGTGTGGACGAGTGTGAGATTGAGGCTCATGGTTAAGATGTGTCTCCTAGTTGGCACAAATGTTGAAGGCGAAGAATCTAGTCTAGTTCTCGGGCCTAGGGTTAGGGTTAGGTGTTCACTAAGATTTACAGTAACATAGAGTTACATTTAGAGTTTGCATCTGACCCTGATGTGAGGGCGATGGCCAGATTGAGCTTCAGGTTTATGGTGCGGCATGACAGACGTTGAAGTTGACTATGTCAGCTCAGGTAAAGTTGCCAGGGCTAGAGTTACGGTATTGTGTACTGTGTGGTGTACAGGAAGTATTGGGGTATGGACAGACTTAGGGCTAGTCTCTGATGTTTGGGCAAGTGCGAGATTGAGGTTCAGGATTACGGTGAAGTGTGGGTCATGCCAATGGTTACGGTGAATGGACAGGTCCAAGATTCACGGCTAGTGTTAGGATTACTGCGTCGTTCTGTTCTACAGAAAGGACATGTTTAGGATTAAGGTTAGGGTCCAGCTCTGATGTGAGTGCGAGTGTGAAATTTCGATTCAGTGTTGAGGAGGGCCCTGGGTGATGTCAATGGTGACGTTGTGTGGATAGGCCCCGGACTCAGTGCTAGGCTTAAAATTTTGTGTTCTCTCTGTTTTCCGGAGACATTAGCATTACGGAAAGTGTTAGGTTCTGGGTCTGATGTGACGGTAAGTGCAAGATGGTGTATGAGGTGTATGTTGAGGCATGGGTGACGTCAGTGGTCAAGTTCGGGTGTCAGGACCACGGGCCAGGGCTAGGGATAGGGTTAGGATTTTGGGAAGCTGTAGTGGGATGGTATTGTTACGTTTAGACTTAGGTTCCTTCTCTTACGTTAGGGCGACTATACGATTCAGTGCCAGGATTACTGTGAGCCAAGTTGATATCCAAAGTTATAGTGGAGTTTCAGGAAACAGGTCCACGCTAGGGTTAGGGTTATGTAATCGTTAAAGTGTATGGGGTTTACGTGAATAGAGCTCGATTTTGGATCCTACTCTGATGTGAGGGCGTAGGCCAGACTGATCTTGATCATCATGGTGTGGCATAGGTGACATAAATGCTGACGCTGAGGGTCCAGTTTAAGGGACCTTGGTTCGCGGTAGGGTTTTTGTAAGGAAATGTCTATGAAGAAGATATGGTTTTGGATATAATTAGGGTGCAGTTTTGAAGTCAGGGCGAGTGTGAGGTCGAGTCACAGGGTTGAGGGAGTCATAGTTGATATCAGTGGTGTTGGCAAAGTATCTGGTCAATGGCTCGGGTCCAGGGTTCCGTTTAGGTGTTCGATAAGGAGTATGGGTGAGATAGGGTTACAGTTAGATTCGGATCCATCTCTGATATGAGGGCGAGCGCAAGATTGAGTTTCAGTTTTAAGGTGAGGTGTGGGTGTCATGAATGCTTAAGTTGAAGTGTCAGATCCTGGCGCCAGGGATAGGGCTGGCATTAGTTGTAAGTTAAGGTGTATTGGGCTGACTGAGTGACAGTTAGAGATCTGATTCATCTCTGATGTGACGGCAATGGCCGGAGTGACCTTCAGGATTATGGGGAGGAATGACAGACGTCAATGCTGATGATGGCAGTTCAGTTAATGGGGCCTGGGCTACGTTTAGGTTTTCCTGTAAGGGAACGTCTATGCATATGATACGGTTACGGAGAGAATTTGGGTTCAATTCTGATGTGAGTGCGAATTTGAGACTGAGTCTCAGGGTAAAGATGTGCCTCCTAGTCGGCAGCAATGTTGAAGTCAGAGTATCTATTCCAGGGCTCGGGTGTAGGGTTAGGCTTAGGTGTTCAGTAAGATTTACAGGAACATAGAGTTACATTTAGACTTCGAATCTGACACTGATGTGAGGGCGATGGCCAGATTGAGCTTCAGGTTTACTTTGCGGCATGACAGACATTGCAGCTGATGGCGTCGTTTCAGGTAAAGTGGCCAGGGTTAGAGTTATGTTATTGTGCTCTGTGAGGTGTACAGGAAGGATAGGGTGATGGACAGACTTAGGGTGTTCTCTGATGTGAGGGCAAGTTCGAGATGGAGGTTCAGGTTTACGGTGAAGTGTGAATGATGCCAATGGTTACGGTGAAGGGTCAAGTAAAGAGTCATTTCTATTGTTGAGATTAGAGGGTCTTTCTGTTCTACAGAAAGGATAAATTAAGGATTAAGGTTAGGGTCCAGCTCTGATGTGTGTGGGCTTCTGAAATTGCGTTTCATTGTTGAGGAGGGCCATGGGTGATGTCGAAACTGACGTTGTGTGGATAGGCCCAGGAATCAGTGATAGGGTTAAAATTTTGTGTTCTCTCTGATTTCCAGAGACATTAGCATTACGGAAAGAGTTAGGTTCTGGGTCTGATGTGACGGGGAGAGCAAGATGGTGGATCAGGTTTATATTGAGGCATGGCTGTCGTCAGTGTTCCAGGTGAGGTGTCAGGACCACTGGCCAGGGCTAGGCTTAGGTTTAAGTTTTTCGGTAGCTGTAGAGAGATGGTTTTGTTACAATTACACATAGGGTCCTTCTCTTACGTTAGGGCGAATATGCGATTCAGTTCCAGGATTACAGTGAGGCAAGGGTGATATCCATGATGATGGTGGAGTTTCAGGCCACGGGTCCGCTCAAGGGTTATGGTTATGCAATCGTTATGAGGTATGGGGTGAACCGGTATACGTTTTGATTTGCATCCTACTCTGACGTGAGGGCGAAAGCCAGATTCATCTTCATCATTGTGCTGTGGCATCGGTGACATCAATGCTGACGCTGAGGGTACAGGTTAATAGACCTGGTTTAGGGATAAGATTTTCTGTAAGGAAAAGTCTATGTGGTACATATGGTTATGGACAGAATTAGGGAGCAGTTCTGATGTCAGGGCGAGTGTGAGATTGAGTCGCAGGGTCAATAGAGTCATAGTTGATATCAACGCTGAAGGTGAATTATCTGTTCCAGGGTCGGGTGTACGGTTAGATTTAGGTGTTCGATAAGGAATACGGGTGTGATATGGTTACAGTTAGACTTCAGATCTATCTCTGATGTGAGGGAGAGTGCATAATTGAGTTCGAAGATAAAGCTGAAATATGGGTGACATCAAAGATGAAGGTGAAGTGTCAGATCCTGGCGCCAGGGCTAGGGTTAGCATTAGTTGTAAGGTAAGGAGTATTTTGCAGATTGAGTGGCAGTAAGAGTTCTGATCTGACTCTGATGTGAAGGAAATGGCCAGAATGTGCTTCAGGATTATGGGGAGGAATGACAGAAGTCGATGCTGATGGTGGCGGTTCAGTGAAATTGGCCTGGGCTAGGGTTAGGGTTTCCTGTAAGGGAAAATCTATGCATATGTTACGGTGACGGAGAAAACTAGGGTTCAGTTCTGATGTGTGGACGAGTGTGAGATTGAGGCTCATGGTTAAGATGTGTCTCCTAGTTGGCAGAAATGTTGAAGGCGAAGAATCTAGTCTAGTTCTCGGGCCTAGGGTTAGGGTTTGGTGTACACTAAGATTTACAATAACATAGAGTTACATTTAGAGTTTCATTGACCCTGATGTGAGGGCGATGGCCAGATTGAGCTTCAGGTTTATGGTGCGGCATGACAGATGTTGAAGTTGACTATGTCAGCTCAGGTAAAGTGGCCAGGGCTAGAGTTATGGTATTGTGTTCTGTGAGGTGTACAGGAAGTATAGGGGTATGTACAGACTTAAGGCTGGTCTCTGATGTGAGGGCAATTGCGAGATTGAAGTTCAGGATTACGGTGAAGTGTTGGTCAAGCCAATGGTTATAGTGAAAGGACAGGTCCAAGATTCATGGCTAGGGTTAGGATTACTGCGTCATTCTCTTCTACAGAAAGGACAAGTTTAGAATTAAGGTTAGGGTCCAGCTCTGATGTGAGTGCGAGTGCGAAATTGCGATTCAGTGTTGAGGAGGGCCCTGGGTGATGTCAATGGTGACGTTGTGTAGTACGCCCCGGACTCAGTGCTAGGCTTAAAATTTTGTGTTATCTCTGTTTTCCGGAGACATTAGCATTACGGAAAGAGTTAGGTTCTGGGTCTGATGTGATGGTAAGTGTAAGATGGTGGATCAGGTTTATGGTGAGGCATGGGTGATGTCAGTGGTCAAGTTCGGGTGTCAGGACCAAGGGCCAGGGCTAGGGTTAGGGTTAGGATTTTGAGAAGCTGTAGAGAGATGGTATTGTTACGTTTAGACTTAGGATCCTTCTCTTACCTTAGGGCGACTATACGATTCAGTTCCAGGATTACTGTGAGCCAAGTTAATATCCAAGGTTATGGTGGAGTTTCAGGAAACATGTCCACGCTAGGGTTAGGGATATGTAATCGTTAAAGTGTATGGGGTGTACGTGAATAGAGCACGATTTTTGATCCTCCTCTGATTTGAGGCCGTAGGCCAGACTGATCTTGATTATCATGGTGTGGCATAGGTGACATCAATGCTGACGCTGAGGGTCCAGGTTAAGGGACCTTGGTTAGCGGTAGGGTTTTTGTAAGGAAATGTCTATGCAGAAGTTATGGTTTTGGATATAATTAGGGTGCAGTTTTGAAGTCAGAGCGAGTGTGAGGTCGAGTCACAGGGTTGAGGGAGTCATAGTTGATATCAATGGTGAAGGCGAAGTATCTGGTCCATGGCTCGGGTCTAGTGTTCCGTTTAGGTGTTCGATAAGGAGTACGGGTGAGATAGGTTTACAGTTAGATTCGGATCCATCTCTGATGTGAAGGCGAGCGCAAGATTGAGTTTCAGTTTTAAGGTGAGATGTGGGTGTCATGAATGCTTAAGTTGAAGTGTCAGATCCTGGCGCCAGGGATAGGGCTGGCATTAGTTGTAAGTTAAGGTGTATTGGGCTGACTGAGTGACAGTTAGAGATCTGATCCGTCTCCGATGTGAGGGCAATGGCCAGATTGATCTTCAGGATTATGGGGAGGAATGACAGACGTCAATGCTGATGGTGGCAGTTCAGTTAAAGGGGCCTGGGCTAGGTTTAGGGTTTCCTGTAAGGGAAAGTCTATGCATATGATACGGTTACGGAGAGAATTTGGGTTCAATTCTGATGTGAGTGCGAGGGTGAGATTGAGTCTCAGGGTAAAGATGTGGCTCCTAATCGGCAGCAATGTTGAAGTCAGAGTATCTAGTCCAGGGCTCGGGTCTAGGGTTAGGCTTAGGTGTTCAGTAAGATTTACAGGAACATAGAGTTACATTTAGAGTTCGAATCTGACCCTGATGTGAGGGCGATGGCCAGATTGAGCTTCATGTTTACTTTGCGGCATGACAGACGTTGCAGCTGATGGCGTCGTTTCAGGTAAAGTGGCCAGGGTTAGAGTTATGTTATTGTGCTCTGTGAGGTGTACAGGAAGGATAGGGTGATGGACAGACTTAGGGTGTTCTCTGATGTGAGGGCAAGTTCGAGATGGAGGTTCAGGTTTACGGTGAAGTTTGAATGATGCCAATGGTTACGGTGAAGGGTCAAGTAAAGAGTCATTTCTATTGTTGAGATTAAAGGGTCTTTCTGTTCTACAGAAAGGATAAGTTAAGGAATAGGGTTAGGTTCCAGCTCTGATGTGAGTGCGCTTCTGAAATTGCGATTCATTGTTGAGGAGGGCCCTGGGTGATGTCGAAGCTTACGTTGTGTGGATAGGCCCAGGATTCAGTGATAGGGTTAAAATTTTGTGTTCTCTCTGATTTCCAGAGACATTAGCATTACGGAAAGAGTTAGGTCCTGGGTCTGATGTGACGGGGAGAGCAACATGGTGGATCAGGATTATGGTGAGGCATGGGTGACATCAATGTTCCAGGTGAGCTGTCAGGACCACTGGCCAGGGCTAGGCTAAGCGTTAGGTTTTCGGTTAGGTGAAGAGAGAGGGTGTTTCCACATTTATACATATTGTCCTTCTCTTACGTTAGGGCGAATGTGCGATTCAGTTCCAGGATTACAGTATGGCAAAGGTGATATCCATGATGAGGTTGGAGTTTCAGGCCACTGGTCCGCGCTAGGGTTAGGGTTATGTAATCGTTAAAGAGTATGGGTTGGACCGGGATACGTTTCGATTTGCATCCTACTCTGACGTGAAGGCGAAGGCCAGATTGATCTTCATCATCGTGGTGTGGCATCGGTGACATCAATGCTGACGCTGAGGGTACAGGTTAATAGACCTGGTTTAGGGATAAGATTTTCTGTAAGGAAAAGTCTATGCGGTACATATGGTTATGGACAGAATTAGAGAGCAGTTCTGAGGTCAGGGCGAGTGTGTGATTGAGTCGCAGGGTCAATGCAGTCACAGTTGATATCAACGGTGAAGGAGAATTATCTGTTCGAGGGTAGGGTGTACGGTTAGATTTAGGTGTTCGATAAGGAATACGGGTGTGATATGGTTACAGTTAGACTTCAGATCTATCTCTGATGTGTGGGAGAGTGCATGATTGAGGTTGAGGTTAAAGCTGAAATATGGGTGACATCAAAGATGAAGGTGAAGTGTCAGATCCTGTCGCCAGGGCTAGGGTTAGCATTAGTTGTAAGGTAAGGAGTATGGGGCAGATTGAGTGGCAGTAAGAGTTGTGATCTGACTCTGATGTGAAGGAAATGGCCAGAATGTGCTTCAGGATTATGGGGAGGAATGACAGAAGTCGATGCTGATGGTGGCGGTTCAGTGAAATTGGCCTCGGCTAGGGTTAGGGTTTCCTGTAAGGGAAAATCTATGCATATGTTACGGTGACGGAGAAAACTAGGGTTCAGTTCTGATGTGTGGACGAGTGTGAGATTGAGGCTCATGGTTAAGATGTGACTCCTAGTTGGCACAAATGTTGAAGGCGAAGAATCTAGTCTAGTTCTCGGGCCTAGGGTTAGGGTTAGGTGTTCACTAAGATTTACAGTAACATAGAGTTACATTTAGAGTTTGCATCTGACCCTGATGTGAGGGCGATGGCCAGATTGAGCTTCAGGTTTATGGTGCGGCATGAGAGACGTTGAAGTTGAGTATGTCAGCTGAGGTAAAGTGGCCAGGGCTAGAGTTATGGTATTGTGTTCTGTGAGGTGTACAGGAAGGATAGGGGTATGGACAGACTTAGGGCTTATCTCTGATGTGAGGAGAAGTGCGAGATTGAGGTTCAGGATTACGGTGAAGTGTGGGTCATGCCAATGGTTACGGTGAAAGGACAGGTCCAAGATTCATGGCTAGGGTTAGGATTACTGCGTCGTTCTGTTCTACAGAAAGGACAAGTTAAGGATTAAGGTTAGGGTCCAGCTCTGATGTGAGTGCGAGTGTGATATTGCGATTCAGTGTTGAGGAGGGCCCTGGGTGATGTCAATGGTGACGTTGTGTGGATAGGCCTAGGACTCAGTGCTAGGCTTAAAATTTTGTGTTCTCTCTGTTTTCCGGAGACATTAGCATTACGGAAAGTGTTAGGGTCTGGGTCTGATTCGACGGTAAGTGCAAGATGGTGGATCAGGTTTATGGTGAGGCATGGGTGACGTCAGTGGTCAAGTCGGGTGTCATAACCACGGGCCAGGGCTAGGGTAAGGGTTAGGTTTTTGGGAAACTGTAGAGGGATGGTATTGTTACATGTAGACTTAGGTCCTTCTCTTAAGTTAGGGCGAGTATACGATTCAGTTCCAGCATTACTGTGAGCCAAGGTTGATATCCAAGGTTATGGTGGATTTTAAGGAAACAGGTCCACGCTGGGGTTAGGGTTATGTAATCATTAAAGTGTATGGGGTTTACGTGAATAGAGCTCGATTTTGGATCCTACTCTGATGTGAGGGCGTAGGCCAGACTGATCTTGATCATCATGGTGTGGCATAGGTGACATCAATGCTGACGCTGAGGGTCCAGGTTAAGGGACCTTGGTTAGCGGTAGGGTTTTTGTAAGGAAATGTCTATGCAGAAGATATGGTTCTGGATATAATTAGATGCAGTTTTGAAGTCAGGGCGAGTGTGAGGTCGAGTCACAGGGTTGAGGGAGTCATAGTTGATATCAATGGTGAAGGCGAAGTATCTGGTCCATGGCTCGGGTCTAGGGTTCCGTTTAGGTGTTCGATAAGGAGTACGGGTGAGATAGGTTTACAGTTAGATTCGCATCCATCTCTGATGTGAAGGCGAGCGGAAGATTGAGTTTCAGTTTTAAGGTGAGATGTGGGTGTCATGAATGCTTAAGTTGAAGTGTCAGATCCTGGCGCCAGGGATAGGGCTGGCATTAGTTGTAAGTTAAGGTGTATTGGGCTGACTGAGTGACAGTTAGAGATCTGATCCGTCTCTGATGTGAGGGCAATGGCCAGATTGATCTTCAGGATTATGGGGAGGAATGACAGACGTCAATGCTGATGGTGGCAGTTCAGTTAAAGGGGCCTGGGCTAGGTTTAGGGTTTCCTGTAAGGGAAAGTCTATGCATATGATACGGTTACGGAGAGAATTTGGGTTCAATTCTGATGTGAGTGCGAGGGTGAGATTGAGTCTCAGGTAAAGATGTGGCTCCTAATCGGCAGCAATGTTGAAGTCAGAGTATCTAGTCCAGGGCTCGGGTCTAGGGTTAGGCTTAGGTGTTCAGTAAGATTTACAGGAACATAGAGTTACATTTAGAGTTCGAATCTGACCCTGATGTGAGGGCGATGGCCAGATTGAGCTTCATGTTTACTTTGCGGCATGACAGACGTTGCAGCTGATGGCGTCGTTTCAGGTAAAGTGGCCAGGGTTAGAGTTATGTTATTGTGCTCTGTGAGGTGTACAGGAAGGATAGGGTGATGGACAGACTTAGGGTGTTCTCTGATGTGAGGGCAAGTTCGAGATGGAGGTTCAGGTTTACGGTGAAGTGTGAATGATGCCAATGGTTACGGTGAAGGGTCAAGTAAAGAGTCATTTCTATTGTTGAGATTAAAGGGTCTTTCTGTTCTACAGAAAGGATAAGTTAAGGAATAGGGTTAGGTTCCAGCTCTGATGTGAGTGCTCTTCTGAAATTGCGATTCATTGTTGAGGAGGGCCCTGGGTGATGTCGAAGCTTACGTTGTGTGGATAGGCCCAGGATTCAGTGATAGGGTTAAAATTTTGTGTTCTCTCTGATTTCCAGAGACATTAGCATTACGGAAAGAGTTAGGTCCTGGGTCTGATGTGACGGGGAGAGCAACATGGTGGATCAGGTTTATGGTGAGGCATGGGTGACATCAAATGTACCAGGTAAGCTGTTAGGACCACTGGCCAGGGCTAGGCTAAGCGTTAGGTTTTCGGTTAGGTGAAGAGAGAGGGTGTTTTCACATTTATACATATTGTCCTTCTCTTACGTTAGGGCGAATGTGCAATTCAGTTCCAGGATTACAGTGTGGCAAAGGTGATATCCATGATGAGGTTGGAGTATCAGGCCACTGGTCCGCACTATGGTTAGGGTTATGTAATCGTTAAAGAGTATGGGTTGGACCGGGATACGTTTCGATTTGCATCCTACTCTGACGTGAGGGCGAAGGCCAGATTGATCTTCATCATCGTGGTGTGGCATCGGTGACATCAATGCTGACGCTGAGGGTACAGGTTAATAGACCTGGTTTAGGGATAAGATTTTCTGTAAGGAAAAGTCTATGCGGTACATATGGTTATGGACAGAATTAGGGAGCAGTTCTGAGGTAAGGGCGAGTGTGAGATTGAGTCGCAGGTTCAATGCAGTCACAGTTGATATCAACGGTGAAGGTGAATTATCTGTTCCAGGGTAGGGTGTACGGTTAGATTTAGGTGTCCGATAAGGAATACGGGTGTGATATTGTTACAGTTAGACTTCAGATCTATCTCTGATGTGTGGGAGAGTGCATGATTGAGGTTGAAGTTAAAGCTGAAATATGGGTGACATCAAAGATGAAGGTGAAGTGTCAGATCATGTCGCCAGGGCTTGGGTTAGCATTAGTTGTAAGGTAAGGAGTATGGGGCAGATTGAGTGGCAGTAAGAGTTGTGATCTGACTCTGATGTGAAGGAAATGGCCAGAATGTGCTTCAGGATTATGGGGAGGAATGACAGAAGTCGATGCTGATGGTGGCGGTTCAGTGAAATTGGCCTGGGCTAGGGTTAGGGTTTCCTGTAAGGGAAAATCTATGCATATGTTACGGTGATGGAGAAAATTAGGGTTCAGTTCTGATGTGTGGACGAGTGTGAGATTGAGGCTCATGGTTAAGATGTGTCTCCTAGTTGGCACAAATGTTGAAGGCGAAGAATCTAGTCTAGTTCTCGGGCCTAGGGTTATGTTTAGGGGTTCACTAAGATTTACAGTAACATAGAGTTACATTTAGAGTTTGCATCTGACCCTGAT
This sequence comes from Manis pentadactyla, assembly GCF_030020395.1. Taxonomy (NCBI): domain Eukaryota; kingdom Metazoa; phylum Chordata; class Mammalia; order Pholidota; family Manidae; genus Manis; species Manis pentadactyla. The sequence goes on from NC_080019.1 coordinate 55,047,995, forward strand.
GTGAGGGCGATGGCCAGATTGAGCTTCAGGTTTATGGTACGGCATGACAGACGTTGAAGTTGACTATGTCAGCTGAGGTAAAGTGGCCAGGGCTAGAGTTATGGTATTGTGTTCTGTGAGGTGTACAGGAAGGATAGGGGTATGGACAGACTTAGGGCTTATCTCTGATGTGAGGAGAAGTGCGAGATTGAGGTTCAGGATTACGGTGAAGTGTGGGTCATGCCAATGGTTACGGTGAAAGGACAGGTCCAAGATTCATGGCTAGGGTTAGGATTACTGCGTCGTTCTGTTCTACAGAAAGGACAAGTTAAGGATTAAGGTTAGGGTCCAGCTCTGATGTGAGTGCGAGTGTGAAATTGCGATTCAATGTTGAGTAGGGCCCTGGGTGATGTCAATGGTGACATTGTGTGGATCGGCCAAGGACTCAGTGCTAGGCTTAAAATTTTGTGTTCTCTCTGTTTTCCGGAGACATTAGCATTACAGAAAGAGTTAGGTTATGGGTCTGATGTGACAGTAAGTGCAAGATGTTGGATCAGGTTTATGGTGAGGCATGGGTGACGTCAGTGGTCAAGGTCGGGTGTCAGGACCACGGGCCAGGGCTAAGGTTAGGGTTAGGTTTTTGTGAAGCTGTAGAGGGATGGTATTGTTACGTTTAGACTTAGGTTCCTTCTCTTACGTTATGGCGACTATACGATTCAGTTCCAGGTTTACTGTGAGCCAAGGTTGATATCCAAGTTTATGGTGGAATTTCAGGAAAGAGGTCTACGCTAGGGTTAGGGATATGTAATCGTTAAAGTGTATGGGGTTTACGTGAATAGAGCTCGATTTTGGATCCTACTCTGATGTGAGGGCGTAGGCCAGACTGATCTTGATCATCATGGTGTGGCATAGGTGACATCAATGCTGGCGCTGATGGTCCAGGTTAAGGGACCGTGGTTAGCGTAGGGTTTATGTACGGAAATGTATATGCAGAAGATATGGTTTTGGATATAATTAGGGTGCAGTTTTGAAGTCAGGGCGAGAGTGAGGTCGAGTCACATGGTTGAGGGAGTCATAGTTGATATCAATGGTGAAGGCGATGTATCTGGTCCATGGCTCGGGTCTAGGGTTCCGTTTAGGTGTTCGGTAAGGAGTATGGGTGAGATAGGGTTACAGTTAGATTCGGATCCATCTCTGATGTGAGGGCGAGCGCAAGATTGAGTTTCAGTTTTAAGGTGAAGTGTGAGTGTCATGAATGCTTAAGTTGAAGTGTCAGAAGCTGTCGCCAGGGCTAGGGCTGGCATTAGTTGTAAGTTAAGGTGTATTGGGCTGACTGAGTGACAGTTAGAGATCTGATCCGTCTCCGATGTGAGGGCAATGGCCAGAGTGAGCTTCAGGATTATGGGGAGGAATGACAGATGTCAATGCTGGTGGTGGCAGTTCAGTTAAAGGGGACTGGGCTAGGTTTAGGGTTTCCTGTAAGGGAAAGTCTATGCATATGATACGGTTACGTAGAGAATTTGGGTTCAATTCTGATGTGAGTACGAGGGTGAGTTTGAGTCTCAGGGTAAAGATGTGGCTCCTAGTCGGCAGCAATGTGGAAGTCAGAGTATCTAGTCCAGGGCTCGGGTCTAGGGTTAGGCTTAGGTGTTCAGTAAGATTTACAGGATCATAGAGTTACATTTAGACTTCGAATCTGACCCTGATGTGAGAGCGATGGCCAGATTGAGCTTCATGTTTACTTTGCGGCATGACAGACGTTGCAGCTGATGGCGTCGTTTCAGGTAAAGTGGCCAGGGTTAGAGTTATGTTATTGTGCTCTGTGAGGTGTACAGGAAGGATAGGGTGATGGACAGACTTAGGGTGTTCTCTGATGTGAAGGCAAGTTCGAGATGGAGGTTCAGGTTTACGGTGAAGTGTGAATGATGCCAATGGTTACGGTGAAGGGTCAAGTAAAGAGTCCCTTCTATTGTTGAGATTAAAGGGTCTTTCTGTTCTACAGAAAGGATAAGTTAAGGAATAGGGTTAGGTTCCAGCTCTGATGTGAGTGCGCTTCTGAAATTGCGGTTCATTGTTGAGGAGGGCCCTGGGTGATGTCGAAGCTGACGTTGTGTGGATAGGCCCAGGATTCAGTGATAGGGTTAAAATTTTGTGTTCTCTCTGATTTCCAGAGACATTAGCATTACCGAAAGAGTTAGGTCCTGGGTCTGATGTGACGGGGAGAGCAAGATGGTGGATCAGGTTTATGGTGAGGCATTGGTGACATCAAATGTTCCAGGTGAGCTGTCAGTACCACTGGCCAGGGCTAGGCTAAGCGTTAGGTTTTCGGTTAGGTGAAGAGAGAGGGTGATTTCACATTTATATATATTGTCCTTCTCTTACGTTAGGGCGAATGTGCGATTCAGTTCCAGGATTACAGTGTGGCAAAGGTGATATCCATGATGAGGTTGGAGTTTCAGACCACTGGTCCGCGCTAGGGTTAGGGTTATGTAATCGTTAAAGAGTATGGGTTGGACCGGGATACGTTTCGATTTGCTTCCTACTCTGACGTGAGGGCGAAGGCCAGATTGATCTTCATCATCGTGGTGTGGCATCGGTGACATCAATGCTGACGCTGAGGGTACAGGTTAATAGACCTGGTTTAGGGATAAGATTTTCTGTAAGGAAAAGTCTATGCGGTACATATGGTTATGGACAGAATTAGGGAGCAGTTCTGAGGTCAGGGCGAGTGTGAGATTGAGTCGCAGGGTCAATGCAGTCACAGTTGATATCAACGGTGAAGGTGAATTATCTGTTGCATGGTAGGGTGTACGGTTAGATTTAGGGTTCGATAAGGAATACGGGTGTGATATGGTTACAGTTAGACTTCAGATCTATCTCTGATGTGTGGGAGAGTGCATGATTGAGGTTGAAGTTAAAGCTGAAATATGGGTGACATCAAAGATGAAGGTGAAGTGTCAGATCCTGTCGCCAGGGTTAGGGTTAGCATTAGTTGTAAGGTAAGGAGTATGGGGCAGATTGAGTGGCAGTAAGAGTTGTGATCTGACTCTGATGTGAAGGAAATGGCCAGAATGTGCTTCAGGATTATGGGGAGGAATGACAGAAGTCGATGCTGATGGTGGCGGTTCAGTGAAATTGGCCTGGGCTAGGGTTAGGGTTTCCTGTAAGGGAAAATCTATGCATATGTTATGGTGACGGAGAAAATTAGGGTTCAGTTCTGATGTGTGGACGAGTGTGAGATTGAGGCTCATGGTTAAGATGTGTCTCCTAGTTGGCACAAATGTTGAAGGCGAAGAATCTAGTCTAGTTCTCGGGTCTAGGGTTAGGGTTAGGTGTTCACTAAGATTTACAGTAACATAGAGTTACATTTAGAGTTTGCATCTGACCCTGATGTGAGGGCGATGGCCAGATTGAGCTTCAGGTTTATGGTGCGGCATGACAGACGTTGAAGTTGACTATGTCAGCTCAGGTAAAGTTGCCAGGGCTAGAGTTACGGTATTGTGTTCTGTGTGGTGTACAGGAAGTATTGGGATATGGACAGTCTTAGGGCTAGTCTCTGATGTTTGGGCAAGTGCGAGATTGAGGTTCAGGATTACGGTGAAGTGTGGGTCATGCCAATGGTTACGGTGAATGGACAGGTCCAAGATTCACGGCTAGGGTTAGGATTACTGCGTCGTTCTGTTCTACAGAAAGGACAAGTTTAGGATTAAGGTTAGGGTCCAGCTCTGATGTGAGTGCGAGTGTGAAATTGCGATTCAGTGTTGAGGAGGGCCCTGGGTGATGTCAATGGTGACGTTGTGTGGATAGGCCCCGGACTCAGTGCTAGGCTTAAAATTTTGTGTTCTCTCTGTTTTCCGGAGACATTAGCATTACGGAAAGTGTTAGGTTCTGGGTCCGATGTGACGGTAAGTGCAAGATGGTGTATCAGGTGTACGGTGAGGCATGGGTGACGTCAGTGGTCAAGTTCGGGTGTCAGGACCACGGGCCAGGGCTAGGGATAGGGTTAGGATTTTGGGAAGCTGTAGTGGGATGGTATTGTTACGTTTAGACTTAGGTTCCTTCTCTTACGTTAGGGCGACTATACGATTCAGTGCCAAGATTACTGTGAGCCAAGTTGATATCCAAGGTTATAGTGGAGTTTCAGGAAACAGGTCCACGCTAGGGTTAGGGTTATGTAATCGTTAAAGTGTATGGGGTTTACGTGAATAGAGCTCGATTTTGGATCCTACTCTGATGTGGGGGCGTAGGCCAGACTGATCTTGATCATCATGGTGTGGCATAGGTGACATAAATGCTGACGCTGAGGGTCCAGTTTAAGGGACCTTGGTTCGCGGTAGGGTTTTTGTAAGGAAATGTCTATGAAGAAGATATGGTTTTGGATATAATTAGGGTGCAGTTTTGAAGTCAGGGCGAGTGTGAGGTCGAGTCACAGGGTTGAGGGAGTCATAGTTGATATCAGTGGTGTAGGCAAAGTATCTGGTCAATGGCTCGGGTCTAGGGTTCCGTTTAGGTGTTCGATAAGGAGTATGGGTGAGATAGGGTTACAGTTAGATTCGGATCCATCTCTGATATGAGGGCGAGCGCAAGATTGAGTTTCAGTTTTAAGGTGAGGTGTGTGTGTGGGTGTCATGAATGCTTAAGTTGAAGTGTAAGATCCTGGCGCCAGGGCTAGGGCTACCATTAGTTGTAAGTTAAGGTGTATTGGGCTGACTGAGTGTCAGTTAGAGATCTGATTCATCTCTGATGTGAGGGCAATGGCCGGAGTGACCTTCAGGATTATGGGGAGGAATGACAGACGTCAATGCTGATGTTGGCAGTTCAGTTAATGGGGCCTGGGCTACGTTTAGGTTTTCCTGTATGGAACGTCTATGCATATGATACGGTTACGGAGAGAATTTGGGTTCAATTCTGATGTGAGTGCGAATTTGAGACTGAGTCTCAGGGTAAAGATGTGCCTCCTAGTCGGCAGCAATGTTGAAGTCAGAGTATCTATTCCAGGGCTCGGGTGTAGGGTTAGGCTTAGGTGTTCAGTAAGATTTACAGGAACATAGAGTTACATTTAGACTTCGAATCTGACACTGATGTGAGGGCGATTGCCAGATTGAGCTTCAGGTTTACTTTGCGGCATGATAGACATTGCAGCTGATGGCGTCGTTTCAGGTAAAGTGGCCAGGGTTAGAGTTATGTTATTGTGCTCTGTGAGGTGTACAGGAAGGATAGGGTGATGGACAGACTTGGGGCTGGTCTCTGATGTGAGGGCAAGTGCTAGATTGAGGTTCAGGATTACGGTGAAGTGTGTGTCATGCCAATGGTTACGGTGAAAGGACAGGTCCAAGATTCATGGCTAGGGTTAGGATTACTGCGTCGTTCTGTTCTACAGAAAGGACAAGTTTGCGATTAAGGTTAGGGTCCAGCTCTGATGTGAGTGCGAGTGTGAAATTGCGATTCAGTGTTGAGGAGGGCCCTGGGTGATGTCAATGGTGACGTTGTGTGGATAGGCCCAGGACTCAGTGCTAGGCTTAAAATTTTGTGTTCTCTCTGTTTTCCGGAGACATTAGCATTACGGAAAGTGTTAGGGTCTGGGTCTGATGCGACGGTAAGTGCAAGATGGTGGATCAGGTTTATGGTGAGGCATGGGTGACGTCAGTGGTCAAGTCGGGTGTCATAACCACGGGCCAGGGCTAGGGTAAGGGTTAGGTTTTTGGGAAACTGTAGAGGGATGGTATTGTTACATGTAGACTTAGGTCCTTCTCTTAAGTTAGGGCGAGTATACGATTCAGTTCCAGCATTACTGTGAGCCAAGGTTGATATCCAAGGTTATGGTGGATTTTCAGGAAACAGGTCCACGCTGGGGTTAGGGTTATGTATTCGTTAAAGTGTATGGGGTTTACGTGAATAGAGCTCGATTTTGGATACTTCTCTGATATGAGGGCATAGGACAGACTGATCTTGATCATCATGGTGTGGCATAGGCGACATCAATGCTGACGCTGAGGGTCCAGGTTAAGGGACCTTGGTTAGCGGTAGGGTTTTTGTAAGAAAATGTCTATGCAGAAGATATGGTTCTGGATATAATTAGATGCAGTTTTGAAGTCAGGGCGAGTGTGAGGTCGAGTCACAGGGTTGAGGGAGTCATAGTTGATATCAATGGTGAAGGCGAAGTATCTGGTCCATGGCTCGGGTCTAGGGTTCCGTTTAGGTGTTCGATAAGGAGTACGGGTGAGATAGGTTTACAGTTAGATTCGGATCCATCTCTGATGTGAAGGCGAGCGCAAGACTGAGTTTCAGTTTTAAGGTGAGGTGTGGGTGTCATGAATGCTTTAGTTGAAGTGTTAGATCCTGGCGCCACGGATAGGGCTGGCATTAGCTGTAAGTTAAGGTGTATTGGGCTGACTGAGTGACAGTTAGAGATCTGATCCGTCTCCGATGTGAGGGCAATGGCCAGATTGATCTTCAGGATTATGGGGAGGAATGACAGACATTAATGCTGATGGTGGCAGTTCAGTTAAAGGGGCTTGGGCTAGGTTTAGGGTTTCCTGTAAGGGAAAGTCTATGCATATGATACGGTTACGGAGAGAATTTGGGTTCAATTCTGATGTGAGTGCGAGGGTGAGATTGAGTCTCAGGGTAAAGATGTGGCTCCTAGTCGGCAGCAATGTTGAGGTCAGAGTATCTAGTCCAGGGTTCGGGTCTAGGGTTAGGCTTAGGTGTTCAGTAAGATTTACAGGAACATAGAGTTACATGTAGAGTTCGAATCTAACCCTGATGTGAGGGCGATGGCCAGATTGAGCTTCATGTTTACTTTGCGGCATGACAGACGTTGCAGCTGATGGCGTCGTTTCAGGTAAAGTGGCCAGGGTTAGAGTTATGTTATTGTGCTCTGTGAGGTGTACAGGAAGGATAGGGTGATGGACAGACTTAGGGTGTTCTCTGATGTGAGGGCAAGTTCGAGATGGAGGTTCAGGTTTACGGTGAAGTGTGAATGATGCCAATGGTTACGGTGAAGGGTCAAGTAAAGAGTCCCTTCTATTGTTGAGATTAAAGGGTCTTTCTGTTCTACAGAAAGGATAAGTTAAGGAATAGGGTTAGGTTCCAGCTCTGATGTGAGTGCGCTTCTGAAATTGCGGTTCATTGTTGAGGAGGGCCCTGGGTGATGTCGAAGCTTACGTTGTGTGGATAGGCCCAGGATTCAGTGATAGGATTAAAATTTTGTGTTCTCTCTGATTTCCAGAGACATTAGCATTACGGAAAGAGTTAGGTCCTGGGTCTGATGTGACGGGGAGAGCAACATGGTTGATCAGTTTTATGGTGAGGCATGGGTGACATCAAATGTTCCAGGTGAGCTGTCAGGACCACTGGCCAGGGCTAGGCTAAGCGTTAGGTTTTCGGTTAGGTGAAGAGAGAGGGTGTTTTCACATTTATACATATTGTCCTTCTCTTACGTTAGGGCGAATGTGCGATTCAGTTCCAGGATTACAGTGTGGCAAAGGTGATATCCATGATGAGGTTGGAGTTTCAGGCCACTCGTCCGCGCTAGGGTTAGGGTTATGTAATCGTTAAAGAGTATGGGTTGGACCGGGATACGTTTCGATTTGCATCCTACTCTGACGTGAGGGTGAAGGCCAGATTAATCTTCATCATCGTGGTGTGGCATCGGTGACATCAATGCTGACGCTGAGGGTACAGGTTAATAGACCTGGTTTAGGGATAAGATTTTCTGTAAGGAAAAGTCTATGCGGTACATATGGTTATGGACAGAATTAGGGAGCAGTTCTGAGGTCAGGGCGAGTGTGAGATTGAGTCGCAGGGTCAATGGAGTCATAGTTGATATCAACGGTGAAGGTGAATTATCTGTTCCAGGGTAGGGTTTACGGTTAGATTTAGGTGTTCGATAAGGAATACGGGTGTGATATGGTTACAGTTAGACTTCAGATCTATCTCTGATGTGAGGGAGAGTGCATGATTGAGTTTGAAGTTAAAGCAGAAATATGGGTGACATCAAAGATGAAGGTGAAGTGTCAGATCCTGGCGCCAAGGCGAGGGTTAGCATTAGTTGTAAGGTAAGGATTATGGGGCAGATTGAGTGGCAGTAAGAGTTCTGATCTGACTCTGATGTGAAGGAAATGGCCAGAATGTGCTTCAGGATTATGGGGAGGAATGACAGAAGTCGATGCTGATGGTGGCGGTTCAGTTAAATTGGCCTGGGCTAGGGTTAGGGTTTCCTGTAAGGGAAAATCTATGCATATGTTACGGTGACGGAGAAAATTAGGGTTCAGTTCTGATGTGAGTACGAGGGTGAGATTGAGTCTCATGGTTAAGATGTGTCTCCTAGTTGGCACAAATGTTGAAGGCGAGAGAATGTAGTCTAGTTCTCGGACCTAGGGTTAGGGTTAGGTGTTCACTAAGATTTACAGTAACATAGAGTTACATTTAGAGTTTGCATCTGACCCTGATGTGAGGGCGATGGCCAGATTGAGCTTCAGGTTTATTTAGCGGCATGACAGACGTTGAAGTTGACTATGTCAGCTCAGGTAAAGTGGCCAGGGCTAGAGTTATGGTATTGTGTTCTGTGAGGTGTACAGGAAGGATAGGGGTATGGACAGACTTAGGGCTGGTCTCTGATGTGAGGGCAAGTGCGAGATTGAGGTTCAGGATTACGGTGAAGTGTGGGTCATGCCAATGGTTACGGTGAAAGGACAGGTCCAAGATTCATGGCTAGGGTTAGGATTACTGCGTCGTTCTGTTCTACAGAAAGGACAAGTTTGGGATTAAGGTTAGGGTCCAGCTCTGATGTGAGTGCGAGTGTGAAATTGCGATTCAGTGTTGAGGAGGGCCCTGGGTGATGTCAATGGTGACGTTGTGTGGATAGGCCCAGGACTCAGTGCTAGGCTTAAAATTTTGTGTTCTCTCTGTTTTCCGGAGACATTAGCATTACGGAAAGTGTTAGGGTCTGGGTCTGATGCGACGGTAAGTGCAAGATGGTGGATCAGGTTTATGGTGAGGCATGGGTGACGTCAGTGGTCAAGTCGGGTGTCATAACCACGGGCCAGGGCTAGGGTAAGGGTTAGGTTTTTGGGAAACTGTAGAGGGATGGTATTGTTACATGTAGACTTAGGTCCTTCTCTTAAGTTAGGGCGAGTATACGATTCAGTTCCAGCATTACTGTGAGCCAAGGTTGATATCCAAGGTTATGGTGGATTTTCAGGAAACAGGTCCACGCTGGGGTTAGGGTTATGTAATCGTTAAAGTGTATGGGGTTTACGTGAATAGAGCTCGATTTTGGATCCTACTCTGATGTGAGGGCGTAGGCCAGACTGATCTTGATCATCATGGTGTGGCATAGGTGACATCAATGCTGACGCTGAGGGTCCAGGTTAAGGGACATTGGTTAGCGGTAGGGTTTTTGTAAGGAAATGTCTATGCAGGAGATATGCTTCTGGATATAATTAGGGTGCAGTTTTGAAGTCAGGGCGAGTGTGAGGTCGAGTCACAGGGTTGAGGGAGTCATAGTTGATATCAATGGTGAAGGCGAAGTATCTGGTCCATGGCTCGGGTCTAGGGTTCCGTTTAGGTGTTCGATAAGGAGTACGGGTGAGATAGGTTTACAGTTAGATTCGGATCCATCTCTGATGTGAAGGCGAGCGCAAGATTGAGTTTCAGTTTTAAGATGAGGTGCGGGTGTCATGAATGCTTAAGTTGAAGTGTCAGATCCTGGCGCCAGGGATAGGGCTGGCATTAGTTGTAAGTTAAGGTGTATTGGGCTGACTGAGTGACAGAGATCTGATCCGTCTCCGATGTGAGGGCAATGGCCAGAGTGAGCTTCAGGATTATGGGGAGGAATGACAGACGTCAATGCTGATGGTGGCAGTTCAGTTAAAGGGGCCTGGGCTAGGTTTAGGGTTTCCTGTAAGGGAAAGTCTATGCATATGATACGGTTACGGAGAGAATTTGGGTTCAATTCTGATGAGAGTGCGAGGGTGAGATTGAGTCTCAGGGTAAAGATGTGGCTCCTAGTCGGCAGCAATGTTGAAGTCAGAGTATCTAGTCCAGGGCTCGGGTCTAGGGTTAGGCTTAGGTGTTCAGTAAGATTTACAGGATCATAGGGTTACATTTAGACTTCGAATCTGACCCTGATGTGAGGGCGATGGCCAGATTGAGCTTCATGTTTACTTTGCGGCATGACAGACGTTGCAGCTGATGGCGTCGTTTCAGGTAAAGTGGCCAGGGTTAGAGTTATGTTATTGTGCTCTGTGAGGTGTACAGGAAGGATAGGGTGATGGACAGACTTAGGGTGTTCTCTGATGTGAGGGCAAGTTCGAGATGGAGGTTCAGGTTTACGGTGAAGTGTGAATGATGCCAATGGTTACGGTGAAGGGTCAAGTAAAGAGTCCCTTCTATTGTTGAGATTAAAGGGTCTTTCTGTTCTACAGAAAGGATAAGTTAAGGAATAGGGTTAGGTTCCAGCTCTGATGTGAGTGCGCTTCTGAAATTGCGGTTCATTGTTGAGGAGGGCCCTGGGTGATGTCGAAGCTTACGTTGTGTGGATAGGCCCAGGATTCAGTGATAGGGTTAAAATTTTGTGTTCTCTCTGATTTCCAGAGACATTAGCATTACGGAAAGAGTTAGGTCCTGGGTCTGATGTGACGGGGAGAGCAACATGGTGGATCAGGTTTATGGTGAGGCATGGGTGACATCAAATGTTCCAGGTGAGCTGTCAGGACCACTAGCCAGGGCTAGGCTAAGCGTTAGGCTTTCGGTTAGGTGAAGAGAGAGGGTGTTTTCACATTTATACATATTGTCCTTCTCTTACGTTAGGGCGAATGTGCGATTCAGTTCCAGGATTACAGTGTGGCAAAGGTGATATCCATGATGAGGTTGGAGTTTCAGGCCACTCGTCCGCGCTAGGGTTAGGGTTATGTAATCGTTAAAGAGTATGGGTTGGACCGGGATACGTTTCGATTTGCATCCTACTCTGACGTGAGGGTGAAGGCCAGATTGATCTTCATCATCGTGGTGTGGCATCGGTGACATCAATGCTGACGCTGAGGGTACAGGTTAATAGACCTGGTTTAGGGATAAGATTTTCTGTAAGGAAAAGTCTATGCGGTACATATGGTTATGGACAGAATTAGGGAGCAGTTCTGAGGTCAGGGCGAGTGTGAGATTGAGTCGCAGGGTCAATGGAGTCATAGTTGATATCAACGGTGAAGGTGAATTATCGGTTCCAGGGTAGGGTGTACGGTTAGATTTAGGTGTTCGATAAGGAATACGGGTGTGATATGGTTACAGTTAGACTTCAGATCTATCTCTGATGTGAGGGAGAGTGCATGATTGAGTTTGAAGTTAAAGCTGAAATATGGGTGACATCAAAGATGAAGGTGAAGTGTCAGATCCTGGCGCCAAGGCGAGGGTTAGCATTAGTTGTAAGGTAAGGATTATGGGGCAGATTGAGTGGCAGTAAGAGTTCTGATCTGACTCTGATGTGAAGGAAATGGCCAGAATGTGCTTCAGGATTATGGGGAGGAATGACAGAAGTCGATGCTGATGGTGGCGGTTCAGTTAAATTGGCCTGGGCTAGGGTTAGGGTTTCCTGTAAGGGAAAATCTATGCATATGTTACGGTGACGGAGAAAATTAGGGTTCAGTTCTGATGTGAGTACGAGGGTGAGATTGAGTCTCATGGTTAAGATGTGTCTCCTAGTTGGCACAAATGTTGAAGGCGAGAGAATGTAGTCTAGTTCTCGGACCTAGGGTTAGGGTTAGGTGTTCACTAAGATTTACAGTAACATAGAGTTACATTTAGAGTTTGCATCTGACCCTGATGTGAGGGCGATGGCCAGATTGAGCTTCAGGTTTATTTAGCGGCATGACAGACGTTGAAGTTGACTATGTCAGTTCAGGTAAAGTGGCCAGGGCTAGAGTTATGGTATTGTGTTCTGTGAGGTGTACAGGAAGGATAGGGGTATGGACAGACTTAGGGCTGGTCTCTGATGTGAGGGCAAGTGCGAGATTGAGGTTCAGGATTACGGTGAAGTGTGGGTCATGCCAATGGTTACGGTGAAAGGACAGGTCCAAGATTCATGGCTAGGGTTAGGATTACTGCGTCGTTCTGTTCTACAGAAAGGACAAGTTTGGGATTAAGGTTAGGGTCCAGCTCTGATGTGAGTGCGAGTGTGAAATTGCGATTCAGTGTTGAGGAGGGCCCTGGGTGATGTCAATGGTGACGTTGTGTGGATAGGCCCAGGACTCAGTGCTAGGCTTAAAATTTTGTGTTCTCTCTGTTTTCCGGAGACATTAGCATTACGGAAAGTGTTAGGGTCTGGGTCTGATGCGACGGTAAGTGCAAGATGGTGGATCAGGTTTATGGTGAGGCATGGGTGACGTCAGTGGTCAAGTCGGGTGTCATAACCACGGGCCAGGGCTAGGGTAAGGGTTAGGTTTTTGGGAAACTGTAGAGGGATGGTATTGTTACATGTAGACTTAGGTCCTTCTCTTAAGTTAGGGCGAGTATACGATTCAGTTCCAGCATTACTGTGAGCCAAGGTTGATATCCAAGGTTATGGTGGATTTTATGGAAACAGGTCCACGCTGGGGTTAGGGTTATGTAATCGTTAAAGTGTATGGGGTTTACGTGAATAGAGCTCGATTTTGGATCCTACTCTGATGTGAGGGCGTAGGCCAGACTGATCTTGATCATCATGGTGTGGCATAGGTGACATCAATGCTGACGCTGAGGGTCCAGGTTAAGGGACATTGGTTAGCGGTAGGGTTTTTGTAAGGAAATGTCTATGCAGGAGGTATGCTTCTGGATATAATTAGGGTGCAGTTTTGAAGTCAGGGCGAGTGTGAGGTCGAGTCACAGGGTTGAGGGAGTCATAGTTGATATCAATGGTGAAGGCGAAGTATCTGGTCCATGGCTCGGGTCTAGGGTTCCGTTTAGGTGTTCGATAAGGAGTACGGGTGAGATAGGTTTACAGTTAGATTCGGATCCATCTCTGATGTGAAGGCGAGCGCAAGATTGAGTTTCAGTTTTAAGATGAGGTGCGGGTGTCATGAATGCTTAAGTTGAAGTGTCAGATCCTGGCGCCAGGGATAGGGCTGGCATTAGTTGTAAGTTAAGGTGTATTGGGCTGACTGAGTGACAGAGATCTGATCCGTCTCCGATGTGAGGGCAATGGCCAGAGTGAGCTTCAGGATTATGGGGAGGAATGACAGACGTCAATGCTGATGGTGGCAGTTCAGTTAAAGGGGCCTGGGCTAGGTTTAGGGTTTCCTGTAAGGGAAAGTCTATGCATATGATACGGTTACGGAGAGAATTTGGGTTCAATTCTGATGAGAGTGCGAGGGTGAGATTGAGTCTCAGGGTAAAGATGTGGCTCCTAGTCGGCAGCAATGTTGAAGTCAGAGTATCTAGTCCAGGGCTCGGGTCTAGGGTTAGGCTTAGGTGTTCAGTAAGATTTACAGGATCATAGGGTTACATTTAGACTTCGAATCTGACCCTGATGTGAGGGCGATGGCCAGATTGAGCTTCATGTTTACTTTGCGGCATGACAGACGTTGCAGCTGATGGCGTCGTTTCAGGTAAAGTGGCCAGGGTTAGAGTTATGTTATTGTGCTCTGTGAGGTGTACAGGAAGGATAGGGTGATGGACAGACTTAGGGTGTTCTCTGATGTGAGGGCAAGTTCGAGATGGAGGTTCAGGTTTACGGTGAAGTGTGAATGATGCCAATGGTTACGGTGAAGGGTCAAGTAAAGAGTCCCTTCTATTGTTGAGATTAAAGGGTCTTTCTGTTCTACAGAAAGGATAAGTTAAGGAATAGGGTTAGGTTCCAGCTCTGATGTGAGTGCGCTTCTGAAATTGCGGTTCATTGTTGAGGAGGGCCCTGGGTGATGTCGAAGCTTACGTTGTGTGGATAGGCCCAGGATTCAGTGATAGGGTTAAAATTTTGTGTTCTCTCTGATTTCCAGAGACATTAGCATTACGGAAAGAGTTAGGTCCTGGGTCTGATGTGACGGGGAGAGCAACATGGTGGATCAGGTTTATGGTGAGGCATGGGTGACATCAAATGTTCCAGGTGAGCTGTCAGGACCACTAGCCAGGGCTAGGCTAAGCGTTAGGCTTTCGGTTAGGTGAAGAGAGAGGGTGTTTTCACATTTATACATATTGTCCTTCTCTTACGTTAGGGCGAATGTGCGATTCAGTTCCAGGATTACAGTGTGGCAAAGGTGATATCCATGATGAGGTTGGAGTTTCAGGCCACTCGTCCGCGCTAGGGTTAGGGTTATGTAATCGTTAAAGAGTATGGGTTGGACCGGGATACGTTTCGATTTGCATCCTACTCTGACGTGAGGGAGAAGGCCAGATTGATCTTCATCATCATGGTGTGGCATCGGTGACATCAATGCTGACGCTGAGGGTACAGGTTAATAGACCTGGTTTAGGGATAAGATTTTCTGTAAGGAAAAGTCTATGCGGTACATATGGTTATGGACAGAATTAGGGAGCAGTTCTGAGGTCAGGGCGAGTGTGAGATTGAGTCGCAGGGTCAATGGAGTCATAGTTGATATCAACGGTGAAGGTGAATTATCGGTTCCAGGGTAGGGTGTACGGTTAGATTTAGGTGTTCGATAAGGAATACGGGTGTGATATGGTTACAGTTAGACTTCAGATCTATCTCTGATGTGAGGGAGAGTGCATGATTGAGTTTGAAGATAAAGCTGAAATATGGGTGACATCAAAGATGAAGGTGAAGTGTCAGATCATGGCGCCAAGGCGAGGGTTAGCATTAGTTGTAAGGTAAGGAGTATGGGGCAGATTGAGTGGCAGTAAGAGTTCTGATCTGACTCTGATGTGAAGGAAATGGCCAGAATGTGCTTCAGGATTATGGGGAGGAATGACAGAAGTCGATGCTGATGGTGGCGGTTCAGTTAAATTGGCGTGTGCTAGGGTTAGGGTTTCCTGTATCGGAAAATCTATGCATATGTTACGGTGACGGAGAAAACTAGGGTTCAGTTCTGATGTGAGGACGAGGGTGAGCTTGAGGCTCATGGTTAAGATGTGTCTCCTAGTTGGCACAAATGTTGAAGGCGAGAGAATCTAGTCTAGTTCTCGGACCTAGGGTTAGGGTTAGGTGTTCACTAAGATTTACAGTAACATAGAGTTACATTTAGAGTTTGCATCTGACCCTGATGTGAGAGCGATGGCCAGATTGAGCTTCAGGTTTATGGAGCGGCATGACAGACGTTGAAGTTGACTATGTCAGCTCAGGTAAAGTGGCCAGGTCTAGAGTTATGGTATTGTGTTCTGTGAGGTGTACAGGAAGGATAGGGGTATGGACAGACTTAGGGCTGGTCTCTGATGTGAGGGCAAGTGCGAGATTGAGGTTCAGGATTACGGTGAAGTGTGGGTCATGCCAATGGTTACGGTGAAAGGACAGGTCCAAGATTCATGGCTAGGGTTAGGATTACTGCGTCGTTCTGTTCTACAGAAAGGACAAGTTAGCGATTAAGGTTAGGGTCCAGCTCTGATGTGAGTGCGAGTGTGAAATTGCGATTCAGTGTTGAGGAGGGCCCTGGGTGATGTCAATGGTGACGTTGTGTGGATAGGCCCAGGACTCAGTGCTAGGCTTAAAATTTTGTGTTCTCTCTGTTTTCCGGAGACATTAGCATTACGGAAAGTGTTAGGGTCTGGGTCTGATGCGACGGTAAGTGCAAGATGGTGGATCAGGTTTATGGTGAGGCATGGGTGACGTCAGTGGTCAAGTCGGGTGTCATAACCACGGGCCAGGGCTAGGGTAAGGGTTAGGTTTTTGGGAAACTGTAGAGGGATGGTATTGTTACATGTAGACTTAGGTCCTTCTCTTAAGTTAGGGCGAATATACGATTCGGTTCCAGGAATACTGTGAGCCAAGGTTGATATCCAAGGTTATGGTGGAGTTTCAGGAAACAGGTCCACGCTGGGGTTAGGGTTATGTAATCGTTAAAGTGTATGGGGTTTACGTGAATAGAGCTCGATTTTGGATCCTACTCTGATGTGAGGGCGTAGGCCAGACTGATCTTGATCATCATGGTGTGGCATAGGTGACATCAATGCTGACGCTGAGGGTCCAGGTTAAGGGACCTTGGTTAGCGGTAGGGTTATTGTAAGGAAATGTCTATGCAGAAGATATGGTTCTGGATATAATTAGGGTGCAGTTTTGAAGTCAGGGCGAGTGTGAGGTCGAGTCACAGGGTTGAGGGAGTCATAGTTGATATCAATGGTGAAGGCGAAGTATCTGGTCCATGGCTCGGGTCTAGGGTTCCGTTTAGGTGTTCGATAAGGAGTACGGGTGAGATAGGTTTACAGTTAGATTCGCATCCATCTCTGATGTGAAGGCGAGCGCAAGATTGAGTTTCAGTTTTAAGGTGAGGTGTGGGTGTCATGAATGCTTTAGTTGAAGTGTTAGATCCTGGCGCCACGGATAGGGCTGGCATTAGCTGTAAGTTAAGGTGTATTGGGCTGACTGAGTGACATTTAGAGATCTGATCCGTCTCCGATGTGAGGGCAATGGCCAGATTGATCTTCAGGATTATGGGGAGGAATGAAAGACGTCAACGCTGATGGTGGCAGTTCAGTTAAAGGGGCCTGGGCTAGGTTTAGGGTTTCCTGTAAGGGAAAGTCTATGCATATGATACGGTTACGGAGAGAATTTGGGTTCAATTCTGATGTGAGTGCGAGGGTGAGATTGAGTCTCAGGGTAAAGATGTGGCTCCTAGTCGGCAGCAATGTTGAAGTCAGAGTATCTAGTCCAGGGCTCGTGTCTAGGGTTAGCCTTAGGTGTTCAGTAAGATTTACAGGAACATAGAGTTACATTTAGACTTCGAATCTGACACTGATGTGAGGGCGATGGCCAGAGTGAGCTTCATGTTTACTTTGCGGCATGACAGACGTTGCAGCTGATGGCGTCGTTTCAGGTAAAGTGGCCAGGGTTAGAGTTATGTTATTGTGCTCTGTGAGGTGTACAGGAAGGATAGGGTGATGGACAGACTTAGGGTGTTCTCTGATGTGAGGGCAAGTTCGAGATGGATGTTCAGGTTTACGGTGAAGTGTGAATGATGCCAATGGTTACGGTGAATGGTCAAGTAAAGAGTCATTTCTATTGTTGAGATTAATGGGTCTCTCTGTTCTACAGAAAGGATAAGTTAAGGAATAGGGTTAGGTTCCAGCTCTGATGTGAGTGCGCTTCTGAAATTGCGATTCATTGTTGAGGAGGACCTTGGGTGATGTCGAAGCTTACGTTGTGTGGATAGGCCCAGGATTCAGTGATAGGGTTAAAATTTTGTGTTCTCTCTGATTTCCAGAGACATTAGCATTACGGAAAGAGTTAGGTCCTGGGTCTGATGTGACGGGGAGAGCAACATGGTGGATCAGCTTTATGGTGAGGCATGGGTGACATCAATGATCCTGGTGAGCTGTCAGGACCACTGGCCAGGGCTAGGCTAAGCGTTAGGTTTTCGGTTAGGTGAAGAGAGAGGGTGTTTTCACATTTATACATATTGTCCTTCTCTTACGTTAGGGCGAATGTGCGATTCAGTTCCAGGATTACAGTGTGGCAAAGGTGATATCCATGATGAGGTTGGAGTTTCAGGCCACTGGTCCGCGCTAGGGTTAGGGTTATGTAATCGTTAAAGAGTATGGGTTGGACCGGGATACGTTTCGATTTGCATCCTACTCTGACGTGAGGGCGAAGGCCAGATTGATCTTCATCATCGTGGTGTGGCATCGGTGACATCAATGCTGACGCTGAGGGTACAGGTTAATAGACCTGGTTTAGGGATAAGATTTTCTGTAAGGAAAAGTCTATGCGGTACATATGGTTATGGACAGAATTAGGGAGCAGTTCTGAGGTCAGGGCGAGTGTGAGATTGAGTCGCAGGGTCAATGGAGTCATAGTTGATATCCACGGTGAAGGTGAATTATCTGTTCCAGGGTAGGGTGTACGGTTAGATTTAGGTGTTCGATAAGGAATACGGCTGTGATATGGTTACAGTTAGACTTCAGATCTATCTCTGATGTGAGGGAGAGTGCATGATTGAGTTTGAAGTTAAAGCTGAAATATGGGTGACATCAAAGATGAAGGTGAAGTGTCAGATCCTGGCGCCAAGGCTAGGGTTAGCATTAGTTGTAAGGTAAGGAGTATGGGGCAGATTGAGTGGCAGTAAGAGTTGTGATCTGACTCTGATGTGAAGGAAATGGCCAGAATGTACTTCAGGATTATGGGGAGGAATGACAGAAGTCGATGCTGATGGTGGCGGTTCAGTGAAATTGGCCTGGGCTAGGGTTAGGGTTTCCTGTAAGGGAAAATCTATGCATATGTTACAGTGACGGAGAAAATTAGGGTTCAGTTCTGATGTGAGGACGAGGGTGAGATTGAGGCTCATGGTTAAGATGTGTCTCCTAGTTGGCACAAATGTTGAAGGCGAGAGAATCTAGTCTAGTTCTCGGACCTAGGGTTAGGGTTAGGTGTTCACTAAGATTTACAGTAACATAGAGTTACATTTAGAGATTGCATCTGACCCTGATGTGAGAGCGATGGCCAGATTGAGCTTCAGGTTTATGGAGCGGCATGACAGACGTTGAAGTTGACTATGTCAGCTCAGGTAAAGTGGCCAGGTCTAGAGTTTTGGTATTGTGTTCTGTGAGGTGTACAGGAAGGATAGGGGTATGGACAGACTTAGGGCTGGTCTCTGATGTGAGGGCAAGTGCGAGATTCAGGTTCAGGAATACGGTGAAGTGTGGGTCATGCCAATGGTTACAGTGAAAGGACAGGTCCAAGATTCATGGCTAGGGTTAGGATTACTGCGTCGTTCTGTTCTACAGAAAGGACAAGTTTGGGATTAAGGTTAGGGTCCAGCACTGATGTGAGTGCGAGTGTAAAATTGCGATTCAGTGTTGAGGAGGGCCCTGGGTGATGTCAATAGTGACGTTGTGTGGATAGGCCCAGGACTCAGTGCTAGGCTTAAAATTTTGTGTTCTCTCTGTTTTCCGGAGACATTAGCATTACGAAAAGAGTTAGGGTCTGGGTCTGATGCGACGGTAAGTGCAAGATGGTGGATCAGGTTTATGGTGAGGCATGGGTGACGTCAGTGGTCAAGTCGGGTGTCATAACCACGGGCCAGGGCTAGGGTAAGGGTTAGGTTTTTGGGAAACTGTAGAGGGATGGTATTGTTACATGTAGACTTAGGTCCTTCTCTAAGTTAGGGCGAATATACGATTCAGTTCCAGGATTACTGTGAGCCAAGGTTGATATCCAAGGTTATGGTGGAGTTTCAGGAAACAGGTCCACACTGGGGTTAGGGTTATGTAATCGTTAATGTGTATGGGGTTTACGTGAATAGAGCTCGATTTTGGATCCTACTCTGATGTGAGGGCGTAGGCCAGACTGATCTTGATCATCATGGTGTGGCATAGGTGACATCAATGCTGACGCTGAGGGTCCAGGTTAAGGGACCTTGGTTAGCGGTAGGGTTTTTGTAAGGAAATGTCTATGCAGAAGATATGGTTCTGGATATAATTAGGGTGCAGTTTTGAAGTCAGGGCGAGTGTGAGGTCGAGTCACAGGGTTGAGGGAGTCATAGTTGATATCAATGGTGAAGGCGAAGTATCTGGTCCATGGCTCGGGTCTAGGGTTCCGTTTAGGTGTTCGATAAGGAGTACGGGTGAGATAGGTTTACAGTTAGATTCGGATCCATCTCTGATGTGAAGGCGAGCGCAAGATTGATTTTCAGTTTTAAGGTGAGGTGTGGGTGTCATGAATGCTTAAGTTGAAGTGTCAGATCCTGGCGCCAGGGATAGGGCTGGCATTAGCTGTAAGTTAAGGTGTATTGGGCTGACTGAGTGACAGTTAGAGATCTGATCCGTCTCCGATGTGAGGGCAATGGCCAGATTGATCTTCAGGATTATGGGGAGGAATGACAGACGTCAATGCTGATGGTGGCAGTTCAGTTAAAGGGGCCTGGGCTAGGGTTAGGGTTTCCTGTAAGGGAAAGTCTATGCATATGATACGGTTACGGAGAGAATTTGGGTTCAATTCTGATGTGAGTGCGAGGGTGAGATTGAGTCTCAGGGTAAAGATGTGGCTCCTAGTCGGCAGCAATGTTGAAGTCAGAGTATCTAGTCCAGGGCTCGGGTCTAGGGTTAGGCTTAGGTGTTCAGTAAGATTTACAGGAACATAGAGTTACATTTAGACTTCGAATCTGACACTGATGTGAGGGCGATGGCCAGATTGAGCTTCATGTTTACTTTGCGGCATGACAGACGTTGCAGCTGATGGCGTCGTTTCAGGTAAAGTGGCCTGTGTTAGAGTTATGTTATTGTGCTCTGTGAGGTGTACAGGAAGGATAGGGTGATGGACAGACTTAGGGTGTTCTCTGATGTGAGGGCAAGTTCGAGATGGATGTTCAGGTTTACGGTGAAGTGTGAATGATGCCAATGGTTACGGTGAATGGTCAAGTAAAGAGTCATTTCTATTATTGAGATTAAAGGGTCTCTCTGTTCTACAGAAAGGATAAGTTAAGGAATAGGGTTAGGTTCCAGCTCTGATGTGAGTGCGCTTCTGAAATTGCGATTCATTGTTGAGGAGGACCCTGGGTGATGTCGAAGCTTACGTTGTGTGGATAGGCCCAGGATTCAGTGATAGGGTTAAAATTTTGTGTTCTCTCTGATTTCCAGAGACATTAGCATTACGGAAAGTGTTAGGTCCTGGGTCTGATGTGACGGGGAGAGCAACATGGTGGATCAGGTTTATGGTGAGGCATGGGTGACATCAATGATCCTGGTGAGCTGTCAGGACCACTGGCCAGGGCTAGGCTAAGCGTTAGGTTTTCGGTTAGGTGAAGAGAGAGGGTGTTTTCACATTTATACATATTGTCCTTCTCTTACGTTAGGGCGAATGTGCGATTCAGTTCCAGGATTACAGTGTGGCAAAGGTGATATCCATGATGAGGTTGGAGTTTCAGGCCACTGGTCCGCGCTAGGGTTAGGGTTATGTAATCGTTAAAGAGTATGGGTTGGACCGGGATACGTTTCGATTTGCATCCTACTCTGACGTGAGGGCGAAGGCCAGATTGATCTTCATCATCGTGGTGTGGCATCGGTGACATCAATGCTGACGCTGAGGGTA
The DNA here is from genome assembly GCF_030020395.1 of Manis pentadactyla. Taxonomy (NCBI): domain Eukaryota; kingdom Metazoa; phylum Chordata; class Mammalia; order Pholidota; family Manidae; genus Manis; species Manis pentadactyla. The sequence goes on from NC_080019.1 coordinate 55,069,134, forward strand.
CAGGTTAATAGACCTGGTTTAGGGATAAGATTTTCTGTAAGGAAAAGTCTATGCGGTACATATGGTTATGGACAGAATTAGGGAGCAGTTCTGAGGTCAGGGCGAGTGTGAGATTGAGTCGCAGGGTCAATGGAGTCATAGTTGATATCCACGGTGAAGGTGAATTATCTGTTCCAGGGTAGGGTTTATGGTTAGATTTAGGTGTTCGATAAGGAATACGGGTGTGATATGGTTACAGTTAGACTTCAGATCTATCTCTGATGTGAGGGAGAGTGCATGATTGAGGTTGAAGTTAAAGCTGAAATATGGGTGACATCAAAGATGAAGGTGAAGTGTCAGATCATGGCGCCAAGGCTAGGGTTAGCATTAGTTGTAAGGTAAGGAGTATGGGGCAGATTGAGTGGCAGTAAGAGTTCTGATCTGACTCTGATGTGAAGGAAATGGCCAGAATGTGCTTCAGGATTATGGGGAGGAATGACAGAAGTCGATGCTGATGGTGGCGGTTCAGTGAAATTGGCCTGGGCTAGGGTTAGGGTTTCCTGTAAGGGAAAATCTATGCATATGTTACAGTGACGGAGAAAATTAGGGTTCAGTTCTGATGTGAGGACGAGGGTGAGATTGAGGCTCATGGTTAAGATGTGTCTCCTAGTTGGCACAAATGTTGAAGGCGAGAGAATCTAGTCTAGTTCTCGGACCTAGGGTTAGGGTTAGGTGTTCACTAAGATTTACAGTAACATAGAGTTACATTTAGAGATTGCATCTGACCCTGATGTGAGAGCGATGGCCAGATTGAGCTTCAGGTTTATGGAGCGGCATGACAGACGTTGAAGTTGACTATGTCAGCTCAGGTAAAGTGGAGAGGTCTAGAGTTTTGGTATTGTGTTCTGTGAGGTGTACAGGAAGGATAGGGGTATGGACAGACTTAGGGCTGGTCTCTGATGTGAGGGCAAGTGCGAGATTCAGGTTCAGGAATACGGTGAAGTGTGGGTCATGCCAATGGTTACAGTGAAAGGACAGGTCCAAGATTCATGGCTAGGGTTAGGATTACTGCGTCGTTCTGTTCTACAGAAAGGACAAGTTTGGGATTAAGGTTAGGGTCCAGCACTGATGTGAGTGCGAGTGTAAAATTGCGATTCAGTGTTGAGGATGGCCCTGGGTGATGTCAATAGTGACGTTGTGTGGATAGGCCCAGGACTCAGTGCTAGGCTTTAAATTTTGTGTTCTCTCTGTTTTCCGGAGACATTAGCATTACGGAAAGAGTTAGGGTCTGGGTCTGATGCGACGGTAAGTGCAAGATGGTGGATCAGGTTTATGGTGAGGCATGGGTGACGTCAGTGGTCAAGTCGGGTGTCATAACCACGGGCCAGGGCTAGGGTAAGGGTTAGGTTTTTGGGAAACTGTAGAGGGATGGTATTGTTACATGTAGACTTAGGTCCTTCTCTTAAGTTAGGGCGAATATACGATTCAGTTCCAGGATTACTGTGAGCCAAGGTTGATATCCAAGGTTATGGTGGAGTTTCAGGAAACAGGTCCACGCTGGGGTTAGGGTTATGTAATCGTTAAAGTGTATGGGGGTTACGTGAATAGAGCTCGATTTTGGATCCTACTCTGATGTGAGGGCGTAGGCCAGACTGATCTTGATCATCATGGTGTGGCATAGTTGACATCAATGCTGACGCTGAGGGTCCAGGTTAAGGGACCTTGGTTAGCGGTAGGGTTTTTGTAAGGAAATGTCTATGCAGAAGATATGGTTCTGGATATAATTAGGGTGCAGTTTTGAAGTCAGGGCGAGTGTGAGGTCGAGTCACAGGGTTGAGGGAGTCATAGTTGATATCAATGGTGAAGGCGAAGTATCTGGTCCATGGCTCCGGTCTAGGGTTCCGTTTAGGTGTTCGATAAGGAGTACGGGTGAGATAGGTTTACAGTTAGATTCGGATCCATCTCTGATGTGAAGGCGAGCGCAAGATTGAGCTTCAGTTTTAAGGTGAGGTGTGGGTGTCATGAATGCTTAAGTTGAAGTGTCAGATCCTGGCGCCAGGGATAGGGCTGGCATTAGCTGTAAGTTAAGGTGTATTGGGCTGACTGAGTGACAGTTAGAGATCTGATCCGTCTCCGATGTGAGGGCAATGGCCAGATTGATCTTCAGGATTATGGGGAGGAATGACAGACGTCAATGCTGATGGTGGCAGTTCAGTTAAAGGGGCCTGGGCTAGGGTTAGGGTTTCCTGTAAGGGAAAGTCTATGCATATGATACGGTTACGGAGAGAATTTGGGTTCAATTCTGATGTGAGTGCGAGGGTGAGATATAGTCTCAGGGTAAAGATGTGGCTCCTAGTCGGCAGCAATGTTGAAGTCAGAGTATCTAGTCCAGGGCTCGTGTCTAGATTAGCCTTAGGTGTTCAGTAAGATTTACAGGAACATAGAGTTACATGTAGAGTTCGAATCTGACACTGATGTGAGGGCGATGGCCAGATTGAGCTTCATGTTTACTTTGCGGCATGACAGACGTTGCAGCTGATGGCGTCGTTTCAGGTAAAGTGGCCAGGGTTAGAGTTATGTTATTGTGCTCTGTGAGGTGTACAGGAAGGATAGGGTGATGGACAGACTTAGTGTGTTCTCTGATGTGAGGTCAAGTTCGAGATGGAGGTTCAGGTTTACGGTGAAGTGTGAATGATGCCAATGGTTACGGTGAAGGGTCAAGTAAAGAGTCATTTCTATTGTTGAGATTAAAGGGTCTCTCTGTTCTACAGAAAGGATAAGTTAAGGAATAGGTTTAGGTTCCAGCTCTGATGTGAGTGTGCTTCTGAAATTGCGATTCATTGTTGAGGAGGGCCCTGGGTGATGTCGAAGCTTATGTTGTGTGGATAGGCCCAGGATTCAGTGATAGGGTTAAAATTTTTTTTCTCTCTGATTTCCAGAGACATTAGCATTACGGAAAGAGTTAGGTCCTGGGTCTGATGTGACGGGGAGAGCAACATGGTGGATCAGGTTTATGGTGAGGCATGGGTGACATCAATATTCCAGGTGAGCTGTCAGGACCACTGGCCAGGGCTAGGCTAAGCGTTAGGTTTTCGGTTAGGTGAAGAGAGAGGGTGTTTTCACATTTATACATATTGTCCTTTTCTTACGTTAGGGCGAATGTGCGATTCAGTTCCAGGATTACAGTGTGGCAAAGGTGATATAAATGATGAGGTTGTAGTTTCAGGCCACTCATCCGCGCTAGGGTTAGGGTTATGTAATCGTTAAAGAGTATGGGTTGGACCGGGATACGTTTCGATTTGCATCCTACTCTGACGTGAGGGTGAAGGCCAGATTGATCTTCATCATCGTGGTGTGGCATCGGTGACATCAATGCTGACGCTGAGGGTACAGGTTAATAGACCTGGTTTAGGGATAAGATTTTCTGTAAGGAAAAGTCTATGCGGTACATATGGTTATGGACAGAATTAGGGAGCAGTTCTGAGGTCAGGGCGAGTGTGAGATTGAGTCCCAAGGTCAATGCAGTCACAGTTGATATCAACGGTGAAGGTGAATTATCTGTTCCAGGGTAGGGTTTACGGTTAGATTTAGGTGTTCGATAAGGAATACGGGTGTGATATGGTTACAGTTAGACTTCAGATCTGTCTCTGATGTGTGGGAGAGTGCATGATTGAGGTTGAAGTTAAAGCTGAAATATGGGTGACATCAAAGATGAAGGTGAAGTGTCAGATCCTGTCGCCAGGGCTAGGGTTAGCATTAGTTGTAAGGTAAGGAGTATGGGGCAGATTGAGTGGCAGTAAGAGTTGTGATCTGACTCTGATGTGAAGGAAATGGCCAGAATGTGCTTCAGGATTATGGGGAGGAATGACAGAAGTCGATGCTGATGGTGGCGGTTCAGTGAAATTGGCCTGGGCTAGGGTTAGGGTTTCCTGTAAGGGAAAATCTATGCATATGTTACAGTGATGGAGAAAATTAGGGTTCAATTCTGATGTGTGGACGAGTGTGAGATTGAGGCTCATGGTTAAGATGTGTCTCCTAGTTGGCACAAATGTTGAAGGCGAAGAATCTAGTCTAGTTCTCGGGCCTAGGGTTAGGGTTAGTTGTTCACTAAGATTTACAGTAACATAGAGTTACATTTAGAGTTTGCATCTGACCCTGACGTGAGGGCGATGGCCAGATTGAGCTTCAGGTTTATGGAGCGGCATGACAGACGTTGAAGTTGACTATGTCAGCTCAGGTAAAGTGGCCAGGTCTAGAGTTATGGTATTGTGTTCTGTGAGGTGTACAGGAAGGATAGGGGTATGGACAGACTTAGGGCTGGTCTCTGATGTGAGGGCAAGTGCTAGATTGAGGTTCAGGATTACGGTGAAGTGTGGGTCATGCCAATGGTTACGGTGAAAGGACAGGTCCAAGATTCATGGCTAGGGTTAGGATTACTGCGTCGTTCTGTTCTACAGAAAGGACAAGTTAGCGATTAAGGTTAGGGTCCAGCTCTGATGTGAGTGCGAGTGTGAAATTGCGATTCAGTGTTGAGGAGGGCCCTGGGTGATGTCAATGGTGACGTTGTGTGGATAGGCCCAGGACTCAGTGCTAGGCTTAAAATTTTGTGTTCTCTCTGTTTTCCGGAGACATTAGCATTACGGAAAGTGTTAGGGTCTGGGTCTGATGCGACGGTAAGTGCAAGATGGTGGATCAGGTTTATGGTGAGGCATGGGTGACGTCAGTGGTCAAGTCGGGTGTCATAACCACGGGCCAGGGCTAGGGTAAGGGTTAGGTTTTTGGGAAACTGTAGAGGGATGGTATTGTTACATGTAGACTTAGGTCCTTCTCTTAAGTTAGGGCGAGTATACGATTCAGTTCCAGCATTACTGTGAGCCAAGGTTGATATCCAAGCTTATGGTGGATTTTCAGGAAACAGGTCCACGCTGGGGTTAGGGTTATGTAATCGTTAAAGTGTATGGGGTTTACGTGAATAGAGCTCGATTTTGGATCCTACTCTGATGTGAGGGCGTAGGCCAGACTGATCTTGATCATCATGGTGTGGCATAGGTGACATCAATGCTGACGCTGAGGGTCCAGGTTAAGGGACCTTGGTTAGCGGTAGGGTTTTTGTAAGGAAATGTCTATGCAGAAGATATGGTTCTGGATATAATTAGGGTGCAGTTTTGAAGTCAGGGCGAGTGTGAGGTCGAGTCACAGGGTTGAGGGAGTCATAGTTGATATCAATGGTGAAGGCGAAGTATCTGGTCCATGGCTCGGGTCTAGGGTTCCGTTTAGGTGTTCGATAAGGAGTACGGGTGAGATAGGTTTACAGTTAGATTCGGATCCATCTCTGATGTGAAGGCGAGCGCAAGATTGAGTTTCAGTTTTAAGGTGAGGTGTGGGTGTCATGAATGCTTTAGTTGAAGTGTTAGATCCTGGCGCCACGGATAGGGCTGGCATTAGCTGTAAGTTAAGGTGTATTGGGCTGACTGAGTGACAGTTAGAGATCTGAACCGTCTCCGATGTGAGGGCAATGGCCAGATTGATCTTCAGGATTATGGGGAGGAATGACAGACGTCAATGCTGATGGTGGCAGTTCAGTTAAAGGGGCCTGGGCTAGGGTTAGGGTTTCCTGTAAGGGAAAGTCTATGCATATGATACGGTTACGGAGAGAATTTGGGTTCAATTCTGATGTGAGTGCGAGGGTGAGATTGAGTCTCAGGGTAAAGATGTGGCTCCTAGTCGGCAGCAATGTTGAAGTCAGAGTATCTAGCCCAGGGCTCGGGTCTAGGGTTAGGCTTAGGTGTTCAGTAAGATTTACAGGAACATAGAGTTACATGTAGAGTTCGAATCTAACCCTGATGTGAGGGCGATGGCCAGATTGAGCTTCATGTTTACTTTGCGGCATGACAGACGTTGCAGCTGATGGCGTCGTTTCAGGTAAAGTGGCCAGGGTTAGAGTTATGTTATTGTGCTCTGTGAGGTGTACAGGAAGGATAGGGTGATGGACAGACTTAGGGTGTTCTCTGATGTGAGGGCAAGTTCGAGATGGAGGTTCAGGTTTACGGTGAAGTGTGAATGATGCCAATGGTTACGGTGAAGGGTCAAGTAAAGAGTCCCTTCTATTGTTGAGATTAAAGGGTCTTTCTGTTCTACAGAAAGGATAAGTTAAGGAATAGGGTTAGGTTCCAGCTCTGATGTGAGTGCGCTTCTGAAATTGCGGTTCATTGTTGAGGAGGGCCCTGGGTGATGTCGAAGCTTACGTTGTGTGGATAGGCCCAGGATTCAGTGATAGGGTTAAAATTTTGTGTTCTCTCTGATTTCCAGAGACATTAGCATTACGGAAAGATTTAGGTCCTGGGTCTGATGAGACAGGGAGAGCAACATGGTGGATCAGGTTCATGGTGAGGCATGGGTGACATCAAATGTTCCAGGTGAGCTGTCAGGACCACTGGCCAGGGCTAGGCTAAGCGTTAGGTTTTCGGTTAGGTGAAGAGAGAGGGTGTTTTCACATTTATACATATTGTCCTTTTCTTACCTTAGGGCGAATGTGCGATTCAGTTCCAGGATTACAGTGTGGCAAAGGTGATATCCATGATGAGGTTGGAGTTTCAGGCCACTCGTCCGCGCTAGGGTTAGGGTTATGTAATCGTTAAAGAGTATGGGTTGGACCGGGATACGTTTCGATTTGCATCCTACTCTGACGTGAGGGCGAAGGCCAGATTGATCTTCATCATCGTGGTGTGGCATCGGTGACATCAATGCTGACGCTGAGGGTACAGGTTAATAGACCTGGTTTAGGGATAAGATTTTCTGTAAGGAAAAGTCTATGCGGTACATATGGTTATGGACAGAATTAGGGAGCAGTTCTGAGGTCAGGGAGAGTGTGAGATTGAGTCGCAGGGTCAATGGAGTCATAGTTGATATCAACGGTGAAGGTGAATTATCTGTTCCAGGGTAGGGTGTACGGTTAGATTTAGGTGTTCGATAAGGAATACGGGTGTGATATGGTTACAGTTAGACTTCAGATCTATCTCTGATGTGAGGGAGAGTGCATGATTGAGTTTGAAGTTAAAGCTGAAATATGGGTGACATCAAAGATGAAGGTGAAGTGTCAGATCATGGCGCCAAGGCTAGGGTTAGCATTAGTTGTAAGGTAAGGAGTATGGGGCAGATTGAGTGGCAGTAAGAGTTCTGATCTGACTCTGATGTGTAGGAAATGGCCAGAATGTGCTTCAGGATTATGGGGAGGAATGACAGAAGTCGATGCTGATGGTGGCGGTTCAGTTAAATTGGCCTGGGCTAGGGTTAGGGTTTCCTGTAAGGGAAAATCTATGCATATGTTACGGTGACGGAGAAAATTAGGGTTCAGTTCTGATGTGAGGACGAGGGTGAGATTGAGGCTCATGGTTAAGATGTGTCTCCTAGTTGGCACAAATGTTGAAGGCGAGAGAATCTAGTCTAGTTCTCGGACCTAGGGTTAGGGTTAGGTGTTCACTAAGATTTACAGTAACATAGAGTTACATTTAGAGTTTGCATCTGACCCTGATGTGAGAGCGATGGCCAGATTGAGCTTCAGGTTTATGGTGCGGCATGACAGACGTTGAAGTTGACTATGTAAGCTCAGGTAAAGCGGCCAGGTCTAGAGTTATGATATTGTGTTCTGTGAGGTGTACAGGAAGGATAGGGGTATGGACAGACTTAGGGCTGGTCTCTGATGTGAGGGCAAGTGCGAGATTCAGGTTCAGGAATACGGTGAAGTGTGGGTCATGCCAATGGTTACGGTGAAAGGACAGGTCCAAGATTCATGGCTAGGGTTAGGATTACTGCGTCGTTCTGTTCTACAGAAAGGACAAGTTTGGGATTAAGGTTAGGGTCCAGCTCTGATGTGAGTGCGAGTGTGTAATTGCGATTCAGTGTTGAGGAGGGCCCTGGGTGATGTCAATGGTGACGTTGTGTGGATAGGCCCAGGACTCAGTGCTAGGCTTAAATTTTGTGTTCTCTCTGTTTTCCGGAGACATTAGCATTACGGAAAGAGTTAGGGTCTGGGTCTGATGCGACGGTAAGTGCAAGATGGTGGATCAGGTTTATGGTGAGGCATGGGTGACGTCAGTGGTCAAGTCGGGTGTCATAACCACGGGCCAGGGCTAGGGAAAGGGTTAGGTTTTTGGGAAACTGTAGAGGGATGGTATTGTTACATGTAGACTTAGGTCCTTCTCTAAGTTAGGGCGAATATACGATTCAGTTCCAGGATTACTGTGAGCCAAGGTTGATATCCAAGGTTATGGTGGAGTTTCAGGAAACAGGTCCACACTGGGGTTAGGGTTATGTAATCGTTAAAGTGTATGGGGTTTACGTGAATAGAGCTCGATTTTGGATCCTACTCTGATGTGAGGGCGTAGGCCAGACTGATCTTGATCATCATGGTGTGGCATAGGTGACATCAATGCTGACGCTGAGGGTCCAGGTTAAGGTACCTTGGTTAGCGGTAGGGTTTTTGTAAGGAAATGTCTATGCAGAAGATATGGTTCTGGATATAATTAGGGTGCAGTTTTGAAGTCAGGGCGAGTGTGAGGTCGAGTCACAGGGTTGAGGGAGTCATAGTTGATATCAATGGTGAAGGCGAAGTATCTGGTCCATGGCTCGGGTCTAGGGTTCCGTTTAGGTGTTCGATAAGGAGTACGGGTGAGATAGGTTTACAGTTAGATTCGGATCCATCTCTGATGTGAAGGCGAGCGCAAGATTGATTTTCAGTTTTAAGGTGAGGTGTGGGTGTAATGAATGCTTAAGTTCAAGTGTCAGATCCTTCCGCCAGGTATAGGGCTGGCATTACCTGTTAGTTAAGGTGTATTGGGCTCACTGAGTGACAGTTAGAGATCTGATCCATCTCCGATGTGAGGGCAATGGCCAGATTGATCTTCAGGATTATGGGGAGGAATGACAGACGTCAATGCTGATGGTGGCAGTTCAGTTAAAGGGGCCTGGGCTAGGGTTAGGGTTTCCTGTAAGTTAAAGTCTATGCATATGATACGGTTACGGAGAGAATTTGGGTTCAATTCTGATGTGAGTGCGAGGGTGAGATTGAGTCTCAGGGTAAAGATGTGGCTCCTAGTCGGCAGCAATGTTGAAGTCAGAGTATCTAGTCCAGGGCTCGGGTCTAGGGTTAGGCTTAGGTGTTCAGTAAGATTTACAGGAACATAGAGTTACATTAAGACTTCGAAACTGACACTAATGTGAGGGCGATGGCCAGATTGAGCTTCATGTTTACTTTGCGGCATGACAGACGTTGCAGCTGATGGCGTCGTTTCAGGTAAAGTGGCCAGGGTTATAGTTATGTTATTGTGCTCTGTGAGGTGTACAGGAAGGATAGGGTGATGGACAGACTTAGGGTGTTCTCTGATGTGAGGGCAAGTTCGAGATGGATGTTCAGGTTTACGGTGAAGTGTGAATGATGCCAATGGTTACGGTGAAGGGTCAAGTAAAGAGTCATTTCTATTGTTGAGATTAAAGGGTCTCTCTGTTCTACAGAAAGGATAAGTTAAGGAATAGGGTTAGGTTCCAGCTCTGATGTGAGTGCGCTTCTGAAATTGCGATTCATTGTTGAGGAGGACCCTGGGTGATGTCGAAGCTTACGTTGTGTGGATAGGCCCAGGATTCAGTGATAGGGTTAAAATTTTGTGTTCTCTCTGATTTCCAGAGACATTAGCATTACGGAAAGAGTTAGGTCCTGGGTCTGATGTGACGGGGAGAGCAACATGGTCGATCAGGTTTATGGTGAGGCATGGGTGACATCAATATTCCAGGTGAGCTGTCAGGACCACTGGCCAGGGCTAGGCTAAGCGTTAGGTTTTCGGTTAGGTGAAGAGAGAGGGTGTTTTCACATTTATACATATTGTCCTTTTCTTACGTTAGGGCGAATGTGCGATTCAGTTCCAGGATTACAGTGTGGCAAAGGTGATATCCATGATGAGGTTGTAGTTTCAGGCCACTCATCCGCGCTAGGGTTAGGGTTATGTAATCGTTAAAGAGTATGGGTTGGACCGGGATACATTTCGATTTGCATCCTACTCTGACGTGAGGGTGAAGGCCAGATTGATCTTCATCATCGTGGTGCGGCATCGGTGCCATCAATGCTGACGCTGAGGGTACAGGTTAATAGACCTGGTTTAGGGATAAGATTTTCTGTAAGGAAAAGTCTATGCGGTACATATGGTTATGGACAGAATTAGGGAGCAGTTCTGAGGTCAGGGCGAGTGTGAGATTGAGTCCCAAGGTCAATGCAGTCACAGTTGATATCAACGGTGAAGGTGAATTATCTGTTCCAGGGTAGGGTTTACGGTTAGATTTAGGTGTTCGATAATTAATACGGGTGTGATATGGTTACAGTTAGACTTCAGATCTATCTCTGATGTGTGGGAGAGTGCATGATTGAGGTTGAAGTTAAAGCTGAAATATGGGTGACATCAAAGATGAAGGTGAAGTGTCAGATCCTGTCACCAGGGCTAGGGATAGCATTAGTTGTAAGGTAAGGAGTATGGGGCAGATTGAGTGGCAGTAAGAGTTGTGATCTGACTCTGATGTGAAGGAAATGGCCAGAATGTGCTTCAGGATTATGGGGAGGAATGACAGAAGTCGATGCTGATGGTGGCGGTTCAGTTAAATTGGCCTGGGCTAGGGTTAGGGTTTCCTATAAGGGAAAATCTATGCATATGTTACGGTGACGGAGAAAATTAGGGTTCAATTCTGATGTGTGGACGAGTGTGAGATTGAGGCTCATGGTTAAGATGTGTCTCCTAGTTGGCACAAATGTTGAAGGCGAAGAATCTAGTCTAGTTCTCGGGCCTACGGTTAGGGTTAGGTGTTCACTAAAATTTACAGTAACATAGAGTTACATTTAGAGTTTGCATCTGACCCTGACGTGAGGGCGATGGCCAGATTGAGCTTCAGGTTTATGGAGCGGCATGACAGACGTTGAAGTTGACTATGTCAGCTCAGGTAAAGTGGCCAGGACTAGAGTTATGGTATTGTGTTCTGTGAGGTGTACAGGAAGGATAGGGGTATGGACAGACTTAGGGCTGGTCTCTGATGTGAGGGCAAGTGCGAGATTGAGGTTCAGGATTACGGTGAAGTGTGGGTCATGCCAATGGTTACGGTGAAAAGACAGGTCCAAGATTCATGGCTAGGGTTAGGATTACTGCGTCGTTCTGTTCTACAGAAAGGACAAGTTTGGGATTAAGGTTAGGGTCCAGCTCTGATGTGAGTGCGAGTGTGAAATTGCGATTCAGTGTTGAGGAGGGCCCTGGGTGATGTCAATGGTGACGTTGTGTGGATAGGCCCAGGACTCAGTGCTAGGCTTAAAATTTTGTGTTATCTCTGTTTTCCGGAGACATTAGCATTACGGAAAGAGTTAGGGTCTGGGTCTGATGCGACGGTAAGTGCAAGATGGTGGATCAGGTTTATGGTGAGGCATGGGTGACGTCAGTGGTCAAGTCGGGTGTCATAACCACGGGCCAGGGCTAGGGTAAGGGTTAGGTTTTTGGGAAACTGTAGAGGGATGGTATTGTTACATGTAGACTTAGGTCCTTCTCTTAAGTTAGGGCGAATATACGATTCAGTTCCAGGATTACTGTGAGCCAAGGTTGATATCCAAGGTTATGGTGGAGTTTCAGGAAACAGGTCCACGCTGGGGTTAGGGTTATGTAATCGTTAAAGTTTATGGGGTTTACGTGAATAGAGCTCGATTTTGGATCCTACTCTGATGTGAGGGCGTAGGCCAGACTGATCTTGATCATCATGGTGTGGCATAGGTGACATCAATGCTGACGCTGAGGGTCCAGGTTAAGGGACCTTGGTTAGCTTTAGGGTTTTTGTAAGGAAATGTCTATGCAGGAGATATGCTTCTGGATATAATTAGGGTGCAGTTTTGAAGTCAGGGCGAGTGTGAGGTCGAGTCACAGGGTTGAGGGAGTCATAGTTGATATCAATGGTGAAGGCGAAGTATCTGGTCCATGGCTCGGGTCTAGGGTTCCGTTTAGGTGTTCGATAAGGTGTACGGGTGAGATAGGCTTACAGTTAGATTCGGATCCATCTCTGATGTGAATGCGAGCGCAGGATTGAGTTTCAGTTTTAAGATGAGGTGCGGGTGTCATGAATGCTTAAGTTGAAGTGTCAGATCCTGGCGCCAGGGATAGGGCTGGCATTAGTTGTAAGTTAAGGTGTATTGGGCTGACTGAGTGACAGTTAGAGATCTGATCCGTCTCCGATGTGAGGGCAATGGCCAGATTGATCTTCAGGATTATGGGGAGGAATGACAGACGTCAATGCTGATGGTGGCAGTTCAGTTAAAGGGGCCTGGGCTAGGTTTAGGGTTTCCTGTAAGGGAAAGTCTATGCATATGATACGGTTACGGAGAGAATTTGGGTTCAATTCTGATGTGAGTGCGAGGGTGAGATTGAGTCTCAGGTTAAAGATGTGGCTCCTAGTCGGCAGCAATGTTGAAGTCAGAGTATCTAGTCCAGGGCTCGGGTCTAGGGTTAGGCTTAGGTGTTCAGTAAGATTTACAGGATCATAGGGTTACATTTAGACTTCGAATCTGACCCTGATGTGAGGGCGATGGCCAGATTGAGCTTCATGTTTACTTTGCGGCATGACAGACGTTGCAGCTGATGGCGTCGTTTCAGGTAAAGTGGCCAGGGTTAGAGTTTTGTTATTGTACTCTGTGAGGTGTACAGGAAGGATTGGCTGATGGACAGACTTAGGGTGTTCTCTGATGTGAGGGCAAGTTCGAGATGGAGGTTCAGGTTTACGGTGAAGTGTGAATGATGCCAATGGTTACGTTGAAGGGTCAAGTAAAGAGTCATTTCTATTGTTGAGATTAAAGGGTCTTTCTGTTCTACAGAAAGGATAAGATAAGGAATAGGGTTAGGTTCCAGCTCTGATGTGAGTGCGCTTCTGAAATTGCGGTTCATTGTTGAGGAGGGCCCTGGGTGATGTCGAAGCTTACGTTGTGTGGATAGGCCCAGGATTCAGTGATAGGATTAAAATTTTGTGTTCTCTCTGATTTCCAGAGACATTAGCATTACGGAAAGAGTTAGGTCCTGGGTCTGATGTGACGGGGAGAGCAACATGGTGGATCAGGTTTATGGTGAGGCATGGGTGACATCAATGCTGACGCTGAGGGTCCAGGTTAAGGGACCTTGGTTAGCGGTAGGGTTTTTGTAAGGAAATGTCTATGCAGGAGATATGCTTCTGGATATAATTAGGGTGCAGTTTTGAAGTCAGGGCGAGTGTGAGGTCGAGTCACAGGGTTGAGGGAGTCATAGTTGATATCAATGGTAAAGGCGAAGTATCTGGTCCATGGCTCGGGTCTAGGGTTCCGTTTAGGTGTTCAATAAGGAGTACGGGTGAGATAGGTTTACAGTTAGATTCGGATCCATCTCTGATGTGAAGGCGAGCGCAAGATTGAGTTTCAGTTTTAAGATGAGGTGCGGGTGTCATGAATGCTTAAGTTGAAGTGTCAGATCCTGGCGCCAGGGATAGGGCTGGCATTAGTTGTAAGTTAAGGTGTATTGGGCTGACTGAGTGACAGAGATCTGATATGTCTCTGATGTGAGGGCAATGGCCAGAGTGAGCTTCAGGATTATGGGGAGGAATTACAGACGTCAATGCTGATGGTGGCAGTTCAGTTAAAGGGGCCTTGGCTAGGTTTAGGTTTCCTGTAAGGGAAAGTCTATGCATATGATACGGTTACGGAGAGAATTTGGGTTCAATTCTGATGTGAGTGCGAGGGTGAGATTGAGTCTCAGGGTAAAGATGTGGCTCCTAGTCGGCAGCAATGTTGAAGTCAGAGTATCTAGTCCAGGGCTCGGGTCTAGGGTTAGGCTTAGGTGTTCAGTAAGATTTACAGGATCATAGGGTTACATTTAGACTTCGAATCTGACCCTGATGTGAGGGCGATGGCCAGATTGAGCTTCATGTTTACTTTGCGGCATGACAGACGTTGCAGCTGATCGCGTCGTTTCAGGTAAAGTGGCCAGGGTTAGAGTTATGTTATTGTGCTCTGTGAGGTGTACAGGAAGGATAGGGTGATGGACAGACTTAGGGTGTTCTCTGATGTGAGGGCAAGTTCGAGATGGAGGTTCAGGTTTACGGTGAAGTGTGAATGATGCCAATGGTTACGGTGAAGGGTCAAGTAAAGAGTCCCTTCTATTGTTGAGATTAAAGGGTCTTTCTGTTCTACAGAAAGGATAAGTTAAGGAATAGGGTTAGGTTCCAGCTCTGATGTGAGTGCGCTTCTGAAATTGCGGTTCTTTGTTGAGGAGGGCCCTGGGTGATGTCGAAGCTTACGTTGTGTGGATAGGCCCAGGATTCATTGATAGGGTTAAAATTTTGTGTTCTCTCTGATTTCCAGAGACATTAGCATTACGGAAAGAGTTAGGTCCTGGGTCTGATGTGACGGGGAGAGCAACATGGTGGATCAGGTTTATGGTGAGGCATGGGTGACATCAAATGTTCCAGGTGAGCTGTCAGGACCACTGGCCAGGGCTAGGCTAAGCGTTAGGTTTTCGGTTAGGTGAAGAGAGAGGGTGTTTTCACATTTATACATATTGTCCTTCTCTTACGTTAGGGCGAATGTGCGATTCAGTTCCAGGATTACAGTGTGGCAAAGGTGATATCCATGATGAGGTTGGAGTTTCAGGCCACTCGTCCGCGCTAGGGTTAGGGTTATGTAATCGTTAAAGAGTATGGGTTGGACCGGGATACGTTTCGATTTGCATCCTACTCTGACGTGAGGGCGAAGGCCAGATTGATCTTCATCATCGTGGTGTGGCATCGGTGACATCAATGCTGACGCTGAGGGTACAGGTTAATAGACCTGGTTTAGGGATAAGATTTTCTGTAAGGAAAAGTCTATGCGGTACATATGGTTATGGACAGAATTAGGGAGCAGTTCTGAGGTCAGGGCGAGTGTGAGATTGAGTCGCAGGGTCAATGGAGTCATAGTTGATATCAACGGTGAAGGTGAATTATCTGTTCCAGGGTAGGGTTTACGGTTAGATTTAGGTGTTCGATAAGGAATACGGGTGTGATATGGTTACAGTTAGACTTCAGATCTATCTCTGATGTGAGGGAGAGTGCATGATTGAGTTTGAAGTTAAAGCTGAAATATGGGTGACATTAAAGATGAAGGTGAAGTGTCAGATCCTGGCGCCAAGGCGAGGGTTAGCATTAGTTGTAAGGTAAGGATTATGGGGCAGATTGAGTGGCAGTAAGAGTTCTGATCTGACTCTGATGTGAAGGAAATGGCCAGAATGTGCTTCAGGATTATGGGGAGGAATGACAGAAGTCGATGCTGATGGTGGCGGTTCAGTTAAATTGGCCTGGGCTAGGGTTAGGGTTTCCTGTAAGGGAAAATCTATGCATATGTTACGGTGACGGAGAAAATTAGGGTTCAGTTCTGATGTGAGGACGAGGGTGAGATTGAGGCTCATGGTTAAGAGGTGTCTCCCAGTTGGCACAAATGTTGAAGGCGAGAGAATCTAGTCTAGTTCTCGGACCTAGGGTTAGGGTTAGGTGTTCACTAAGATTTACAGTAACATAGAGTTACATTTAGAGTTTGCATCTGACCCTGATGTGAGGGCGATGGCCAGATTGAGCTTCAGGTTTATGGAGCGGCATGACAGACGTTGAAGTTGACTATGTCAGCTCAGGTAAAGTGGCCAGGTCTAGAGTTATGGTATTGTGTTCTGTGAGGTGTACAGGAAGGATAGGGGTATGGACAGACTTAGGGCTGGTCTCTGATGTGAGGGCAAGTGCGAGATTGAGGTTCAGGATTACGGTGAAGTGTGGGTCATTCCAATGGTTACGGTGAAAAGACAGGTCCAAGATTCATGGCTAGGGTTAGGATTACTGCGTCGTTCTATTCTACAGAAAGGACAAGTTTGGGATTAAGGTTAGGGTCCAGCTCTGATGTGAGTGCGAGTGTGAAATTGCGATTCAGTGTTGAGGAGGGCCCAGGGTGATGTCAAAGGTGACGTTGTGTGGATAGGCCCAGGACTCAGTGCTAGGCTTAAAATTTTGTGTTCTCTCTGTTTTCCGGAGACATTAGCATTACGGAAAGAGTTAGGGTCTGGGTCTGATGCGACGGTAAGTGCAAGATGGTGGATCAGGTTTATGGTGAGGCATGGGTGACGTCAGTGGTCAAGTCGGGTGTCATAACCACGGGCCAGGTCTAGGGTAAGGGTTAGGTTTTTGGGAAACTGTAGAGGGATGGTATTGTTACATGTAGACTTAGGTCCTTCTCTTAAGTTAGGGCGAATATACGATTCAGTTCCAGGATTACTGTGAGCCAAGGTTGATATCCAAGGTTATGGTGGAGTTTCAGGAAACAGGTCCACGCTGGGGTTAGGGTTATGTAATCGTTAAAGTGTATGGGGTTTACGTGAATAGAGCTCGATTTTGGATCCTACTCTGATGTGAGGGCGTAGGCCAGACTGATCTTGATCATCATGGTGTGGCATAGGTGACATCAATGCTGACGCTGAGGGTCCAGGTTAAGGGACCTTGGTTAGCGGTAGGGTTTTTGTAAGGAAATGTCTATGCAGGAGATATGGTTCTGGATATAATTAGGGTGCAGTTTTGAAGTCAGGGCGAGTGTGAGGTCGAGTCACAGGGTTGAGGGAGTCATAGTTGATATCAATGGTGAAGGCGAAGTATCTGGTCCATGATTCGGGTCTAGGGTTCCGTTTAGGTGTTCGATAAGGAGTACGGGTGAGATAGGTTTACAGTTAGATTCGGATCCATCTCTGATGTGAAGGCGAGCGCAAGATTGAGTTTCAGTTTTAAGATGAGGTGCGGGTGTCATGAATGCTTAAGTTGAAGTGTCAGATCCTGGCGCCAGGGATAGGGCTGGCATTAGTTGTAAGTTAAGGTGTATTGGGCTGACTGAGTGACAGTTAGAGATCTGATCCGTCTCCGATATGAGGGCAATGGCCAGAGTGAGCTTCAGGATTATGGGGAGGAATGACAGTCTTCAATGCTGATGGTGGCAGTTCAGTTAAAGGGGCCTGGGCTAGGTTTAGGGTTTCCTGTAAGGGAAAGTCTATGCATATGATACGGTTACGGAGAGAATTTGGGTTCAATTCTGATGTGAGTGCGAGGGTGAGATTGAGTCTCAGGGTAAAGATGTGGCTCCTAGTCGGCAGCAATGTTGAAGTCAGAGTATCTAGTCCAGGGCTCGGGTCTAGGGTTAGGCTTAGGTGTTCAGTAAGATTTACAGGATCATAGGGTTACATTTAGACTTCCAATCTGACCCTGATGTGAGGGCGATGGCCAGATTGAGCTTCATGTTTACTTTGCGGCATGACAGACGTTGCAGCTGATGGCGTCGTTTCAGGTAAAGTGGCCAGGGTTAGAGTTATGTTATTGTGCTCTGTGAGGTGTACAGGAAGGATAGGGTGATGGACAGACGTAGGGTGTTCTCTGATGTGAGGGCAAGTTCGAGATGTAGGTTCAGGTTTACGGTGAAGTGTGAATGATGCCAATGGTTACGGTGAAGGGTCAAGTAAAGAGTCCCTTCTATTGTTGCGATTAAAGGGTCTTCCTGTTCTACAGAAAGGATAAGTTAAGGAATAGGGTTAGGTTCCAGCTCTGATGTGAGTGCGCTTCTGAAATTGCGGTTCATTGTTGAGGAGGGCCCTGGGTGATGTCGAAGCTTACGTTGTGTGGATAGGCCCAGGATTCAGTGATAGGGTTAAAATTTTGTGTTCTCTCTGATTTCCAGAGACATTAGCATTACGGAAAGAGTTAGGTCCTGGGTCTGATGTGACGGGTAGAGCAACATGGTGGATCAGGTTTATGGTGAGGCATGGGTGACATCAAATGTTCCAGGTGAGCTGTCAGGACCACTGGCCAGGGCTAGGCTAAGCGTTAGGTTTTCGGTTAGGTGAAGAGAGAGGGTGTTTTCACATTTATACATATTGTCCTTCTCTTACGTTAGGGCGAATGTGCGATTCAGTTCCAGGATTACAGTGTGGCAAAGGTGATATCCATGATGAGGTTGGAGTTTCAGGCCACTGGTACGCGCTAGGGTTAGGGTTATGTAATCGTTAAAGAGTATGGGTTGGACCGGGATACGTTTCGATTTGCATCCTACTCTGACGTGAGTGCGAAGGCCAGATTGATCTTCATCATCGTGGTGTGGCATCGGTGACATCAATGCTGACGCTGAGGGTACAGGTTAATAGACCTGGTTTAGGGATAAGATTTTCTGTAAGGAAAAGTCTATGCGGTACATATGGTTATGGACAGAATTAGGGAGCAGTTCTGAGGTCAGGGCGAGTGTGAGATTGAGTCCCAGGGTCAATGCAGTCACAGTTGATATCAACGGTGAAGGTGAATTATCTGTTTCAGGGTATGGTTTACGGTTAGATTTAGGTGTTCGATAAGGAATACGGGTGTGATATGGTTACAGTTAGACTTCAGATCTATCTCTGATGTGAGGGAGAGTGCATGATGGAGTTTGAAGTAAAAGCTGAAATATGGGTGACATCAAAGATGAAGGTGAAGTGTCAGATCCTGGCGCCAGGGCTAGGGTGAGCATTAGTTGTAAGGTAAGGAGTATGGGGCAGATTGAGTGGCAGTAAGAGTTGTGATCTGACTCTGATGTGAAGGAAATGGCCAGAATGTGCTTCAGGATTATGGGGAGGAATGACAGAAGTCGATGCTGATGGTGGCGGTTCAGTGAAATTGGCCTGGGCTAGGGTTAGGGTTTCCTGTAAGGGAAAATCTATGCATATGTTACGGTGACGGAGAAAATTAGGGTTCAGTTCTGATGTGAGGACGAGGGTGAGATTGAGGCTCATGGTTAAGATGTGTCTCCTAGTTGGCACAAATGTTGAAGGCGAGAGAATCTAGTCTAGTTCTCGGACCTAGGGTTAGGGTTAGGTGTTCACTAAGATTTACAGTAACATAGAGTTACATTTAGAGTTTGCATCTGACCCTGATGTGAGGGCGATGGCCAGATTGAGCTTCAGGTTTATTTAGCGGCATGACAGACGTTGAAGTTGACTATGTCAGCTCAGGTAAAGTGGCCAGGTCTAGAGTTATGGTATTGTGTTCTGTGAGGTGTACAGGAAGGATAGGGGTATGGACAGACTTAGGGCTGGTCTCTGATGTGAGGGCAAGTGCGAGATTGAGGTTCAGGATTACGGTGAAGTGTGGGTCATGCCAATGGTTACGGTGAAAGGACAGGTCCAAGATTCATGGCTAGGGTTAGGATTACTGCGTCGTTCTGTTCTACAGAAAGGACAAGTTTGGGATTAAGGTTAGGGTCCAGCTCTGATGTGAGTGCGAGTGTGAAATTGCGATTCAGTGTTGAGGAGGGCCCTGGGTGATGTCAATGGTGACGTTGTGTGGATAGGCCCAGGACTCAGTGCTAGGCTTAAAATTTTGTGTTCTCTCTGTTTTCCGGAGACATTAGCATTACGGAAAGAGTTAGGGTCTGGGTCTGATGCGACGGTAAGTGCAAGATGGTGGATCAGGTTTATGGTGAGGCATGGGTGACGTCAGTGGTCAAGTCGGGTGTCATAACCACGGGCCAGGGCTAGGGTAAGGGTTAGGTTTTTGGGAAACTGTAGAGGGATGGTATTGTTACATGTAGACTTAGGTCCTTCTCTTAAGTTAGGGCGAATATACGATTCAGTTCCAGGATTACTGTGAGCCAAGGTTGATATCCAAGGTTATGGTGGAGTTTCAGGAAACAGGTCCACGCTGGGGTTAGGGTTATGTGTTCGTTAAAGTGTATGGGGTTTACGTGACTAGAGCTCGATTTTGGATCCTACTCTGATGTGAGGGCGTAGGCCAGACTGATCTTGATCATCATGGTGTGGCATAGGTGACATCAATGCTGACGCTGAGGGTCCAGGTTAAGGGACCTTGGTTAGCGGTAGGGTTTTTGTAAGGAAATGTCTATGCAGGAGATATGGTTCTGGATATAATTAGGGTGCAGTTTTGAAGTCAGGGCGAGTGTGAGGTCAAGTCACAGGGTTGAGGGAGTCATAGTTGATATCAATGGTGAAGGCGAAGTATCTGGTCCATGGCTCGGGTCTAGGGTTCCGTTTAGGGTGTTCGATAAGGAGTACGGGTGAGATAGGTTTACAGTTAGATTCGGATCCATCTCTGATGTGAAGGCGAGCGCAAGATTGAGTTTCAGTTTTAAGATGAGGTGCGGGTGTCATGAATGCTTAAGTTGAAGTGTCAGATCCTGGCGCCAGGGATAGGGCTGGCATTAGTTGTAAGTTAAGGTGTATTGGGCTGACTGAGTGACAGTTAGAGATCTGATCCGTCTCCGATGTGAGGGCAATGGCCAGAGTGAGCTTCAGGATTATGGGGAGGAATGACAGACGACAATGCTGATGGTGGCAGTTCAGTTAAAGGGGCCTTGGCTAGGTTTAGGGTTTCCTGTAAGGGAAAGTCTATGCATATGATACGGTTACGGAGAGAATTTGGGTTCAATTCTGATGTGAGTGCGAGGGTGAGATTGAGTCTCAGGGTAAAGATGTGGCTCCTAGTCGGCAGCAATGTTGAAGTCAGAGTATCTAGTCCAGGGCTCGGGTCTAGGGTTAGGCTTAGGTGTTCAGTAAGATTTACAGGATCATAGGGTTACATTTAGACTTCGAATCTGACGCTAATGTGAGGGCGATGGCCAGATTGAGCTTCATGTTTACTTTGCGGCATGACAGACGTTGCAGCTGATCGCGTCGTTTCAGGTAAAGTGGCCAGGGTTAGAGTTATGTTATTGTGCTCTGTGAGGTGTACAGGAAGGATAGGGTGATTTACAGACTTAGGGTGTTCTCTGATGTGAGGGCAAGTTCGAGATGGAGGTTCAGGTTTACGGTGAAGTGTGAATGATGCCAATGGTTACGGTGAAGGGTCAAGTAAAGAGTCCCTTCTATTGTTGAAATTAAAGGGTCTTTCTGTTCTACAGAAAGGATAAGTTAAGGAATAGGGTTAGGTTCCAGCTCTGATGTGAGTGCGCTTCTGAAATTGCGGTTCATTGTTGAGGAGGGCCCTGGGTGATGTCGAAGCTTACGTTGTGTGGATAGGCCCAGGATTCAGTGATAGGGTTAAAATTTTGTGTTCTCTCTGATTTCCAAAGACATTAGCATTACGGAAAGAGTTAGGTCCTGGGTCTGATGTGACGGGGAGAGCAACATGGTGGATCAGGTTTATGGTGAGGCATGGGTGACATCAAATGTTCCAGGTGAGCTGTCAGGACCACTGGCCAGGGCTAGGCTAAGCGTTAGGTTTTCGGTTAGGTGAAGAGAGAGGGTGTTTTCACATTTATACATATTGTCCTTCTCTTACGTTAGGGCGAATGTGCGATTCAGTTCCAGGATTACAGTGTGGCAAAGGTGATATCCATGATGAGGTTGGAGTTTCAGGCCACTCGTCCGCGCTAGGGTTAGGGTTATGTAATCGTTAAAGAGTATGGGTTGGACCGGGATACGTTTCGATTTGCATCCTACTCTGACGTGAGGGCGAAGGCCAGATTGATCTTCATCATCGTGGTGTGGCATCGGTGACATCAATGCTGACGCTGAGGGTACAGGTTAATAGACCTGGTTTAGGGATAAGATTTTCTGTAAGGAAAAGTCTATGCGGTACATATGGTTATGGACAGAATTAGGGAGCAGTTCTGAGGTCAGGGCGAGTGTGAGATTGAGTCGCAGGGTCAATGGAGTCATAGTTGATATCAACGGTGAAGGTGAATTATCTGTTCCAGGGTAGGGTTTACGGTTAGATTTAGGTTTTCGATAAGGAATACGGGTGTGATATGGTAACAGTTAGACTTCAGATCTATCTCTGATGTGTGGGAGAGTGCATGATTGAGGTTGAAGTTAAAGCTGAAATATGGGTGACATCAAAGATGAAGGTGAAGTGTCAGATCCTGTCGCCAAGGCTAGGGTTAGCATTACTTGTAAGGTAAGGAGTATGGGGCAGATTGAGTGGCAGTAAGAGTTGTGATCTGACTCTGATGTGAAGGAAATGGCCAGAATGTGCTTCAGGATTATGGGGAGGAATGACAGAAGTCGATGCTGATGGTGGCGGTTCAGTGAAATTGGCCTGGGCTAGGGTTAGGGTTTCCTGTAAGGGAAAATCTATGCATATGTTACGGTGACGGAGAAAATTAGGGTTCAATTCTGATGTGTGGACGAGTGTGAGATTGATGCTCATGGTTAAGATGTGTCTCCTAGTTGGCACAAATGTTGAAGGCGAAGAATCTAGTCTAGTTCTCGGGCCTAGGGTTAGGGTTAGGTGTTCACTAAGATTTACAGTAACATAGAGTTACATTTAGAGATTGCATCTGACCCTGATGTGAGGGCGATGGCCAGATTGAGCTTCAGGTTTATGGGGCGGCATGACAGACGTTGAAGTTGACTATGTCAGCTCAGGTAAAGTGGCCAGGTCTAGAGTTATGGTATTGTGTTCTGTGAGGTGTACAGGAAGGATAGGGGTATGGACAGACTTAGGGCTGGTCTCTGATGTGAGGGCAAGTGCGAGATTGAGGTTCAGGATTACGGTGAAGTGTGGATCATGCCATTGGTTACGGTGAAAAGACAGGTCCAAGATTCATGGCTAGGGTTAGGATTACTGCGTCGTTCTGTTCTACAGAAAGGACAAGTTTGGGATTAAGGTTAGGGTCCAGCTCTGATGTGAGTGCGAGTGTGAAATTGCGATTCAGTGTTGAGGAGGGCCCTGGGTGATGTCAATGGTGACGTTGTGTGGATAGGCCCAGGACTCAGTGCTAGGCTTAAAATTTTGTGTTCTCTCTGTTTTCCGGAGACATTAGCATTACGGAAAGAGTTAGGGTCTGGGTCTGATGCGACGGTAAGTGCAAGATGGTGGATCAGGTTTATGGTGAGGCATGGGTGACGTCAGTGGTCAAGTCGGGTGTCATAACCATGGGCCAGGGCTAGGGTAAGGGTTAGGTTTTTGGGAAACTGTAGAGTTATGGTATTGTTACATGTAGACTTAGGTCCTTCTCTTAAGTTAGGGCGAATATACGATTCAGTTCCAGGATTACTGTGAGCCAAGGTTGATATCCAAGGTTATGGTGGAGTTTCAGGAAACAGGTCCACGCTGGGGTTAGGGTTATGTAATCGTTAAAGTGTATGGGGTTTACGTGAATAGAGCTCGATTTTGGATCCTACTCTGATGTGAGGGCGTAGGCCAGACTGATCTTGATCATCATGGTGTGGCATAGGTGACATCAATGCTGACGCTGAGGGTCCAGGTTAAGGGACCTTGGTTAGCGGTAGGGTTTTTGTAAGAAAATGTCTATGCAGAAGATATGGTTCTGGATATAATTAGGGTGCAGTTTTGAAGTCAGGGCGAGTGTGAGGTCGAGTCACAGGGTTGAGGGAGTCATAGTTGATATCAATGGTGAAGGCGAAGTATCTGGTCCATGGCTCGGGTCTGGGGTTCCGTTTAGGTGTTCGATAAGGAGTACGGGTGAGATAGGTTTACAGTTAGATTCGGATCCATCTCTGATGTGAAGGCGAGCGCAAGATTGAGTTTCAGTTTTAAGATGAGGTGCGGGTGTCATGAATGCTTAAGTTGAAGTGTCAGATCCTGGCGCCAGGGATAGGGCTGGCATTAGTTGTAAGTTAAGGTGTATTGGGCTGACTGAGTGACAGTTAGAGATCAGATCCGTCTCCGATGTGAGGGCAATGGGCAAAGTGAGCTTCAGGATTATGGGGAGGAATGACAGACGTCAATGCTGATGGTGGCAGTTCAGTTAAAGGGGCCTGGGCTAGGGTTAGGGTTTCCTGTAAGGGAAAGTCTATGCATATGATACGGTTACGGAGAGAATTTGGGTTCAATTCTGATGTGAGTGCGAGGGTGAGATTGAGTCTCAGGGTAAAGATGTGGCTCCTAATCGGCAGCAATGTTGAAGTCAGAGTATCTAGTCCAGGGCTCGGGTCTAGGGTTAGGCTTAGGTGTTCAGTAAGATTTACAGGAACATAGAGTTACATTTAGAGTTCGAATCTGACCCTGATGTGAGGGCGATGGCCAGATTGAGCTTCAGGTTTACTTTGCGGCATGACAGATGTTGCAGCTGATGGCGTCGTTTCAGGTAAAGTGGCCAGGGTTAGAGTTATGTTATTGTGCTCTGTGAGGTGTACAGGAAGGATAGGGTGATGGACAGACTTAGGGTGTTCTCTGATGTGAGGGCAAGTTCGAGATGGAGGTTCAGGTTTACGGTGAAGTGTGAATGATGCCAATGGTTACGGTGAAGGGTCAAGTAAGGAGTCATTTCTATTGTTGAGATTAAAGGGTCTTTCTGTTCTACAGAAAGGATAAGTTAAGGAATAGGGTTAGGTTCCAGCTCTGATGTGAGTGCGCTTCTGAAATTGCGATTCATTGTTGAGGAGGGCCCTGGGTGATGTCGAAGCTTACGTTGTGTGGATAGGCCCAGGATTCAGTGATAGGGTTAAAATTTTGTGTTCTCTCTGATTTCCAGAGACATTAGCATTACGGAAAGAGTTAGGTCCTGGGTCTGATGTGACGGGGAGAGCAACATGGTGGATTAGGATTATGGTGAGGCATGGGTGACATCAATGTTCCAGGTGAGCTGTCAGGACCACTGGCCAGGGCTAGGCTAAGCGTTAGGTTTTCGGTTAGGTGAAGAGAGAGGGTGTTTTCACATTTATACATATTGTCCTTCTCTTACGTTAGGGCGAATGTGCGATTCAGTTCCAGGATTACAGTGTGGCAAAGGTGATATCCATGATGAGGTTGGAGTTTCAGGCCACTGGTCCGCGCTAGGGTTAGGGTTATGTAATCGTTAAAGAGTATGGGTTGGACCGGGATACTTTTCGATTTGCATCCTACTCTGACGTGAAGGCGAAGGCCAGATTGATCTTCATCATCGTGGTGTGGCATCGGTGACATCAATGCTGACGCTGAGGGTACAGGTTAATAGACCTGGTTTAGGGATAAGATTTTCTGTAAGGAAAAGTCTATGCGGTACATATGGTTATGGACAGAATTAGAGAGCAGTTCTGAGGTCAGGGCGAGTGTGAGATTGAGTCGCAGGGTCAATGCAGTCACAGTTGATATCAACGGTGAAGGTGAATTATCTGTTCCAGGGTAGTGTGTACGGTTAGATTTAGGTGTTCGATAAGGATACGGGTGTGATATGGTTACAGTTAGACTTCAGATCTATCTCTGATGTGTGGGAGAGTGCATGATTGAGGTTGAAGTTAAAGCTGAAATATGGGTGACATCAAAGATGAAGGTGAAGTGTCAGATCCTGTCGCCAGGGCTAGGGATAGCATTAGTTGTAAGGTAAGGAGTATGGGGCAGATTGAGTGGCAGTAAGAGTTGTGATCTGACTCTGATGTGAAGGAAATGGCCAGAATGTGCTTCAGGATTATGGGGAGGAATGACAGAAGTCGATGCTGATGGTGGCGGTTCAGTGAAATTGGCCTGGGCTAGGGTTAGGGTTTCCTGTAAGGGAAAATCTATGCATATGTTACGGTGACGGAGAAAACTAGGGTTCAGTTCTGATGTGTGGACGAGTGTGAGATTGAGGCTCATGGTTAAGATGTGTCTCCTAGTTGGCACAAATGTTGAAGGCGAAGAATCTAGTCTAGTTCTCGGGCCTAGGGTTAGGGTTAGTTGTTCACTAAGATTTACAGTAACATAGAGTTACATTTAGAGTTTGCATCTGACCCTGATGTGAGGGCGATGGCCACATTGAGCTTCAGGTTTATGGAGCGGCATGACAGACGTTGAAGTTGACTATGTCAGCTAAGGTAAAGTGGCCAGGGCTAGAGTTATGGTATTGTGTTCTGTGAGGTGTACAGGAAGGATAGGGGTATGGACAGACTTAGGGCTTATCTCTGATGTGAGGAGAAGTGCGAGATTGAGGTTCAGGATTACGGTGAAGTGTGGGTCATGCCAATGGTTACGGTGAAAGGACAGGTCCAAGATTCATGGCTAGGGTTAGGATTACTGCGTCGTTCTGTTCTACAGAAAGGACAAGTTAAGGATTAAGGTTAGGGTCCAGCTCTGATGTGAGTGCGAGTGTGAAATTGCGATTCAGTGTTGAGGAGGGCCCTGGGTGATGTCAATGGTGACGTTGTGTGGATAGGCCCAGGACTCAGTGCTAGGCTTAAAATTTTGTGTTCTCTCTGTTTTCCGGAGACATTAGCATTACGGAAAGTGTTACGGTCTGGGTCTGATGCGACGGTAAGTGCAAGATGGTGGATCAGGTTTATGGTGAGGCATGGGTGACGTCAGTGGTCAAGTCGGGTGTCATAACCACGGGCCAGGGCTAGGGTAAGGGTTAGGTTTTTGGGAAACTGTAGAGGGATGGTATTGTTACATGTAGACTTAGGTCCTTCTCTTAAGTTAGGGCGAGTATACGATTCAGTTCCAGCATTACTGTGAGCCAAGGTTGATATCCAAGGTTATGGTGGATTTTAAGGAAACAGGTCCACGCTGGGGTTAGGGTTATGTAATCGTTAAAGTGTATGGGGTTTACGTGAATAGAGCTCGATTTTGGATCCTACTCTGATGTGAGGGCGTAGGCCAGACTGATCTTGATCATCATGGTGTGGCATAGGTGACATCAATGCTGACGCTGAGGGTCCAGGTTAAGGGACCTTGGTTAGCGGTAGGGTTTTTGTAAGGAAATGTCTATGCAGAAGATATGGTTCTGGATATAATTAGGGTGCAGTTTTGAAGTCAGGGCGAGTGTGAGGTCGAGTCACAGGGTTGAGGGAGTCATAGTTGATATCAATGGTGAAGGCGAAGTATCTGGTCCATGGCTCGGGTCTAGGGTTCCGTTTAGGTGTTCGATAAGGAGTACGGGTGAGATAGGTTTACAGTTAGATTCGGATCCATCTCTGATGTGAAGGCGAGCGCAAGATTGAGTTTCAGTTTTAAGGTGAGATGTGGGTGTCATGAATGCTTAAGTTGAAGTGTCAGATCCTGGCGCCAGGGATAGGGCTGGCATTAGTTGTAAGTTAAGGTGTATTGGGCTGACTGAGTGACAGTTAGAGATCTGATCCGTCTCCGATGTGAGGGCAATGGCCAGATTGATCTTCAGGATTATGGGGAGGAATGACAGACGTCAATGCTGATGGTGGCAGTTCAGTTAAAGGGGCCTGGGCTAGGTTTAGGGTTTCCTGTAAGGGAAAGTCTATGCATATGATACGGTTACGGAGAGAATTTGGGTTCAATTCTGATGTGAGTGCGAGGGTGAGATTGAGTCTCAGGGTAAAGATGTGGCTCCTAATCGGCAGCAATGTTGAAGTCAGAGTATCTAGTCCAGGGCTCGGGTCTAGGGTTAGGCTTAGGTGTTCAGTAAGATTTACAGGAACATAGAGTTACATTTAGAGTTCGAATCTGACCCTGATGTGAGGGCGATGGCCAGATTGAGCTTCATGTTTACTTTGCGGCATGACAGACGTTGCAGCTGATGGCGTCGTTTCAGGTAAAGTGGCCAGGGTTAGAGTTATGTTATTGTGCTCTGTGAGGTGTACAGGAAGGATAGGGTGATGGACAGACTTAGGGTGTTCTCTGATGTGAGGGCAAGTTCGAGATGGAGGTTCAGGTTTACGGTGAAGTGTGAATGATGCCAATGGTTACGGTGAAGGGTCAAGTAAAGAGTCATTTCTATTGTTGAGATTAAAGGGTCTTTCTGTTCTACAGAAAGGATAAGTTAAGGAATAGGGTTAGGTTCCAGCTCTGATGTGAGTGCGCTTCTGAAATTGCGATTCATTGTTGAGGAGGGCCCTGGGTGATGTCGAAGCTTACGTTGTGTGGATAGGCCCAGGATTCAGTGATAGGGTTAAAATTTTGTGTTCTCTCTGATTTCCAGAGACATTAGCATTACGGAAAGAGTTAGGTCCTGGGTCTGATGTGACGGGGAGAGCAACATGGTGGATCAGGATTATGGTGAGGCATGGGTGACATCAATGTTCCAGGTGAGCTGTCAGGACCACTGGCCAGGGCTAGGCTAAGCGTTAGGTTTTCGGTTAGGTGAAGAGAGAGGGTGTTTTCACATTTATACATATTGTCCTTCTCTTACGTTAGGGCGAATGTGCGATTCAGTTCCAGGATTACAGTGTGGCAAAGGTGATATCCATGATGAGGTTGGAGTTTCAGGCCACTGGTACGCGCTAGGGTTAGGGTTATGTAATCGTTAAAGAGTATGGGTTGGACCGGGATACGTTTCGATTTGCATCCTACTCTGACGTGAGTGCGAAGGCCAGATTGATCTTCATCATCGTGGTGTGGCATCGGTGACATCAATGCTGACGCTGAGGGTACAGGTTAATAGACCTGGTTTAGGGATAAGATTTTCTGTAAGGAAAAGTCTATGCGGTACATATGGTTATGGACAGAATTAGGGAGCAGTTCTGAGGTCAGGGCGAGTGTGAGATTGAGTCCCAGGGTCAATGCAGTCACAGTTGATATCAACGGTGAAGGTGAATTATCTGTTTCAGGGTATGGTTTACGGTTAGATTTAGGTGTTCGATAAGGAATACGGGTGTGATATGGTTACAGTTAGACTTCAGATCTATCTCTGATGTGAGGGAGAGTGCATGATGGAGTTTGAAGTAAAAGCTGAAATATGGGTGACATCAAAGATGAAGGTGAAGTGTCAGATCCTGGCGCCAGGGCTAGGGTGAGCATTAGTTGTAAGGTAAGGAGTATGGGGCAGATTGAGTGGCAGTAAGAGTTGTGATCTGACTCTGATGTGAAGGAAATGGCCAGAATGTGCTTCAGGATTATGGGGAGGAATGACAGAAGTCGATGCTGATGGTGGCGGTTCAGTGAAATTGGCCTGGGCTAGGGTTAGGGTTTCCTGTAAGGGAAAATCTATGCATATGTTACGGTGACGGAGAAAATTAGGGTTCAGTTCTGATGTGAGGACGAGGGTGAGATTGAGGCTCATGGTTAAGATGTGTCTCCTAGTTGGCACAAATGTTGAAGGCGAGAGAATCTAGTCTAGTTCTCGGACCTAGGGTTAGGGTTAGGTGTTCACTAAGATTTACAGTAACATAGAGTTACATTTAGAGTTTGCATCTGACCCTGATGTGAGGGCGATGGCCAGATTGAGCTTCAGGTTTATTTAGCGGCATGACAGACGTTGAAGTTGACTATGTCAGCTCAGGTAAAGTGGCCAGGTCTAGAGTTATGGTATTGTGTTCTGTGAGGTGTACAGGAAGGATAGGGGTATGGACAGACTTAGGGCTGGTCTCTGATGTGAGGGCAAGTGCGAGATTGAGGTTCAGGATTACGGTGAAGTGTGGGTCATGCCAATGGTTACGGTGAAAGGACAGGTCCAAGATTCATGGCTAGGGTTAGGATTACTGCGTCGTTCTGTTCTACAGAAAGGACAAGTTTGGGATTAAGGTTAGGGTCCAGCTCTGATGTGAGTGCGAGTGTGAAATTGCGATTCAGTGTTGAGGAGGGCCCTGGGTGATGTCAATGGTGACGTTGTGTGGATAGGCCCAGGACTCAGTGCTAGGCTTAAAATTTTGTGTTCTCTCTGTTTTCCGGAGACATTAGCATTACGGAAAGAGTTAGGGTCTGGGTCTGATGCGACGGTAAGTGCAAGATGGTGGATCAGGTTTATGGTGAGGCATGGGTGACGTCAGTGGTCAAGTCGGGTGTCATAACCACGGGCCAGGGCTAGGGTAAGGGTTAGGTTTTTGGGAAACTGTAGAGGGATGGTATTGTTACATGTAGACTTAGGTCCTTCTCTTAAGTTAGGGCGAATATACGATTCAGTTCCAGGATTACTGTGAGCCAAGGTTGATATCCAAGGTTATGGTGGAGTTTCAGGAAACAGGTCCACGCTGGGGTTAGGGTTATGTGTTCGTTAAAGTGTATGGGGTTTACGTGACTAGAGCTCGATTTTGGATCCTACTCTGATGTGAGGGCGTAGGCCAGACTGATCTTGATCATCATGGTGTGGCATAGGTGACATCAATGCTGACGCTGAGGGTCCAGGTTAAGGGACCTTGGTTAGCGGTAGGGTTTTTGTAAGGAAATGTCTATGCAGGAGATATGGTTCTGGATATAATTAGGGTGCAGTTTTGAAGTCAGGGCGAGTGTGAGGTCAAGTCACAGGGTTGAGGGAGTCATAGTTGATATCAATGGTGAAGGCGAAGTATCTGGTCCATGGCTCGGGTCTAGGGTTCCGTTTAGGGTGTTCGATAAGGAGTACGGGTGAGATAGGTTTACAGTTAGATTCGGATCCATCTCTGATGTGAAGGCGAGCGCAAGATTGAGTTTCAGTTTTAAGATGAGGTGCGGGTGTCATGAATGCTTAAGTTGAAGTGTCAGATCCTGGCGCCAGGGATAGGGCTGGCATTAGTTGTAAGTTAAGGTGTATTGGGCTGACTGAGTGACAGTTAGAGATCTGATCCGTCTCCGATGTGAGGGCAATGGCCAGAGTGAGCTTCAGGATTATGGGGAGGAATGACAGACGACAATGCTGATGGTGGCAGTTCAGTTAAAGGGGCCTTGGCTAGGTTTAGGGTTTCCTGTAAGGGAAAGTCTATGCATATGATACGGTTACGGAGAGAATTTGGGTTCAATTCTGATGTGAGTGCGAGGGTGAGATTGAGTCTCAGGGTAAAGATGTGGCTCCTAGTCGGCAGCAATGTTGAAGTCAGAGTATCTAGTCCAGGGCTCGGGTCTAGGGTTAGGCTTAGGTGTTCAGTAAGATTTACAAGATCATAGGGTTACATTTAGACTTCGAATCTGACGCTAATGTGAGGGCGATGGCCAGATTGAGCTTCATGTTTACTTTGCGGCATGACAGACGTTGCAGCTGATCGCGTCGTTTCAGGTAAAGTGGCCAGGGTTAGAGTTATGTTATTGTGCTCTGTGAGGTGTACAGGAAGGATAGGGTGATTTACAGACTTAGGGTGTTCTCTGATGTGAGGGCAAGTTCGAGATGGAGGTTCAGGTTTACGGTGAAGTGTGAATGATGCCAATGGTTACGGTGAAGGGTCAAGTAAAGAGTCCCTTCTATTGTTGAAATTAAAGGGTCTTTCTGTTCTACAGAAAGGATAAGTTAAGGAATAGGGTTAGGTTCCAGCTCTGATGTGAGTGCGCTTCTGAAATTGCGGTTCATTGTTGAGGAGGGCCCTGGGTGATGTCGAAGCTTACGTTGTGTGGATAGGCCCAGGATTCAGTGATAGGGTTAAAATTTTGTGTTCTCTCTGATTTCCAAAGACATTAGCATTACGGAAAGAGTTAGGTCCTGGGTCTGATGTGACGGGGAGAGCAACATGGTGGATCAGGTTTATGGTGAGGCATGGGTGACATCAAATGTTCCAGGTGAGCTGTCAGGACCACTGGCCAGGGCTAGGCTAAGCGTTAGGTTTTCGGTTAGGTGAAGAGAGAGGGTGTTTTCACATTTATACATATTGTCCTTCTCTTACGTTAGGGCGAATGTGCGATTCAGTTCCAGGATTACAGTGTGGCAAAGGTGATATCCATGATGAGGTTGGAGTTTCAGGCCACTCGTCCGCGCTAGGGTTAGGGTTATGTAATCGTTAAAGAGTATGGGTTGGACCGGGATACGTTTCGATTTGCATCCTACTCTGACGTGAGGGCGAAGGCCAGATTGATCTTCATCATCGTGGTGTGGCATCGGTGACATCAATGCTGACGCTGAGGGTACAGGTTAATAGACCTGGTTTAGGGATAAGATTTTCTGTAAGGAAAAGTCTATGCGGTACATATGGTTATGGACAGAATTAGGGAGCAGTTCTGAGGTCAGGGCGAGTGTGAGATTGAGTCGCAGGGTCAATGGAGTCATAGTTGATATCAACGGTGAAGGTGAATTATCTGTTCCAGGGTAGGGTTTACGGTTAGATTTAGGTTTTCGATAAGGAATACGGGTGTGATATGGTAACAGTTAGACTTCAGATCTATCTCTGATGTGTGGGAGAGTGCATGATTGAGGTTGAAGTTAAAGCTGAAATATGGGTGACATCAAAGATGAAGGTGAAGTGTCAGATCCTGTCGCCAAGGCTAGGGTTAGCATTACTTGTAAGGTAAGGAGTATGGGGCAGATTGAGTGGCAGTAAGAGTTGTGATCTGACTCTGATGTGAAGGAAATGGCCAGAATGTGCTTCAGGATTATGGGGAGGAATGACAGAAGTCGATGCTGATGGTGGCGGTTCAGTGAAATTGGCCTGGGCTAGGGTTAGGGTTTCCTGTAAGGGAAAATCTATGCATATGTTACGGTGACGGAGAAAATTAGGGTTCAATTCTGATGTGTGGACGAGTGTGAGATTGATGCTCATGGTTAAGATGTGTCTCCTAGTTGGCACAAATGTTGAAGGCGAAGAATCTAGTCTAGTTCTCGGGCCTAGGGTTAGGGTTAGGTGTTCACTAAGATTTACAGTAACATAGAGTTACATTTAGAGATTGCATCTGACCCTGATGTGAGGGCGATGGCCAGATTGAGCTTCAGGTTTATGGGGCGGCATGACAGACGTTGAAGTTGACTATGTCAGCTCAGGTAAAGTGGCCAGGTCTAGAGTTATGGTATTGTGTTCTGTGAGGTGTACAGGAAGGATAGGGGTATGGACAGACTTAGGGCTGGTCTCTGATGTGAGGGCAAGTGCGAGATTGAGGTTCAGGATTACGGTGAAGTGTGGATCATGCCATTGGTTACGGTGAAAAGACAGGTCCAAGATTCATGGCTAGGGTTAGGATTACTGCGTCGTTCTGTTCTACAGAAAGGACAAGTTTGGGATTAAGGTTAGGGTCCAGCTCTGATGTGAGTGCGAGTGTGAAATTGCGATTCAGTGTTGAGGAGGGCCCTGGGTGATGTCAATGGTGACGTTGTGTGGATAGGCCCAGGACTCAGTGCTAGGCTTAAAATTTTGTGTTCTCTCTGTTTTCCGGAGACATTAGCATTACGGAAAGAGTTAGGGTCTGGGTCTGATGCGACGGTAAGTGCAAGATGGTGGATCAGGTTTATGGTGAGGCATGGGTGACGTCAGTGGTCAAGTCGGGTGTCATAACCATGGGCCAGGGCTAGGGTAAGGGTTAGGTTTTTGGGAAACTGTAGAGTTATGGTATTGTTACATGTAGACTTAGGTCCTTCTCTTAAGTTAGGGCGAATATACGATTCAGTTCCAGGATTACTGTGAGCCAAGGTTGATATCCAAGGTTATGGTGGAGTTTCAGGAAACAGGTCCACGCTGGGGTTAGGGTTATGTAATCGTTAAAGTGTATGGGGTTTACGTGAATAGAGCTCGATTTTGGATCCTACTCTGATGTGAGGGCGTAGGCCAGACTGATCTTGATCATCATGGTGTGGCATAGGTGACATCAATGCTGACGCTGAGGGTCCAGGTTAAGGGACCTTGGTTAGCGGTAGGGTTTTTGTAAGAAAATGTCTATGCAGAAGATATGGTTCTGGATATAATTAGGGTGCAGTTTTGAAGTCAGGGCGAGTGTGAGGTCGAGTCACAGGGTTGAGGGAGTCATAGTTGATATCAATGGTGAAGGCGAAGTATCTGGTCCATGGCTCGGGTCTGGGGTTCCGTTTAGGTGTTCGATAAGGAGTACGGGTGAGATAGGTTTACAGTTAGATTCGGATCCATCTCTGATGTGAAGGCGAGCGCAAGATTGAGTTTCAGTTTTAAGATGAGGTGCGGGTGTCATGAATGCTTAAGTTGAAGTGTCAGATCCTGGCGCCAGGGATAGGGCTGGCATTAGTTGTAAGTTAAGGTGTATTGGGCTGACTGAGTGACAGTTAGAGATCAGATCCGTCTCCGATGTGAGGGCAATGGGCAAAGTGAGCTTCAGGATTATGGGGAGGAATGACAGACGTCAATGCTGATGGTGGCAGTTCAGTTAAAGGGGCCTGGGCTAGGGTTAGGGTTTCCTGTAAGGGAAAGTCTATGCATATGATACGGTTACGGAGAGAATTTGGGTTCAATTCTGATGTGAGTGCGAGGGTGAGATTGAGTCTCAGGGTAAAGATGTGGCTCCTAATCGGCAGCAATGTTGAAGTCAGAGTATCTAGTCCAGGGCTCGGGTCTAGGGTTAGGCTTAGGTGTTCAGTAAGATTTACAGGAACATAGAGTTACATTTAGAGTTCGAATCTGACCCTGATGTGAGGGCGATGGCCAGATTGAGCTTCAGGTTTACTTTGCGGCATGACAGATGTTGCAGCTGATGGCGTCGTTTCAGGTAAAGTGGCCAGGGTTAGAGTTATGTTATTGTGCTCTGTGAGGTGTACAGGAAGGATAGGGTGATGGACAGACTTAGGGTGTTCTCTGATGTGAGGGCAAGTTCGAGATGGAGGTTCAGGTTTACGGTGAAGTGTGAATGATGCCAATGGTTACGGTGAAGGGTCAAGTAAGGAGTCATTTCTATTGTTGAGATTAAAGGGTCTTTCTGTTCTACAGAAAGGATAAGTTAAGGAATAGGGTTAGGTTCCAGCTCTGATGTGAGTGCGCTTCTGAAATTGCGATTCATTGTTGAGGAGGGCCCTGGGTGATGTCGAAGCTTACGTTGTGTGGATAGGCCCAGGATTCAGTGATAGGGTTAAAATTTTGTGTTCTCTCTGATTTCCAGAGACATTAGCATTACGGAAAGAGTTAGGTCCTGGGTCTGATGTGACGGGGAGAGCAACATGGTGGATTAGGATTATGGTGAGGCATGGGTGACATCAATGTTCCAGGTGAGCTGTCAGGACCACTGGCCAGGGCTAGGCTAAGCGTTAGGTTTTCGGTTAGGTGAAGAGAGAGGGTGTTTTCACATTTATACATATTGTCCTTCTCTTACGTTAGGGCGAATGTGCGATTCAGTTCCAGGATTACAGTGTGGCAAAGGTGATATCCATGATGAGGTTGGAGTTTCAGGCCACTGGTCCGCGCTAGGGTTAGGGTTATGTAATCGTTAAAGAGTATGGGTTGGACCGGGATACTTTTCGATTTGCATCCTACTCTGACGTGAAGGCGAAGGCCAGATTGATCTTCATCATCGTGGTGTGGCATCGGTGACATCAATGCTGACGCTGAGGGTACAGGTTAATAGACCTGGTTTAGGGATAAGATTTTCTGTAAGGAAAAGTCTATGCGGTACATATGGTTATGGACAGAATTAGAGAGCAGTTCTGAGGTCAGGGCGAGTGTGAGATTGAGTCGCAGGGTCAATGCAGTCACAGTTGATATCAACGGTGAAGGTGAATTATCTGTTCCAGGGTAGGGTGTACGGTTAGATTTAGGTGTTCGATAAGGAATACGGGTGTGATATGGTTACAGTTAGACTTCAGATCTATCTCTGATGTGTGGGAGAGTGCATGATTGAGGTTGAAGTTAAAGCTGAAATATGGGTGACATCAAAGATGAAGGTGAAGTGTCAGATCCTGTCGCCAGGGCTAGGGATAGCATTAGTTGTAAGGTAAGGAGTATGGGGCAGATTGAGTGGCAGTAAGAGTTGTGATCTGACTCTGATGTGAAGGAAATGGCCAGAATGTGCTTCAGGATTATGGGGAGGAATGACAGAAGTCGATGCTGATGGTGGCGGTTCAGTGAAATTGGCCTGGGCTAGGGTTAGGGTTTCCTGTAAGGGAAAATCTATGCATATGTTACGGTGACGGAGAAAACTAGGGTTCAGTTCTGATGTGTGGACGAGTGTGAGATTGAGGCTCATGGTTAAGATGTGTCTCCTAGTTGGCACAAATGTTGAAGGCGAAGAATCTAGTCTAGTTCTCGGGCCTAGGGTTAGGGTTAGTTGTTCACTAAGATTTACAGTAACATAGAGTTACATTTAGAGTTTGCATCTGACCCTGATGTGAGGGCGATGGCCACATTGAGCTTCAGGTTTATGGAGCGGCATGACAGACGTTGAAGTTGACTATGTCAGCTAAGGTAAAGTGGCCAGGGCTAGAGTTATGGTATTGTGTTCTGTGAGGTGTACAGGAAGGATAGGGGTATGGACAGACTTAGGGCTTATCTCTGATGTGAGGAGAAGTGCGAGATTGAGGTTCAGGATTACGGTGAAGTGTGGGTCATGCCAATGGTTACGGTGAAAGGACAGGTCCAAGATTCATGGCTAGGGTTAGGATTACTGCGTCGTTCTGTTCTACAGAAAGGACAAGTTAAGGATTAAGGTTAGGGTCCAGCTCTGATGTGAGTGCGAGTGTGAAATTGCGATTCAGTGTTGAGGAGGGCCCTGGGTGATGTCAATGGTGACGTTGTGTGGATAGGCCCAGGACTCAGTGCTAGGCTTAAAATTTTGTGTTCTCTCTGTTTTCCGGAGACATTAGCATTACGGAAAGTGTTACGGTCTGGGTCTGATGCGACGGTAAGTGCAAGATGGTGGATCAGGTTTATGGTGAGGCATGGGTGACGTCAGTGGTCAAGTCGGGTGTCATAACCACGGGCCAGGGCTAGGGTAAGGGTTAGGTTTTTGGGAAACTGTAGAGGGATGGTATTGTTACATGTAGACTTAGGTCCTTCTCTTAAGTTAGGGCGAGTATACGATTCAGTTCCAGCATTACTGTGAGCCAAGGTTGATATCCAAGGTTATGGTGGATTTTAAGGAAACAGGTCCACGCTGGGGTTAGGGTTATGTAATCGTTAAAGTGTATGGGGTTTACGTGAATAGAGCTCGATTTTGGATCCTACTCTGATGTGAGGGCGTAGGCCAGACTGATCTTGATCATCATGGTGTGGCATAGGTGACATCAATGCTGACGCTGAGGGTCCAGGTTAAGGGACCTTGGTTAGCGGTAGGGTTTTTGTAAGGAAATGTCTATGCAGAAGATATGGTTCTGGATATAATTAGGGTGCAGTTTTGAAGTCAGGGCGAGTGTGAGGTCGAGTCACAGGGTTGAGGGAGTCATAGTTGATATCAATGGTGAAGGCGAAGTATCTGGTCCATGGCTCGGGTCTAGGGTTCCGTTTAGGTGTTCGATAAGGAGTACGGGTGAGATAGGTTTACAGTTAGATTCGGATCCATCTCTGATGTGAAGGCGAGCGCAAGATTGAGTTTCAGTTTTAAGGTGAGATGTGGGTGTCATGAATGCTTAAGTTGAAGTGTCAGATCCTGGCGCCAGGGATAGGGCTGGCATTAGTTGTAAGTTAAGGTGTATTGGGCTGACTGAGTGACAGTTAGAGATCTGATCCGTCTCCGATGTGAGGGCAATGGCCAGATTGATCTTCAGGATTATGGGGAGGAATGACAGACGTCAATGCTGATGGTGGCAGTTCAGTTAAAGGGGCCTGGGCTAGGTTTAGGGTTTCCTGTAAGGGAAAGTCTATGCATATGATACGGTTACGGAGAGAATTTGGGTTCAATTCTGATGTGAGTGCGAGGGTGAGATTGAGTCTCAGGGTAAAGATGTGGCTCCTAATCGGCAGCAATGTTGAAGTCAGAGTATCTAGTCCAGGGCTCGGGTCTAGGGTTAGGCTTAGGTGTTCAGTAAGATTTACAGGAACATAGAGTTACATTTAGAGTTCGAATCTGACCCTGATGTGAGGGCGATGGCCAGATTGAGCTTCATGTTTACTTTGCGGCATGACAGACGTTGCAGCTGATGGCGTCGTTTCAGGTAAAGTGGCCAGGGTTAGAGTTATGTTATTGTGCTCTGTGAGGTGTACAGGAAGGATAGGGTGATGGACAGACTTAGGGTGTTCTCTGATGTGAGGGCAAGTTCGAGATGGAGGTTCAGGTTTACGGTGAAGTGTGAATGATGCCAATGGTTACGGTGAAGGGTCAAGTAAAGAGTCATTTCTATTGTTGAGATTAAAGGGTCTTTCTGTTCTACAGAAAGGATAAGTTAAGGAATAGGGTTAGGTTCCAGCTCTGATGTGAGTGCGCTTCTGAAATTGCGATTCATTGTTGAGGAGGGCCCTGGGTGATGTCGAAGCTTACGTTGTGTGGATAGGCCCAGGATTCAGTGATAGGGTTAAAATTTTGTGTTCTCTCTGATTTCCAGAGACATTAGCATTACGGAAAGAGTTAGGTCCTGGGTCTGATGTGACGGGGAGAGCAACATGGTGGATCAGGATTATGGTGAGGCATGGGTGACATCAATGTTCCAGGTGAGCTGTCAGGACCACTGGCCAGGGCTAGGCTAAGCGTTAGGTTTTCGGTTAGGTGAAGAGAGAGGGTGTTTTCACATTTATACATATTGTCCTTCTCTTATGTTAGGGCGAATGTGCGATTCAGTTCCAGGATTACAGTGTGGCAAAGGTGATATCCATGATGAGGTTGGAGTTTCAGGCCACTGGTCCGCGCTAGGGTTAGGGTTATGTAATCGTTAAAGAGTATGGGTTGGACCGGGATACTTTTCGATTTGCATCCTACTCTGACGTGAGGGCGAAGGCCAGATTGATCTTCATCATCGTGGTGTGGCATCGGTGACATCAATGCTGACGCTGAGGGTACAGGTTAATAGACCTGGTTTAGGGATAAGATTTTCTGTAAGGAAAAGTCTATGCGGTACATATGGTTATGGACAGAATTAGAGAGCAGTTCTGAGGTCAGGGCGAGTGTGAGATTGAGTCGCAGGGTCAATGCAGTCACAGTTGATATCAACGGTGAAGGTGAATTATCTGTTCCAGGGTAGGGTGTACGGTTAGATTTAGGTGTTCGATAAGGAATACGGGTGTGATATGGTTACAGTTAGACTTCAGATCTATCTCTGATGTGTGGGAGAGTGCATGATTGAGGTTGAAGTTAAAGCTGAAATATAGGTGACATCAAAGATGAAGGTGAAGTGTCAGATCCTGTCGCCAGGGCTAGGGTTAGCATTAGTTGTAAGGTAAGGAGTATGGGGCAGATTGAGTGGCAGTAAGAGTTGTGATCTGACTCTGATGTGAAGGAAATGGCCAGAATGTGCTTCAGGATTATGGGGAGGAATGACAGAAGTCGATGCTGATGGTGGCGGTTCAGTGAAATTGGCCTGGGCTAGGGTTAGGGTTTCCTGTAAGGGAAAATCTATGCATATGTTACGGTGACGGAGAAAACTAGGGTTCAGTTCTGATGTGTGGACGAGTGTGAGATTGAGGCTCATGGTTAAGATGTGTCTCCTAGTTGGCACAAATGTTGAAGGCGAAGAATCTAGTCTAGTTCTCGGGCCTAGGGTTAGGGTTAGTTGTTCACTAAGATTTACAGTAACATAGAGTTACATTTAGAGTTTGCATCTGACCCTGATGTGAGGGCGATGGCCAGATTGAGCTTCAGGTTTATGGAGCGGCATGACAGACGTTGAAGTTGACTATGTCAGCTGAGGTAAAGTGGCCAGGGCTAGAGTTATGGTATTGTGTTCTGTGAGGTGTACAGGAAGGATAGGGGTATGGACAGACTTAGGGCTTATCTCTGATGTGAGGAGAAGTGCGAGATTGAGGTTCAGGATTACGGTGAAGTGTGGGTCATGCCAATGGTTACGGTGAAAGGACAGGTCCAAGATTCATGGCTAGGGTTAGGATTACTGCGTCGTTCTGTTCTACAGAAAGGACAAGTTAAGGATTAAGGTTAGGGTCCAGCTCTGATGTGAGTGCGAGTGTGAAATTGCGATTCAGTGTTGAGGAGGGCCCTGGGTGATGTCAATGGTGACGTTGTGTGGATAGGCCCAGGACTCAGTGCTAGGCTTAAAATTTTGTGTTCTCTCTGTTTTCCGGAGACATTAGCATTACGGAAAGTGTTAGGGTCTGGGTCTGATGCGACGGTAAGTGCAAGATGGTGGATCAGGTTTATGGTGAGGCATGGGTGACGTCAGTGGTCAAGTCGGGTGTCATAACCACGGGCCAGGGCTAGGGTAAGGTTTAGGTTTTCGAGAAACTGTAGAGGGATGGTATTGTTACATGTAGACTTAGGTCCTTCTCTTAAGTTAGGGCGAGTATAAGATTCAGTTCCAGCATTACTGTGAGCCAAGGTTGATATCCAAGGTTATGGTGGATTTTAAGGAAACAGGTCCACGCTGGGGTTAGGGTTATGTAATCGTTAAAGTGTATGGGGTTTACGTGAATAGAGCTCGATTTTGGATCCTACTCTGATGTGAGGGCGTAGGCCAGACTGATCTTGATCATCATGGTGTGGCATAGGTGACATCAATGCTGACGCTGAGGGTCCAGGTTAAGGGACCTTGGTTAGCGGTAGGGTTTTTGTAAGGAAATGTCTATGCAGAAGATATGGTTCTGGATATAATTAGGGTGCAGTTTTGAAGTCAGGGCGAGTGTGAGGTCGAGTCACAGGTTTGAGGGAGTCATAGTTGATATCAATGGTGAAGGCGAAGTATCTGGTCCATGGCTCGGGTCTAGGGATCCGTTTAGGTGTTCGATAAGGAGTACGGGTGAGATAGGTTTACAGTTAGATTCGGATCCATCTCTGATGTGAAGGCGAGCGCAAGATTGAGTTTCAGTTTTAAGGTGAGATGTGGGTGTCATGAATGCTTAAGTTGAAGTGTCAGATCCTGGCGCCAGGGATAGGGCTGGCATTAGTTGTTAGTTAAGGTGTATTGGGCTGACTGAATGACAGTTAGAGATCGGATCCGTCTCCGATGTGAGGGCAATGGCCAGATTGATCTTCAGGATTATGGGGAGGAATGACAGACGTCAATGCTGATGGTGGCAGTTCAGTTAAAGGGGCCTGGGCTAGGTTTAGGGTTTCCTGTAAGGGAAAGTCTATGCATATGATACGGTTACGGAGAGAATTTGGGTTCAATTCTGATGTGAGTGCGAGGGTGAGATTGAGTCTCAGGGTAAAGATGTGGCTCCTAATCGGCAGCAATGTTGAAGTCAGAGTATCTAGTCCAGGGCTCGGGTCTAGGGTTAGGCTTAGGTGTTCAGTAAGATTTACAGGAACATAGAGTTACATTTAGAGTTCGAATCTGACCCTGATGTGAGGGCGATGGCCAGATTGAGCTTCATGTTTACTTTGCGGCATGACAGACGTTGCAGCTGATGGCGTCGTTTCAGGTAAAGTGGCCAGGGTTAGAGTTATGTTATTGTGCTCTGTGAGGTGTACAGGAAGGATAGGGTGATGGACAGACTTAGGGTGTTCTCTGATGTGAGGGCAAGTTCGAGATGGAGGTTCAGGTTTACGGTGAAGTGTGAATGATGCC
This sequence comes from Manis pentadactyla, assembly GCF_030020395.1. NCBI lineage: Eukaryota > Metazoa > Chordata > Mammalia > Pholidota > Manidae > Manis > Manis pentadactyla. Next base: position 55,110,232 of record NC_080019.1, read on the forward strand.
AATGGTTACGGTGAAGGGTCAAGTAAAGAGTCCCTTCTATTGTTGAGATTAAAGGGTCTTTCTGTTCTACAGAAAGGATAAGTTAAGGAATAGGGTTAGGTTCCAGCTCTGATGTGAGTGCGCTTCTGAAATTGCGATTCATTGTTGAGGAGGGCCCTGGGTGATGTCGAAGCTTACGTTGTGTGGATAGGCCCAGGATTCAGTGATAGGGTTAAAATTTTGTGTTCTCTCTGATTTCCAGAGACATTAGCATTACGGAAAGAGTTAGGTCCTGGGTCTGATGTGACGGGGAGAGCAACATGGTGGATCAGGATTATGGTGAGGCATGGGTGACATCAATGTTCCAGGTGAGCTGTCAGGACCACTGGCCAGGGCTAGGCTAAGCGTTAGGTTTTCGGTTAGGTGAAGAGAGAGGGTGTTTTCACATTTATACATATTGTCCTTCTCTTATGTTAGGGCGAATGTGCGATTCAGTTCCAGGATTACAGTGTGGCAAAGGTGATATCCATGATGAGGTTGGAGTTTCAGGCCACTGGTCCGCGCTAGGGTTAGGGTTATGTAATCGTTAAAGAGTATGGGTTGGACCGGGATACTTTTCGATTTGCATCCTACTCTGACGTGAGGGCGAAGGCCAGATTGATCTTCATCATCGTGGTGTGGCATCGGTGACATCAATGCTGACGCTGAGGGTACAGGTTAATAGACCTGGTTTAGGGATAAGATTTTCTGTAAGGAAAAGTCTATGCGGTACATATGGTTATGGACAGAATTAGAGAGCAGTTCTGAGGTCAGGGCGAGTGTGAGATTGAGTCGCAGGGTCAATGCAGTCACAGTTGATATCAACGGTGAAGGTGAATTATCTGTTCCAGGGTAGGGTGTACGGTTAGATTTAGGTGTTCGATAAGGAATACGGGTGTGATATGGTTACAGTTAGATTTCAGATCTATCTCTGATGTGTGGGAGAGTGCATGATTGAGGTTGAAGTTAAAGCTGAAATATAGGTGACATCAAAGATGAAGGTGAAGTGTCAGATCCTGTCGCCAGGGCTAGGGTTAGCATTAGTTGTAAGGTAAGGAGTATGGGGCAGATTGAGTGGCAGTAAGAGTTGTGATCTGACTCTGATGTGAAGGAAATGGCCAGAATGTGCTTCAGGATTATGGGGAGGAATGACAGAAGTCGATGCTGATGGTGGCGGTTCAGTGAAATTGGCCTGGGCTAGGGTTAGGGTTTCCTGTAAGGGAAAATCTATGCATATGTTACGGTGACGGAGAAAACTAGGGTTCAGTTCTGATGTGTGGACGAGTGTGAGATTGAGGCTCATGGTTAAGATGTGTCTCCTAGTTGGCACAAATGTTGAAGGCGAAGAATCTAGTCTAGTTCTCGGGCCTAGGGTTAGGGTTAGTTGTTCACTAAGATTTACAGTAACATAGAGTTACATTTAGAGTTTGCATCTGACCCTGATGTGAGGGCGATGGCCAGATTGAGCTTCAGGTTTATGGAGCGGCATGACAGACGTTGAAGTTGACTATGTCAGCTGAGGTAAAGTGGCCAGGGCTAGAGTTATGGTATTGTGTTCTGTGAGGTGTACAGGAAGGATAGGGGTATGGACAGACTTAGGGCTTATCTCTGATGTGAGGAGAAGTGCGAGATTGAGGTTCAGGATTACGGTGAAGTGTGGGTCATGCCAATGGTTACGGTGAAAGGACAGGTCCAAGATTCATGGCTAGGGTTAGGATTACTGCGTCGTTCTGTTCTACAGAAAGGACAAGTTAAGGATTAAGGTTAGGGTCCAGCTCTGATGTGAGTGCGAGTGTGAAATTGCGATTCAGTGTTGAGGAGGGCCCTGGGTGATGTCAATGGTGACGTTGTGTGGATAGGCCCAGGACTCAGTGCTAGGCTTAAAATTTTGTGTTCTCTCTGTTTTCCGGAGACATTAGCATTACGGAAAGTGTTAGGGTCTGGGTCTGATGCGACGGTAAGTGCAAGATGGTGGATCAGGTTTATGGTGAGGCATGGGTGACGTCAGTGGTCAAGTCGGGTGTCATAACCACGGGCCAGGGCTAGGGTAAGGTTTAGGTTTTCGAGAAACTGTAGAGGGATGGTATTGTTACATGTAGACTTAGGTCCTTCTCTTAAGTTAGGGCGAGTATAAGATTCAGTTCCAGCATTACTGTGAGCCAAGGTTGATATCCAAGGTTATGGTGGATTTTAAGGAAACAGGTCCACGCTGGGGTTAGGGTTATGTAATCGTTAAAGTGTATGGGGTTTACGTGAATAGAGCTCGATTTTGGATCCTACTCTGATGTGAGGGCGTAGGCCAGACTGATCTTGATCATCATGGTGTGGCATAGGTGACATCAATGCTGACGCTGAGGGTCCAGGTTAAGGGACCTTGGTTAGCGGTAGGGTTTTTGTAAGGAAATGTCTATGCAGAAGATATGGTTCTGGATATAATTAGGGTGCAGTTTTGAAGTCAGGGCGAGTGTGAGGTCGAGTCACAGGTTTGAGGGAGTCATAGTTGATATCAATGGTGAAGGCGAAGTATCTGGTCCATGGCTCGGGTCTAGGGATCCGTTTAGGTGTTCGATAAGGAGTACGGGTGAGATAGGTTTACAGTTAGATTCGGATCCATCTCTGATGTGAAGGCGAGCGCAAGATTGAGTTTCAGTTTTAAGGTGAGATGTGGGTGTCATGAATGCTTAAGTTGAAGTGTCAGATCCTGGCGCCAGGGATAGGGCTGGCATTAGTTGTTAGTTAAGGTGTATTGGGCTGACTGAGTGACAGTTAGAGATCTGATCCGTCTCCGATGTGAGGGCAATGGCCAGATTGATCTTCAGGATTATGGGGAGGAATGACAGACGTCAATGCTGATGGTGGCAGTTCAGTTAAAGGGGCCTGGGCTAGGTTTAGGGTTTCCTGTAAGGGAAAGTCTATGCATATGATACGGTTACGGAGAGAATTTGGGTTCAATTCTGATGTGAGTGCGAGGGTGAGATTGAGTCTCAGGGTAAAGATGTGGCTCCTAATCGGCAGCAATGTTGAAGTCAGAGTATCTAGTCCAGGGCTCGGGTCTAGGGTTAGGCTTAGGTGTTCAGTAAGATTTACAGGAACATAGAGTTACATTTAGAGTTCGAATCTGACCCTGATGTGAGGGCGATGGCCAGATTGAGCTTCATGTTTACTTTGCGGCATGACAGACGTTGCAGCTGATGGCGTCGTTTCAGGTAAAGTGGCCAGGGTTAGAGTTATGTTATTGTGCTCTGTGAGGTGTACAGGAAGGATAGGGTGATGGACAGACTTAGGGTGTTCTCTGATGTGAGGGCAAGTTCGAGATGGAGGTTCAGGTTTACGGTGAAGTGTGAATGATGCCAATGGTTACGGTGAAGGGTCAAGTAAAGAGTCCCTTCTATTGTTGAGATTAAAGGGTCTTTCTGTTCTACAGAAAGGATAAGTTAAGGAATAGGGTTAGGTTCCAGCTCTGATGTGAGTGCGCTTCTGATATTGCGGTTCATTGTTGAGGAGGGCCCTGGGTGATGTCGAAGCTTACGTTGTGTGGATAGGCCCAGGATTCAGTGATAGGGTTAAAATTTTGTGTTCTCTCTGATTTCCAGAGACATTAGCATTACGGAAAGAGTTAGGTCCTGGGTCTGATGTGACGGGGAGAGCAACATGGTGGATCAGGATTATGGTGAGGCATGGGTGACATCAATGTTCCAGGTGAGCTGTCAGGACCACTGGCCAGGGCTAGGCTAAGCGTTAGGTTTTCGGTTAGGTGAAGAGAGAGGGTGTTTTCACATTTATACATACTGTCCTTCTCTTACGTTAGGGCGAATGTGCGATTCAGTTCCAGGATTACAGTGTGGCAAAGGTGATATCCATGATGAGGTTGGAGTTTCAGGCCACTGGTCCGCGCTAGGGTTAGGGTTATGTAATCGTTAAAGAGTATGGGTTGGACCGGGATACTTTTCGATTTGCATCCTACTCTGACGTGAGGGCGAAGGCCAGATTGATCTTCATCATCGTGGTGTGGCATCGGTGACATCAATGCTGACGCTGAGGGTACAGGTTAATAGACCTGGTTTAGGGATAAGATTTTCTGTAAGGAAAAGTCTATGCGGTACATATGGTTATGGACAGAATTAGAGAGCAGTTCTGAGGTCAGGGCGAGTGTGAGATTGAGTCGCAGGGTCAATGCAGTCACAGTTGATATCAACGGTGAAGGTGAATTATCTGTTCCAGGGTAGGGTGTACGGTTAGATTTAGGTGTTCGATAAGGAATACGGGTGTGATATGGTTACAGTTAGACTTCAGATCTATCTCTGATGTGTGGGAGAGTGCATGATTGAGGTTGAAGTTAAAGCTGAAATATAGGTGACATCAAAGATGAACGTGAAGTGTCAGATCCTGTCGCCAGGGCTAGGGTTAGCATTAGTTGTAAGGTAAGGAGTATGGGGCAGATTGAGTGGCAGTAAGAGTTGTGATCTGACTCTGATGTGAAGGAAATGGCCAGAATGTGCTTCAGGATTATGGGGAGGAATGACAGAAGTCGATGCTGATGGTGGCGGTTCAGTGAAATTGGCCTGGGCTAGGGTTAGGGTTTCCTGTAAGGGAAAATCTATGCATATGTTACGGTGACGGAGAAAACTAGGGTTCAGTTCTGATGTGTGGACGAGTGTGAGATTGAGGCTCATGGTTAAGATGTGTCTCCTAGTTGGCACAAATGTTGAAGGCGAAGAATCTAGTCTAGTTCTCGGGCCTAGGGTTAGGGTTAGGTGTTCACTAAGATTTACAGTAACATAGAGTTACATTTAGAGTTTGCATCTGACCCTGATGTGAGGGCGATGGCCAGATTGAGCTTCAGGTTTATGGAGCGGCATGACAGACGTTGAAGTTGACTATGTCAGCTGAGGTAAAGTGGCCAGGGCTAGAGTTATGGTATTGTGTTCTGTGAGGTGTACAGGAAGGATAGGGGTATGGACAGACTTAGGGCTTATCTCTGATGTGAGGAGAAGTGCAAGATTGAGGTTCAGGATTACGGTGAAGTGTGGGTCATGCCAATGGTTACGGTGAAAGGACAGGTCCAAGATTCATGGCTAGGGTTAGGATTACTGCGTCGTTCTGTTCTACAGAAAGGACAAGTTAAGGATTAAGGTTAGGGTCCAGCTCTGATGTGAGTGCGAGTGTGAAATTGCGATTCAGTGTTGAGGAGGGCCCTGGGTGATGTCAATGGTGACGTTGTGTGGATAGGCACAGGACTCAGTGCTAGGCTTAAAATTTTGTGTTCTCTCTGTTTTCCGGAGACATTAGCATTACGGAAAGTGTTAGGGTCTGGGTCTGATGCGACGGTAAGTGCAAGATGGTGGATCAGGTTTATGGTGAGGCATGGGTGACGTCAGTGGTCAAGTCGGGTGTCATAACCACGGGCAAGGGCTAGGGTAAGGGTTAGGTTTTTGGGAAACTGTAGAGGGATGGTATTGTTACATGTAGACTTAGGTCCTTCTCTTAAGTTAGGGCGAGTACACGATTCAGTTCCAGCATTACTGTGAGCCAAGGTTGATATCCAAGGTTATGGTGGATTTTAAGGAAACAGGTCCACTCTGGGGTTAGGGTTATGTAATCGTTAAAGTGTATGGGGTTTACGTGAATAGAGCTCGATTTTGGATCCTACTCTGATGTGAGGGCGTAGGCCAGACTGATCTTGATCATCATGGTGTGGCATAGGTGACATCAATGCTGACGCTGAGGGTCCAGGTTAAGGGACCTTGGTTAGCGGTAGGGTTTTTGTAAGGAAATGTCTATGCAGAAGATATGGTTCTGGATATAATTAGGGTGCAGTTTTGAAGTCAGGGCGAGTGTGAGGTCGAGTCACAGGGTTGAGGGAGTCATAGTTGATATCAATGGTGAAGGCGAAGTATCTGGTCCATGGCTCGGGTCTAGGGTTCCGTTTAGGTGTTCGATAAGGAGTACGGGTGAGATAGGTTTACAGTTAGATTCGGATCCATCTCTGATGTGAAGGCGAGCGCAAGATTGAGTTTCAGTTTTAAGGTGAGATGTGGGTGTCATGAATGCTTAAGTTGAAGTGTCAGATCCTGGCGCCAGGGATAGGGCTGGCATTAGTTGTAAGTTAAGGTGTATTGGGCTGACTGAGTGACAGTTAGAGATCTGAACCGTCTCCGATGTGAGGGCAATGGCCAGATTGATCTTCAGGATTATGGGGAGGAATGACAGACGTCAATGCTGATGGTGGCAGTTCAGTTAAAGGGGCCTGGGCTAGGTTTAGGGTTTCCTGTAAGGGAAAGTCTATGCATATGATACGGTTACGGAGAGAATTTGGGTTCAATTCTGATGTGAGTGTGAGGGTGAGATTGAGTCTCAGGGTAAAGATGTGGCTCCTAATCGGCAGCAATGTTGAAGTCAGAGTATCTAGTCCAGGGCTCGGGTCTAGGGTTAGGCTTAGGTGTTCAGTAAGATTTACAGGAACATAGAGTTACATTTAGAGTTCGAATCTGACCCTGATGTGAGGGCGATGGCCAGATTGAGCTTCATGTTTACTTTGCGGCATGACAGACGTTGCAGCTGATGGCGTCGTTTCAGGTAAAGTGGCCAGGGTTAGAGTTATGTTATTGTGCTCTGTTCGGTGTACAGGAAGGATAGGGTGATGGACAGACTTAGGGTGTTCTCTGATGTGAGGGCAAGTTCAAGATGGAGGTTCAGGTTTACGGTGAAGTGTGAATGATGCCAATGGTTACGGTGAAGGGTCAAGTAAAGAGTCATTTCTATTGTTGAGATTAAAGGGTCTTTCTGTTCTACAGAAAGGATAAGTTAAGGAATAGGGTTAGGTTCCAGCTCTGATGTGAGTGCGCTTCTGAAATTGCGATTCATTGTTGAGGAGGGCCCTGGGTGATGTCGAAGCTTACGTTGTGTGGATAGGCCCAGGATTCAGTGATAGGGTTAAAATTTTGTGTTCTCTCTGATTTCCAGAGACATTAGCATTACGGAAAGAGTTAGGTCCTGGGTCTGATGTGACGGGGAGAGCAACATGGTGGATCAGGATTATGGTGAGGCATGGGTGACATCAATGTTCCAGGTGAGCTGTCAGGACCACTGGCCAGGGCTAGGCTAAGCGTTAGGTTTTCGGTTAGGTGAAGAGAGAGGGTGTTTTCACATTTATACATATTGTCCTTCTCTTACGTTAGGGCGAATGTGCGATTCAGTTCCAGGATTACAGTGTGGCAAAGGTGATATCCATGATGAGGTTGGAGTTTCAGGCCACTGGTCCGCGCTAGGGTTAGGGTTATGTAATCGTTAAAGAGTATGGGTTGGACCGGGATACTTTTCGATTTGCATCCTACTCTGACGTGAGGGCGAAGGCCAGATTGATCTTCATCATCGTGGTGTGGCATCGGTGACATCAATGCTGACGCTGAGGGTACAGGTTAATAGACCTGGTTTAGGGATAAGATTTTCTGTAAGGAAAAGTCTATGCGGTACATATGGTTATGGACAGAATTAGAGAGCAGTTCTGAGGTCAGGGCGAGTGTGAGATTGAGTCGCAGGGTCAATGCAGTCACAGTTGATATCAACGGTGAAGGTGAATTATCTGTTCCAGGGTAGGGTGTACGGTTAGATTTAGGTGTTCGATAAGGAATACGGGTGTGATATGGTTACAGTTAGACTTCAGATCTATCTCTGATGTGTGGGAGAGTGCATGATTGAGGTTGAAGTTAAAGCTGAAATATAGGTGACATCAAAGATGAAGGTGAAGTGTCAGATCCTGTCGCCAGGGCTAGGGTTAGCATTAGTTGTAAGGTAAGGAGTATGGGGCAGATTGAGTGGCAGTAAGAGTTGTGATCTGACTCTGATGTGAAGGAAATGGCCAGAATGTGCTTCAGGATTATGGGGAGGAATGACAGAAGTCGATGCTGATGGTGGCGGTTCAGTGAAATTGGCCTGGGCTAGGGTTAGGGTTTCCTGTAAGGGAAAATCTATGCATATGTTACGGTGACGGAGAAAACTAGGGTTCAGTTCTGATGTGTGGACGAGTGTGAGATTGAGGCTCATGGTTAAGATGTGTCTCCTAGTTGGCACAAATGTTGAAGGCGAAGAATCTAGTCTAGTTCTCGGGCCTAGGGTTAGGGTTAGTTGTTCACTAAGATTTACAGTAACATAGAGTTACATTTAGAGTTTGCATCTGACCCTGATGTGAGGGCGATGGCCAGATTGAGCTTCAGGTTTATGGAGCGGCATGACAGACGTTGAAGTTGACTATGTCAGCTGAGGTAAAGTGGCCAGGGCTAGAGTTATGGTATTGTGTTCTGTGAGGTGTACAGGAAGGATAGGGGTATGGACAGACTTAGGGCTGGTCTCTGATGTGAGGGCAAGTGCGAGATTGAGGTTCAGGATTACGGTGAAGTGTGGGTCATGCCAATGGTTACGGTGAAAGGACAGGTCCAAGATTCATGGCTAGGGTTAGGATTACTGCGTCGTTCTGTTCTACAGAAAGGACAAGTTAAGGATTAAGGTTAGGGTCCAGCTCTGATGTGAGTGCGAGTGTGAAATTGCGATTCAGTGTTGAGGAGGGCCCTGGGTGATGTCAATGGTGACGTTGTGTGGATAGGCCCAGGACTCAGTGCTAGGCTTAAAATTTTGTGTTCTCTCTGTTTTCCGGAGACATTAGCATTACGGAAAGTGTTAGGGTCTGGGTCTGATGCGACGGTAAGTGCAAGATGGTGGATCAGGTTTATGGTGAGGCATGGGTGACGTCAGTGGTCAAGTCGGGTGTCATAACCACGGGCCAGGGCTAGGGTAAGGTTTAGGTTTTCGAGAAACTGTAGAGGGATGGTATTGTTACATGTAGACTTAGGTCCTTCTCTTAAGTTAGGGCGAGTATAAGATTCAGTTCCAGCATTACTGTGAGCCAAGGTTGATATCCAAGGTTATGGTGGATTTTAAGGAAACAGGTCCACGCTGGGGTTAGGGTTATGTAATCGTTAAAGTGTATGGGGTTTACGTGAATAGAGCTCGATTTTGGATCCTACTCTGATGTGAGGGCGTAGGCCAGACTGATCTTGATCATCATGGTGTGGCATAGGTGACATCAATGCTGACGCTGAGGGTCCAGGTTAAGGGACCTTGGTTAGCGGTAGGGTTTTTGTAAGGAAATGTCTATGCAGAAGATATGGTTCTGGATATAATTAGGGTGCAGTTTTGAAGTCAGGGCGAGTGTGAGGTCGAGTCACAGGTTTGAGGGAGTCATAGTTGATATCAATGGTGAAGGCGAAGTATCTGGTCCATGGCTCGGGTCTAGGGATCCGTTTAGGTGTTCGATAAGGAGTACGGGTGAGATAGGTTTACAGTTAGATTCGGATCCATCTCTGATGTGAAGGCGAGCGCAAGATTGAGTTTCAGTTTTAAGGTGAGATGTGGGTGTCATGAATGCTTAAGTTGAAGTGTCAGATCCTGGCGCCAGGGATAGGGCTGGCATTAGTTGTTAGTTAAGGTGTATTGGGCTGACTGAATGACAGTTAGAGATCTGATCCGTCTCCGATGTGAGGGCAATGGCCAGATTGATCTTCAGGATTATGGGGAGGAATGACAGACGTCAATGCTGATGGTGGCAGTTCAGTTAAAGGGGCCTGGGCTAGGTTTAGGGTTTCCTGTAAGGGAAAGTCTATGCATATGATACGGTTACGGAGAGAATTTGGGTTCAATTCTGATGTGAGTGCGAGGGTGAGATTGAGTCTCAGGGTAAAGATGTGGCTCCTAATCGGCAGCAATGTTGAAGTCAGAGTATCTAGTCCAGGGCTCGGGTCTAGGGTTAGGCTTAGGTGTTCAGTAAGATTTACAGGAACATAGAGTTACATTTAGAGTTCGAATCTGACCCTGATGTGAGGGCGATGGCCAGATTGAGCTTCATGTTTACTTTGCGGCATGACAGACGTTGCAGCTGATGGCGTCGTTTCAGGTAAAGTGGCCAGGGTTAGAGTTATGTTATTGTGCTCTGTGAGGTGTACAGGAAGGATAGGGTGATGGACAGACTTAGGGTGTTCTCTGATGTGAGGGCAAGTTCGAGATGGAGGTTCAGGTTTACGGTGAAGTGTGAATGATGCCAATGTTTACGGTGAAGGGTCAAGTAAAGAGTCCCTTCTATTGTTGAGATTAAAGGGTCTTTCTGTTCTACAGAAAGGATAAGTTAAGGAATAGGGTTAGGTTCCAGCTCTGATGTGAGTGCGCTTCTGATATTGCGGTTCATTGTTGAGGAGGGCCCTGGGTGATGTCGAAGCTTACGTTGTGTGGATAGGCCCAGGATTCAGTGATAGGGTTAAAATTTTGTGTTCTCTCTGATTTCCAGAGACATTAGCATTACGGAAAGAGTTAGGTCCTGGGTCTGATGTGACGGGGAGAGCAACATGGTGGATCAGGATTATGGTGAGGCATGGGTGACATCAATGTTCCAGGTGAGCTGTCAGGACCACTGGCCAGGGCTAGGCTAAGCGTTAGGTTTTCGGTTAGGTGAAGAGAGAGGGTGTTTTCACATTTATACATATTGTCCTTCTCTTACGTTAGGGCGAATGTGCGATTCAGTTCCAGGATTACAGTGTGGCAAAGGTGATATCCATGATGAGGTTGGAGTTTCAGGCCACTGGTCCGCGCTAGGGTTAGGGTTATGTAATCGTTAAAGAGTATGGGTTGGACCGGGATACTTTTCGATTTGCATCCTACTCTGACGTGAGGGCGAAGGCCAGATTGATCTTCATCATCGTGGTGTGGCATCGGTGACATCAATGCTGACGCTGAGGGTACAGGTTAATAGACCTGGTTTAGGGATAAGATTTTCTGTAAGGAAAAGTCTATGCGGTACATATGGTTATGGACAGAATTAGAGAGCAGTTCTGAGGTCAGGGCGAGTGTGAGATTGAGTCGCAGGGTCAATGCAGTCACAGTTGATATCAACGGTGAAGGTGAATTATCTGTTCCAGGGTAGGGTGTACGGTTAGATTTAGGTGTTCGATAAGGAATACGGGTGTGATATGGTTACAGTTAGACTTCAGATCTATCTCTGATGTGTGGGAGAGTGCATGATTGAGGTTGAAGTTAAAGCTGAAATATAGGTGACATCAAAGATGAAGGTGAAGTGTCAGATCCTGTCGCCAGGGCTAGGGTTAGCATTAGTTGTAAGGTAAGGAGTATGGGGCAGATTGAGTGGCAGTAAGAGTTGTGATCTGACTCTGATGTGAAGGAAATGGCCAGAATGTGCTTCAGGATTATGGGGAGGAATGACAGAAGTCGATGCTGATGGTGGCGGTTCAGTGAAATTGGCCTGGGCTAGGGTTAGGGTTTCCTGTAAGGGAAAATCTATGCATATGTTACGGTGACGGAGAAAACAAGGGTTCAGTTCTGATGTGTGGACGAGTGTGAGATTGAGGCTCATGGTTAAGATGTGTCTCCTAGTTGGCACAAATGTTGAAGGCGAAGAATCTAGTCTAGTTCTCGGGCCTAGGGTTAGGGTTAGGTGTTCACTAAGATTTACAGTAACATAGAGTTACATTTAGAGTTTGCATCTGACCCTGATGTGAGGGCGATGGCCAGATTGAGCTTCAGGTTTATGGTGCGGCATGACAGACGTTGAAGTTGACTATGTCAGCTCAGGTAAAGTGGCCAGGGCTAGAGTTATGGTATTGTGTTCTGTGAGGTGTACAGGAAGGATAGGGGTATGGACAGACTTAGGGCTGGTCTCTGATGTGAGGGCAAGTGCGAGATTGAGGTTCAGGATTACGGTGAAGTGTGGGTCATGCCAATGGTTACGGTGAAAGGACAGGTCCAAGATTCATGGCTAGGGTTAGGATTACTGCGTCGTTCTGTTCTACAGAAAGGACAAGTTAAGGATTAAGGTTAGGGTCCAGCTCTGATGTGAGTGCGAGTGTGAAATTGCGATTCAGTGTTGAGGAGGGCCCTGGGTGATGTCAATGGTGACGTTGTGTGGATAGGCCCAGGACTCAGTGCTAGGCTTAAAATTTTGTGTTCTCTCTGTTTTCCGGAGACATTAGCATTACGGAAAGTGTTAGGGTCTGGGTCTGATGCGACGGTAAGTGCAAGATGGTGGATCAGGTTTATGGTGAGGCATGGGTGACGTCAGTGGTCAAGTCGGGTGTCATAACCACGGGCCAGGGCTAGGGTAAGGGTTAGGTTTTTGGGAAACTGTAGAGGGATGGTATTGTTACATGTAGACTTAGGTCCTTCTCTTAAGTTAGGGCGAGTATACGATTCAGTTCCAGCATTACTGTGAGCCAAGGTTGATATCCAAGGTTATGGTGGATTTTAAGGAAACAGGTCCACGCTGGGGTTAGGGTTATGTAATCGTTAAAGTGTATGGGGTTTACGTGAATAGAGCTCGATTTTGGATCCTACTCTGATGTGAGGGCGTAGGCCAGACTGATCTTGATCATCATGGTGTGGCATAGGTGACATCAATGCTGACGCTGAGGGTCCAGGTTAAGGGACCTTGGTTAGCGGTAGGGTTTTTGTAAGGAAATGTCTATGCAGAAGATATGGTTCTGGATATAATTAGGGTGCAGTTTTGAAGTCAGGGCGAGTGTGAGGTCGAGTCACAGGGTTGAGGGAGTCATAGTTGATATCAATGGTGAAGGCGAAGTATCTGGTCCATGGCTCGGGTCTAGGGTTCCGTTTAGGTGTTCGATAAGGAGTACGGGTGAGATAGGTTTACAGTTAGATTCGGATCCATCTCTGATGTGAAGGCGAGCGCAAGATTGAGTTTCAGTTTTAAGGTGAGATGTGGGTGTCATGAATGCTTAAGTTGAAGTGTCAGATCCTGGCGCCAGGGATAGGGCTGGCATTAGTTGTAAGTTAAGGTGTATTGGGCTGACTGAGTGACAGTTAGAGATCTGATCCGTCTCCGATGTGAGGGCAATGGCCAGATTGATCTTCAGGATTATGGGGAGGAATGACAGACGTCAATGCTGATGGTGGCAGTTCAGTTAAAGGGGCCTGGGCTAGGTTTAGGGTTTCCTGTAAGGGAAAGTCTATGCATATGATACGGTTACGGAGAGAATTTGGGTTCAATTCTGATGTGAGTGCGAGGGTGAGATTGAGTCTCAGGGTAAAGATGTGGCTCCTAATCGGCAGCAATGTTGAAGTCAGAGTATCTAGTCCAGGGCTCGCGTCTAGGGTTAGGCTTAGGTGTTCAGTAAGATTTACAGGAACATAGAGTTACATTTAGAGTTCGAATCTGACCCTGATGTGAGGGCGATGGCCAGATTGAGCTTCATGTTTACTTTGCGGCATGACAGACGTTGCAGCTGATGGCGTCGTTTCAGGTAAAGTGGCCAGGGTTAGAGTTATGTTATTGTGCTCTGTGAGGTGTACAGGAAGGATAGGGTGATGGACAGACTTAGGGTGTTCTCTGATGTGAGGGCAAGTTCGAGATGGAGGTTCAGGTTTACGGTGAAGTGTGAATGATGCCAATGGTTACGGTGAAGGGTCAAGTAAAGAGTCATTTCTATTGTTGAGATTAAAGGGTCTTTCTGTTCTACAGAAAGGATAAGTTAAGGAATAGGGTTAGGTTCCAGCTCTGATGTGAGTGCGCTTCTGAAATTGCGATTCATTGTTGAGGAGGGCCCTGGGTGATGTCGAAGCTTACGTTGTGTGGATAGGCCCAGGATTCAGTGATAGGGTTAAAATTTTGTGTTCTCTCTGATTTCCAGAGACATTAGCATTACGGAAAGAGTTAGGTCCTGGGTCTGATGTGACGGGGAGAGCAACATGGTGGATCAGGATTATGGTGAGGCATGGGTGACATCAATGTTCCAGGTGAGCTGTCAGGACCACTGGCCAGGGCTAGGCTAAGCGTTAGGTTTTCGGTTAGGTGAAGAGAGAGGGTGTTTTCACATTTATACATATTGTCCTTCTCTTACGTTAGGGCGAATGTGCGATTCAGTTCCAGGATTACAGTGTGGCAAAGGTGATATCCATGATGAGGTTGGAGTTTCAGGCCACTGGTCCGCGCTAGGGTTAGGGTTATGTAATCGTTAAAGAGTATGGGTTGGACCGGGATACTTTTCGATTTGCATCCTACTCTGACGTGAGGGCGAAGGCCAGATTGATCTTCATCATCGTGGTGTGGCATCGGTGACATCAATGCTGACGCTGAGGGTACAGGTTAATAGACCTGGTTTAGGGATAAGATTTTCTGTAAGGAAAAGTCTAAGCGGTACATATGGTTATGGACAGAATTAGAGAGCAGTTCTGAGGTCAGGGCGAGTGTGAGATTGAGTCGCAGGGTCAATGCAGTCACAGTTGATATCAACGGTGAAGGTGAATTATCTGTTCCAGGGTAGGGTGTATGGTTAGATTTAGGTGTTCGATATGGAATACGGGTGTGATATGGTTACAGTTAGACTTCAGATCTATCTCTGATGTGTGGGAGAGTGCATGATTGAGGTTGAAGTTAAAGCTGAAATATGGGTGACATCAAAGATGAAGGTGAAGTGTCAGATCCTGTCGCCAGGGCTAGGGATAGCATTAGTTGTAAGGTAAGGAGTATGGGGCAGATTGAGTGGCAGTAAGAGTTGTGATCTGACTCTGATGTGAAGGAAATGGCCAGAATGTGCTTCAGGATTATGGGGAGGAATGACAGAAGTCGATGCTGATGGTGGCGGTTCAGTGAAATTGGCCTGGGCTAGGGTTAGGGTTTCCTGTAAGGGAAAATCTATGCATATTTTACGGTGACGGAGAAAACTAGGGTTCAGTTCTGATGTGTGGACGAGTGTGAGATTGAGGCTCATGGTTAAGATGTGTCTCCTAGTTGGCACAAATGTTGAAGGCGAAGAATCTAGTCTAGTTCTCGGGCCTAGGGTTAGGGTTAGTTGTTCACTAAGATTTACAGTAACATAGAGTTACATTTAGAGTTTGCATCTGACCCTGATGTGAGGGCGATGGCCAGATTGAGCTTCAGGTTTATGGAGCGGCATGACAGACGTTGAAGTTGACTATGTCAGCTGAGGTAAAGTGGCCAGGGCTAGAGTTATGGTATTGTGTTCTGTGAGGTGTACAGGAAGGATAGGGGTATGGACAGACTTAGGGCTTATCTCTGAAGTGAGGAGAAGTGCGAGATTGAGGTTCAGGATTACGGTGAAGTGTGGGTCATGCCAATGGTTACGGTGAAAGGACAGGTCCAAGATTCATGGCTAGGGTTAGGATTACTGCGTCGTTCTGTTCTACAGAAAGGACAAGTTAAGGATTAAGGTTAGGGTCCAGCTCTGATGTGAGTGCGAGTGTGAAATTGCGATTCAGTGTTGAGGAGGGCCCTGGGTGATGTCAATGGTGACGTTGTGTGGATAGGCCCAGGACTCAGTGCTAGGCTTAAAATTTTGTGTTCTCTCTGTTTTCCGGAGACATTAGCATTACGGAAAGTGTTAGGGTCTGGGTCTGATGCGACGGTAAGTGCAAGATGGTGGATCAGGTTTATGGTGAGGCATGGGTGACGTCAGTGGTCAAGTCGGGTGTCATAACCACGGGCCAGGGCTAGGGTAAGGGTTAGGTTTTTGGGAAACTGTAGAGGGATGGTATTGTTACATGTAGACTTAGGTCCTTCTCTTAAGTTAGGGCGAGTATACGATTCAGTTCCAGCATTACTGTGAGCCAAGGTTGATATCCAAGGTTATGGTGGATTTTAAGGAAACAGGTCCACGCTGGGGTTAGGGTTATGTAATCGTTAAAGTGTATGGGGTTTACGTGAATAGAGCTCGATTTTGGATCCTACTCTGATGTGAGGGCGTAGGCCAGACTGATCTTGATCATCATGGTGTGGCATAGGTGACATCAATGCTGACGCTGAGGGTCCAGGTTAAGGGACCTTGGTTAGCGGTAGGGTTTTTGTAAGGAAATGTCTATGCAGAAGATATGGTTCTGGATATAATTAGGGTGCAGTTTTGAAGTCAGGGCGAGTGTGAGGTCGAGTCACAGGGTTGAGGGAGTCATAGTTGATATCAATGGTGAAGGCGAAGTATCTGGTCCATGGCTCGGGTCTAGGGTTCCGTTTAGGTGTTCGATAAGGAGTACGGGTGAGATAGGTTTACAGTTAGATTCGGATCCATCTCTGATGTGAAGGCGAGTGCAAGATTGAGTTTCAGTTTTAAGGTGAGATGTGGGTGTCATGAATGCTTAAGTTGAAGTGTCAGATCCTGGCGCCAGGGATAGGGCTGGCATTAGTTGTAAGTTAAGGTGTATTGGGCTGACTGAGTGACAGTTAGAGATCTGATCCGTCTCCGATGTGAGGGCAATGGCCAGATTGATCTTCAGGATTATGGGGAGGAATGACAGACGTCAATGCTGATGGTGGCAGTTCAGTTAAAGGGGCCTGGGCTAGGTTTAGGGTTTCCTGTAAGGGAAAGTCTATGCATATGATACGGTTACGGAGAGAATTTGGGTTCAATTCTGATGTGAGTGCGAGGGTGAGATTGAGTCTCAGGGTAAAGATGTGGCTCCTAATCGGCAGCAATGTTGAAGTCAGAGTATCTAGTCCAGGGCTCGCGTCTAGGGTTAGGCTTAGGTGTTCAGTAAGATTTACAGGAACGTAGAGTTACATTTAGAGTTCGAATCTGACCCTGATGTGAGGGCGATGGCCAGATTGAGCTTCATGTTTACTTTGCGGCATGACAGACGTTGCAGCTGATGGCGTCGTTTCAGGTAAAGTGGCCAGGGTTAGAGTTATGTTATTGTGCTCTGTGAGGTGTACAGGAAGGATAGGGTGATGGACAGACTTAGGGTGTTCTCTGATGTGAGGGCAAGTTCGAGATGGAGGTTCAGGTTTACGGTGAAGTGTGAATGATGCCAATGGTTACGGTGAAGGGTCAAGTAAAGAGTCATTTCTATTGTTGAGATTAAAGGGTCTTTCTGTTCTACAGAAAGGATAAGTTAAGGAATAGGGTTAGGTTCCAGCTCTGATGTGAGTGCGCTTCTGAAATTGCGATTCATTGTTGAGGAGGGCCCTGGGTGATGTCGAAGCTTACGTTGTGTGGATAGGCCCAGGATTCAGTGATAGGGTTAAAATTTTGTGTTCTCTCTGATTTCCAGAGACATTAGCATTACGGAAAGAGTTAGGTCCTGGGTCTGATGTGACGGGGAGAGCAACATGGTGGATCAGGATTATGGTGAGGCATGGGTGACATCAATGTTCCAGGTGAGCTGTCAGGACCACTGGCCAGGGCTAGGCTAAGCGTTAGGTTTTCGGTTAGGTGAAGAGAGAGGGTGTTTTCACATTTATACATATTGTCCTTCTCTTACGTTAGGGCGAATGTGCGATTCAGTTCCAGGATTACAGTGTGGCAAAGGTGATATCCATGATGAGGTTGGAGTTTCAGGCCACTGGTCCGCGCTAGGGTTAGGGTTATGTAATCGTTAAAGAGTATGGGTTGGACCGGGATACTTTTCGATTTGCATCCTACTCTGACGTGAGGGCGAAGGCCAGATTGATCTTCATCATCGTGGTGTGGCATCGGTGACATCAATGCTGACGCTGAGGGTACAGGTTAATAGACCTGGTTTAGGGATAAGATTTTCTGTAAGGAAAAGTCTATGCGGTACATATGGTTATGGACAGAATTAGAGAGCAGTTCTGAGGTCAGGGCGAGTGTGAGATTGAGTCGCAGGGTCAATGCAGTCACAGTTGATATCAACGGTGAAGGTGAATTATCTGTTCCAGGGTAGGGTGTATGGTTAGATTTAGGTGTTCGATATGGAATACGGGTGTGATATGGTTACAGTTAGACTTCAGATCTATCTCTGATGTGTGGGAGAGTGCATGATTGAGGTTGAAGTTAAAGCTGAAATATGGGTGACATCAAAGATGAAGGTGAAGTGTCAGATCCTGTCGCCAGGGCTAGGGATAGCATTAGTTGTAAGGTAAGGAGTATGGGGCAGATTGAGTGGCAGTAAGAGTTGTGATCTGACTCTGATGTGAAGGAAATGGCCAGAATGTGCTTCAGGATTATGGGGAGGAATGACAGAAGTCGATGCTGATGGTGGCGGTTCAGTGAAATTGGCCTGGGCTAGGGTTAGGGTTTCCTGTAAGGGAAAATCTATGCATATTTTACGGTGACGGAGAAAACTAGGGTTCAGTTCTGATGTGTGGACGAGTGTGAGATTGAGGCTCATGGTTAAGATGTGTCTCCTAGTTGGCACAAATGTTGAAGGCGAAGAATCTAGTCTAGTTCTCGGGCCTAGGGTTAGGGTTAGTTGTTCACTAAGATTTACAGTAACATAGAGTTACATTTAGAGTTTGCATCTGACCCTGATGTGAGGGCGATGGCCAGATTGAGCTTCAGGTTTATGGAGCGGCATGACAGACGTTGAAGTTGACTATGTCAGCTGAGGTAAAGTGGCCAGGGCTAGAGTTATGGTATTGTGTTCTGTGAGGTGTACAGGAAGGATAGGGGTATGGACAGACTTAGGGCTTATCTCTGATGTGAGGAGAAGTGCGAGATTGAGGTTCAGGATTACGGTGAAGTGTGGGTCATGCCAATGGTTACGGTGAAAGGACAGGTCCAAGATTCATGGCTAGGGTTAGGATTACTGCGTCGTTCTGTTCTACAGAAAGGACAAGTTAAGGATTAAGGTTAGGGTCCAGCTCTGATGTGAGTGCGAGTGTGAAATTGCGATTCAGTGTTGAGGAGGGCCCTGGGTGATGTCAATGGTGACGTTGTGTGGATAGGCCCAGGACTCAGTGCTAGGCTTAAAATTTTGTGTTCTCTCTGTTTTCCGGAGACATTAGCATTACGGAAAGTGTTAGGGTCTGGGTCTGATGCGACGGTAAGTGCAAGATGGTGGATCAGGTTTATGGTGAGGCATGGGTGACGTCAGTGGTCAAGTCGGGTGTCATAACCACGGGCCAGGGCTAGGGTAAGGGTTAGGTTTTTGGGAAACTGTAGAGGGATGGTATTGTTACATGTAGACTTAGGTCCTTCTCTTAAGTTAGGGCGAGTATACGATTCAGTTCCAGCATTACTGTGAGCCAAGGTTGATATCCAAGGTTATGGTGGATTTTAAGGAAACAGGTCCACGCTGGGGTTAGGGTTATGTAATCGTTAAAGTGTATGGGGTTTACGTGAATAGAGCTCGATTTTGGATCCTACTCTGATGTGAGGGCGTAGGCCAGACTGATCTTGATCATCATGGTGTGGCATAGGTGACATCAATGCTGACGCTGAGGGTCCAGGTTAAGGGACCTTGGTTAGCGGTAGGGTTTTTGTAAGGAAATGTCTATGCAGAAGATATGGTTCTGGATATAATTAGGGTGCAGTTTTGAAGTCAGGGCGAGTGTGAGGTCGAGTCACAGGGTTGAGGGAGTCATAGTTGATATCAATGGTGAAGGCGAAGTATCTGGTCCATGGCTCGGGTCTAGGGTTCCGTTTAGGTGTTCGATAAGGAGTACGGGTGAGATAGGTTTACAGTTAGATTCGGATCCATCTCTGATGTGAAGGCGAGTGCAAGATTGAGTTTCAGTTTTAAGGTGAGATGTGGGTGTCATGAATGCTTAAGTTGAAGTGTCAGATCCTGGCGCCAGGGATAGGGCTGGCATTAGTTGTAAGTTAAGGTGTATTGGGCTGACTGAGTGACAGTTAGAGATCTGATCCGTCTCCGATGTGAGGGCAATGGCCAGATTGATCTTCAGGATTATGGGGAGGAATGACAGACGTCAATGCTGATGGTGGCAGTTCAGTTAAAGGGGCCTGGGCTAGGTTTAGGGTTTCCTGTAAGGGAAAGTCTATGCATATGATACGGTTACGGAGAGAATTTGGGTTCAATTCTGATGTGAGTGCGAGGGTGAGATTGAGTCTCAGGGTAAAGATGTGGCTCCTAATCGGCAGCAATGTTGAAGTCAGAGTATCTAGTCCAGGGCTCGCGTCTAGGGTTAGGCTTAGGTGTTCAGTAAGATTTACAGGAACGTAGAGTTACATTTAGAGTTCGAATCTGACCCTGATGTGAGGGCGATGGCCAGATTGAGCTTCATGTTTACTTTGCGGCATGACAGACGTTGCAGCTGATGGCGTCGTTTCAGGTAAAGTGGCCAGGGTTAGAGTTATGTTATTGTGCTCTGTGAGGTGTACAGGAAGGATAGGGTGATGGACAGACTTAGGGTGTTCTCTGATGTGAGGGCAAGTTCGAGATGGAGGTTCAGGTTTACGGTGAAGTGTGAATGATGCCAATGGTTACGGTGAAGGGTCAAGTAAAGAGTCATTTCTATTGTTGAGATTAAAGGGTCTTTCTGTTCTACAGAAAGGATAAGTTAAGGAATAGGGTTAGGTTCCAGCTCTGATGTGAGTGCGCTTCTGAAATTGCGATTCATTGTTGAGGAGGGCCCTGGGTGATGTCGAAGCTTACGTTGTGTGGATAGGCCCAGGATTCAGTGATAGGGTTAAAATTTTGTGTTCTCTCTGATTTCCAGAGACATTAGCATTACGGAAAGAGTTAGGTCCTGGGTCTGATGTGACGGGGAGAGCAACATGGTGGATCAGGATTATGGTGAGGCATGGGTGACATCAATGTTCCAGGTGAGCTGTCAGGACCACTGGCCAGGGCTAGGCTAAGCGTTAGGTTTTCGGTTAGGTGAAGAGAGAGGGTGTTTTCACATTTATACATATTGTCCTTCTCTTACGTTAGGGCGAATGTGCGATTCAGTTCCAGGATTACAGTGTGGCAAAGGTGATATCCATGATGAGGTTGGAGTTTCAGGCCACTGGTCCGCGCTAGGGTTAGGGTTATGTAATCGTTAAAGAGTATGGGTTGGACCGGGATACTTTTCGATTTGCATCCTACTCTGACGTGAGGGCGAAGGCCAGATTGATCTTCATCATCGTGGTGTGGCATCGGTGACATCAATGCTGACGCTGAGGGTACAGGTTAATAGACCTGGTTTAGGGATAAGATTTTCTGTAAGGAAAAGTCTATGCGGTACATATGGTTATGGACAGAATTAGAGAGCAGTTCTGAGGTCAGGGCGAGTGTGAGATTGAGTCGCAGGGTCAATGCAGTCACAGTTGATATCAACGGTGAAGGTGAATTATCTGTTCCAGGGTAGGGTGTACGGTTAGATTTAGGTGTTCGATAAGGAATACGGGTGTGATATGGTTACAGTTAGACTTCAGATCTATCTCTGATGTGTGGGAGAGTGCATGATTGAGGTTGAAGTTAAAGCTGAAATATAGGTGACATCAAAGATGAAGGTGAAGTGTCAGATCCTGTCGCCAGGGCTAGGGTTAGCATTAGTTGTAAGGTAAGGAGTATGGGGCAGATTGAGTGGCAGTAAGAGTTGTGATCTGACTCTGATGTGAAGGAAATGGCCAGAATGTGCTTCAGGATTATGGGGAGGAATGACAGAAGTCGATGCTGATGGTGGCGGTTCAGTGAAATTGGCCTGGGCTAGGGTTAGGGTTTCCTGTAAGGGAAAATCTATGCATATGTTACGGTGACGGAGAAAACTAGGGTTCAGTTCTGATGTGTGGACGAGTGTGAGATTGAGGCTCATGGTTAAGATGTGTCTCCTAGTTGGCACAAATGTTGAAGGCGAAGAATCTAGTCTAGTTCTCGGGCCTAGGGTTAGGGTTAGGTGTTCACTAAGATTTACAGTAACATAGAGTTACATTTAGAGTTTGCATCTGACCCTGATGTGAGGGCGATGGCCAGATTGAGCTTCAGGTTTATGGTGCGGCATGACAGACGTTGAAGTTGACTATGTCAGCTGAGGTAAAGTGGCCAGGGCTAGAGTTATGGTATTGTGTTCTGTGAGGTGTACAGGAAGGATAGGGGTATGGACAGACTTAGGGCTGGTCTCTGATGTGAGGGCAAGTGCGAGATTGAGGTTCAGGATTACGGTGAAGTGTGGGTCATGCCAATGGTTACGGTGAAAGGACAGGTCCAAGATTCATGGCTAGGGTTAGGATTACTGCGTCGTTCTGTTCTACAGAAAGGACAAGTTAAGGATTAAGGTTAGGGTCCAGCTCTGATGTGAGTGCGAGTGTGAAATTGCGATTCAGTGTTGAGGAGGGCCCTGGGTGATGTCAATGGTGACGTTGTGTGGATAGGCCCAGGACTCAGTGCTAGGCTTAAAATTTTGTGTTCTCTCTGTTTTCCGGAGACATTAGCATTACGGAAAGTGTTAGGGTCTGGGTCTGATGCGACGGTAAGTGCAAGATGGTGGATCAGGTTTATGGTGAGGCATGGGTGACGTCAGTGGTCAAGTCGGGTGTCATAACCACGGGCCAGGGCTAGGGTAAGGGTTAGGTTTTTGGGAAACTGTAGAGGGATGGTATTGTTACATGTAGACTTAGGTCCTTCTCTTAAGTTAGGGCGAGTATACGATTCAGTTCCAGCATTACTGTGAGCCAAGGTTGATATCCAAGGTTATGGTGGATTTTAAGGAAACAGGTCCACGCTGGGGTTAGGGTTATGTAATCGTTAAAGTGTATGGGGTTTACGTGAATAGAGCTCGATTTTGGATCCTACTCTGATGTGAGGGCGTAGGCCAGACTGATCTTGATCATCATGGTGTGGCATAGGTGACATCAATGCTGACGCTGAGGGTCCAGGTTAAGGGACCTTGGTTAGCGGTAGGGTTTTTGTAAGGAAATGTCTATGCAGAAGATATGGTTCTGGATATAATTAGGGTGCAGTTTTGAAGTCAGGGCGAGTGTGAGGTCGAGTCACAGGGTTGAGGGAGTCATAGTTGATATCAATGGTGAAGGCGAAGTATCTGGTCCATGGCTCGGGTCTAGGGTTCCGTTTAGGTGTTCGATAAGGAGTACGGGTGAGATAGGTTTACAGTTAGATTCGGATCCATCTCTGATGTGAAGGCGAGCGCAAGATTGAGTTTCAGTTTTAAGGTGAGATGTGGGTGTCATGAATGCTTAAGTTGAAGTGTCAGATCCTGGCGCCAGGGATAGGGCTGGCATTAGTTGTAAGTTAAGGTGTATTGGGCTGACTGAGTGACAGTTAGAGATCTGATCCGTCTCCGATGTGAGGGCAATGGCCAGATTGATCTTCAGGATTATGGGGAGGAATGACAGACGTCAATGCTGATGGTGGCAGTTCAGTTAAAGGGGCCTGGGCTAGGTTTAGGGTTTCCTGTAAGGGAAAGTCTATGCATATGATACGGTTACGGAGAGAATTTGGGTTCAATTCTGATGTGAGTGCGAGGGTGAGATTGAGTCTCAGGGTAAAGATGTGGCTCCTAATCGGCAGCAATGTTGAAGTCAGAGTATCTAGTCCAGGGCTCGCGTCTAGGGTTAGGCTTAGGTGTTCAGTAAGATTTACAGGAACATAGAGTTACATTTAGAGTTCGAATCTGACCCTGATGTGAGGGCGATGGCCAGATTGAGCTTCATGTTTACTTTGCGGCATGACAGACGTTGCAGCTGATGGCGTCGTTTCAGGTAAAGTGGCCAGGGTTAGAGTTATGTTATTGTGCTCTGTGAGGTGTACAGGAAGGATAGGGTGATGGACAGACTTAGGGTGTTCTCTGATGTGAGGGCAAGTTCGAGATGGAGGTTCAGGTTTACGGTGAAGTGTGAATGATGCCAATGGTTACGGTGAAGGGTCAAGTAAAGAGTCATTTCTATTGTTGAGATTAAAGGGTCTTTCTGTTCTACAGAAAGGATAAGTTAAGGAATAGGGTTAGGTTCCAGCTCTGATGTGAGTGCGCTTCTGAAATTGCGATTCATTGTTGAGGAGGGCCCTGGGTGATGTCGAAGCTTACGTTGTGTGGATAGGCCCAGGATTCAGTGATAGGGTTAAAATTTTGTGTTCTCTCTGATTTCCAGAGACATTAGCATTACGGAAAGAGTTAGGTCCTGGGTCTGATGTGACGGGGAGAGCAACATGGTGGATCAGGATTATGGTGAGGCATGGGTGACATCAATGTTCCAGGTGAGCTGTCAGGACCACTGGCCAGGGCTAGGCTAAGCGTTAGGTTTTCGGTTAGGTGAAGAGAGAGGGTGTTTTCACATTTATACATATTGTCCTTCTCTTACGTTAGGGCGAATGTGCGATTCAGTTCCAGGATTACAGTGTGGCAAAGGTGATATCCATGATGAGGTTGGAGTTTCAGGCCACTGGTCCGCGCTAGGGTTAGGGTTATGTAATCGTTAAAGAGTATGGGTTGGACCGGGATACTTTTCGATTTGCATCCTACTCTGACGTGAGGGCGAAGGCCAGATTGATCTTCATCATCGTGGTGTGGCATCGGTGACATCAATGCTGACGCTGAGGGTACAGGTTAATAGACCTGGTTTAGGGATAAGATTTTCTGTAAGGAAAAGTCTATGCGGTACATATGGTTATGGACAGAATTAGAGAGCAGTTCTGAGGTCAGGGCGAGTGTGAGATTGAGTCGCAGGGTCAATGCAGTCACAGTTGATATCAACGGTGAAGGTGAATTATCTGTTCCAGGGTAGGGTGTACGGTTAGATTTAGGTGTTCGATAAGGAATACGGGTGTGATATGGTTACAGTTAGACTTCAGATCTATCTCTGATGTGTGGGAGAGTGCATGATTGAGGTTGAAGTTAAAGCTGAAATATAGGTGACATCAAAGATGAAGGTGAAGTGTCAGATCCTGTCGCCAGGGCTAGGGTTAGCATTAGTTGTAAGGTAAGGAGTATGGGGCAGATTGAGTGGCAGTAAGAGTTGTGATCTGACTCTGATGTGAAGGAAATGGCCAGAATGTGCTTCAGGATTATGGGGAGGAATGACAGAAGTCGATGCTGATGGTGGCGGTTCAGTGAAATTGGCCTGGGCTAGGGTTAGGGTTTCCTGTAAGGGAAAATCTATGCATATGTTACGGTGACGGAGAAAACTAGGGTTCAGTTCTGATGTGTGGACGAGTGTGAGATTGAGGCTCATGGTTAAGATGTGTCTCCTAGTTGGCACAAATGTTGAAGGCGAAGAATCTAGTCTAGTTCTCGGGCCTAGGGTTAGGGTTAGGTGTTCACTAAGATTTACAGTAACATAGAGTTACATTTAGAGTTTGCATCTGACCCTGATGTGAGGGCGATGGCCAGATTGAGCTTCAGGTTTATGGTGCGGCATGACAGACGTTGAAGTTGACTATGTCAGCTCAGGTAAAGTGGCCAGGGCTAGAGTTATGGTATTGTGTTCTGTGAGGTGTACAGGAAGGATAGGGGTATGGACAGACTTAGGGCTGGTCTCTGATGTGAGGGCAAGTGCGAGATTGAGGTTCAGGATTACGGTGAAGTGTGGGTCATGCCAATGGTTACGGTGAAAGGACAGGTCCAAGATTCATGGCTAGGGTTAGGATTACTGCGTCGTTCTGTTCTACAGAAAGGACAAGTTAAGGATTAAGGTTAGGGTCCAGCTCTGATGTGAGTGCGAGTGTGAAATTGCGATTCAGTGTTGAGGAGGGCCCTGGGTGATGTCAATGGTGACGTTGTGTGGATAGGCCCAGGACTCAGTGCTAGGCTTAAAATTTTGTGTTCTCTCTGTTTTCCGGAGACATTAGCATTACGGAAAGTGTTAGGGTCTGGGTCTGATGCGACGGTAAGTGCAAGATGGTGGATCAGGTTTATGGTGAGGCATGGGTGACGTCAGTGGTCAAGTCGGGTGTCATAACCACGGGCCAGGGCTAGGGTAAGGGTTAGGTTTTTGGGAAACTGTAGAGGGATGGTATTGTTACATGTAGACTTAGGTCCTTCTCTTAAGTTAGGGCGAGTATACGATTCAGTTCCAGCATTACTGTGAGCCAAGGTTGATATCCAAGGTTATGGTGGATTTTAAGGAAACAGGTCCACGCTGGGGTTAGGGTTATGTAATCGTTAAAGTGTATGGGGTTTACGTGAATAGAGCTCGATTTTGGATCCTACTCTGATGTGAGGGCGTAGGCCAGACTGATCTTGATCATCATGGTGTGGCATAGGTGACATCAATGCTGACGCTGAGGGTCCAGGTTAAGGGACCTTGGTTAGCGGTAGGGTTTTTGTAAGGAAATGTCTATGCAGAAGATATGGTTCTGGATATAATTAGGGTGCAGTTTTGAAGTCAGGGCGAGTGTGAGGTCGAGTCACAGGGTTGAGGGAGTCATAGTTGATATCAATGGTGAAGGCGAAGTATCTGGTCCATGGCTCGGGTCTAGGGTTCCGTTTAGGTGTTCAATAAGGAGTACGGGTGAGATAGGTTTACAGTTAGATTCGGATCCATCTCTGATGTGAAGGCGAGCGCAAGATTGAGTTTCAGTTTTAAGGTGAGATGTGGGTGTCATGAATGCTTAAGTTGAAGTGTCAGATCCTGGCGCCAGGGATAGGGCTGGCATTAGTTGTAAGTTAAGGTGTATTGGGCTGACTGAGTGACAGTTAGAGATCTGATCCGTCTCCGATGTGAGGGCAATGGCCAGATTGATCTTCAGGATTATGGGGAGGAATGACAGACGTCAATGCTGATGGTGGCAGTTCAGTTAAAGGGGCCTGGGCTAGGTTTAGGGTTTCCTGTAAGGGAAAGTCTATGCATATGATACGGTTACGGAGAGAATTTGGGTTCAATTCTGATGTGAGTGCGAGGGTGAGATTGAGTCTCAGGGTAAAGATGTGGCTCCTAATCGGCAGCAATGTTGAAGTCAGAGTATCTAGTCCAGGGCTCGCGTCTAGGGTTAGGCTTAGGTGTTCAGTAAGATTTACAGGAACATAGAGTTACATTTAGAGTTCGAATCTGACCCTGATGTGAGGGCGATGGCCAGATTGAGCTTCATGTTTACTTTGCGGCATGACAGACGTTGCAGCTGATGGCGTCGTTTCAGGTAAAGTGGCCAGGGTTAGAGTTATGTTATTGTGCTCTGTGAGGTGTACAGGAAGGATAGGGTGATGGACAGACTTAGGGTGTTCTCTGATGTGAGGGCAAGTTCGAGATGGAGGTTCAGGTTTACGGTGAAGTGTGAATGATGCCAATGGTTACGGTGAAGGGTCAAGTAAAGAGTCATTTCTATTGTTGAGATTAAAGGGTCTTTCTGTTCTACAGAAAGGATAAGTTAAGGAATAGGGTTAGGTTCCAGCTCTGATGTGAGTGCGCTTCTGAAATTGCGATTCATTGTTGAGGAGGGCCCTGGGTGATGTCGAAGCTTACGTTGTGTGGATAGGCCCAGGATTCAGTGATAGGGTTAAAATTTTGTGTTCTCTCTGATTTCCAGAGACATTAGCATTACGGAAAGAGTTAGGTCCTGGGTCTGATGTGACGGGGAGAGCAACATGGTGGATCAGGATTATGGTGAGGCATGGGTGACATCAATGTTCCAGGTGAGCTGTCAGGACCACTGGCCAGGGCTAGGCTAAGCGTTAGGTTTTCGGTTAGGTGAAGAGAGAGGGTGTTTTCACATTTATACATATTGTCCTTCTCTTACGTTAGGGCGAATGTGCGATTCAGTTCCAGGATTACAGTGTGGCAAAGGTGATATCCATGATGAGGTTGGAGTTTCAGGCCACTGGTCCGCGCTAGGGTTAGGGTTATGTAATCGTTAAAGAGTATGGGTTGGACCGGGATACTTTTCGATTTGCATCCTACTCTGACGTGAGGGCGAAGGCCAGATTGATCTTCATCATCGTGGTGTGGCATCGGTGACATCAATGCTGACGCTGAGGGTACAGGTTAATAGACCTGGTTTAGGGATAAGATTTTCTGTAAGGAAAAGTCTATGCGGTACATATGGTTATGGACAGAATTAGAGAGCAGTTCTGAGGTCAGGGCGAGTGTGAGATTGAGTCGCAGGGTCAATGCAGTCACAGTTGATATCAACGGTGAAGGTGAATTATCTGTTCCAGGGTAGGGTGTATGGTTAGATTTAGGTGTTCGATAAGGAATACGGGTGTGATATGGTTACAGTTAGACTTCAGATCTATCTCTGATGTGTGGGAGAGTGCATGATTGAGGTTGAAGTTAAAGCTGAAATATGGGTGACATCAAAGATGAAGGTGAAGTGTCAGATCCTGTCGCCAGGGCTAGGGATAGCATTAGTTGTAAGGTAAGGAGTATGGGGCAGATTGAGTGGCAGTAAGAGTTGTGATCTGACTCTGATGTGAAGGAAATGGCCAGAATGTGCTTCAGGATTATGGGGAGGAATGACAGAAGTCGATGCTGATGGTGGCGGTTCAGTGAAATTGGCCTGGGCTAGGGTTAGGGTTTCCTGTAAGGGAAAATCTATGCATATGTTACGGTGACGGAGAAAACTAGGGTTCAGTTCTGATGTGTGGACGAGTGTGAGATTGAGGCTCATGGTTAAGATGTGTCTCCTAGTTGGCACAAATGTTGAAGGCGAAGAATCTAGTCTAGTTCTCGGGCCTAGGGTTAGGGTTAGTTGTTCACTAAGATTTACAGTAACATAGAGTTACATTTAGAGTTTGCATCTGACCCTGATGTGAGGGCGATGGCCAGATGGAGCTTCAGGTTTATGGAGCGGCATGACCGACGTTGAAGTTGACTATGTCAGCTGAGGTAAAGTGGCCAGGGCTAGAGTTATGGTATTGTGTTCTGTGAGGTGTACAGGAAGGATAGGGGTATGGACAGACTTAGGGCTTATCTCTGATGTGAGGAGAAGTGCGAGATTGAGGTTCAGGATTACGGTGAAGTGTGGGTCATGCCAATGGTTACGGTGAAAGGACAGGTCCAAGATTCATGGCTAGGGTTAGGATTACTGCGTCGTTCTGTTCTACAGAAAGGACAAGTTAAGGATTAAGGTTAGGGTCCAGCTCTGATGTGAGTGCGAGTGTGAAATTGCGATTCAGTGTTGAGGAGGGCCCTGGGTGATGTCAATGGTGACGTTGTGTGGATAGGCCCAGGACTCAGTGCTAGGCTTAAAATTTTGTGTTCTCTCTGTTTTCCGGAGACATTAGCATTACGGAAAGTGTTAGGGTCTGGGTCTGATGCGACGGTAAGTGCAAGATGGTGGATCAGGTTTATGGTGAGGCATGGGTGACGTCAGTGGTCAAGTCGGGTGTCATAACCACGGGCCAGGGCTAGGGTAAGGGTTAGGTTTTTGGGAAACTGTAGAGGGATGGTATTGTTACATGTAGACTTAGGTCCTTCTCTTAAGTTAGGGCGAGTATACGATTCAGTTCCAGCATTACTGTGAGCCAAGGTTGATATCCAAGGTTATGGTGGATTTTAAGGAAACAGGTCCACGCTGGGGTTAGGGTTATGTAATCGTTAAAGTGTATGGGGTTTACGTGAATAGAGCTCGATTTTGGATCCTACTCTGATGTGAGGGCGTAGGCCAGACTGATCTTGATCATCATGGTGTGGCATAGGTGACATCAATGCTGACGCTGAGGGTCCAGGTTAAGGGACCTTGGTTAGCGGTAGGGTTTTTGTAAGGAAATGTCTATGCAGAAGATATGGTTCTGGATATAATTAGGGTGCAGTTTTGAAGTCAGGGCGAGTGTGAGGTCGAGTCACAGGGTTGAGGGAGTCATAGTTGATATCAATGGTGAAGGCGAAGTATCTGGTCCATGGCTCGGGTCTAGGGTTCCGTTTAGGTGTTCAATAAGGAGTACGGGTGAGATAGGTTTACAGTTAGATTCGGATCCATCTCTGATGTGAAGGCGAGCGCAAGATTGAGTTTCAGTTTTAAGGTGAGATGTGGGTGTCATGAATGCTTAAGTTGAAGTGTCAGATCCTGGCGCCAGGGATAGGGCTGGCATTAGTTGTAAGTTAAGGTGTATTGGGCTGACTGAGTGACAGTTAGAGATCTGATCCGTCTCCGATGTGAGGGCAATGGCCAGATTGATCTTCAGGATTATGGGGAGGAATGACAGACGTCAATGCTGATGGTGGCAGTTCAGTTAAAGGGGCCTGGGCTAGGTTTAGGGTTTCCTGTAAGGGAAAGTCTATGCATATGATACGGTTACGGAGAGAATTTGGGTTCAATTCTGATGTGAGTGCGAGGGTGAGATTGAGTCTCAGGGTAAAGATGTGGCTCCTAATCGGCAGCAATGTTGAAGTCAGAGTATCTAGTCCAGGGCTCGCGTCTAGGGTTAGGCTTAGGTGTTCAGTAAGATTTACAGGAACATAGAGTTACATTTAGAGTTCGAATCTGACCCTGATGTGAGGGCGATGGCCAGATTGAGCTTCATGTTTACTTTGCGGCATGACAGACGTTGCAGCTGATGGCGTCGTTTCAGGTAAAGTGGCCAGGGTTAGAGTTATGTTATTGTGCTCTGTGAGGTGTACAGGAAGGATAGGGTGATGGACAGACTTAGGGTGTTCTCTGATGTGAGGGCAAGTTCGAGATGGAGGTTCAGGTTTACGGTGAAGTGTGAATGATGCCAATGGTTACGGTGAAGGGTCAAGTAAAGAGTCATTTCTATTGTTGAGATTAAAGGGTCTTTCTGTTCTACAGAAAGGATAAGTTAAGGAATAGGGTTAGGTTCCAGCTCTGATGTGAGTGCGCTTCTGAAATTGCGATTCATTGTTGAGGAGGGCCCTGGGTGATGTCGAAGCTTACGTTGTGTGGATAGGCCCAGGATTCAGTGATAGGGTTAAAATTTTGTGTTCTCTCTGATTTCCAGAGACATTAGCATTACGGAAAGAGTTAGGTCCTGGGTCTGATGTGACGGGGAGAGCAACATGGTGGATCAGGATTATGGTGAGGCATGGGTGACATCAATGTTCCAGGTGAGCTGTCAGGACCACTGGCCAGGGCTAGGCTAAGCGTTAGGTTTTCGGTTAGGTGAAGAGAGAGGGTGTTTTCACATTTATACATATTGTCCTTCTCTTACGTTAGGGCGAATGTGCGATTCAGTTCCAGGATTACAGTGTGGCAAAGGTGATATCCATGATGAGGTTGGAGTTTCAGGCCACTGGTCCGCGCTAGGGTTAGGGTTATGTAATCGTTAAAGAGTATGGGTTGGACCGGGATACTTTTCGATTTGCATCCTACTCTGACGTGAGGGCGAAGGCCAGATTGATCTTCATCATCGTGGTGTGGCATCGGTGACATCAATGCTGACGCTGAGGGTACAGGTTAATAGACCTGGTTTAGGGATAAGATTTTCTGTAAGGAAAAGTCTATGCGGTACATATGGTTATGGACAGAATTAGAGAGCAGTTCTGAGGTCAGGGCGAGTGTGAGATTGAGTCGCAGGGTCAATGCAGTCACAGTTGATATCAACGGTGAAGGTGAATTATCTGTTCCAGGGTAGGGTGTATGGTTAGATTTAGGTGTTCGATAAGGAATACGGGTGTGATATGGTTACAGTTAGACTTCAGATCTATCTCTGATGTGTGGGAGAGTGCATGATTGAGGTTGAAGTTAAAGCTGAAATATAGGTGACATCAAAGATGAAGGTGAAGTGTCAGATCCTGTCGCCAGGGCTAGGGTTAGCATTAGTTGTAAGGTAAGGAGTATGGGGCAGATTGAGTGGCAGTAAGAGTTGTGATCTGACTCTGATGTGAAGGAAATGGCCAGAATGTGCTTCAGGATTATGGGGAGGAATGACAGAAGTCGATGCTGATGGTGGCGGTTCAGTGAAATTGGCCTGGGCTAGGGTTAGGGTTTCCTGTAAGGGAAAATCTATGCATATGTTACGGTGACGGAGAAAACTAGGGTTCAGTTCTGATGTGTGGACGAGTGTGAGATTGAGGCTCATGGTTAAGATGTGTCTCCTAGTTGGCACAAATGTTGAAGGCGAAGAATCTAGTCTAGTTCTCGGGCCTAGGGTTAGGGTTAGGTGTTCACTAAGATTTACAGTAACATAGAGTTACATTTAGAGTTTGCATCTGACCCTGATGTGAGGGCGATGGCCAGATTGAGCTTCAGGTTTATGGTGCGGCATGACAGACGTTGAAGTTGACTATGTCAGCTCAGGTAAAGTGGCCAGGGCTAGAGTTATGGTATTGTGTTCTGTGAGGTGTACAGGAAGGATAGGGGTATGGACAGACTTAGGGCTGGTCTCTGATGTGAGGGCAAGTGCGAGATTGAGGTTCAGGATTACGGTGAAGTGTGGGTCATGCCAATGGTTACGGTGAAAGGACAGGTCCAAGATTCATGGCTAGGGTTAGGATTACTGCGTCGTTCTGTTCTACAGAAAGGACAAGTTAAGGATTAAGGTTAGGGTCCAGCTCTGATGTGAGTGCGAGTGTGAAATTGCGATTCAGTGTTGAGGAGGGCCCTGGGTGATGTCAATGGTGACGTTGTGTGGATAGGCCCAGGACTCAGTGCTAGGCTTAAAATTTTGTGTTCTCTCTGTTTTCCGGAGACATTAGCATTACGGAAAGTGTTAGGGTCTGGGTCTGATGCGACGGTAAGTGCAAGATGGTGGATCAGGTTTATGGTGAGGCATGGGTGACGTCAGTGGTCAAGTCGGGTGTCATAACCACGGGCCAGGGCTAGGGTAAGGGTTAGGTTTTTGGGAAACTGTAGAGGGATGGTATTGTTACATGTAGACTTAGGTCCTTCTCTTAAGTTAGGGCGAGTATACGATTCAGTTCCAGCATTACTGTGAGCCAAGGTTGATATCCAAGGTTATGGTGGATTTTAAGGAAACAGGTCCACGCTGGGGTTAGGGTTATGTAATCGTTAAAGTGTATGGGGTTTACGTGAATAGAGCTCGATTTTGGATCCTACTCTGATGTGAGGGCGTAGGCCAGACTGATCTTGATCATCATGGTGTGGCATAGGTGACATCAATGCTGACGCTGAGGGTCCAGGTTAAGGGACCTTGGTTAGCGGTAGGGTTTTTGTAAGGAAATGTCTATGCAAAAGATATGTTTCTGGATATAATTAGGGTGCAGTTTTGAGGTCAGGGCGAGTGTGAGGTCGAGTCACAGGGTTGAGGGTGTCATAGTTGATATCAATGGTGAAGGCGAAGTATCTGGTCCATGGCTCGGGTCTAGGGTTCCGTTTAGGTGTTCGATAAGGAGTACGGGTGAGATAGGTTTACAGTTAGATTCGGATCCATCTCTGATGTGAAGGCGAGCGCAAGATTGAGTTTCAGTTTTAAGGTGAGATGTGGGTGTCATGAATGCTTAAGTTGAAGTGTCAGATCCTGGCGCCAGGGATAGGGCTGGCATTAGTTGTAAGTTAAGGTGTATTGGGCTGACTGAGTGACAGTTAGAGATCTGATCCGTCTCCGATGTGAGGGCAATGGCCAGATTGATCTTCAGGATTATGGGGAGGAATGACAGACGTCAACGCTGATGGTGGCAGTTCAGTTAAAGGGGCCTGGGCTAGGTTTAGGGTTTCCTGTAAGGGAAAGTCTATGCATATGATACGGTTACGGAGAGAATTTGGGTTCAATTCTGATGTGAGTGCGAGGGTGAGATTGAGTCTCAGGGTAAAGATGTGGCTCCTAATCGGCAGCAATGTTGAAGTCAGAGTATCTAGTCCAGGGCTCGCGTCTAGGGTTAGGCTTAGGTGTTCAGTAAGATTTACAGGAACATAGAGTTACATTTAGAGTTCGAATCTGACCCTGATGTGAGGGCGATGGCCAGATTGAGCTTCAGGTTTATGGTGCGGCATGACAGACGTTGAAGTTGACTATGTCAGCTCAGGTAAAGTGGCCAGGGCTAGAGTTATGGTATTGTGTTCTGTGAGGTGTACAGGAAGGATAGGGGTATGGACAGACTTAGGGCTGGTCTCTGATGTGAGGGCAAGTGCGAGATTGAGGTTCAGGATTACGGTGAAGTGTGGGTCATGCCAATGGTTACGGTGAAAGGACAGGTCCAAGATTCATGGCTAGGGTTAGGATTACTGCGTCGTTCTGTTCTACAGAAAGGACAAGTTAAGGATTAAGGTTAGGGTCCAGCTCTGATGTGAGTGCGAGTGTGAAATTGCGATTCAGTGTTGAGGAGGGCCCTGGGTGATGTCAATGGTGACGTTGTGTGGATAGGCCCAGGACTCAGTGCTAGGCTTAAAATTTTGTGTTCTCTCTGTTTTCCGGAGACATTAGCATTACGGAAAGTGTTAGGGTCTGGGTCTGATGCGACGGTAAGTGCAAGATGGTGGATCAGGTTTATGGTGAGGCATGGGTGACGTCAGTGGTCAAGTCGGGTGTCATAACCACGGGCCAGGGCTAGGGTAAGGGTTAGGTTTTTGGGAAACTGTAGAGGGATGGTATTGTTACATGTAGACTTAGGTCCTTCTCTTAAGTTAGGGCGAGTATACGATTCAGTTCCAGCATTACTGTGAGCCAAGGTTGATATCCAAGGTTATGGTGGATTTTAAGGAAACAGGTCCACGCTGGGGTTAGGGTTATGTAATCGTTAAAGTGTATGGGGTTTACGTGAATAGAGCTCGATTTTGGATCCTACTCTGATGTGAGGGCGTAGGCCAGACTGATCTTGATCATCATGGTGTGGCATAGGTGACATCAATGCTGACGCTGAGGGTCCAGGTTAAGGGACCTTGGTTAGCGGTAGGGTTTTTGTAAGGAAATGTCTATGCAGAAGATATGGTTCTGGATATAATTAGGGTGCAGTTTTGAAGTCAGGGCGAGTGTGAGGTCGAGTCACAGGGTTGAGGGAGTCATAGTTGATATCAATGGTGAAGGCGAAGTATCTGGTCCATGGCTCGGGTCTAGGGTTCCGTTTAGGTGTTCGATAAGGAGTACGGGTGAGATAGGTTTACAGTTAGATTCGGATCCATCTCTGATGTGAAGGCGAGCGCAAGATTGAGTTTCAGTTTTAAGGTGAGATGTGGGTGTCATGAATGCTTAAGTTGAAGTGTCAGATCCTGGCGCCAGGGATAGGGCTGGCATTAGTTGTAAGTTAAGGTGTATTGGGCTGACTGAGTGACAGTTAGAGATCTGATCCGTCTCCGATGTGAGGGCAATGGCCAGATTGATCTTCAGGATTATGGGGAGGAATGACAGACGTCAATGCTGATGGTGGCAGTTCAGTTAAAGGGGCCTGGGCTAGGTTTAGGGTTTCCTGTAAGGGAAAGTCTATGCATATGATACGGTTACGGAGAGAATTTGGGTTCAATTCTGATGTGAGTGCGAGGGTGAGATTGAGTCTCAGGGTAAAGATGTGGCTCCTAATCGGCAGCAATGTTGAAGTCAGAGTATCTAGTCCAGGGCTCGCGTCTAGGGTTAGGCTTAGGTGTTCAGTAAGATTTACAGGAACATAGAGTTACATTTAGAGTTCGAATCTGACCCTGATGTGAGGGCGATGGCCAGATTGAGCTTCATGTTTACTTTGCGGCATGACAGACGTTGCAGCTGATGGCGTCGTTTCAGGTAAAGTGGCCAGGGTTAGAGTTATGTTATTGTGCTCTGTGAGGTGTACAGGAAGGATAGGGTGATGGACAGACTTAGGGTGTTCTCTGATGTGAGGGCAAGTTCGAGATGGAGGTTCAGGTTTACGGTGAAGTGTGAATGATGCCAATGGTTACGGTGAAGGGTCAAGTAAAGAGTCATTTCTATTGTTGAGATTAAAGGGTCTTTCTGTTCTACAGAAAGGATAAGTTAAGGAATAGGGTTAGGTTCCAGCTCTGATGTGAGTGCGCTTCTGAAATTGCGATTCATTGTTGAGGAGGGCCCTGGGTGATGTCGATGCTTACGTTGTGTGGATAGGCCCAGGATTCAGTGATAGGGTTAAAATTTTGTGTTCTCTCTGATTTCCAGAGACATTAGCATTACGGAAAGAGTTAGGTCCTGGGTCTGATGTGACGGGGAGAGCAACATGGTGGATCAGGATTATGGTGAGGCATGGGTGACATCAATGTTCCAGGTGAGCTGTCAGGACCACTGGCCAGGGCTAGGCTAAGCGTTAGGTTTTCGGTTAGGTGAAGAGAGAGGGTGTTTTCACATTTATACATATTGTCCTTCTCTTACGTTAGGGCGAATGTGCGATTCAGTTCCAGGATTACAGTGTGGCAAAGGTGATATCCATGATGAGGTTGGAGTTTCAGGCCACTGGTCCGCGCTAGGGTTAGGGTTATGTAATCGTTAAAGAGTATGGGTTGGACCGGGATACTTTTCGATTTGCATCCTACTCTGACGTGAGGGCGAAGGCCAGATTGATCTTCATCATCGTGGTGTGGCATCGGTGACATCAATGCTGACGCTGAGGGTACAGGTTAATAGACCTGGTTTAGGGATAAGATTTTCTGTAAGGAAAAGTCTATGCGGTACATATGGTTATGGACAGAATTAGAGAGCAGTTCTGAGGTCAGGGCGAGTGTGAGATTGAGTCGCAGGGTCAATGCAGTCACAGTTGATATCAACGGTGAAGGTGAATTATCTGTTCCAGGGTAGGGTGTACGGTTAGATTTAGGTGTTCGATAAGGAATACGGGTGTGATATGGTTACAGTTAGACTTCAGATCTATCTCTGATGTGTGGGAGAGTGCATGATTGAGGTTGAAGTTAAAGCTGAAATATGGGTGACATCAAAGATGAAGGTGAAGTGTCAGATCCTGTCGCCAGGGCTAGGGTTAGCATTAGTTGTAAGGTAAGGAGTATGGGGCAGATTGAGTGGCAGTAAGAGTTGTGATCTGACTCTGATGTGAAGGAAATGGCCAGAATGTGCTTCAGGATTATGGGGAGGAATGACAGAAGTCGATGCTGATGGTGGCGGTTCAGTGAAATTGGCCTGGGCTAGGGTTAGGGTTTCCTGTAAGGGAAAATCTATGCATATGTTACGGTGACGGAGAAAACTAGGGTTCAGTTCTGATGTGTGGACGAGTGTGAGATTGAGGCTCATGGTTAAGATGTGTCTCCTAGTTGGCACAAATGTTGAAGGCGAAGAATCTAGTCTAGTTCTCGGGCCTAGGGTTAGGGTTAGGTGTTCACTAAGATTTACAGTAACATAGAGTTACATTTAGAGTTTGCATCTGACCCTGATGTGAGGGCGATGGCCAGATTGAGCTTCAGGTTTATGGTGCGGCATGACAGACGTTGAAGTTGACTATGTCAGCTCAGGTAAAGTGGCCAGGGCTAGAGTTATGGTATTGTGTTCTGTGAGGTGTACAGGAAGGATAGGGGTATGGACAGACTTAGGGCTTATCTCTGATGTGAGGAGAAGTGCGAGATTGAGGTTCAGGATTACGGTGAAGTGTGGGTCATGCCAATGGTTACGGTGAAAGGACAGGTCCAAGATTCATGGCTAGGGTTAGGATTACTGCGTCGTTCTGTTCTACAGAAAGGACAAGTTAAGGATTAAGGTTAGGGTCCAGCTCTGATGTGAGTGCGAGTGTGAAATTGCGATTCAGTGTTGAGGAGGGCCCTGGGTGATGTCAATGGTGACGTTGTGTGGATAGGCCCAGGACTCAGTGCTAGGCTTAAAATTTTGTGTTCTCTCTGTTTTCCGGAGACATTAGCATTACGGAAAGTGTTAGGGTCTGGGTCTGATGCGACGGTAAGTGCAAGATGGTGGATCAGGTTTATGGTGAGGCATGGGTGACGTCAGTGGTCAAGTCGGGTGTCATAACCACGGGCCAGGGCTAGGGTAAGGGTTAGGTTTTTGGGAAACTGTAGAGGGATGGTATTGTTACATGTAGACTTAGGTCCTTCTCTTAAGTTAGGGCGAGTATACGATTCAGTTCCAGCATTACTGTGAGCCAAGGTTGATATCCAAGGTTATGGTGGATTTTAAGGAAACAGGTCCACGCTGGGGTTAGGGTTATGAAATCATTAAAGTGTATGGGGTTTACGAGAATAGAGCTCGATTTTGGATCCTACTCTGATGTGAGGGCGTAGGCCAGACTGATCTTGATCATCATGGTGTGGCATAGGTGACATCAATGCTGACGCTGAGGGTCCAGGTTAAGGGACCTTGGTTAGCGGTAGGGTTTTTGTAAGGAAATGTCTATGCAGAAGATATGGTTCTGGATATAATTAGGATGCAGTTTTGAAGTCAGGGCGAGTGTGAGGTCGAGTCACAGGGTTGAGGGAGTCATAGTTGATATCAATGGTGAAGGCGAAGTATCTGGTCCATGGCTCGGGTCTAGGGTTCCGTTTAGGTGTTCGATAAGGAGTACGGGTGAGATAGGTTTACAGTTAGATTCGGATCCATCTCTGATGTGAAGGCGAGCGCAAGATTGAGTTTCAGTTTTAAGGTGAGATGTGGGTGTCATGAATGCTTAAGTTGAAGTGTCAGATCCTGGCGCCAGGGATAGGGCTGGCATTAGTTGTAAGTTAAGGTGTATTGGGCTGACTGAGTGACAGTTAGAGATCTGATCCGTCTCCGATGTGAGGGCAATGGCCAGATTGATCTTCAGGATTATGGGGAGGAATGACAGACGTCAATGCTGATGGTGGCAGTTCAGTTAAAGGGGCCTGGGCTAGGTTTAGGGTTTCCTGTAAGGGAAAGTCTATGCATATGATACGGTTACGGAGAGAATTTGGGTTCAATTCTGATGTGAGTGCGAGGGTGAGATTGAGTCTCAGGGTAAAGATGTGGCTCCTAATCGGCAGCAATGTTGAAGTCAGAGTATCTAGTCCAGGGCTCGCGTCTAGGGTTAGGCTTAGGTGTTCAGTAAGATTTACAGGAACATAGAGTTACATTTAGAGTTCGAATCTGACCCTGATGTGAGGGCGATGGCCAGATTGAGCTTCATGTTTACTTTGCGGCATGACAGACGTTGCAGCTGATGGCGTCGTTTCAGGTAAAGTGGCCAGGGTTAGAGTTATGTTATTGTGCTCTGTGAGGTGTACAGGAAGGATAGGGTGATGGACAGACTTAGGGTGTTCTCTGATGTGAGGGCAAGTTCGAGATGGAGGTTCAGGTTTACGGTGAAGTGTGAATGATGCCAATGGTTACGGTGAAGGGTCAAGTAAAGAGTCATTTCTATTGTTGAGATTAAAGGGTCTTTCTGTTCTACAGAAAGGATAAGTTAAGGAATAGGGTTAGGTTCCAGCTCTGATGTGAGTGCGCTTCTGAAATTGCGATTCATTGTTGAGGAGGGCCCTGGGTGATGTCGATGCTTACGTTGTGTGGATAGGCCCAGGATTCAGTGATAGGGTTAAAATTTTGTGTTCTCTCTGATTTCCAGAGACATTAGCATTACGGAAAGAGTTAGGTCCTGGGTCTGATGTGACGGGGAGAGCAACATGGTGGATCAGGATTATGGTGAGGCATGGGTGACATCAATGTTCCAGGTGAGCTGTCAGGACCACTGGCCAGGGCTAGGCTAAGCGTTAGGTTTTCGGTTAGGTGAAGAGAGAGGGTGTTTTCACATTTATACATATTGTCCTTCTCTTACGTTAGGGCGAATGTGCGATTCAGTTCCAGGATTACAGTGTGGCAAAGGTGATATCCATGATGAGGTTGGAGTTTCAGGCCACTGGTCCGCGCTAGGGTTAGGGTTATGTAATCGTTAAAGAGTATGGGTTGGACCGGGATACTTTTCGATTTGCATCCTACTCTGACGTGAGGGCGAAGGCCAGATTGATCTTCATCATCGTGGTGTGGCATCGGTGACATCAATGCTGACGCTGAGGGTACAGGTTAATAGACCTGGTTTAGGGATAAGATTTTCTGTAAGGAAAAGTCTATGCGGTACATATGGTTATGGACAGAATTAGAGAGCAGTTCTGAGGTCAGGGCGAGTGTGAGATTGAGTCGCAGGGTCAATGCAGTCACAGTTGATATCAACGGTGAAGGTGAATTATCTGTTCCAGGGTAGGGTGTACGGTTAGATTTAGGTGTTCGATAAGGAATACGGGTGTGATATGGTTACAGTTAGACTTCAGATCTATCTCTGATGTGTGGGAGAGTGCATGATTGAGGTTGAAGTTAAAGCTGAAATATGGGTGACATCAAAGATGAAGGTGAAGTGTCAGATCCTGTCGCCAGGGCTAGGGTTAGCATTAGTTGTAAGGTAAGGAGTATGGGGCAGATTGAGTGGCAGTAAGAGTTGTGATCTGACTCTGATGTGAAGGAAATGGCCAGAATGTGCTTCAGGATTATGGGGAGGAATGACAGAAGTCGATGCTGATGGTGGCGGTTCAGTGAAATTGGCCTGGGCTAGGGTTAGGGTTTCCTGTAAGGGAAAATCTATGCATATGTTACGGTGACGGAGAAAACTAGGGTTCAGTTCTGATGTGTGGACGAGTGTGAGATTGAGGCTCATGGTTAAGATGTGTCTCCTAGTTGGCACAAATGTTGAAGGCGAAGAATCTAGTCTAGTTCTCGGGCCTAGGGTTAGGGTTAGGTGTTCACTAAGATTTACAGTAACATAGAGTTACATTTAGAGTTTGCATCTGACCCTGATGTGAGGGCGATGGCCAGATTGAGCTTCAGGTTTATGGTGCGGCATGACAGACGTTGAAGTTGACTATGTCAGCTGAGGTAAAGTGGCCAGGGCTAGAGTTATGGTATTGTGTTCTGTGAGGTGTACAGGAAGGATAGGGGTATGGACAGACTTAGGGCTTATCTCTGATGTGAGGAGAAGTGCGAGATTGAGGTTCAGGATTACGGTGAAGTGTGGGTCATGCCAATGGTTACGGTGAAAGGACAGGTCCAAGATTCATGGCTAGGGTTAGGATTACTGCGTCGTTCTGTTCTACAGAAAGGACAAGTTAAGGATTAAGGTTAGGGTCCAGCTCTGATGTGAGTGCGAGTGTGAAATTGCGATTCAGTGTTGAGGAGGGCCCTGGGTGATGTCAATGGTGACGTTGTGTGGATAGGCCCAGGACTCAGTGCTAGGCTTAAAATTTTGTGTTCTCTCTGTTTTCCGGAGACATTAGCATTACGGAAAGTGTTAGGGTCTGGGTCTGATGCGACGGTAAGTGCAAGATGGTGGATCAGGTTTATGGTGAGGCATGGGTGACGTCAGTGGTCAAGTCGGGTGTCATAACCACGGGCCAGGGCTAGGGTAAGGGTTAGGTTTTTGGGAAACTGTAGAGGGATGGTATTGTTACATGTAGACTTAGGTCCTTCTCTTAAGTTAGGGCGAGTATACGATTCAGTTCCAGCATTACTGTGAGCCAAGGTTGATATCCAAGGTTATGGTGGATTTTAAGGAAACAGGTCCACGCTGGGGTTAGGGTTATGAAATCATTAAAGTGTATGGGGTTTACGAGAATAGAGCTCGATTTTGGATCCTACTCTGATGTGAGGGCGTAGGCCAGACTGATCTTGATCATCATGGTGTGGCATAGGTGACATCAATGCTGACGCTGAGGGTCCAGGTTAAGGGACCTTGGTTAGCGGTAGGGTTTTTGTAAGGAAATGTCTATGCAGAAGATATGGTTCTGGATATAATTAGGATGCAGTTTTGAAGTCAGGGCGAGTGTGAGGTCGAGTCACAGGGTTGAGGGAGTCATAGTTGATATCAATGGTGAAGGCGAAGTATCTGGTCCATGGCTCGGGTCTAGGGTTCCGTTTAGGTGTTCGATAAGGAGTACGGGTGAGATAGGTTTACAGTTAGATTCGGATCCATCTCTGATGTGAAGGCGAGCGCAAGATTGAGTTTCAGTTTTAAGGTGAGATGTGGGTGTCATGAATGCTTAAGTTGAAGTGTCAGATCCTGGCGCCAGGGATAGGGCTGGCATTAGTTGTAAGTTAAGGTGTATTGGGCTGACTGAGTGACAGTTAGAGATCTGATCCGTCTCCGATGTGAGGGCAATGGCCAGATTGATCTTCAGGATTATGGGGAGGAATGACAGACGTCAATGCTGATGGTGGCAGTTCAGTTAAAGGGGCCTGGGCTAGGTTTAGGGTTTCCTGTAAGGGAAAGTCTATGCATATGATACGGTTACGGAGAGAATTTGGGTTCAATTCTGATGTGAGTGCGAGGGTGAGATTGAGTCTCAGGGTAAAGATGTGGCTCCTAATCGGCAGCAATGTTGAAGTCAGAGTATCTAGTCCAGGGCTCGGGTCTAGGGTTAGGCTTAGGTGTTCAGTAAGATTTACAGGAACATAGAGTTACATTTAGAGTTCGAATCTGACCCTGATGTGAGGGCAATGGCCAGATTGAGCTTCATGTTTACTTTGCGGCATGACAGACGTTGCAGCTGATGGCGTCGTTTCAGGTAAAGTGGCCAGGGTTAGAGTTATGTTATTGTGCTCTGTGAGGTGTACAGGAAGGATAGGGTGATGGACAGACTTAGGGTGTTCTCTGATGTGAGGGCAAGTTCGAGATGGAGGTTCAGGTTTACGGTGAAGTGTGAATGATGCCAATGGTTACGGTGAAGGGTCAAGTAAAGAGTCATTTCTATTGTTGAGATTAAAGGGTCTTTCTGTTCTACAGAAAGGATAAGTTAAGGAATAGGGTTAGGTTCCAGCTCTGATGTGAGTGCGCTTCTGAAATTGCGATTCATTGTTGAGGAGGGCCCTGGGTGATGTCGAAGCTTACGTTGTGTGGATAGGCCCAGGATTCAGTGATAGGGTTAAAATTTTGTGTTCTCTCTGATTTCCAGAGACATTAGCATTACGGAAAGAGTTAGGTCCTGGGTCTGATGTGACGGGGAGAGCAACATGGTGGATCAGGATTATGGTGAGGCATGGGTGACATCAATGTTCCTGGTGAGCTGTCAGGACCACTGGCCAGGGCTAGGCTAAGCGTTAGGTTTTCGGTTAGGTGAAGAGAGAGGGTGTTTTCACATTTATACATATTGTCCTTCTCTTACGTTAGGGCGAATGTGCGATTCAGTTCCAGGATTACAGTGTGGCAAAGGTGATATCCATGATGAGGTTGGAGTTTCAGGCCACTGGTCCGCGCTAGGGTTAGGGTTATGTAATCGTTAAAGAGTATGGGTTGGACCGGGATACTTTTCGATTTGCATCCTACTCTGACGTGAGGGCGAAGGCCAGATTGATCTTCATCATCGTGGTGTGGCATCGGTGACATCAATGCTGACGCTGAGGGTACAGGTTAATAGACCTGGTTTAGGGATAAGATTTTCTGTAAGGAAAAGTCTATGCGGTACATATGGTTATGGACAGAATTAGAGAGCAGTTCTGAGGTCAGGGCGAGTGTGAGATTGAGTCGCAGGGTCAATGCAGTCACAGTTGATATCAACGGTGAAGGTGAATTATCTGTTCCAGGGTAGGGTGTACGGTTAGATTTAGGTGTTCGATAAGGAATACGGGTGTGATATGGTTACAGTTAGACTTCAGATCTATCTCTGATGTGTGGGAGAGTGCATGATTGAGGTTGAAGTTAAAGCTGAAATATAGGTGACATCAAAGATGAAGGTGAAGTGTCAGATCCTGTCGCCAGGGCTAGGGTTAGCATTAGTTGTAAGGTAAGGAGTATGGGGCAGATTGAGTGGCAGTAAGAGTTGTGATCTGACTCTGATGTGAAGGAAATGGCCAGAATGTGCTTCAGGATTATGGGGAGGAATGACAGAAGTCGATGCTGATGGTGGCGGTTCAGTGAAATTGGCCTGGGCTAGGGTTAGGGTTTCCTGTAAGGGAAAATCTATGCATATGTTACGGTGACGGAGAAAACTAGGGTTCAGTTCTGATGTGTGGACGAGTGTGAGATTGAGGCTCATGGTTAAGATGTGTCTCCTAGTTGGCACAAATGTTGAAGGCGAAGAATCTAGTCTAGTTCTCGGGCCTAGGGTTAGGGTTAGGTGTTCACTAAGATTTACAGTAACATAGAGTTACATTTAGAGTTTGCATCTGACCCTGATGTGAGGGCGATGGCCAGATTGAGCTTCAGGTTTATGGTGCGGCATGACAGACGTTGAAGTTGACTATGTCAGCTCAGGTAAAGTGGCCAGGGCTAGAGTTATGGTATTGTGTTCTGTGAGGTGTACAGGAAGGATAGGGGTATGGACAGACTTAGGGCTTATCTCTGATGTGAGGAGAAGTGCGAGATTGAGGTTCAGGATTACGGTGAAGTGTGGGTCATGCCAATGGTTACGGTGAAAGGACAGGTCCAAGATTCATGGCTAGGGTTAGGATTACTGCGTCGTTCTGTTCTACAGAAAGGACAAGTTAAGGATTAAGGTTAGGGTCCAGCTCTGATGTGAGTGCGAGTGTGAAATTGCGATTCAGTGTTGAGGAGGGCCCTGGGTGATGTCAATGGTGACGTTGTGTGGATAGGCCCAGGACTCAGTGCTAGGCTTAAAATTTTGTGTTCTCTCTGTTTTCCAGAGACATTAGCATTACGGAAAGTGTTAGGGTCTGGGTCTGATGCGACGGTAAGTGCAAGATGGTGGATCAGGTTTATGGTGAGGCATGGGTGACGTCAGTGGTCAAGTCGGGTGTCATAACCACGGGCCAGGGCTAGGGTAAGGGTTAGGTTTTTGGGAAACTGTAGAGGGATGGTATTGTTACATGTAGACTTAGGTCCTTCTCTTAAGTTA
Source organism: Manis pentadactyla (assembly GCF_030020395.1). Lineage (NCBI taxonomy): Eukaryota > Metazoa > Chordata > Mammalia > Pholidota > Manidae > Manis > Manis pentadactyla. The sequence goes on from NC_080019.1 coordinate 55,154,497, forward strand.
GGGCGAGTATACGATTCAGTTCCAGCATTACTGTGAGCCAAGGTTGATATCCAAGGTTATGGTGGATTTTAAGGAAACAGGTCCACGCTGGGGTTAGGGTTATGTAATCGTTAAAGTGTATGGGGTTTACGTGAATAGAGCTCGATTTTGGATCCTACTCTGATGTGAGGGCGTAGGCCAGACTGATCTTGATCATCATGGTGTGGCATAGGTGACATCAATGCTGACGCTGAGGGTCCAGGTTAAGGGACCTTGGTTAGCGGTAGGGTTTTTGTAAGGAAATGTCTATGCAGAAGATATGGTTCTGGATATAATTAGGGTGCAGTTTTGAAGTCAGGGCGAGTGTGAGGTCGAGTCACAGGGTTGAGGGAGTCATAGTTGATATCAATGGTGAAGGCGAAGTATCTGGTCCATGGCTCGGGTCTAGGGTTCCGTTTAGGTGTTCGATAAGGAGTACGGGTGAGATAGGTTTACAGTTAGATTCGGATCCATCTCTGATGTGAAGGCGAGCGCAAGATTGAGTTTCAGTTTTAAGGTGAGATGTGGGTGTCATGAATGCTTAAGTTGAAGTGTCAGATCCTGGCGCCAGGGATAGGGCTGGCATTAGTTGTAAGTTAAGGTGTATTGGGCTGACTGAGTGACAGTTAGAGATCTGATCCGTCTCCGATGTGAGGGCAATGGCCAGATTGATCTTCAGGATTATGGGGAGGAATGACAGACGTCAATGCTGATGGTGGCAGTTCAGTTAAAGGGGCCTGGGCTAGGTTTAGGGTTTCCTGTAAGGGAAAGTCTATGCATATGATACGGTTACGGAGAGAATTTGGGTTCAATTCTGATGTGAGTGCGAGGGTGAGATTGAGTCTCAGGGTAAAGATGTGGCTCCTAATCGGCAGCAATGTTGAAGTCAGAGTATCTAGTCCAGGGCTCGGGTCTAGGGTTAGGCTTAGGTGTTCAGTAAGATTTACAGGAACATAGAGTTACATTTAGAGTTCGAATCTGACCCTGATGTGAGGGCGATGGCCAGATTGAGCTTCATGTTTACTTTGCGGCATGACAGACGTTGCAGCTGATGGCGTCGTTTCAGGTAAAGTGGCCAGGGTTAGAGTTATGTTATTGTGCTCTGTGAGGTGTACAGGAAGGATAGGGTGATGGACAGACTTAGGGTGTTCTCTGATGTGAGGGCAAGTTCGAGATGGAGGTTCAGGTTTACGGTGAAGTGTGAATGATGCCAATGGTTACGGTGAAGGGTCAAGTAAAGAGTCATTTCTATTGTTGAGATTAAAGGGTCTTTCTGTTCTACAGAAAGGATAAGTTAAGGAATAGGGTTAGGTTCCAGCTCTGATGTGAGTGCGCTTCTGAAATTGCGATTCATTGTTGAGGAGGGCCCTGGGTGATGTCGAAGCTTACGTTGTGTGGATAGGCCCAGGATTCAGTGATAGGGTTAAAATTTTGTGTTCTCTCTGATTTCCAGAGACATTAGCATTACGGAAAGAGTTAGGTCCTGGGTCTGATGTGACGGGGAGAGCAACATGGTGGATCAGGATTATGGTGAGGCATGGGTGACATCAATGTTCCAGGTGAGCTGTCAGGACCACTGGCCAGGGCTAGGCTAAGCGTTAGGTTTTCGGTTAGGTGAAGAGAGAGGGTGTTTTCACATTTATACATATTGTCCTTCTCTTACGTTAGGGCGAATGTGCGATTCAGTTCCAGGATTACAGTGTGGCAAAGGTGATATCCATGATGAGGTTGGAGTTTCAGGCCACTGGTCCGCGCTAGGGTTAGGGTTATGTAATCGTTAAAGAGTATGGGTTGGACCGGGATACTTTTCGATTTGCATCCTACTCTGACGTGAGGGCGAAGGCCAGATTGATCTTCATCATCGTGGTGTGGCATCGGTGACATCAATGCTGACGCTGAGGGTACAGGTTAATAGACCTGGTTTAGGGATAAGATTTTCTGTAAGGAAAAGTCTATGCGGTACATATGGTTATGGACAGAATTAGAGAGCAGTTCTGAGGTCAGGGCGAGTGTGAGATTGAGTCGCAGGGTCAATGCAGTCACAGTTGATATCAACGGTGAAGGTGAATTATCTGTTCCAGGGTAGGGTGTACGGTTAGATTTAGGTGTTCGATAAGGAATACGGGTGTGATATGGTTACAGTTAGACTTCAGATCTATCTCTGATGTGTGGGAGAGTGCATGATTGAGGTTGAAGTTAAAGCTGAAATATAGGTGACATCAAAGATGAAGGTGAAGTGTCAGATCCTGTCGCCAGGGCTAGGGTTAGCATTAGTTGTAAGGTAAGGAGTATGGGGCAGATTGAGTGGCAGTAAGAGTTGTGATCTGACTCTGATGTGAAGGAAATGGCCAGAATGTGCTTCAGGATTATGGGGAGGAATGACAGAAGTCGATGCTGATGGTGGCGGTTCAGTGAAATTGGCCTGGGCTAGGGTTAGGGTTTCCTGTAAGGGAAAATCTATGCATATGTTACGGTGACGGAGAAAACTAGGGTTCAGTTCTGATGTGTGGACGAGTGTGAGATTGAGGCTCATGGTTAAGATGTGTCTCCTAGTTGGCACAAATGTTGAAGGCGAAGAATCTAGTCTAGTTCTCGGGCCTAGGGTTAGGGTTAGGTGTTCACTAAGATTTACAGTAACATAGAGTTACATTTAGAGTTTGCATCTGACCCTGATGTGAGGGCGATGGCCAGATTGAGCTTCAGGTTTATGGTGCGGCATGACAGACGTTGAAGTTGACTATGTCAGCTCAGGTAAAGTGGCCAGGGCTAGAGTTATGGTATTGTGTTCTGTGAGGTGTACAGGAAGGATATTGGTATGGACAGACTTAGGGCTGGTCTCTGATGTGAGGGCAAGTGCGAGATTGAGGTTCAGGATTACGGTGAAGTGTGGGTCATGCCAATGGTTACGGTGAAAGGACAGGTCCAAGATTCATGGCTAGGGTTAGGATTACTGCGTCGTTCTGTTCTACAGAAAGGACAAGTTAAGGATTAAGGTTAGGGTCCAGCTCTGATGTGAGTGCGAGTGTGAAATTGCGATTCAGTGTTGAGGAGGGCCCTGGGTGATGTCAATGGTGACGTTGTGTGGATAGGCCCAGGACTCAGTGCTAGGCTTAAAATTTTGTGTTCTCTCTGTTTTCCGGAGACATTAGCATTACGGAAAGTGTTAGGGTCTGGGTCTGATGCGACGGTAAGTGCAAGATGGTGGATCAGGTTTATGGTGAGGCATGGGTGACGTCAGTGGTCAAGTCGGGTGTCATAACCACGGGCCAGGGCTAGGGTAAGGGTTAGGTTTTTGGGAAACTGTAGAGGGATGGTATTGTTACATGTAGACTTAGGTCCTTCTCTTAAGTTAGGGCGAGTATACGATTCAGTTCCAGCATTACTGTGAGCCAAGGTTGATATCCAAGGTTATGGTGGATTTTAAGGAAACAGGTCCACGCTGGGGTTAGGGTTATGTAATCGTTAAAGTGTATGGGGTTTACGTGAATAGAGCTCGATTTTGGATCCTACTCTGATGTGAGGGCGTAGGCCAGACTGATCTTGATCATCATGGTGTGGCATAGGTGACATCAATGCTGACGCTGAGGGTCCAGGTTAAGGGACCTTGGTTAGCGGTAGGGTTTTTGTAAGGAAATGTCTATGCAGAAGATATGGTTCTGGATATAATTAGGGTGCAGTTTTGAAGTCAGGGCGAGTGTGAGGTCGAGTCACAGGGTTGAGGGAGTCATAGTTGATATCAATGGTGAAGGCGAAGTATCTGGTCCATGGCTCGGGTCTAGGGTTCCGTTTAGGTGTTCGATAAGGAGTACGGGTGAGATAGGTTTACAGTTAGATTCGGATCCATCTCTGATGTGAAGGCGAGCGCAAGATTGAGTTTCAGTTTTAAGGTGAGATGTGGGTGTCATGAATGCTTAAGTTGAAGTGTCAGATCCTGGCGCCAGGGATAGGGCTGGCATTAGTTGTAAGTTAAGGTGTATTGGGCTGACTGAGTGACAGTTAGAGATCTGATCCGTCTCCGATGTGAGGGCAATGGCCAGATTGATCTTCAGGATTATGGGGAGGAATGACAGACGTCAATGCTGATGGTGGCAGTTCAGTTAAAGGGGCCTGGGCTAGGTTTAGGGTTTCCTGTAAGGGAAAGTCTATGCATATGATACGGTTACGGAGAGAATTTGGGTTCAATTCTGATGTGAGTGCGAGGGTGAGATTGAGTCTCAGGGTAAAGATGTGGCTCCTAATCGGCAGCAATGTTGAAGTCAGAGTATCTAGTCCAGGGCTCGGGTCTAGGGTTAGGCTTAGGTGTTCAGTAAGATTTACAGGAACATAGAGTTACATTTAGAGTTCGAATCTGACCCTGATGTGAGGGCGATGGCCAGATTGAGCTTCATGTTTACTTTGCGGCATGACAGACGTTGCAGCTGATGGCGTCGTTTCAGGTAAAGTGGCCAGGGTTAGAGTTATGTTATTGTGCTCTGTGAGGTGTACAGGAAGGATAGGGTGATGGACAGACTTAGGGTGTTCTCTGATGTGAGGGCAAGTTCGAGATGGAGGTTCAGGTTTACGGTGAAGTGTGAATGATGCCAATGGTTACGGTGAAGGGTCAAGTAAAGAGTCATTTCTATTGTTGAGATTAAAGGGTCTTTCTGTTCTACAGAAAGGATAAGTTAAGGAATAGGGTTAGGTTCCAGCTCTGATGTGAGTGCGCTTCTGAAATTGCGATTCATTGTTGAGGAGGGCCCTGGGTGATGTCGAAGCTTACGTTGTGTGGATAGGCCCAGGATTCAGTGATAGGGTTAAAATTTTGTGTTCTCTCTGATTTCCAGAGACATTAGCATTACGGAAAGAGTTAGGTCCTGGGTCTGATGTGACGGGGAGAGCAACATGGTGGATCAGGATTATGGTGAGGCATGGGTGACATCAATGTTCCAGGTGAGCTGTCAGGACCACTGGCCAGGGCTAGGCTAAGCGTTAGGTTTTCGGTTAGGTGAAGAGAGAGGGTGTTTTCACATTTATACATATTGTCCTTCTCTTACGTTAGGGCGAATGTGCGATTCAGTTCCAGGATTACAGTGTGGCAAAGGTGATATCCATGATGAGGTTGGAGTTTCAGGCCACTGGTCCGCGCTAGGGTTAGGGTTATGTAATCGTTAAAGAGTATGGGTTGGACCGGGATACTTTTCGATTTGCATCCTACTCTGACGTGAGGGCGAAGGCCAGATTGATCTTCATCATCGTGGTGTGGCATCGGTGACATCAATGCTGACGCTGAGGGTACAGGTTAATAGACCTGGTTTAGGGATAAGATTTTCTGTAAGGAAAAGTCTATGCGGTACATATGGTTATGGACAGAATTAGAGAGCAGTTCTGAGGTCAGGGCGAGTGTGAGATTGAGTCGCAGGGTCAATGCAGTCACAGTTGATATCAACGGTGAAGGTGAATTATCTGTTCCAGGGTAGGGTGTACGGTTAGATTTAGGTGTTCGATAAGGAATACGGGTGTGATATGGTTACAGTTAGACTTCAGATCTATCTCTGATGTGTGGGAGAGTGCATGATTGAGGTTGAAGTTAAAGCTGAAATATAGGTGACATCAAAGATGAAGGTGAAGTGTCAGATCCTGTCGCCAGGGCTAGGGTTAGCATTAGTTGTAAGGTAAGGAGTATGGGGCAGATTGAGTGGCAGTAAGAGTTGTGATCTGACTCTGATGTGAAGGAAATGGCCAGAATGTGCTTCAGGATTATGGGGAGGAATGACAGAAGTCGATGCTGATGGTGGCGGTTCAGTGAAATTGGCCTGGGCTAGGGTTAGGGTTTCCTGTAAGGGAAAATCTATGCATATGTTACGGTGACGGAGAAAACTAGGGTTCAGTTCTGATGTGTGGACGAGTGTGAGATTGAGGCTCATGGTTAAGATGTGTCTCCTAGTTGGCACAAATGTTGAAGGCGAAGAATCTAGTCTAGTTCTCGGGCCTAGGGTTAGGGTTAGGTGTTCACTAAGATTTACAGTAACATAGAGTTACATTTAGAGTTTGCATCTGACCCTGATGTGAGGGCGATGGCCAGATTGAGCTTCAGGTTTATGGTGCGGCATGACAGACGTTGAAGTTGACTATGTCAGCTCAGGTAAAGTGGCCAGGGCTAGAGTTATGGTATTGTGTTCTGTGAGGTGTACAGGAAGGATATTGGTATGGACAGACTTAGGGCTGGTCTCTGATGTGAGGGCAAGTGCGAGATTGAGGTTCAGGATTACGGTGAAGTGTGGGTCATGCCAATGGTTACGGTGAAAGGACAGGTCCAAGATTCATGGCTAGGGTTAGGATTACTGCGTCGTTCTGTTCTACAGAAAGGACAAGTTAAGGATTAAGGTTAGGGTCCAGCTCTGATGTGAGTGCGAGTGTGAAATTGCGATTCAGTGTTGAGGAGGGCCCTGGGTGATGTCAATGGTGACGTTGTGTGGATAGGCCCAGGACTCAGTGCTAGGCTTAAAATTTTGTGTTCTCTCTGTTTTCCGGAGACATTAGCATTACGGAAAGTGTTAGGGTCTGGGTCTGATGCGACGGTAAGTGCAAGATGGTGGATCAGGTTTATGGTGAGGCATGGGTGACGTCAGTGGTCAAGTCGGGTGTCATAACCACGGGCCAGGGCTAGGGTAAGGGTTAGGTTTTTGGGAAACTGTAGAGGGATGGTATTGTTACATGTAGACTTAGGTCCTTCTCTTAAGTTAGGGCGAGTATACGATTCAGTTCCAGCATTACTGTGAGCCAAGGTTGATATCCAAGGTTATGGTGGATTTTAAGGAAACAGGTCCACGCTGGGGTTAGGGTTATGTAATCGTTAAAGTGTATGGGGTTTACGTGAATAGAGCTCGATTTTGGATCCTACTCTGATGTGAGGGCGTAGGCCAGACTGATCTTGATCATCATGGTGTGGCATAGGTGACATCAATGCTGACGCTGAGGGTCCAGGTTAAGGGACCTTGGTTAGCGGTAGGGTTTTTGTAAGGAAATGTCTATGCAGAAGATATGGTTCTGGATATAATTAGGGTGCAGTTTTGAAGTCAGGGCGAGTGTGAGGTCGAGTCACAGGGTTGAGGGAGTCATAGTTGATATCAATGGTGAAGGCGAAGTATCTGGTCCATGGCTCGGGTCTAGGGTTCCGTTTAGGTGTTCGATAAGGAGTACGGGTGAGATAGGTTTACAGTTAGATTCGGATCCATCTCTGATGTGAAGGCGAGCGCAAGATTGAGTTTCAGTTTTAAGGTGAGATGTGGGTGTCATGAATGCTTAAGTTGAAGTGTCAGATCCTGGCGCCAGGGATAGGGCTGGCATTAGTTGTAAGTTAAGGTGTATTGGGCTGACTGAGTGACAGTTAGAGATCTGATCCGTCTCCGATGTGAGGGCAATGGCCAGATTGATCTTCAGGATTATGGGGAGGAATGACAGACGTCAATGCTGATGGTGGCAGTTCAGTTAAAGGGGCCTGGGCTAGGTTTAGGGTTTCCTGTAAGGGAAAGTCTATGCATATGATACGGTTACGGAGAGAATTTGGGTTCAATTCTGATGTGAGTGCGAGGGTGAGATTGAGTCTCAGGGTAAAGATGTGGCTCCTAATCGGCAGCAATGTTGAAGTCAGAGTATCTAGTCCAGGGCTCGGGTCTAGGGTTAGGCTTAGGTGTTCAGTAAGATTTACAGGAACATAGAGTTACATTTAGAGTTCGAATCTGACCCTGATGTGAGGGCGATGGCCAGATTGAGCTTCATGTTTACTTTGCGGCATGACAGACGTTGCAGCTGATGGCGTCGTTTCAGGTAAAGTGGCCAGGGTTAGAGTTATGTTATTGTGCTCTGTGAGGTGTACAGGAAGGATAGGGTGATGGACAGACTTAGGGTGTTCTCTGATGTGAGGGCAAGTTCGAGATGGAGGTTCAGGTTTACGGTGAAGTGTGAATGATGCCAATGGTTACGGTGAAGGGTCAAGTAAAGAGTCATTTCTATTGTTGAGATTAAAGGGTCTTTCTGTTCTACAGAAAGGATAAGTTAAGGAATAGGGTTAGGTTCCAGCTCTGATGTGAGTGCGCTTCTGAAATTGCGATTCATTGTTGAGGAGGGCCCTGGGTGATGTCGAAGCTTACGTTGTGTGGATAGGCCCAGGATTCAGTGATAGGGTTAAAATTTTGTGTTCTCTCTGATTTCCAGAGACATTAGCATTACGGAAAGAGTTAGGTCCTGGGTCTGATGTGACGGGGAGAGCAACATGGTGGATCAGGATTATGGTGAGGCATGGGTGACATCAATGTTCCAGGTGAGCTGTCAGGACCACTGGCCAGGGCTAGGCTAAGCGTTAGGTTTTCGGTTAGGTGAAGAGAGAGGGTGTTTTCACATTTATACATATTGTCCTTCTCTTACGTTAGGGCGAATGTGCGATTCAGTTCCAGGATTACAGTGTGGCAAAGGTGATATCCATGATGAGGTTGGAGTTTCAGGCCACTGGTCCGCGCTAGGGTTAGGGTTATGTAATCGTTAAAGAGTATGGGTTGGACCGGGATACTTTTCGATTTGCATCCTACTCTGACGTGAGGGCGAAGGCCAGATTGATCTTCATCATCGTGGTGTGGCATCGGTGACATCAATGCTGACGCTGAGGGTACAGGTTAATAGACCTGGTTTAGGGATAAGATTTTCTGTAAGGAAAAGTCTATGCGGTACATATGGTTATGGACAGAATTAGAGAGCAGTTCTGAGGTCAGGGCGAGTGTGAGATTGAGTCGCAGGGTCAATGCAGTCACAGTTGATATCAACGGTGAAGGTGAATTATCTGTTCCAGGGTAGGGTGTACGGTTAGATTTAGGTGTTCGATAAGGAATACGGGTGTGATATGGTTACAGTTAGACTTCAGATCTATCTCTGATGTGTGGGAGAGTGCATGATTGAGGTTGAAGTTAAAGCTGAAATATGGGTGACATCAAAGATGAAGGTGAAGTGTCAGATCCTGTCGCCAGGGCTAGGGTTAGCATTAGTTGTAAGGTAAGGAGTATGGGGCAGATTGAGTGGCAGTAAGAGTTGTGATCTGACTCTGATGTGAAGGAAATGGCCAGAATGTGCTTCAGGATTATGGGGAGGAATGACAGAAGTCGATGCTGATGGTGGCGGTTCAGTGAAATTGGCCTGGGCTAGGGTTAGGGTTTCCTGTAAGGGAAAATCTATGCATATGTTACGGTGACGGAGAAAACTAGGGTTCAGTTCTGATGTGTGGACGAGTGTGAGATTGAGGCTCATGGTTAAGATGTGTCTCCTAGTTGGCACAAATGTTGAAGGCGAAGAATCTAGTCTAGTTCTCGGGCCTAGGGTTAGGGTTAGGTGTTCACTAAGATTTACAGTAACATAGAGTTACATTTAGAGTTTGCATCTGACCCTGATGTGAGGGCGATGGCCAGATTGAGCTTCAGGTTTATGGTGCGGCATGACAGACGTTGAAGTTGACTATGTCAGCTCAGGTAAAGTGGCCAGGGCTAGAGTTATGGTATTGTGTTCTGTGAGGTGTACAGGAAGGATATGGGTATGGACAGACTTAGGGCTGGTCTCTGATGTGAGGGCAAGTGCGAGATTGAGGTTCAGGATTACGGTGAAGTGTGGGTCATGCCAATGGTTACGGTGAAAGGACAGGTCCAAGATTCATGGCTAGGGTTAGGATTACTGCGTCGTTCTGTTCTACAGAAAGGACAAGTTAAGGATTAAGGTTAGGGTCCAGCTCTGATGTGAGTGCGAGTGTGAAATTGCGATTCAGTGTTGAGGAGGGCCCTGGGTGATGTCAATGGTGACGTTGTGTGGATAGGCCCAGGACTCAGTGCTAGGCTTAAAATTTTGTGTTCTCTCTGTTTTCCGGAGACATTAGCATTACGGAAAGTGTTAGGGTCTGGGTCTGATGCGACGGTAAGTGCAAGATGGTGGATCAGGTTTATGGTGAGGCATGGGTGACGTCAGTGGTCAAGTCGGGTGTCATAACCACGGGCCAGGGCTAGGGTAAGGGTTAGGTTTTTGGGAAACTGTAGAGGGATGGTATTGTTACATGTAGACTTAGGTCCTTCTCTTAAGTTAGGGCGAGTATACGATTCAGTTCCAGCATTACTGTGAGCCAAGGTTGATATCCAAGGTTATGGTGGATTTTAAGGAAACAGGTCCACGCTGGGGTTAGGGTTATGTAATCGTTAAAGTGTATGGGGTTTACGTGAATAGAGCTCGATTTTGGATCCTACTCTGATGTGAGGGCGTAGGCCAGACTGATCTTGATCATCATGGTGTGGCATAGGTGACATCAATGCTGACGCTGAGGGTCCAGGTTAAGGGACCTTGGTTAGCGGTAGGGTTTTTGTAAGGAAATGTCTATGCAGAAGATATGGTTCTGGATATAATTAGGGTGCAGTTTTGAAGTCAGGGCGAGTGTGAGGTCGAGTCACAGGGTTGAGGGAGTCATAGTTGATATCAATGGTGAAGGCGAAGTATCTGGTCCATGGCTCGGGTCTAGGGTTCCGTTTAGGTGTTCGATAAGGAGTACGGGTGAGATAGGTTTACAGTTAGATTCGGATCCATCTCTGATGTGAAGGCGAGCGCAAGATTGAGTTTCAGTTTTAAGGTGAGATGTGGGTGTCATGAATGCTTAAGTTGAAGTGTCAGATCCTGGCGCCAGGGATAGGGCTGGCATTAGTTGTAAGTTAAGGTGTATTGGGCTGACTGAGTGACAGTTAGAGATCTGATCCGTCTCCGATGTGAGGGCAATGGCCAGATTGATCTTCAGGATTATGGGGAGGAATGACAGACGTCAATGCTGATGGTGGCAGTTCAGTTAAAGGGGCCTGGGCTAGGTTTAGGGTTTCCTGTAAGGGAAAGTCTATGCATATGATACGGTTACGGAGAGAATTTGGGTTCAATTCTGATGTGAGTGCGAGGGTGAGATTGAGTCTCAGGGTAAAGATGTGGCTCCTAATCGGCAGCAATGTTGAAGTCAGAGTATCTAGTCCAGGGCTCGGGTCTAGGGTTAGGCTTAGGTGTTCAGTAAGATTTACAGGAACATAGAGTTACATTTAGAGTTCGAATCTGACCCTGATGTGAGGGCGATGGCCAGATTGAGCTTCATGTTTACTTTGCGGCATGACAGACGTTGCAGCTGATGGCGTCGTTTCAGGTAAAGTGGCCAGGGTTAGAGTTATGTTATTGTGCTCTGTGAGGTGTACAGGAAGGATAGGGTGATGGACAGACTTAGGGTGTTCTCTGATGTGAGGGCAAGTTCGAGATGGAGGTTCAGGTTTACGGTGAAGTGTGAATGATGCCAATGGTTACGGTGAAGGGTCAAGTAAAGAGTCATTTCTATTGTTGAGATTAAAGGGTCTTTCTGTTCTACAGAAAGGATAAGTTAAGGAATAGGGTTAGGTTCCAGCTCTGATGTGAGTGCGCTTCTGAAATTGCGATTCATTGTTGAGGAGGGCCCTGGGTGATGTCGAAGCTTACGTTGTGTGGATAGGCCCAGGATTCAGTGATAGGGTTAAAATTTTGTGTTCTCTCTGATTTCCAGAGACATTAGCATTACGGAAAGAGTTAGGTCCTGGGTCTGATGTGACGGGGAGAGCAACATGGTGGATCAGGATTATGGTGAGGCATGGGTGACATCAATGTTCCAGGTGAGCTGTCAGGACCACTGGCCAGGGCTAGGCTAAGCGTTAGGTTTTCGGTTAGGTGAAGAGAGAGGGTGTTTTCACATTTATACATATTGTCCTTCTCTTACGTTAGGGCGAATGTGCGATTCAGTTCCAGGATTACAGTGTGGCAAAGGTGATATCCATGATGAGGTTGGAGTTTCAGGCCACTGGTCCGCGCTAGGGTTAGGGTTATGTAATCGTTAAAGAGTATGGGTTGGACCGGGATACTTTTCGATTTGCATCCTACTCTGACGTGAGGGCGAAGGCCAGATTGATCTTCATCATCGTGGTGTGGCATCGGTGACATCAATGCTGACGCTGAGGGTACAGGTTAATAGACCTGGTTTAGGGATAAGATTTTCTGTAAGGAAAAGTCTATGCGGTACATATGGTTATGGACAGAATTAGAGAGCAGTTCTGAGGTCAGGGCGAGTGTGAGATTGAGTCGCAGGGTCAATGCAGTCACAGTTGATATCAACGGTGAAGGTGAATTATCTGTTCCAGGGTAGGGTGTACGGTTAGATTTAGGTGTTCGATAAGGAATACGGGTGTGATATGGTTACAGTTAGACTTCAGATCTATCTCTGATGTGTGGGAGAGTGCATGATTGAGGTTGAAGTTAAAGCTGAAATATAGGTGACATCAAAGATGAAGGTGAAGTGTCAGATCCTGTCGCCAGGGCTAGGGTTAGCATTAGTTGTAAGGTAAGGAGTATGGGGCAGATTGAGTGGCAGTAAGAGTTGTGATCTGACTCTGATGTGAAGGAAATGGCCAGAATGTGCTTCAGGATTATGGGGAGGAATGACAGAAGTCGATGCTGATGGTGGCGGTTCAGTGAAATTGGCCTGGGCTAGGGTTAGGGTTTCCTGTAAGGGAAAATCTATGCATATGTTACGGTGACGGAGAAAACTAGGGTTCAGTTCTGATGTGTGGACGAGTGTGAGATTGAGGCTCATGGTTAAGATGTGTCTCCTAGTTGGCACAAATGTTGAAGGCGAAGAATCTAGTCTAGTTCTCGGGCCTAGGGTTAGGGTTAGGTGTTCACTAAGATTTACAGTAACATAGAGTTACATTTAGAGTTTGCATCTGACCCTGATGTGAGGGCGATGGCCAGATTGAGCTTCAGGTTTATGGTGCGGCATGACAGACGTTGAAGTTGACTATGTCAGCTCAGGTAAAGTGGCCAGGGCTAGAGTTATGGTATTGTGTTCTGTGAGGTGTACAGGAAGGATATTGGTATGGACAGACTTAGGGCTGGTCTCTGATGTGAGGGCAAGTGCGAGATTGAGGTTCAGGATTACGGTGAAGTGTGGGTCATGCCAATGGTTACGGTGAAAGGACAGGTCCAAGATTCATGGCTAGGGTTAGGATTACTGCGTCGTTCTGTTCTACAGAAAGGACAAGTTAAGGATTAAGGTTAGGGTCCAGCTCTGATGTGAGTGCGAGTGTGAAATTGCGATTCAGTGTTGAGGAGGGCCCTGGGTGATGTCAATGGTGACGTTGTGTGGATAGGCCCAGGACTCAGTGCTAGGCTTAAAATTTTGTGTTCTCTCTGTTTTCCGGAGACATTAGCATTACGGAAAGTGTTAGGGTCTGGGTCTGATGCGACGGTAAGTGCAAGATGGTGGATCAGGTTTATGGTGAGGCATGGGTGACGTCAGTGGTCAAGTCGGGTGTCATAACCACGGGCCAGGGCTAGGGTAAGGGTTAGGTTTTTGGGAAACTGTAGAGGGATGGTATTGTTACATGTAGACTTAGGTCCTTCTCTTAAGTTAGGGCGAGTATACGATTCAGTTCCAGCATTACTGTGAGCCAAGGTTGATATCCAAGGTTATGGTGGATTTTAAGGAAACAGGTCCACGCTGGGGTTAGGGTTATGTAATCGTTAAAGTGTATGGGGTTTACGTGAATAGAGCTCGATTTTGGATCCTACTCTGATGTGAGGGCGTAGGCCAGACTGATCTTGATCATCATGGTGTGGCATAGGTGACATCAATGCTGACGCTGAGGGTCCAGGTTAAGGGACCTTGGTTAGCGGTAGGGTTTTTGTAAGGAAATGTCTATGCAGAAGATATGGTTCTGGATATAATTAGGGTGCAGTTTTGAAGTCAGGGCGAGTGTGAGGTCGAGTCACAGGGTTGAGGGAGTCATAGTTGATATCAATGGTGAAGGCGAAGTATCTGGTCCATGGCTCGGGTCTAGGGTTCCGTTTAGGTGTTCGATAAGGAGTACGGGTGAGATAGGTTTACAGTTAGATTCGGATCCATCTCTGATGTGAAGGCGAGCGCAAGATTGAGTTTCAGTTTTAAGGTGAGATGTGGGTGTCATGAATGCTTAAGTTGAAGTGTCAGATCCTGGCGCCAGGGATAGGGCTGGCATTAGTTGTAAGTTAAGGTGTATTGGGCTGACTGAGTGACAGTTAGAGATCTGATCCGTCTCCGATGTGAGGGCAATGGCCAGATTGATCTTCAGGATTATGGGGAGGAATGACAGACGTCAATGCTGATGGTGGCAGTTCAGTTAAAGGGGCCTGGGCTAGGTTTAGGGTTTCCTGTAAGGGAAAGTCTATGCATATGATACGGTTACGGAGAGAATTTGGGTTCAATTCTGATGTGAGTGCGAGGGTGAGATTGAGTCTCAGGGTAAAGATGTGGCTCCTAATCGGCAGCAATGTTGAAGTCAGAGTATCTAGTCCAGGGCTCGGGTCTAGGGTTAGGCTTAGGTGTTCAGTAAGATTTACAGGAACATAGAGTTACATTTAGAGTTCGAATCTGACCCTGATGTGAGGGCGATGGCCAGATTGAGCTTCATGTTTACTTTGCGGCATGACAGACGTTGCAGCTGATGGCGTCGTTTCAGGTAAAGTGGCCAGGGTTAGAGTTATGTTATTGTGCTCTGTGAGGTGTACAGGAAGGATAGGGTGATGGACAGACTTAGGGTGTTCTCTGATGTGAGGGCAAGTTCGAGATGGAGGTTCAGGTTTACGGTGAAGTGTGAATGATGCCAATGGTTACGGTGAAGGGTCAAGTAAAGAGTCATTTCTATTGTTGAGATTAAAGGGTCTTTCTGTTCTACAGAAAGGATAAGTTAAGGAATAGGGTTAGGTTCCAGCTCTGATGTGAGTGCGCTTCTGAAATTGCGATTCATTGTTGAGGAGGGCCCTGGGTGATGTCGAAGCTTACGTTGTGTGGATAGGCCCAGGATTCAGTGATAGGGTTAAAATTTTGTGTTCTCTCTGATTTCCAGAGACATTAGCATTACGGAAAGAGTTAGGTCCTGGGTCTGATGTGACGGGGAGAGCAACATGGTGGATCAGGATTATGGTGAGGCATGGGTGACATCAATGTTCCAGGTGAGCTGTCAGGACCACTGGCCAGGGCTAGGCTAAGCGTTAGGTTTTCGGTTAGGTGAAGAGAGAGGGTGTTTTCACATTTATACATATTGTCCTTCTCTTACGTTAGGGCGAATGTGCGATTCAGTTCCAGGATTACAGTGTGGCAAAGGTGATATCCATGATGAGGTTGGAGTTTCAGGCCACTGGTCCGCGCTAGGGTTAGGGTTATGTAATCGTTAAAGAGTATGGGTTGGACCGGGATACTTTTCGATTTGCATCCTACTCTGACGTGAGGGCGAAGGCCAGATTGATCTTCATCATCGTGGTGTGGCATCGGTGACATCAATGCTGACGCTGAGGGTACAGGTTAATAGACCTGGTTTAGGGATAAGATTTTCTGTAAGGAAAAGTCTATGCGGTACATATGGTTATGGACAGAATTAGAGAGCAGTTCTGAGGTCAGGGCGAGTGTGAGATTGAGTCGCAGGGTCAATGCAGTCACAGTTGATATCAACGGTGAAGGTGAATTATCTGTTCCAGGGTAGGGTGTACGGTTAGATTTAGGTGTTCGATAAGGAATACGGGTGTGATATGGTTACAGTTAGACTTCAGATCTATCTCTGATGTGTGGGAGAGTGCATGATTGAGGTTGAAGTTAAAGCTGAAATATAGGTGACATCAAAGATGAAGGTGAAGTGTCAGATCCTGTCGCCAGGGCTAGGGTTAGCATTAGTTGTAAGGTAAGGAGTATGGGGCAGATTGAGTGGCAGTAAGAGTTGTGATCTGACTCTGATGTGAAGGAAATGGCCAGAATGTGCTTCAGGATTATGGGGAGGAATGACAGAAGTCGATGCTGATGGTGGCGGTTCAGTGAAATTGGCCTGGGCTAGGGTTAGGGTTTCCTGTAAGGGAAAATCTATGCATATGTTACGGTGACGGAGAAAACTAGGGTTCAGTTCTGATGTGTGGACGAGTGTGAGATTGAGGCTCATGGTTAAGATGTGTCTCCTAGTTGGCACAAATGTTGAAGGCGAAGAATCTAGTCTAGTTCTCGGGCCTAGGGTTAGGGTTAGGTGTTCACTAAGATTTACAGTAACATAGAGTTACATTTAGAGTTTGCATCTGACCCTGATGTGAGGGCGATGGCCAGATTGAGCTTCAGGTTTATGGTGCGGCATGACAGACGTTGAAGTTGACTATGTCAGCTCAGGTAAAGTGGCCAGGGCTAGAGTTATGGTATTGTGTTCTGTGAGGTGTACAGGAAGGATATTGGTATGGACAGACTTAGGGCTGGTCTCTGATGTGAGGGCAAGTGCGAGATTGAGGTTCAGGATTACGGTGAAGTGTGGGTCATGCCAATGGTTACGGTGAAAGGACAGGTCCAAGATTCATGGCTAGGGTTAGGATTACTGCGTCGTTCTGTTCTACAGAAAGGACAAGTTAAGGATTAAGGTTAGGGTCCAGCTCTGATGTGAGTGCGAGTGTGAAATTGCGATTCAGTGTTGAGGAGGGCCCTGGGTGATGTCAATGGTGACGTTGTGTGGATAGGCCCAGGACTCAGTGCTAGGCTTAAAATTTTGTGTTCTCTCTGTTTTCCGGAGACATTAGCATTACGGAAAGTGTTAGGGTCTGGGTCTGATGCGACGGTAAGTGCAAGATGGTGGATCAGGTTTATGGTGAGGCATGGGTGACGTCAGTGGTCAAGTCGGGTGTCATAACCACGGGCCAGGGCTAGGGTAAGGGTTAGGTTTTTGGGAAACTGTAGAGGGATGGTATTGTTACATGTAGACTTAGGTCCTTCTCTTAAGTTAGGGCGAGTATACGATTCAGTTCCAGCATTACTGTGAGCCAAGGTTGATATCCAAGGTTATGGTGGATTTTAAGGAAACAGGTCCACGCTGGGGTTAGGGTTATGTAATCGTTAAAGTGTATGGGGTTTACGTGAATAGAGCTCGATTTTGGATCCTACTCTGATGTGAGGGCGTAGGCCAGACTGATCTTGATCATCATGGTGTGGCATAGGTGACATCAATGCTGACGCTGAGGGTCCAGGTTAAGGGACCTTGGTTAGCGGTAGGGTTTTTGTAAGGAAATGTCTATGCAGAAGATATGGTTCTGGATATAATTAGGGTGCAGTTTTGAAGTCAGGGCGAGTGTGAGGTCGAGTCACAGGGTTGAGGGAGTCATAGTTGATATCAATGGTGAAGGCGAAGTATCTGGTCCATGGCTCGGGTCTAGGGTTCCGTTTAGGTGTTCGATAAGGAGTACGGGTGAGATAGGTTTACAGTTAGATTCGGATCCATCTCTGATGTGAAGGCGAGCGCAAGATTGAGTTTCAGTTTTAAGGTGAGATGTGGGTGTCATGAATGCTTAAGTTGAAGTGTCAGATCCTGGCGCCAGGGATAGGGCTGGCATTAGTTGTAAGTTAAGGTGTATTGGGCTGACTGAGTGACAGTTAGAGATCTGATCCGTCTCCGATGTGAGGGCAATGGCCAGATTGATCTTCAGGATTATGGGGAGGAATGACAGACGTCAATGCTGATGGTGGCAGTTCAGTTAAAGGGGCCTGGGCTAGGTTTAGGGTTTCCTGTAAGGGAAAGTCTATGCATATGATACGGTTACGGAGAGAATTTGGGTTCAATTCTGATGTGAGTGCGAGGGTGAGATTGAGTCTCAGGGTAAAGATGTGGCTCCTAATCGGCAGCAATGTTGAAGTCAGAGTATCTAGTCCAGGGCTCGGGTCTAGGGTTAGGCTTAGGTGTTCAGTAAGATTTACAGGAACATAGAGTTACATTTAGAGTTCGAATCTGACCCTGATGTGAGGGCGATGGCCAGATTGAGCTTCATGTTTACTTTGCGGCATGACAGACGTTGCAGCTGATGGCGTCGTTTCAGGTAAAGTGGCCAGGGTTAGAGTTATGTTATTGTGCTCTGTGAGGTGTACAGGAAGGATAGGGTGATGGACAGACTTAGGGTGTTCTCTGATGTGAGGGCAAGTTCGAGATGGAGGTTCAGGTTTACGGTGAAGTGTGAATGATGCCAATGGTTACGGTGAAGGGTCAAGTAAAGAGTCATTTCTATTGTTGAGATTAAAGGGTCTTTCTGTTCTACAGAAAGGATAAGTTAAGGAATAGGGTTAGGTTCCAGCTCTGATGTGAGTGCGCTTCTGAAATTGCGATTCATTGTTGAGGAGGGCCCTGGGTGATGTCGAAGCTTACGTTGTGTGGATAGGCCCAGGATTCAGTGATAGGGTTAAAATTTTGTGTTCTCTCTGATTTCCAGAGACATTAGCATTACGGAAAGAGTTAGGTCCTGGGTCTGATGTGACGGGGAGAGCAACATGGTGGATCAGGATTATGGTGAGGCATGGGTGACATCAATGTTCCAGGTGAGCTGTCAGGACCACTGGCCAGGGCTAGGCTAAGCGTTAGGTTTTCGGTTAGGTGAAGAGAGAGGGTGTTTTCACATTTATACATATTGTCCTTCTCTTACGTTAGGGCGAATGTGCGATTCAGTTCCAGGATTACAGTGTGGCAAAGGTGATATCCATGATGAGGTTGGAGTTTCAGGCCACTGGTCCGCGCTAGGGTTAGGGTTATGTAATCGTTAAAGAGTATGGGTTGGACCGGGATACTTTTCGATTTGCATCCTACTCTGACGTGAGGGCGAAGGCCAGATTGATCTTCATCATCGTGGTGTGGCATCGGTGACATCAATGCTGACGCTGAGGGTACAGGTTAATAGACCTGGTTTAGGGATAAGATTTTCTGTAAGGAAAAGTCTATGCGGTACATATGGTTATGGACAGAATTAGAGAGCAGTTCTGAGGTCAGGGCGAGTGTGAGATTGAGTCGCAGGGTCAATGCAGTCACAGTTGATATCAACGGTGAAGGTGAATTATCTGTTCCAGGGTAGGGTGTACGGTTAGATTTAGGTGTTCGATAAGGAATACGGGTGTGATATGGTTACAGTTAGACTTCAGATCTATCTCTGATGTGTGGGAGAGTGCATGATTGAGGTTGAAGTTAAAGCTGAAATATGGGTGACATCAAAGATGAAGGTGAAGTGTCAGATCCTGTCGCCAGGGCTAGGGTTAGCATTAGTTGTAAGGTAAGGAGTATGGGGCAGATTGAGTGGCAGTAAGAGTTGTGATCTGACTCTGATGTGAAGGAAATGGCCAGAATGTGCTTCAGGATTATGGGGAGGAATGACAGAAGTCGATGCTGATGGTGGCGGTTCAGTGAAATTGGCCTGGGCTAGGGTTAGGGTTTCCTGTAAGGGAAAATCTATGCATATGTTACGGTGACGGAGAAAACTAGGGTTCAGTTCTGATGTGTGGACGAGTGTGAGATTGAGGCTCATGGTTAAGATGTGTCTCCTAGTTGGCACAAATGTTGAAGGCGAAGAATCTAGTCTAGTTCTCGGGCCTAGGGTTAGGGTTAGGTGTTCACTAAGATTTACAGTAACATAGAGTTACATTTAGAGTTTGCATCTGACCCTGATGTGAGGGCGATGGCCAGATTGAGCTTCAGGTTTATGGTGCGGCATGACAGACGTTGAAGTTGACTATGTCAGCTGAGGTAAAGTGGCCAGGGCTAGAGTTATGGTATTGTGTTCTGTGAGGTGTACAGGAAGGATAGGGGTATGGACAGACTTAGGGCTTATCTCTGATGTGAGGAGAAGTGCGAGATTGAGGTTCAGGATTACGGTGAAGTGTGGGTCATGCCAATGGTTACGGTGAAAGGACAGGTCCAAGATTCATGGCTAGGGTTAGGATTACTGCGTCGTTCTGTTCTACAGAAAGGACAAGTTAAGGATTAAGGTTAGGGTCCAGCTCTGATGTGAGTGCGAGTGTGAAATTGCGATTCAGTGTTGAGGAGGGCCCTGGGTGATGTCAATGGTGACGTTGTGTGGATAGGCCCAGGACTCAGTGCTAGGCTTAAAATTTTGTGTTCTCTCTGTTTTCCGGAGACATTAGCATTACGGAAAGTGTTAGGGTCTGGGTCTGATGCGACGGTAAGTGCAAGATGGTGGATCAGGTTTATGGTGAGGCATGGGTGACGTCAGTGGTCAAGTCGGGTGTCATAACCACGGGCCAGGGCTAGGGTAAGGGTTAGGTTTTTGGGAAACTGTAGAGGGATGGTATTGTTACATGTAGACTTAGGTCCTTCTCTTAAGTTAGGGCGAGTATACGATTCAGTTCCAGCATTACTGTGAGCCAAGGTTGATATCCAAGGTTATGGTGGATTTTAAGGAAACAGGTCCACGCTGGGGTTAGGGTTATGTAATCGTTAAAGTGTATGGGGTTTACGTGAATAGAGCTCGATTTTGGATCCTACTCTGATGTGAGGGCGTAGGCCAGACTGATCTTGATCATCATGGTGTGGCATAGGTGACATCAATGCTGACGCTGAGGGTCCAGGTTAAGGGACCTTGGTTAGCGGTAGGGTTTTTGTAAGGAAATGTCTATGCAGAAGATATGGTTCTGGATATAATTAGGGTGCAGTTTTGAAGTCAGGGCGAGTGTGAGGTCGAGTCACAGGGTTGAGGGAGTCATAGTTGATATCAATGGTGAAGGCGAAGTATCTGGTCCATGGCTCGGGTCTAGGGTTCCGTTTAGGTGTTCGATAAGGAGTACGGGTGAGATAGGTTTACAGTTAGATTCGGATCCATCTCTGATGTGAAGGCGAGCGCAAGATTGAGTTTCAGTTTTAAGGTGAGATGTGGGTGTCATGAATGCTTAAGTTGAAGTGTCAGATCCTGGCGCCAGGGATAGGGCTGGCATTAGTTGTAAGTTAAGGTGTATTGGGCTGACTGAGTGACAGTTAGAGATCTGATCCGTCTCCGATGTGAGGGCAATGGCCAGATTGATCTTCAGGATTATGGGGAGGAATGACAGACGTCAATGCTGATGGTGGCAGTTCAGTTAAAGGGGCCTGGGCTAGGTTTAGGGTTTCCTGTAAGGGAAAGTCTATGCATATGATACGGTTACGGAGAGAATTTGGGTTCAATTCTGATGTGAGTGCGAGGGTGAGATTGAGTCTCAGGGTAAAGATGTGGCTCCTAATCGGCAGCAATGTTGAAGTCAGAGTATCTAGTCCAGGGCTCGGGTCTAGGGTTAGGCTTAGGTGTTCAGTAAGATTTACAGGAACATAGAGTTACATTTAGAGTTCGAATCTGACCCTGATGTGAGGGCGATGGCCAGATTGAGCTTCATGTTTACTTTGCGGCATGACAGACGTTGCAGCTGATGGCGTCGTTTCAGGTAAAGTGGCCAGGGTTAGAGTTATGTTATTGTGCTCTGTGAGGTGTACAGGAAGGATAGGGTGATGGACAGACTTAGGGTGTTCTCTGATGTGAGGGCAAGTTCGAGATGGAGGTTCAGGTTTACGGTGAAGTGTGAATGATGCCAATGGTTACGGTGAAGGGTCAAGTAAAGAGTCATTTCTATTGTTGAGATTAAAGGGTCTTTCTGTTCTACAGAAAGGATAAGTTAAGGAATAGGGTTAGGTTCCAGCTCTGATGTGAGTGCGCTTCTGAAATTGCGATTCATTGTTGAGGAGGGCCCTGGGTGATGTCGAAGCTTACGTTGTGTGGATAGGCCCAGGATTCAGTGATAGGGTTAAAATTTTGTGTTCTCTCTGATTTCCAGAGACATTAGCATTACGGAAAGAGTTAGGTCCTGGGTCTGATGTGACGGGGAGAGCAACATGGTGGATCAGGATTATGGTGAGGCATGGGTGACATCAATGTTCCAGGTGAGCTGTCAGGACCACTGGCCAGGGCTAGGCTAAGCGTTAGGTTTTCGGTTAGGTGAAGAGAGAGGGTGTTTTCACATTTATACATATTGTCCTTCTCTTACGTTAGGGCGAATGTGCGATTCAGTTCCAGGATTACAGTGTGGCAAAGGTGATATCCATGATGAGGTTGGAGTTTCAGGCCACTGGTCCGCGCTAGGGTTAGGGTTATGTAATCGTTAAAGAGTATGGGTTGGACCGGGATACTTTTCGATTTGCATCCTACTCTGACGTGAGGGCGAAGGCCAGATTGATCTTCATCATCGTGGTGTGGCATCGGTGACATCAATGCTGACGCTGAGGGTACAGGTTAATAGACCTGGTTTAGGGATAAGATTTTCTGTAAGGAAAAGTCTATGCGGTACATATGGTTATGGACAGAATTAGAGAGCAGTTCTGAGGTCAGGGCGAGTGTGAGATTGAGTCGCAGGGTCAATGCAGTCACAGTTGATATCAACGGTGAAGGTGAATTATCTGTTCCAGGGTAGGGTGTACGGTTAGATTTAGGTGTTCGATAAGGAATACGGGTGTGATATGGTTACAGTTAGACTTCAGATCTATCTCTGATGTGTGGGAGAGTGCATGATTGAGGTTGAAGTTAAAGCTGAAATATGGGTGACATCAAAGATGAAGGTGAAGTGTCAGATCCTGTCGCCAGGGCTAGGGTTAGCATTAGTTGTAAGGTAAGGAGTATGGGGCAGATTGAGTGGCAGTAAGAGTTGTGATCTGACTCTGATGTGAAGGAAATGGCCAGAATGTGCTTCAGGATTATGGGGAGGAATGACAGAAGTCGATGCTGATGGTGGCGGTTCAGTGAAATTGGCCTGGGCTAGGGTTAGGGTTTCCTGTAAGGGAAAATCTATGCATATGTTACGGTGACGGAGAAAACTAGGGTTCAGTTCTGATGTGTGGACGAGTGTGAGATTGAGGCTCATGGTTAAGATGTGTCTCCTAGTTGGCACAAATGTTGAAGGCGAAGAATCTAGTCTAGTTCTCGGGCCTAGGGTTAGGGTTAGGTGTTCACTAAGATTTACAGTAACATAGAGTTACATTTAGAGTTTGCATCTGACCCTGATGTGAGGGCGATGGCCAGATTGAGCTTCAGGTTTATGGTGCGGCATGACAGACGTTGAAGTTGACTATGTCAGCTGAGGTAAAGTGGCCAGGGCTAGAGTTATGGTATTGTGTTCTGTGAGGTGTACAGGAAGGATAGGGGTATGGACAGACTTAGGGCTTATCTCTGATGTGAGGAGAAGTGCGAGATTGAGGTTCAGGATTACGGTGAAGTGTGGGTCATGCCAATGGTTACGGTGAAAGGACAGGTCCAAGATTCATGGCTAGGGTTAGGATTACTGCGTCGTTCTGTTCTACAGAAAGGACAAGTTAAGGATTAAGGTTAGGGTCCAGCTCTGATGTGAGTGCGAGTGTGAAATTGCGATTCAGTGTTGAGGAGGGCCCTGGGTGATGTCAATGGTGACGTTGTGTGGATAGGCCCAGGACTCAGTGCTAGGCTTAAAATTTTGTGTTCTCTCTGTTTTCCGGAGACATTAGCATTACGGAAAGTGTTAGGGTCTGGGTCTGATGCGACGGTAAGTGCAAGATGGTGGATCAGGTTTATGGTGAGGCATGGGTGACGTCAGTGGTCAAGTCGGGTGTCATAACCACGGGCCAGGGCTAGGGTAAGGGTTAGGATTTTGGGAAACTGTAGAGGGATGGTATTGTTACATGTAGACTTAGGTCCTTCTCTTAAGTTAGGGCGAGTATACGATTCAGTTCCAGCATTACTGTGAGCCAAGGTTGATATCCAAGGTTATGGTGGATTTTAAGGAAACAGGTCCACGCTGGGGTTAGGGTTATGAAATCATTAAAGTGTATGGGGTTTACGAGAATAGAGCTCGATTTTGGATCCTACTCTGATGTGAGGGCGTAGGCCAGACTGATCTTGATCATCATGGTGTGGCATAGGTGACATCAATGCTGACGCTGAGGGTCCAGGTTAAGGGACCTTGGTTAGCGGTAGGGTTTTTGTAAGGAAATGTCTATGCAGAAGATATGGTTCTGGATATAATTAGGATGCAGTTTTGAAGTCAGGGCGAGTGTGAGGTCGAGTCACAGGGTTGAGGGAGTCATAGTTGATATCAATGGTGAAGGCGAAGTATCTGGTCCATGGCTCGGGTCTAGGGTTCCGTTTAGGTGTTCGATAAGGAGTACGGGTGAGATAGGTTTACAGTTAGATTCGGATCCATCTCTGATGTGAAGGCGAGCGCAAGATTGAGTTTCAGTTTTAAGGTGAGATGTGGGTGTCATGAATGCTTAAGTTGAAGTGTCAGATCCTGGCGCCAGGGATAGGGCTGGCATTAGTTGTAAGTTAAGGTGTATTGGGCTGACTGAGTGACAGTTAGAGATCTGATCCGTCTCCGATGTGAGGGCAATGGCCAGATTGATCTTCAGGATTATGGGGAGGAATGACAGACGTCAATGCTGATGGTGGCAGTTCAGTTAAAGGGGCCTGGGCTAGGTTTAGGGTTTCCTGTAAGGGAAAGTCTATGCATATGATACGGTTACGGAGAGAATTTGGGTTCAATTCTGATGTGAGTGCGAGGGTGAGATTGAGTCTCAGGGTAAAGATGTGGCTCCTAATCGGCAGCAATGTTGAAGTCAGAGTATCTAGTCCAGGGCTCGGGTCTAGGGTTAGGCTTAGGTGTTCAGTAAGATTTACAGGAACATAGAGTTACATTTAGAGTTCGAATCTGACCCTGATGTGAGGGCGATGGCCAGATTGAGCTTCATGTTTACTTTGCGGCATGACAGACGTTGCAGCTGATGGCGTCGTTTCAGGTAAAGTGGCCAGGGTTAGAGTTATGTTATTGTGCTCTGTGAGGTGTACAGGAAGGATAGGGTGATGGACAGACTTAGGGTGTTCTCTGATGTGAGGGCAAGTTCGAGATGGAGGTTCAGGTTTACGGTGAAGTGTGAATGATGCCAATGGTTACGGTGAAGGGTCAAGTAAAGAGTCATTTCTATTGTTGAGATTAAAGGGTCTTTCTGTTCTACAGAAAGGATAAGTTAAGGAATAGGGTTAGGTTCCAGCTCTGATGTGAGTGCGCTTCTGAAATTGCGATTCATTGTTGAGGAGGGCCCTGGGTGATGTCGAAGCTTACGTTGTGTGGATAGGCCCAGGATTCAGTGATAGGGTTAAAATTTTGTGTTCTCTCTGATTTCCAGAGACATTAGCATTACGGAAAGAGTTAGGTCCTGGGTCTGATGTGACGGGGAGAGCAACATGGTGGATCAGGATTATGGTGAGGCATGGGTGACATCAATGTTCCAGGTGAGCTGTCAGGACCACTGGCCAGGGCTAGGCTAAGCGTTAGGTTTTCGGTTAGGTGAAGAGAGAGGGTGTTTTCACATTTATACATATTGTCCTTCTCTTACGTTAGGGCGAATGTGCGATTCAGTTCCAGGATTACAGTGTGGCAAAGGTGATATCCATGATGAGGTTGGAGTTTCAGGCCACTGGTCCGCGCTAGGGTTAGGGTTATGTAATCGTTAAAGAGTATGGGTTGGACCGGGATACTTTTCGATTTGCATCCTACTCTGACGTGAGGGCGAAGGCCAGATTGATCTTCATCATCGTGGTGTGGCATCGGTGACATCAATGCTGACGCTGAGGGTACAGGTTAATAGACCTGGTTTAGGGATAAGATTTTCTGTAAGGAAAAGTCTATGCGGTACATATGGTTATGGACAGAATTAGAGAGCAGTTCTGAGGTCAGGGCGAGTGTGAGATTGAGTCGCAGGGTCAATGCAGTCACAGTTGATATCAACGGTGAAGGTGAATTATCTGTTCCAGGGTAGGGTGTACGGTTAGATTTAGGTGTTCGATAAGGAATACGGGTGTGATATGGTTACAGTTAGACTTCAGATCTATCTCTGATGTGTGGGAGAGTGCATGATTGAGGTTGAAGTTAAAGCTGAAATATGGGTGACATCAAAGATGAAGGTGAAGTGTCAGATCCTGTCGCCAGGGCTAGGGTTAGCATTAGTTGTAAGGTAAGGAGTATGGGGCAGATTGAGTGGCAGTAAGAGTTGTGATCTGACTCTGATGTGAAGGAAATGGCCAGAATGTGCTTCAGGATTATGGGGAGGAATGACAGAAGTCGATGCTGATGGTGGCGGTTCAGTGAAATTGGCCTGGGCTAGGGTTAGGGTTTCCTGTAAGGGAAAATCTATGCATATGTTACGGTGACGGAGAAAACTAGGGTTCAGTTCTGATGTGTGGACGAGTGTGAGATTGAGGCTCATGGTTAAGATGTGTCTCCTAGTTGGCACAAATGTTGAAGGCGAAGAATCTAGTCTAGTTCTCGGGCCTAGGGTTAGGGTTAGGTGTTCACTAAGATTTACAGTAACATAGAGTTACATTTAGAGTTTGCATCTGACCCTGATGTGAGGGCGATGGCCAGATTGAGCTTCAGGTTTATGGTGCGGCATGACAGACGTTGAAGTTGACTATGTCAGCTGAGGTAAAGTGGCCAGGGCTAGAGTTATGGTATTGTGTTCTGTGAGGTGTACAGGAAGGATAGGGGTATGGACAGACTTAGGGCTTATCTCTGATGTGAGGAGAAGTGCGAGATTGAGGTTCAGGATTACGGTGAAGTGTGGGTCATGCCAATGGTTACGGTGAAAGGACAGGTCCAAGATTCATGGCTAGGGTTAGGATTACTGCGTCGTTCTGTTCTACAGAAAGGACAAGTTAAGGATTAAGGTTAGGGTCCAGCTCTGATGTGAGTGCGAGTGTGAAATTGCGATTCAGTGTTGAGGAGGGCCCTGGGTGATGTCAATGGTGACGTTGTGTGGATAGGCCCAGGACTCAGTGCTAGGCTTAAAATTTTGTGTTCTCTCTGTTTTCCGGAGACATTAGCATTACGGAAAGTGTTAGGGTCTGGGTCTGATGCGACGGTAAGTGCAAGATGGTGGATCAGGTTTATGGTGAGGCATGGGTGACGTCAGTGGTCAAGTCGGGTGTCATAACCACGGGCCAGGGCTAGGGTAAGGGTTAGGTTTTTGGGAAACTGTAGAGGGATGGTATTGTTACATGTAGACTTAGGTCCTTCTCTTAAGTTAGGGCGAGTATACGATTCAGTTCCAGCATTACTGTGAGCCAAGGTTGATATCCAAGGTTATGGTGGATTTTAAGGAAACAGGTCCACGCTGGGGTTAGGGTTATGTAATCGTTAAAGTGTATGGGGTTTACGTGAATAGAGCTCGATTTTGGATCCTACTCTGATGTGAGGGCGTAGGCCAGACTGATCTTGATCATCATGGTGTGGCATAGGTGACATCAATGCTGACGCTGAGGGTCCAGGTTAAGGGACCTTGGTTAGCGGTAGGGTTTTTGTAAGGAAATGTCTATGCAGAAGATATGGTTCTGGATATAATTAGGGTGCAGTTTTGAAGTCAGGGCGAGTGTGAGGTCGAGTCACAGGGTTGAGGGAGTCATAGTTGATATCAATGGTGAAGGCGAAGTATCTGGTCCATGGCTCGGGTCTAGGGTTCCGTTTAGGTGTTCGATAAGGAGTACGGGTGAGATAGGTTTACAGTTAGATTCGGATCCATCTCTGATGTGAAGGCGAGCGCAAGATTGAGTTTCAGTTTTAAGGTGAGATGTGGGTGTCATGAATGCTTAAGTTGAAGTGTCAGATCCTGGCGCCAGGGATAGGGCTGGCATTAGTTGTAAGTTAAGGTGTATTGGGCTGACTGAGTGACAGTTAGAGATCTGATCCGTCTCCGATGTGAGGGCAATGGCCAGATTGATCTTCAGGATTATGGGGAGGAATGACAGACGTCAATGCTGATGGTGGCAGTTCAGTTAAAGGGGCCTGGGCTAGGTTTAGGGTTTCCTGTAAGGGAAAGTCTATGCATATGATACGGTTACGGAGAGAATTTGGGTTCAATTCTGATGTGAGTGCGAGGGTGAGATTGAGTCTCAGGGTAAAGATGTGGCTCCTAATCGGCAGCAATGTTGAAGTCAGAGTATCTAGTCCAGGGCTCGGGTCTAGGGTTAGGCTTAGGTGTTCAGTAAGATTTACAGGAACATAGAGTTACATTTAGAGTTCGAATCTGACCCTGATGTGAGGGCGATGGCCAGATTGAGCTTCATGTTTACTTTGCGGCATGACAGACGTTGCAGCTGATGGCGTCGTTTCAGGTAAAGTGGCCAGGGTTAGAGTTATGTTATTGTGCTCTGTGAGGTGTACAGGAAGGATAGGGTGATGGACAGACTTAGGGTGTTCTCTGATGTGAGGGCAAGTTCGAGATGGAGGTTCAGGTTTACGGTGAAGTGTGAATGATGCCAATGGTTACGGTGAAGGGTCAAGTAAAGAGTCATTTCTATTGTTGAGATTAAAGGGTCTTTCTGTTCTACAGAAAGGATAAGTTAAGGAATAGGGTTAGGTTCCAGCTCTGATGTGAGTGCGCTTCTGAAATTGCGATTCATTGTTGAGGAGGGCCCTGGGTGATGTCGAAGCTTACATTGTGTGGATAGGCCCAGGATTCAGTGATAGGGTTAAAATTTTGTGTTCTCTCTGATTTCCAGAGACATTAGCATTACGGAAAGAGTTAGGTCCTGGGTCTGATGTGACGGGGAGAGCAACATGGTGGATCAGGATTATGGTGAGGCATGGGTGACATCAATGTTCCAGGTGAGCTGTCAGGACCACTGGCCAGGGCTAGGCTAAGCGTTAGGTTTTCGGTTAGGTGAAGAGAGAGGGTGTTTTCACATTTATACATATTGTCCTTCTCTTACGTTAGGGCGAATGTGCGATTCAGTTCCAGGATTACAGTGTGGCAAAGGTGATATCCATGATGAGGTTGGAGTTTCAGGCCACTGGTCCGCGCTAGGGTTAGGGTTATGTAATCGTTAAAGAGTATGGGTTGGACCGGGATACTTTTCGATTTGCATCCTACTCTGACGTGAGGGCGAAGGCCAGATTGATCTTCATCATCGTGGTGTGGCATCGGTGACATCAATGCTGACGCTGAGGGTACAGGTTAATAGACCTGGTTTAGGGATAAGATTTTCTGTAAGGAAAAGTCTATGCGGTACATATGGTTATGGACAGAATTAGAGAGCAGTTCTGAGGTCAGGGCGAGTGTGAGATTGAGTCGCAGGGTCAATGCAGTCACAGTTGATATCAACGGTGAAGGTGAATTATCTGTTCCAGGGTAGGGTGTACGGTTAGATTTAGGTGTTCGATAAGGAATACGGGTGTGATATGGTTACAGTTAGACTTCAGATCTATCTCTGATGTGTGGGAGAGTGCATGATTGAGGTTGAAGTTAAAGCTGAAATATGGGTGACATCAAAGATGAAGGTGAAGTGTCAGATCCTGTCGCCAGGGCTAGGGTTAGCATTAGTTGTAAGGTAAGGAGTATGGGGCAGATTGAGTGGCAGTAAGAGTTGTGATCTGACTCTGATGTGAAGGAAATGGCCAGAATGTGCTTCAGGATTATGGGGAGGAATGACAGAAGTCGATGCTGATGGTGGCGGTTCAGTGAAATTGGCCTGGGCTAGGGTTAGGGTTTCCTGTAAGGGAAAATCTATGCATATGTTACGGTGACGGAGAAAACTAGGGTTCAGTTCTGATGTGTGGACGAGTGTGAGATTGAGGCTCATGGTTAAGATGTGTCTCCTAGTTGGCACAAATGTTGAAGGCGAAGAATCTAGTCTAGTTCTCGGGCCTAGGGTTAGGGTTAGGTGTTCACTAAGATTTACAGTAACATAGAGTTACATTTAGAGTTTGCATCTGACCCTGATGTGAGGGCGATGGCCAGATTGAGCTTCAGGTTTATGGTGCGGCATGACAGACGTTGAAGTTGACTATGTCAGCTCAGGTAAAGTGGCCAGGGCTAGAGTTATGGTATTGTGTTCTGTGAGGTGTACAGGAAGGATAGGGGTATGGACAGACTTAGGGCTTATCTCTGATGTGAGGAGAAGTGCGAGATTGAGGTTCAGGATTACGGTGAAGTGTGGGTCATGCCAATGGTTACGGTGAAAGGACAGGTCCAAGATTCATGGCTAGGGTTAGGATTACTGCGTCGTTCTGTTCTACAGAAAGGACAAGTTAAGGATTAAGGTTAGGGTCCAGCTCTGATGTGAGTGCGAGTGTGAAATTGCGATTCAGTGTTGAGGAGGGCCCTGGGTGATGTCAATGGTGACGTTGTGTGGATAGGCCCAGGACTCAGTGCTAGGCTTAAAATTTTGTGTTCTCTCTGTTTTCCGGAGACATTAGCATTACGGAAAGTGTTAGGGTCTGGGTCTGATGCGACGGTAAGTGCAAGATGGTGGATCAGGTTTATGGTGAGGCATGGGTGACGTCAGTGGTCAAGTCGGGTGTCATAACCACGGGCCAGGGCTAGGGTAAGGGTTAGGTTTTTGGGAAACTGTAGAGGGATGGTATTGTTACATGTAGACTTAGGTCCTTCTCTTAAGTTAGGGCGAGTATACGATTCAGTTCCAGCATTACTGTGAGCCAAGGTTGATATCCAAGGTTATGGTGGATTTTAAGGAAACAGGTCCACGCTGGGGTTAGGGTTATGAAATCATTAAAGTGTATGGGGTTTACGAGAATAGAGCTCGATTTTGGATCCTACTCTGATGTGAGGGCGTAGGCCAGACTGATCTTGATCATCATGGTGTGGCATAGGTGACATCAATGCTGACGCTGAGGGTCCAGGTTAAGGGACCTTGGTTAGCGGTAGGGTTTTTGTAAGGAAATGTCTATGCAGAAGATATGGTTCTGGATATAATTAGGATGCAGTTTTGAAGTCAGGGCGAGTGTGAGGTCGAGTCACAGGGTTGAGGGAGTCATAGTTGATATCAATGGTGAAGGCGAAGTATCTGGTCCATGGCTCGGGTCTAGGGTTCCGTTTAGGTGTTCGATAAGGAGTACGGGTGAGATAGGTTTACAGTTAGATTCGGATCCATCTCTGATGTGAAGGCGAGCGCAAGATTGAGTTTCAGTTTTAAGGTGAGATGTGGGTGTCATGAATGCTTAAGTTGAAGTGTCAGATCCTGGCGCCAGGGATAGGGCTGGCATTAGTTGTAAGTTAAGGTGTATTGGGCTGACTGAGTGACAGTTAGAGATCTGATCCGTCTCCGATGTGAGGGCAATGGCCAGATTGATCTTCAGGATTATGGGGAGGAATGACAGACGTCAATGCTGATGGTGGCAGTTCAGTTAAAGGGGCCTGGGCTAGGTTTAGGGTTTCCTGTAAGGGAAAGTCTATGCATATGATACGGTTACGGAGAGAATTTGGGTTCAATTCTGATGTGAGTGCGAGGGTGAGATTGAGTCTCAGGGTAAAGATGTGGCTCCTAATCGGCAGCAATGTTGAAGTCAGAGTATCTAGTCCAGGGCTCGGGTCTAGGGTTAGGCTTAGGTGTTCAGTAAGATTTACAGGAACATAGAGTTACATTTAGAGTTCGAATCTGACCCTGATGTGAGGGCGATGGCCAGATTGAGCTTCATGTTTACTTTGCGGCATGACAGACGTTGCAGCTGATGGCGTCGTTTCAGGTAAAGTGGCCAGGGTTAGAGTTATGTTATTGTGCTCTGTGAGGTGTACAGGAAGGATAGGGTGATGGACAGACTTAGGGTGTTCTCTGATGTGAGGGCAAGTTCGAGATGGAGGTTCAGGTTTACGGTGAAGTGTGAATGATGCCAATGGTTACGGTGAAGGGTCAAGTAAAGAGTCATTTCTATTGTTGAGATTAAAGGGTCTTTCTGTTCTACAGAAAGGATAAGTTAAGGAATAGGGTTAGGTTCCAGCTCTGATGTGAGTGCGCTTCTGAAATTGCGATTCATTGTTGAGGAGGGCCCTGGGTGATGTCGAAGCTTACGTTGTGTGGATAGGCCCAGGATTCAGTGATAGGGTTAAAATTTTGTGTTCTCTCTGATTTCCAGAGACATTAGCATTACGGAAAGAGTTAGGTCCTGGGTCTGATGTGACGGGGAGAGCAACATGGTGGATCAGGATTATGGTGAGGCATGGGTGACATCAATGTTCCAGGTGAGCTGTCAGGACCACTGGCCAGGGCTAGGCTAAGCGTTAGGTTTTCGGTTAGGTGAAGAGAGAGGGTGTTTTCACATTTATACATATTGTCCTTCTCTTACGTTAGGGCGAATGTGCGATTCAGTTCCAGGATTACAGTGTGGCAAAGGTGATATCCATGATGAGGTTGGAGTTTCAGGCCACTGGTCCGCGCTAGGGTTAGGGTTATGTAATCGTTAAAGAGTATGGGTTGGACCGGGATACTTTTCGATTTGCATCCTACTCTGACGTGAGGGCGAAGGCCAGATTGATCTTCATCATCGTGGTGTGGCATCGGTGACATCAATGCTGACGCTGAGGGTACAGGTTAATAGACCTGGTTTAGGGATAAGATTTTCTGTAAGGAAAAGTCTATGCGGTACATATGGTTATGGACAGAATTAGAGAGCAGTTCTGAGGTCAGGGCGAGTGTGAGATTGAGTCGCAGGGTCAATGCAGTCACAGTTGATATCAACGGTGAAGGTGAATTATCTGTTCCAGGGTAGGGTGTACGGTTAGATTTAGGTGTTCGATAAGGAATACGGGTGTGATATGGTTACAGTTAGACTTCAGATCTATCTCTGATGTGTGGGAGAGTGCATGATTGAGGTTGAAGTTAAAGCTGAAATATAGGTGACATCAAAGATGAAGGTGAAGTGTCAGATCCTGTCTCCAGGGCTAGGGTTAGCATTAGTTGTAAGGTAAGGAGTATGGGGCAGATTGAGTGGCAGTAAGAGTTGTGATCTGACTCTGATGTGAAGGAAATGGCCAGAATGTGCTTCAGGATTATGGGGAGGAATGACAGAAGTCGATGCTGATGGTGGCGGTTCAGTGAAATTGGCCTGGGCTAGGGTTAGGGTTTCCTGTAAGGGAAAATCTATGCATATGTTACGGTGACGGAGAAAACTAGGGTTCAGTTCTGATGTGTGGACGAGTGTGAGATTGAGGCTCATGGTTAAGATGTGTCTCCTAGTTGGCACAAATGTTGAAGGCGAAGAATCTAGTCTAGTTCTCGGGCCTAGGGTTAGGGTTAGGTGTTCACTAAGATTTACAGTAACATAGAGTTACATTTAGAGTTTGCATCTGACCCTGATGTGAGGGCGATGGCCAGATTGAGCTTCAGGTTTATGGTGCGGCATGACAGACGTTGAAGTTGACTATGTCAGCTGTGGTAAAGTGGCCAGGGCTAGAGTTATGGTATTGTGTTCTGTGAGGTGTACAGGAAGGATAGGGGTATGGACAGACTTAGGGCTTATCTCTGATGTGAGGAGAAGTGCGAGATTGAGGTTCAGGATTACGGTGAAGTGTGGGTCATGCCAATGGTTACGGTGAAAGGACAGGTCCAAGATTCATGGCTAGGGTTAGGATTACTGCGTCGTTCTGTTCTACAGAAAGGACAAGTTAAGGATTAAGGTTAGGGTCCAGCTCTGATGTGAGTGCGAGTGTGAAATTGCGATTCAGTGTTGAGGAGGGCCCTGGGTGATGTCAATGGTGACGTTGTGTGGATAGGCCCAGGACTCAGTGCTAGGCTTAAAATTTTGTGTTCTCTCTGTTTTCCGGAGACATTAGCATTACGGAAAGTGTTAGGGTCTGGGTCTGATGCGACGGTAAGTGCAAGATGGTGGATCAGGTTTATGGTGAGGCATGGGTGACGTCAGTGGTCAAGTCGGGTGTCATAACCACGGGCCAGGGCTAGGGTAAGGGTTAGGTTTTTGGGAAACTGTAGAGGGATGGTATTGTTACATGTAGACTTAGGTCCTTCTCTTAAGTTAGGGCGAGTATACGATTCAGTTCCAGCATTACTGTGAGCCAAGGTTGATATCCAAGGTTATGGTGGATTTTAAGGAAACAGGTCCACGCTGGGGTTAGGGTTATGAAATCATTAAAGTGTATGGGGTTTACGAGAATAGAGCTCGATTTTGGATCCTACTCTGATGTGAGGGCGTAGGCCAGACTGATCTTGATCATCATGGTGTGGCATAGGTGACATCAATGCTGACGCTGAGGGTCCAGGTTAAGGGACCTTGGTTAGCGGTAGGGTTTTTGTAAGGAAATGTCTATGCAGAAGATATGGTTCTGGATATAATTAGGGTGCAGTTTTGAAGTCAGGGCGAGTGTGAGGTCGAGTCACAGGGTTGAGGGAGTCATAGTTGATATCAATGGTGAAGGCGAAGTATCTGGTCCATGGCTCGGGTCTAGGGTTCCGTTTAGGTGTTCGATAAGGAGTACGGGTGAGATAGGTTTACAGTTAGATTCGGATCCATCTCTGATGTGAAGGCGAGCGCAAGATTGAGTTTCAGTTTTAAGGTGAGATGTGGGTGTCATGAATGCTTAAGTTGAAGTGTCAGATCCTGGCGCCAGGGATAGGGCTGGCATTAGTTGTAAGTTAAGGTGTATTGGGCTGACTGAGTGACAGTTAGAGATCTGATCCGTCTCCGATGTGAGGGCAATGGCCAGATTGATCTTCAGGATTATGGGGAGGAATGACAGACGTCAATGCTGATGGTGGCAGTTCAGTTAAAGGGGCCTGGGCTAGGTTTAGGGTTTCCTGTAAGGGAAAGTCTATGCATATGATACGGTTACGGAGAGAATTTGGGTTCAATTCTGATGTGAGTGCGAGGGTGAGATTGAGTCTCAGGGTAAAGATGTGGCTCCTAATCGGCAGCAATGTTGAAGTCAGAGTATCTAGTCCAGGGCTCGGGTCTAGGGTTAGGCTTAGGTGTTCAGTAAGATTTACAGGAACATAGAGTTACATTTAGAGTTCGAATCTGACCCTGATGTGAGGGCGATGGCCAGATTGAGCTTCATGTTTACTTTGCGGCATGACAGACGTTGCAGCTGATGGCGTCGTTTCAGGTAAAGTGGCCAGGGTTAGAGTTATGTTATTGTGCTCTGTGAGGTGTACAGGAAGGATAGGGTGATGGACAGACTTAGGGTGTTCTCTGATGTGAGGGCAAGTTCGAGATGGAGGTTCAGGTTTACGGTGAAGTGTGAATGATGCCAATGGTTACGGTGAAGGGTCAAGTAAAGAGTCATTTCTATTGTTGAGATTAAAGGGTCTTTCTGTTCTACAGAA
This sequence comes from Manis pentadactyla, assembly GCF_030020395.1. NCBI lineage: Eukaryota > Metazoa > Chordata > Mammalia > Pholidota > Manidae > Manis > Manis pentadactyla. The sequence continues at coordinate 55,189,501 of NC_080019.1, forward strand.
AGGATAAGTTAAGGAATAGGGTTAGGTTCCAGCTCTGATGTGAGTGCGCTTCTGAAATTGCGATTCATTGTTGAGGAGGGCCCTGGGTGATGTCGAAGCTTACGTTGTGTGGATAGGCCCAGGATTCAGTGATAGGGTTAAAATTTTGTGTTCTCTCTGATTTCCAGAGACATTAGCATTACGGAAAGAGTTAGGTCCTGGGTCTGATGTGACGGGGAGAGCAACATGGTGGATCAGGATTATGGTGAGGCATGGGTGACATCAATGTTCCAGGTGAGCTGTCAGGACCACTGGCCAGGGCTAGGCTAAGCGTTAGGTTTTCGGTTAGGTGAAGAGAGAGGGTGTTTTCACATTTATACATATTGTCCTTCTCTTACGTTAGGGCGAATGTGCGATTCAGTTCCAGGATTACAGTGTGGCAAAGGTGATATCCATGATGAGGTTGGAGTTTCAGGCCACTGGTCCGCGCTAGGGTTAGGGTTATGTAATCGTTAAAGAGTATGGGTTGGACCGGGATACTTTTCGATTTGCATCCTACTCTGACGTGAGGGCGAAGGCCAGATTGATCTTCATCATCGTGGTGTGGCATCGGTGACATCAATGCTGACGCTGAGGGTACAGGTTAATAGACCTGGTTTAGGGATAAGATTTTCTGTAAGGAAAAGTCTATGCGGTACACATGGTTATGGACAGAATTAGAGAGCAGTTCTGAGGTCAGGGCGAGTGTGAGATTGAGTCGCAGGGTCAATGCAGTCACAGTTGATATCAACGGTGAAGGTGAATTATCTGTTCCAGGGTAGGGTGTACGGTTAGATTTAGGTGTTCGATAAGGAATACGGGTGTGATATGGTTACAGTTAGACTTCAGATCTATCTCTGATGTGTGGGAGAGTGCATGATTGAGGTTGAAGTTAAAGCTGAAATATAGGTGACATCAAAGATGAAGGTGAAGTGTCAGATCCTGTCGCCAGGGCTAGGGTTAGCATTAGTTGTAAGGTAAGGAGTATGGGGCAGATTGAGTGGCAGTAAGAGTTGTGATCTGACTCTGATGTGAAGGAAATGGCCAGAATGTGCTTCAGGATTATGGGGAGGAATGACAGAAGTCGATGCTGATGGTGGCGGTTCAGTGAAATTGGCCTGGGCTAGGGTTAGGGTTTCCTGTAAGGGAAAATCTATGCATATGTTACGGTGACGGAGAAAACTAGGGTTCAGTTCTGATGTGTGGACGAGTGTGAGATTGAGGCTCATGGTTAAGATGTGTCTCCTAGTTGGCACAAATGTTGAAGGCGAAGAATCTAGTCTAGTTCTCGGGCCTAGGGTTAGGGTTAGGTGTTCACTAAGATTTACAGTAACATAGAGTTACATTTAGAGTTTGCATCTGACCCTGATGTGAGGGCGATGGCCAGATTGAGCTTCAGGTTTATGGTGCGGCATGACAGACGTTGAAGTTGACTATGTCAGCTCAGGTAAAGTGGCCAGGGCTAGAGTTATGGTATTGTGTTCTGTGAGGTGTACAGGAAGGATAGGGGTATGGACAGACTTAGGGCTTATCTCTGATGTGAGGAGAAGTGCGAGATTGAGGTTCAGGATTACGGTGAAGTGTGGGTCATGCCAATGGTTACGGTGAAAGGACAGGTCCAAGATTCATGGCTAGGGTTAGGATTACTGCGTCGTTCTGTTCTACAGAAAGGACAAGTTAAGGATTAAGGTTAGGGTCCAGCTCTGATGTGAGTGCGAGTGTGAAATTGCGATTCAGTGTTGAGGAGGGCCCTGGGTGATGTCAATGGTGACGTTGTGTGGATAGGCCCAGGACTCAGTGCTAGGCTTAAAATTTTGTGTTCTCTCTGTTTTCCAGAGACATTAGCATTACGGAAAGTGTTAGGGTCTGGGTCTGATGCGACGGTAAGTGCAAGATGGTGGATCAGGTTTATGGTGAGGCATGGGTGACGTCAGTGGTCAAGTCGGGTGTCATAACCACGGGCCAGGGCTAGGGTAAGGGTTAGGTTTTTGGGAAACTGTAGAGGGATGGTATTGTTACATGTAGACTTAGGTCCTTCTCTTAAGTTAGGGCGAGTATACGATTCAGTTCCAGCATTACTGTGAGCCAAGGTTGATATCCAAGGTTATGGTGGATTTTAAGGAAACAGGTCCACGCTGGGGTTAGGGTTATGTAATCGTTAAAGTGTATGGGGTTTACGTGAATAGAGCTCGATTTTGGATCCTACTCTGATGTGAGGGCGTAGGCCAGACTGATCTTGATCATCATGGTGTGGCATAGGTGACATCAATGCTGACGCTGAGGGTCCAGGTTAAGGGACCTTGGTTAGCGGTAGGGTTTTTGTAAGGAAATGTCTATGCAGAAGATATGGTTCTGGATATAATTAGGGTGCAGTTTTGAAGTCAGGGCGAGTGTGAGGTCGAGTCACAGGGTTGAGGGAGTCATAGTTGATATCAATGGTGAAGGCGAAGTATCTGGTCCATGGCTCGGGTCTAGGGTTCCGTTTAGGTGTTCGATAAGGAGTACGGGTGAGATAGGTTTACAGTTAGATTCGGATCCATCTCTGATGTGAAGGCGAGCGCAAGATTGAGTTTCAGTTTTAAGGTGAGATGTGGGTGTCATGAATGCTTAAGTTGAAGTGTCAGATCCTGGCGCCAGGGATAGGGCTGGCATTAGTTGTAAGTTAAGGTGTATTGGGCTGACTGAGTGACAGTTAGAGATCTGATCCGTCTCCGATGTGAGGGCAATGGCCAGATTGATCTTCAGGATTATGGGGAGGAATGACAGACGTCAATGCTGATGGTGGCAGTTCAGTTAAAGGGGCCTGGGCTAGGTTTAGGGTTTCCTGTAAGGGAAAGTCTATGCATATGATACGGTTACGGAGAGAATTTGGGTTCAATTCTGATGTGAGTGCGAGGGTGAGATTGAGTCTCAGGGTAAAGATGTGGCTCCTAATCGGCAGCAATGTTGAAGTCAGAGTATCTAGTCCAGGGCTCGGGTCTAGGGTTAGGCTTAGGTGTTCAGTAAGATTTACAGGAACATAGAGTTACATTTAGAGTTCGAATCTGACCCTGATGTGAGGGCGATGGCCAGATTGAGCTTCATGTTTACTTTGCGGCATGACAGACGTTGCAGCTGATGGCGTCGTTTCAGGTAAAGTGGCCAGGGTTAGAGTTATGTTATTGTGCTCTGTGAGGTGTACAGGAAGGATAGGGTGATGGACAGACTTAGGGTGTTCTCTGATGTGAGGGCAAGTTCGAGATGGAGGTTCAGGTTTACGGTGAAGTGTGAATGATGCCAATGGTTACGGTGAAGGGTCAAGTAAAGAGTCATTTCTATTGTTGAGATTAAAGGGTCTTTCTGTTCTACAGAAAGGATAAGTTAAGGAATAGGGTTAGGTTCCAGCTCTGATGTGAGTGCGCTTCTGAAATTGCGATTCATTGTTGAGGAGGGCCCTGGGTGATGTCGAAGCTTACGTTGTGTGGATAGGCCCAGGATTCAGTGATAGGGTTAAAATTTTGTGTTCTCTCTGATTTCCAGAGACATTAGCATTACGGAAAGAGTTAGGTCCTGGGTCTGATGTGACGGGGAGAGCAACATGGTGGATCAGGATTATGGTGAGGCATGGGTGACATCAATGTTCCAGGTGAGCTGTCAGGACCACTGGCCAGGGCTAGGCTAAGCGTTAGGTTTTCGGTTAGGTGAAGAGAGAGGGTGTTTTCACATTTATACATATTGTCCTTCTCTTACGTTAGGGCGAATGTGCGATTCAGTTCCAGGATTACAGTGTGGCAAAGGTGATATCCATGATGAGGTTGGAGTTTCAGGCCACTGGTCCGCGCTAGGGTTAGGGTTATGTAATCGTTAAAGAGTATGGGTTGGACCGGGATACTTTTCGATTTGCATCCTACTCTGACGTGAGGGCGAAGGCCAGATTGATCTTCATCATCGTGGTGTGGCATCGGTGACATCAATGCTGACGCTGAGGGTACAGGTTAATAGACCTGGTTTAGGGATAAGATTTTCTGTAAGGAAAAGTCTATGCGGTACATATGGTTATGGACAGAATTAGAGAGCAGTTCTGAGGTCAGGGCGAGTGTGAGATTGAGTCGCAGGGTCAATGCAGTCACAGTTGATATCAACGGTGAAGGTGAATTATCTGTTCCAGGGTAGGGTGTACGGTTAGATTTAGGTGTTCGATAAGGAATACGGGTGTGATATGGTTACAGTTAGACTTCAGATCTATCTCTGATGTGTGGGAGAGTGCATGATTGAGGTTGAAGTTAAAGCTGAAATATAGGTGACATCAAAGATGAAGGTGAAGTGTCAGATCCTGTCGCCAGGGCTAGGGTTAGCATTAGTTGTAAGGTAAGGAGTATGGGGCAGATTGAGTGGCAGTAAGAGTTGTGATCTGACTCTGATGTGAAGGAAATGGCCAGAATGTGCTTCAGGATTATGGGGAGGAATGACAGAAGTCGATGCTGATGGTGGCGGTTCAGTGAAATTGGCCTGGGCTAGGGTTAGGGTTTCCTGTAAGGGAAAATCTATGCATATGTTACGGTGACGGAGAAAACTAGGGTTCAGTTCTGATGTGTGGACGAGTGTGAGATTGAGGCTCATGGTTAAGATGTGTCTCCTAGTTGGCACAAATGTTGAAGGCGAAGAATCTAGTCTAGTTCTCGGGCCTAGGGTTAGGGTTAGGTGTTCACTAAGATTTACAGTAACATAGAGTTACATTTAGAGTTTGCATCTGACCCTGATGTGAGGGCGATGGCCAGATTGAGCTTCAGGTTTATGGTGCGGCATGACAGACGTTGAAGTTGACTATGTCAGCTCAGGTAAAGTGGCCAGGGCTAGAGTTATGGTATTGTGTTCTGTGAGGTGTACAGGAAGGATATTGGTATGGACAGACTTAGGGCTGGTCTCTGATGTGAGGGCAAGTGCGAGATTGAGGTTCAGGATTACGGTGAAGTGTGGGTCATGCCAATGGTTACGGTGAAAGGACAGGTCCAAGATTCATGGCTAGGGTTAGGATTACTGCGTCGTTCTGTTCTACAGAAAGGACAAGTTAAGGATTAAGGTTAGGGTCCAGCTCTGATGTGAGTGCGAGTGTGAAATTGCGATTCAGTGTTGAGGAGGGCCCTGGGTGATGTCAATGGTGACGTTGTGTGGATAGGCCCAGGACTCAGTGCTAGGCTTAAAATTTTGTGTTCTCTCTGTTTTCCGGAGACATTAGCATTACGGAAAGTGTTAGGGTCTGGGTCTGATGCGACGGTAAGTGCAAGATGGTGGATCAGGTTTATGGTGAGGCATGGGTGACGTCAGTGGTCAAGTCGGGTGTCATAACCACGGGCCAGGGCTAGGGTAAGGGTTAGGTTTTTGGGAAACTGTAGAGGGATGGTATTGTTACATGTAGACTTAGGTCCTTCTCTTAAGTTAGGGCGAGTATACGATTCAGTTCCAGCATTACTGTGAGCCAAGGTTGATATCCAAGGTTATGGTGGATTTTAAGGAAACAGGTCCACGCTGGGGTTAGGGTTATGTAATCGTTAAAGTGTATGGGGTTTACGTGAATAGAGCTCGATTTTGGATCCTACTCTGATGTGAGGGCGTAGGCCAGACTGATCTTGATCATCATGGTGTGGCATAGGTGACATCAATGCTGACGCTGAGGGTCCAGGTTAAGGGACCTTGGTTAGCGGTAGGGTTTTTGTAAGGAAATGTCTATGCAGAAGATATGGTTCTGGATATAATTAGGGTGCAGTTTTGAAGTCAGGGCGAGTGTGAGGTCGAGTCACAGGGTTGAGGGAGTCATAGTTGATATCAATGGTGAAGGCGAAGTATCTGGTCCATGGCTCGGGTCTAGGGTTCCGTTTAGGTGTTCGATAAGGAGTACGGGTGAGATAGGTTTACAGTTAGATTCGGATCCATCTCTGATGTGAAGGCGAGCGCAAGATTGAGTTTCAGTTTTAAGGTGAGATGTGGGTGTCATGAATGCTTAAGTTGAAGTGTCAGATCCTGGCGCCAGGGATAGGGCTGGCATTAGTTGTAAGTTAAGGTGTATTGGGCTGACTGAGTGACAGTTAGAGATCTGATCCGTCTCCGATGTGAGGGCAATGGCCAGATTGATCTTCAGGATTATGGGGAGGAATGACAGACGTCAATGCTGATGGTGGCAGTTCAGTTAAAGGGGCCTGGGCTAGGTTTAGGGTTTCCTGTAAGGGAAAGTCTATGCATATGATACGGTTACGGAGAGAATTTGGGTTCAATTCTGATGTGAGTGCGAGGGTGAGATTGAGTCTCAGGGTAAAGATGTGGCTCCTAATCGGCAGCAATGTTGAAGTCAGAGTATCTAGTCCAGGGCTCGGGTCTAGGGTTAGGCTTAGGTGTTCAGTAAGATTTACAGGAACATAGAGTTACATTTAGAGTTCGAATCTGACCCTGATGTGAGGGCGATGGCCAGATTGAGCTTCATGTTTACTTTGCGGCATGACAGACGTTGCAGCTGATGGCGTCGTTTCAGGTAAAGTGGCCAGGGTTAGAGTTATGTTATTGTGCTCTGTGAGGTGTACAGGAAGGATAGGGTGATGGACAGACTTAGGGTGTTCTCTGATGTGAGGGCAAGTTCGAGATGGAGGTTCAGGTTTACGGTGAAGTGTGAATGATGCCAATGGTTACGGTGAAGGGTCAAGTAAAGAGTCATTTCTATTGTTGAGATTAAAGGGTCTTTCTGTTCTACAGAAAGGATAAGTTAAGGAATAGGGTTAGGTTCCAGCTCTGATGTGAGTGCGCTTCTGAAATTGCGATTCATTGTTGAGGAGGGCCCTGGGTGATGTCGAAGCTTACGTTGTGTGGATAGGCCCAGGATTCAGTGATAGGGTTAAAATTTTGTGTTCTCTCTGATTTCCAGAGACATTAGCATTACGGAAAGAGTTAGGTCCTGGGTCTGATGTGACGGGGAGAGCAACATGGTGGATCAGGATTATGGTGAGGCATGGGTGACATCAATGTTCCAGGTGAGCTGTCAGGACCACTGGCCAGGGCTAGGCTAAGCGTTAGGTTTTCGGTTAGGTGAAGAGAGAGGGTGTTTTCACATTTATACATATTGTCCTTCTCTTACGTTAGGGCGAATGTGCGATTCAGTTCCAGGATTACAGTGTGGCAAAGGTGATATCCATGATGAGGTTGGAGTTTCAGGCCACTGGTCCGCGCTAGGGTTAGGGTTATGTAATCGTTAAAGAGTATGGGTTGGACCGGGATACTTTTCGATTTGCATCCTACTCTGACGTGAGGGCGAAGGCCAGATTGATCTTCATCATCGTGGTGTGGCATCGGTGACATCAATGCTGACGCTGAGGGTACAGGTTAATAGACCTGGTTTAGGGATAAGATTTTCTGTAAGGAAAAGTCTATGCGGTACATATGGTTATGGACAGAATTAGAGAGCAGTTCTGAGGTCAGGGCGAGTGTGAGATTGAGTCGCAGGGTCAATGCAGTCACAGTTGATATCAACGGTGAAGGTGAATTATCTGTTCCAGGGTAGGGTGTACGGTTAGATTTAGGTGTTCGATAAGGAATACGGGTGTGATATGGTTACAGTTAGACTTCAGATCTATCTCTGATGTGTGGGAGAGTGCATGATTGAGGTTGAAGTTAAAGCTGAAATATGGGTGACATCAAAGATGAAGGTGAAGTGTCAGATCCTGTCGCCAGGGCTAGGGTTAGCATTAGTTGTAAGGTAAGGAGTATGGGGCAGATTGAGTGGCAGTAAGAGTTGTGATCTGACTCTGATGTGAAGGAAATGGCCAGAATGTGCTTCAGGATTATGGGGAGGAATGACAGAAGTCGATGCTGATGGTGGCGGTTCAGTGAAATTGGCCTGGGCTAGGGTTAGGGTTTCCTGTAAGGGAAAATCTATGCATATGTTACGGTGACGGAGAAAACTAGGGTTCAGTTCTGATGTGTGGACGAGTGTGAGATTGAGGCTCATGGTTAAGATGTGTCTCCTAGTTGGCACAAATGTTGAAGGCGAAGAATCTAGTCTAGTTCTCGGGCCTAGGGTTAGGGTTAGGTGTTCACTAAGATTTACAGTAACATAGAGTTACATTTAGAGTTTGCATCTGACCCTGATGTGAGGGCGATGGCCAGATTGAGCTTCAGGTTTATGGTGCGGCATGACAGACGTTGAAGTTGACTATGTCAGCTGAGGTAAAGTGGCCAGGGCTAGAGTTATGGTATTGTGTTCTGTGAGGTGTACAGGAAGGATAGGGGTATGGACAGACTTAGGGCTTATCTCTGATGTGAGGAGAAGTGCGAGATTGAGGTTCAGGATTACGGTGAAGTGTGGGTCATGCCAATGGTTACGGTGAAAGGACAGGTCCAAGATTCATGGCTAGGGTTAGGATTACTGCGTCGTTCTGTTCTACAGAAAGGACAAGTTAAGGATTAAGGTTAGGGTCCAGCTCTGATGTGAGTGCGAGTGTGAAATTGCGATTCAGTGTTGAGGAGGGCCCTGGGTGATGTCAATGGTGACGTTGTGTGGATAGGCCCAGGACTCAGTGCTAGGCTTAAAATTTTGTGTTCTCTCTGTTTTCCGGAGACATTAGCATTACGGAAAGTGTTAGGGTCTGGGTCTGATGCGACGGTAAGTGCAAGATGGTGGATCAGGTTTATGGTGAGGCATGGGTGACGTCAGTGGTCAAGTCGGGTGTCATAACCACGGGCCAGGGCTAGGGTAAGGGTTAGGTTTTTGGGAAACTGTAGAGGGATGGTATTGTTACATGTAGACTTAGGTCCTTCTCTTAAGTTAGGGCGAGTATACGATTCAGTTCCAGCATTACTGTGAGCCAAGGTTGATATCCAAGGTTATGGTGGATTTTAAGGAAACAGGTCCACGCTGGGGTTAGGGTTATGTAATCGTTAAAGTGTATGGGGTTTACGTGAATAGAGCTCGATTTTGGATCCTACTCTGATGTGAGGGCGTAGGCCAGACTGATCTTGATCATCATGGTGTGGCATAGGTGACATCAATGCTGACGCTGAGGGTCCAGGTTAAGGGACCTTGGTTAGCGGTAGGGTTTTTGTAAGGAAATGTCTATGCAGAAGATATGGTTCTGGATATAATTAGGGTGCAGTTTTGAAGTCAGGGCGAGTGTGAGGTCGAGTCACAGGGTTGAGGGAGTCATAGTTGATATCAATGGTGAAGGCGAAGTATCTGGTCCATGGCTCGGGTCTAGGGTTCCGTTTAGGTGTTCGATAAGGAGTACGGGTGAGATAGGTTTACAGTTAGATTCGGATCCATCTCTGATGTGAAGGCGAGCGCAAGATTGAGTTTCAGTTTTAAGGTGAGATGTGGGTGTCATGAATGCTTAAGTTGAAGTGTCAGATCCTGGCGCCAGGGATAGGGCTGGCATTAGTTGTAAGTTAAGGTGTATTGGGCTGACTGAGTGACAGTTAGAGATCTGATCCGTCTCCGATGTGAGGGCAATGGCCAGATTGATCTTCAGGATTATGGGGAGGAATGACAGACGTCAATGCTGATGGTGGCAGTTCAGTTAAAGGGGCCTGGGCTAGGTTTAGGGTTTCCTGTAAGGGAAAGTCTATGCATATGATACGGTTACGGAGAGAATTTGGGTTCAATTCTGATGTGAGTGCGAGGGTGAGATTGAGTCTCAGGGTAAAGATGTGGCTCCTAATCGGCAGCAATGTTGAAGTCAGAGTATCTAGTCCAGGGCTCGGGTCTAGGGTTAGGCTTAGGTGTTCAGTAAGATTTACAGGAACATAGAGTTACATTTAGAGTTCGAATCTGACCCTGATGTGAGGGCGATGGCCAGATTGAGCTTCATGTTTACTTTGCGGCATGACAGACGTTGCAGCTGATGGCGTCGTTTCAGGTAAAGTGGCCAGGGTTAGAGTTATGTTATTGTGCTCTGTGAGGTGTACAGGAAGGATAGGGTGATGGACAGACTTAGGGTGTTCTCTGATGTGAGGGCAAGTTCGAGATGGAGGTTCAGGTTTACGGTGAAGTGTGAATGATGCCAATGGTTACGGTGAAGGGTCAAGTAAAGAGTCATTTCTATTGTTGAGATTAAAGGGTCTTTCTGTTCTACAGAAAGGATAAGTTAAGGAATAGGGTTAGGTTCCAGCTCTGATGTGAGTGCGCTTCTGAAATTGCGATTCATTGTTGAGGAGGGCCCTGGGTGATGTCGAAGCTTACGTTGTGTGGATAGGCCCAGGATTCAGTGATAGGGTTAAAATTTTGTGTTCTCTCTGATTTCCAGAGACATTAGCATTACGGAAAGAGTTAGGTCCTGGGTCTGATGTGACGGGGAGAGCAACATGGTGGATCAGGATTATGGTGAGGCATGGGTGACATCAATGTTCCAGGTGAGCTGTCAGGACCACTGGCCAGGGCTAGGCTAAGCATTAGGTTTTCGGTTAGGTGAAGAGAGAGGGTGTTTTCACATTTATACATATTGTCCTTCTCTTACGTTAGGGCGAATGTGCGATTCAGTTCCAGGATTACAGTGTGGCAAAGGTGATATCCATGATGAGGTTGGAGTTTCAGGCCACTGGTCCGCGCTAGGGTTAGGGTTATGTAATCGTTAAAGAGTATGGGTTGGACCGGGATACTTATCGATTTGCATCCTACTCTGACGTGAGGGCGAAGGCCAGATTGATCTTCATCATCGTGGTGTGGCATCGGTGACATCAATGCTGACGCTGAGGGTACAGGTTAATAGACCTGGTTTAGGGATAAGATTTTCTGTAAGGAAAAGTCTATGCGGTACATATGGTTATGGACAGAATTAGAGAGCAGTTCTGAGGTCAGGGCGAGTGTGAGATTGAGTCGCAGGGTCAATGCAGTCACAGTTGATATCAACGGTGAAGGTGAATTATCTGTTCCAGGGTAGGGTGTACGGTTAGATTTAGGTGTTCGATAAGGAATACGGGTGTGATATGGTTACAGTTAGACTTCAGATCTATCTCTGATGTGTGGGAGAGTGCATGATTGAGGTTGAAGTTAAAGCTGAAATATGGGTGACATCAAAGATGAAGGTGAAGTGTCAGATCCTGTCGCCAGGGCTAGGGTTAGCATTAGTTGTAAGGTAAGGAGTATGGGGCAGATTGAGTGGCAGTAAGAGTTGTGATCTGACTCTGATGTGAAGGAAATGGCCAGAATGTGCTTCAGGATTATGGGGAGGAATGACAGAAGTCGATGCTGATGGTGGCGGTTCAGTGAAATTGGCCTGGGCTAGGGTTAGGGTTTCCTGTAAGGGAAAATCTATGCATATGTTACGGTGACGGAGAAAACTAGGGTTCAGTTCTGATGTGTGGACGAGTGTGAGATTGAGGCTCATGGTTAAGATGTGTCTCCTAGTTGGCACAAATGTTGAAGGCGAAGAATCTAGTCTAGTTCTCGGGCCTAGGGTTAGGGTTAGGTGTTCACTAAGATTTACAGTAACATAGAGTTACATTTAGAGTTTGCATCTGACCCTGATGTGAGGGCGATGGCCAGATTGAGCTTCAGGTTTATGGTGCGGCATGACAGACGTTGAAGTTGACTATGTCAGCTCAGGTAAAGTGGCCAGGGCTAGAGTTATGGTATTGTGTTCTGTGAGGTGTACAGGAAGGATAGGGGTATGGACAGACTTAGGGCTTATCTCTGATGTGAGGAGAAGTGCGAGATTGAGGTTCAGGATTACGGTGAAGTGTGGGTCATGCCAATGGTTACGGTGAAAGGACAGGTCCAAGATTCATGGCTAGGGTTAGGATTACTGCGTCGTTCTGTTCTACAGAAAGGACAAGTTAAGGATTAAGGTTAGGGTCCAGCTCTGATGTGAGTGCGAGTGTGAAATTGCGATTCAGTGTTGAGGAGGGCCCTGGGTGATGTCAATGGTGACGTTGTGTGGATAGGCCCAGGACTCAGTGCTAGGCTTAAAATTTTGTGTTCTCTCTGTTTTCCAGAGACATTAGCATTACGGAAAGTGTTAGGGTCTGGGTCTGATGCGACGGTAAGTGCAAGATGGTGGATCAGGTTTATGGTGAGGCATGGGTGACGTCAGTGGTCAAGTCGGGTGTCATAACCACGGGCCAGGGCTAGGGTAAGGGTTAGGTTTTTGGGAAACTGTAGAGGGATGGTATTGTTACATGTAGACTTAGGTCCTTCTCTTAAGTTAGGGCGAGTATACGATTCAGTTCCAGCATTACTGTGAGCCAAGGTTGATATCCAAGGTTATGGTGGATTTTAAGGAAACAGGTCCACGCTGGGGTTAGGGTTATGTAATCGTTAAAGTGTATGGGGTTTACGTGAATAGAGCTCGATTTTGGATCCTACTCTGATGTGAGGGCGTAGGCCAGACTGATCTTGATCATCATGGTGTGGCATAGGTGACATCAATGCTGACGCTGAGGGTCCAGGTTAAGGGACCTTGGTTAGCGGTAGGGTTTTTGTAAGGAAATGTCTATGCAGAAGATATGGTTCTGGATATAATTAGGGTGCAGTTTTGAAGTCAGGGCGAGTGTGAGGTCGAGTCACAGGGTTGAGGGAGTCATAGTTGATATCAATGGTGAAGGCGAAGTATCTGGTCCATGGCTCGGGTCTAGGGTTCCGTTTAGGTGTTCGATAAGGAGTACGGGTGAGATAGGTTTACAGTTAGATTCGGATCCATCTCTGATGTGAAGGCGAGCGCAAGATTGAGTTTCAGTTTTAAGGTGAGATGTGGGTGTCATGAATGCTTAAGTTGAAGTGTCAGATCCTGGCGCCAGGGATAGGGCTGGCATTAGTTGTAAGTTAAGGTGTATTGGGCTGACTGAGTGACAGTTAGAGATCTGATCCGTCTCCGATGTGAGGGCAATGGCCAGATTGATCTTCAGGATTATGGGGAGGAATGACAGACGTCAATGCTGATGGTGGCAGTTCAGTTAAAGGGGCCTGGGCTAGGTTTAGGGTTTCCTGTAAGGGAAAGTCTATGCATATGATACGGTTACGGAGAGAATTTGGGTTCAATTCTGATGTGAGTGCGAGGGTGAGATTGAGTCTCAGGGTAAAGATGTGGCTCCTAATCGGCAGCAATGTTGAAGTCAGAGTATCTAGTCCAGGGCTCGGGTCTAGGGTTAGGCTTAGGTGTTCAGTAAGATTTACAGGAACATAGAGTTACATTTAGAGTTCGAATCTGACCCTGATGTGAGGGCGATGGCCAGATTGAGCTTCATGTTTACTTTGCGGCATGACAGACGTTGCAGCTGATGGCGTCGTTTCAGGTAAAGTGGCCAGGGTTAGAGTTATGTTATTGTGCTCTGTGAGGTGTACAGGAAGGATAGGGTGATGGACAGACTTAGGGTGTTCTCTGATGTGAGGGCAAGTTCGAGATGGAGGTTCAGGTTTACGGTGAAGTGTGAATGATGCCAATGGTTACGGTGAAGGGTCAAGTAAAGAGTCATTTCTATTGTTGAGATTAAAGGGTCTTTCTGTTCTACAGAAAGGATAAGTTAAGGAATAGGGTTAGGTTCCAGCTCTGATGTGAGTGCGCTTCTGAAATTGCGATTCATTGTTGAGGAGGGCCCTGGGTGATGTCGAAGCTTACGTTGTGTGGATAGGCCCAGGATTCAGTGATAGGGTTAAAATTTTGTGTTCTCTCTGATTTCCAGAGACATTAGCATTACGGAAAGAGTTAGGTCCTGGGTCTGATGTGACGGGGAGAGCAACATGGTGGATCAGGATTATGGTGAGGCATGGGTGACATCAATGTTCCAGGTGAGCTGTCAGGACCACTGGCCAGGGCTAGGCTAAGCGTTAGGTTTTCGGTTAGGTGAAGAGAGAGGGTGTTTTCACATTTATACATATTGTCCTTCTCTTACGTTAGGGCGAATGTGCGATTCAGTTCCAGGATTACAGTGTGGCAAAGGTGATATCCATGATGAGGTTGGAGTTTCAGGCCACTGGTCCGCGCTAGGGTTAGGGTTATGTAATCGTTAAAGAGTATGGGTTGGACCGGGATACTTTTCGATTTGCATCCTACTCTGACGTGAGGGCGAAGGCCAGATTGATCTTCATCATCGTGGTGTGGCATCGGTGACATCAATGCTGACGCTGAGGGTACAGGTTAATAGACCTGGTTTAGGGATAAGATTTTCTGTAAGGAAAAGTCTATGCGGTACATATGGTTATGGACAGAATTAGAGAGCAGTTCTGAGGTCAGGGCGAGTGTGAGATTGAGTCGCAGGGTCAATGCAGTCACAGTTGATATCAACGGTGAAGGTGAATTATCTGTTCCAGGGTAGGGTGTACGGTTAGATTTAGGTGTTCGATAAGGAATACGGGTGTGATATGGTTACAGTTAGACTTCAGATCTATCTCTGATGTGTGGGAGAGTGCATGATTGAGGTTGAAGTTAAAGCTGAAATATGGGTGACATCAAAGATGAAGGTGAAGTGTCAGATCCTGTCGCCAGGGCTAGGGTTAGCATTAGTTGTAAGGTAAGGAGTATGGGGCAGATTGAGTGGCAGTAAGAGTTGTGATCTGACTCTGATGTGAAGGAAATGGCCAGAATGTGCTTCAGGATTATGGGGAGGAATGACAGAAGTCGATGCTGATGGTGGCGGTTCAGTGAAATTGGCCTGGGCTAGGGTTAGGGTTTCCTGTAAGGGAAAATCTATGCATATGTTACGGTGACGGAGAAAACTAGGGTTCAGTTCTGATGTGTGGACGAGTGTGAGATTGAGGCTCATGGTTAAGATGTGTCTCCTAGTTGGCACAAATGTTGAAGGCGAAGAATCTAGTCTAGTTCTCGGGCCTAGGGTTAGGGTTAGGTGTTCACTAAGATTTACAGTAACATAGAGTTACATTTAGAGTTTGCATCTGACCCTGATGTGAGGGCGATGGCCAGATTGAGCTTCAGGTTTATGGTGCGGCATGACAGACGTTGAAGTTGACTATGTCAGCTCAGGTAAAGTGGCCAGGGCTAGAGTTATGGTATTGTGTTCTGTGAGGTGTACAGGAAGGATATTGGTATGGACAGACTTAGGGCTGGTCTCTGATGTGAGGGCAAGTGCGAGATTGAGGTTCAGGATTACGGTGAAGTGTGGGTCATGCCAATGGTTACGGTGAAAGGACAGGTCCAAGATTCATGGCTAGGGTTAGGATTACTGCGTCGTTCTGTTCTACAGAAAGGACAAGTTAAGGATTAAGGTTAGGGTCCAGCTCTGATGTGAGTGCGAGTGTGAAATTGCGATTCAGTGTTGAGGAGGGCCCTGGGTGATGTCAATGGTGACGTTGTGTGGATAGGCCCAGGACTCAGTGCTAGGCTTAAAATTTTGTGTTCTCTCTGTTTTCCGGAGACATTAGCATTACGGAAAGTGTTAGGGTCTGGGTCTGATGCGACGGTAAGTGCAAGATGGTGGATCAGGTTTATGGTGAGGCATGGGTGACGTCAGTGGTCAAGTCGGGTGTCATAACCACGGGCCAGGGCTAGGGTAAGGGTTAGGTTTTTGGGAAACTGTAGAGGGATGGTATTGTTACATGTAGACTTAGGTCCTTCTCTTAAGTTAGGGCGAGTATACGATTCAGTTCCAGCATTACTGTGAGCCAAGGTTGATATCCAAGGTTATGGTGGATTTTAAGGAAACAGGTCCACGCTGGGGTTAGGGTTATGTAATCGTTAAAGTGTATGGGGTTTACGTGAATAGAGCTCGATTTTGGATCCTACTCTGATGTGAGGGCGTAGGCCAGACTGATCTTGATCATCATGGTGTGGCATAGGTGACATCAATGCTGACGCTGAGGGTCCAGGTTAAGGGACCTTGGTTAGCGGTAGGGTTTTTGTAAGGAAATGTCTATGCAGAAGATATGGTTCTGGATATAATTAGGGTGCAGTTTTGAAGTCAGGGCGAGTGTGAGGTCGAGTCACAGGGTTGAGGGAGTCATAGTTGATATCAATGGTGAAGGCGAAGTATCTGGTCCATGGCTCGGGTCTAGGGTTCCGTTTAGGTGTTCGATAAGGAGTACGGGTGAGATAGGTTTACAGTTAGATTCGGATCCATCTCTGATGTGAAGGCGAGCGCAAGATTGAGTTTCAGTTTTAAGGTGAGATGTGGGTGTCATGAATGCTTAAGTTGAAGTGTCAGATCCTGGCGCCAGGGATAGGGCTGGCATTAGTTGTAAGTTAAGGTGTATTGGGCTGACTGAGTGACAGTTAGAGATCTGATCCGTCTCCGATGTGAGGGCAATGGCCAGATTGATCTTCAGGATTATGGGGAGGAATGACAGACGTCAATGCTGATGGTGGCAGTTCAGTTAAAGGGGCCTGGGCTAGGTTTAGGGTTTCCTGTAAGGGAAAGTCTATGCATATGATACGGTTACGGAGAGAATTTGGGTTCAATTCTGATGTGAGTGCGAGGGTGAGATTGAGTCTCAGGGTAAAGATGTGGCTCCTAATCGGCAGCAATGTTGAAGTCAGAGTATCTAGTCCAGGGCTCGGGTCTAGGGTTAGGCTTAGGTGTTCAGTAAGATTTACAGGAACATAGAGTTACATTTAGAGTTCGAATCTGACCCTGATGTGAGGGCGATGGCCAGATTGAGCTTCATGTTTACTTTGCGGCATGACAGACGTTGCAGCTGATGGCGTCGTTTCAGGTAAAGTGGCCAGGGTTAGAGTTATGTTATTGTGCTCTGTGAGGTGTACAGGAAGGATAGGGTGATGGACAGACTTAGGGTGTTCTCTGATGTGAGGGCAAGTTCGAGATGGAGGTTCAGGTTTACGGTGAAGTGTGAATGATGCCAATGGTTACGGTGAAGGGTCAAGTAAAGAGTCATTTCTATTGTTGAGATTAAAGGGTCTTTCTGTTCTACAGAAAGGATAAGTTAAGGAATAGGGTTAGGTTCCAGCTCTGATGTGAGTGCGCTTCTGAAATTGCGATTCATTGTTGAGGAGGGCCCTGGGTGATGTCGAAGCTTACGTTGTGTGGATAGGCCCAGGATTCAGTGATAGGGTTAAAATTTTGTGTTCTCTCTGATTTCCAGAGACATTAGCATTACGGAAAGAGTTAGGTCCTGGGTCTGATGTGACGGGGAGAGCAACATGGTGGATCAGGATTATGGTGAGGCATGGGTGACATCAATGTTCCAGGTGAGCTGTCAGGACCACTGGCCAGGGCTAGGCTAAGCGTTAGGTTTTCGGTTAGGTGAAGAGAGAGGGTGTTTTCACATTTATACATATTGTCCTTCTCTTACGTTAGGGCGAATGTGCGATTCAGTTCCAGGATTACAGTGTGGCAAAGGTGATATCCATGATGAGGTTGGAGTTTCAGGCCACTGGTCCGCGCTAGGGTTAGGGTTATGTAATCGTTAAAGAGTATGGGTTGGACCGGGATACTTTTCGATTTGCATCCTACTCTGACGTGAGGGCGAAGGCCAGATTGATCTTCATCATCGTGGTGTGGCATCGGTGACATCAATGCTGACGCTGAGGGTACAGGTTAATAGACCTGGTTTAGGGATAAGATTTTCTGTAAGGAAAAGTCTATGCGGTACATATGGTTATGGACAGAATTAGAGAGCAGTTCTGAGGTCAGGGCGAGTGTGAGATTGAGTCGCAGGGTCAATGCAGTCACAGTTGATATCAACGGTGAAGGTGAATTATCTGTTCCAGGGTAGGGTGTACGGTTAGATTTAGGTGTTCGATAAGGAATACGGGTGTGATATGGTTACAGTTAGACTTCAGATCTATCTCTGATGTGTGGGAGAGTGCATGATTGAGGTTGAAGTTAAAGCTGAAATATGGGTGACATCAAAGATGAAGGTGAAGTGTCAGATCCTGTCGCCAGGGCTAGGGTTAGCATTAGTTGTAAGGTAAGGAGTATGGGGCAGATTGAGTGGCAGTAAGAGTTGTGATCTGACTCTGATGTGAAGGAAATGGCCAGAATGTGCTTCAGGATTATGGGGAGGAATGACAGAAGTCGATGCTGATGGTGGCGGTTCAGTGAAATTGGCCTGGGCTAGGGTTAGGGTTTCCTGTAAGGGAAAATCTATGCATATGTTACGGTGACGGAGAAAACTAGGGTTCAGTTCTGATGTGTGGACGAGTGTGAGATTGAGGCTCATGGTTAAGATGTGTCTCCTAGTTGGCACAAATGTTGAAGGCGAAGAATCTAGTCTAGTTCTCGGGCCTAGGGTTAGGGTTAGGTGTTCACTAAGATTTACAGTAACATAGAGTTACATTTAGAGTTTGCATCTGACCCTGATGTGAGGGCGATGGCCAGATTGAGCTTCAGGTTTATGGTGCGGCATGACAGACGTTGAAGTTGACTATGTCAGCTGAGGTAAAGTGGCCAGGGCTAGAGTTATGGTATTGTGTTCTGTGAGGTGTACAGGAAGGATAGGGGTATGGACAGACTTAGGGCTTATCTCTGATGTGAGGAGAAGTGCGAGATTGAGGTTCAGGATTACGGTGAAGTGTGGGTCATGCCAATGGTTACGGTGAAAGGACAGGTCCAAGATTCATGGCTAGGGTTAGGATTACTGCGTCGTTCTGTTCTACAGAAAGGACAAGTTAAGGATTAAGGTTAGGGTCCAGCTCTGATGTGAGTGCGAGTGTGAAATTGCGATTCAGTGTTGAGGAGGGCCCTGGGTGATGTCAATGGTGACGTTGTGTGGATAGGCCCAGGACTCAGTGCTAGGCTTAAAATTTTGTGTTCTCTCTGTTTTCCGGAGACATTAGCATTACGGAAAGTGTTAGGGTCTGGGTCTGATGCGACGGTAAGTGCAAGATGGTGGATCAGGTTTATGGTGAGGCATGGGTGACGTCAGTGGTCAAGTCGGGTGTCATAACCACGGGCCAGGGCTAGGGTAAGGGTTAGGTTTTTGGGAAACTGTAGAGGGATGGTATTGTTACATGTAGACTTAGGTCCTTCTCTTAAGTTAGGGCGAGTATACGATTCAGTTCCAGCATTACTGTGAGCCAAGGTTGATATCCAAGGTTATGGTGGATTTTAAGGAAACAGGTCCACGCTGGGGTTAGGGTTATGTAATCGTTAAAGTGTATGGGGTTTACGTGAATAGAGCTCGATTTTGGATCCTACTCTGATGTGAGGGCGTAGGCCAGACTGATCTTGATCATCATGGTGTGGCATAGGTGACATCAATGCTGACGCTGAGGGTCCAGGTTAAGGGACCTTGGTTAGCGGTAGGGTTTTTGTAAGGAAATGTCTATGCAGAAGATATGGTTCTGGATATAATTAGGGTGCAGTTTTGAAGTCAGGGCGAGTGTGAGGTCGAGTCACAGGGTTGAGGGAGTCATAGTTGATATCAATGGTGAAGGCGAAGTATCTGGTCCATGGCTCGGGTCTAGGGTTCCGTTTAGGTGTTCGATAAGGAGTACGGGTGAGATAGGTTTACAGTTAGATTCGGATCCATCTCTGATGTGAAGGCGAGCGCAAGATTGAGTTTCAGTTTTAAGGTGAGATGTGGGTGTCATGAATGCTTAAGTTGAAGTGTCAGATCCTGGCGCCAGGGATAGGGCTGGCATTAGTTGTAAGTTAAGGTGTATTGGGCTGACTGAGTGACAGTTAGAGATCTGATCCGTCTCCGATGTGAGGGCAATGGCCAGATTGATCTTCAGGATTATGGGGAGGAATGACAGACGTCAATGCTGATGGTGGCAGTTCAGTTAAAGGGGCCTGGGCTAGGTTTAGGGTTTCCTGTAAGGGAAAGTCTATGCATATGATACGGTTACGGAGAGAATTTGGGTTCAATTCTGATGTGAGTGCGAGGGTGAGATTGAGTCTCAGGGTAAAGATGTGGCTCCTAATCGGCAGCAATGTTGAAGTCAGAGTATCTAGTCCAGGGCTCGGGTCTAGGGTTAGGCTTAGGTGTTCAGTAAGATTTACAGGAACATAGAGTTACATTTAGAGTTCGAATCTGACCCTGATGTGAGGGCGATGGCCAGATTGAGCTTCATGTTTACTTTGCGGCATGACAGACGTTGCAGCTGATGGCGTCGTTTCAGGTAAAGTGGCCAGGGTTAGAGTTATGTTATTGTGCTCTGTGAGGTGTACAGGAAGGATAGGGTGATGGACAGACTTAGGGTGTTCTCTGATGTGAGGGCAAGTTCGAGATGGAGGTTCAGGTTTACGGTGAAGTGTGAATGATGCCAATGGTTACGGTGAAGGGTCAAGTAAAGAGTCATTTCTATTGTTGAGATTAAAGGGTCTTTCTGTTCTACAGAAAGGATAAGTTAAGGAATAGGGTTAGGTTCCAGCTCTGATGTGAGTGCGCTTCTGAAATTGCGATTCATTGTTGAGGAGGGCCCTGGGTGATGTCGAAGCTTACGTTGTGTGGATAGGCCCAGGATTCAGTGATAGGGTTAAAATTTTGTGTTCTCTCTGATTTCCAGAGACATTAGCATTACGGAAAGAGTTAGGTCCTGGGTCTGATGTGACGGGGAGAGCAACATGGTGGATCAGGATTATGGTGAGGCATGGGTGACATCAATGTTCCAGGTGAGCTGTCAGGACCACTGGCCAGGGCTAGGCTAAGCATTAGGTTTTCGGTTAGGTGAAGAGAGAGGGTGTTTTCACATTTATACATATTGTCCTTCTCTTACGTTAGGGCGAATGTGCGATTCAGTTCCAGGATTACAGTGTGGCAAAGGTGATATCCATGATGAGGTTGGAGTTTCAGGCCACTGGTCCGCGCTAGGGTTAGGGTTATGTAATCGTTAAAGAGTATGGGTTGGACCGGGATACTTATCGATTTGCATCCTACTCTGACGTGAGGGCGAAGGCCAGATTGATCTTCATCATCGTGGTGTGGCATCGGTGACATCAATGCTGACGCTGAGGGTACAGGTTAATAGACCTGGTTTAGGGATAAGATTTTCTGTAAGGAAAAGTCTATGCGGTACATATGGTTATGGACAGAATTAGAGAGCAGTTCTGAGGTCAGGGCGAGTGTGAGATTGAGTCGCAGGGTCAATGCAGTCACAGTTGATATCAACGGTGAAGGTGAATTATCTGTTCCAGGGTAGGGTGTACGGTTAGATTTAGGTGTTCGATAAGGAATACGGGTGTGATATGGTTACAGTTAGACTTCAGATCTATCTCTGATGTGTGGGAGAGTGCATGATTGAGGTTGAAGTTAAAGCTGAAATATGGGTGACATCAAAGATGAAGGTGAAGTGTCAGATCCTGTCGCCAGGGCTAGGGTTAGCATTAGTTGTAAGGTAAGGAGTATGGGGCAGATTGAGTGGCAGTAAGAGTTGTGATCTGACTCTGATGTGAAGGAAATGGCCAGAATGTGCTTCAGGATTATGGGGAGGAATGACAGAAGTCGATGCTGATGGTGGCGGTTCAGTGAAATTGGCCTGGGCTAGGGTTAGGGTTTCCTGTAAGGGAAAATCTATGCATATGTTACGGTGACGGAGAAAACTAGGGTTCAGTTCTGATGTGTGGACGAGTGTGAGATTGAGGCTCATGGTTAAGATGTGTCTCCTAGTTGGCACAAATGTTGAAGGCGAAGAATCTAGTCTAGTTCTCGGGCCTAGGGTTAGGGTTAGGTGTTCACTAAGATTTACAGTAACATAGAGTTACATTTAGAGTTTGCATCTGACCCTGATGTGAGGGCGATGGCCAGATTGAGCTTCAGGTTTATGGTGCGGCATGACAGACGTTGAAGTTGACTATGTCAGCTGAGGTAAAGTGGCCAGGGCTAGAGTTATGGTATTGTGTTCTGTGAGGTGTACAGGAAGGATAGGGGTATGGACAGACTTAGGGCTTATCTCTGATGTGAGGAGAAGTGCGAGATTGAGGTTCAGGATTACGGTGAAGTGTGGGTCATGCCAATGGTTACGGTGAAAGGACAGGTCCAAGATTCATGGCTAGGGTTAGGATTACTGCGTCGTTCTGTTCTACAGAAAGGACAAGTTAAGGATTAAGGTTAGGGTCCAGCTCTGATGTGAGTGCGAGTGTGAAATTGCGATTCAGTGTTGAGGAGGGCCCTGGGTGATGTCAATGGTGACGTTGTGTGGATAGGCCCAGGACTCAGTGCTAGGCTTAAAATTTTGTGTTCTCTCTGTTTTCCGGAGACATTAGCATTACGGAAAGTGTTAGGGTCTGGGTCTGATGCGACGGTAAGTGCAAGATGGTGGATCAGGTTTATGGTGAGGCATGGGTGACGTCAGTGGTCAAGTCGGGTGTCATAACCACGGGCCAGGGCTAGGGTAAGGGTTAGGTTTTTGGGAAACTGTAGAGGGATGGTATTGTTACATGTAGACTTAGGTCCTTCTCTTAAGTTAGGGCGAGTATACGATTCAGTTCCAGCATTACTGTGAGCCAAGGTTGATATCCAAGGTTATGGTGGATTTTAAGGAAACAGGTCCACGCTGGGGTTAGGGTTATGAAATCATTAAAGTGTATGGGGTTTACGAGAATAGAGCTCGATTTTGGATCCTACTCTGATGTGAGGGCGTAGGCCAGACTGATCTTGATCATCATGGTGTGGCATAGGTGACATCAATGCTGACGCTGAGGGTCCAGGTTAAGGGACCTTGGTTAGCGGTAGGGTTTTTGTAAGGAAATGTCTATGCAGAAGATATGGTTCTGGATATAATTAGGATGCAGTTTTGAAGTCAGGGCGAGTGTGAGGTCGAGTCACAGGGTTGAGGGAGTCATAGTTGATATCAATGGTGAAGGCGAAGTATCTGGTCCATGGCTCGGGTCTAGGGTTCCGTTTAGGTGTTCGATAAGGAGTACGGGTGAGATAGGTTTACAGTTAGATTCGGATCCATCTCTGATGTGAAGGCGAGCGCAAGATTGAGTTTCAGTTTTAAGGTGAGATGTGGGTGTCATGAATGCTTAAGTTGAAGTGTCAGATCCTGGCGCCAGGGATAGGGCTGGCATTAGTTGTAAGTTAAGGTGTATTGGGCTGACTGAGTGACAGTTAGAGATCTGATCCGTCTCCGATGTGAGGGCAATGGCCAGATTGATCTTCAGGATTATGGGGAGGAATGACAGACGTCAATGCTGATGGTGGCAGTTCAGTTAAAGGGGCCTGGGCTAGGTTTAGGGTTTCCTGTAAGGGAAAGTCTATGCATATGATACGGTTACGGAGAGAATTTGGGTTCAATTCTGATGTGAGTGCGAGGGTGAGATTGAGTCTCAGGGTAAAGATGTGGCTCCTAATCGGCAGCAATGTTGAAGTCAGAGTATCTAGTCCAGGGCTCGGGTCTAGGGTTAGGCTTAGGTGTTCAGTAAGATTTACAGGAACATAGAGTTACATTTAGAGTTCGAATCTGACCCTGATGTGAGGGCGATGGCCAGATTGAGCTTCATGTTTACTTTGCGGCATGACAGACGTTGCAGCTGATGGCGTCGTTTCAGGTAAAGTGGCCAGGGTTAGAGTTATGTTATTGTGCTCTGTGAGGTGTACAGGAAGGATAGGGTGATGGACAGACTTAGGGTGTTCTCTGATGTGAGGGCAAGTTCGAGATGGAGGTTCAGGTTTACGGTGAAGTGTGAATGATGCCAATGGTTACGGTGAAGGGTCAAGTAAAGAGTCATTTCTATTGTTGAGATTAAAGGGTCTTTCTGTTCTACAGAAAGGATAAGTTAAGGAATAGGGTTAGGTTCCAGCTCTGATGTGAGTGCGCTTCTGAAATTGCGATTCATTGTTGAGGAGGGCCCTGGGTGATGTCGAAGCTTACGTTGTGTGGATAGGCCCAGGATTCAGTGATAGGGTTAAAATTTTGTGTTCTCTCTGATTTCCAGAGACATTAGCATTACGGAAAGAGTTAGGTCCTGGGTCTGATGTGACGGGGAGAGCAACATGGTGGATCAGGATTATGGTGAGGCATGGGTGACATCAATGTTCCAGGTGAGCTGTCAGGACCACTGGCCAGGGCTAGGCTAAGCGTTAGGTTTTCGGTTAGGTGAAGAGAGAGGGTGTTTTCACATTTATACATATTGTCCTTCTCTTACGTTAGGGCGAATGTGCGATTCAGTTCCAGGATTACAGTGTGGCAAAGGTGATATCCATGATGAGGTTGGAGTTTCAGGCCACTGGTCCGCGCTAGGGTTAGGGTTATGTAATCGTTAAAGAGTATGGGTTGGACCGGGATACTTTTCGATTTGCATCCTACTCTGACGTGAGGGCGAAGGCCAGATTGATCTTCATCATCGTGGTGTGGCATCGGTGACATCAATGCTGACGCTGAGGGTACAGGTTAATAGACCTGGTTTAGGGATAAGATTTTCTGTAAGGAAAAGTCTATGCGGTACATATGGTTATGGACAGAATTAGAGAGCAGTTCTGAGGTCAGGGCGAGTGTGAGATTGAGTCGCAGGGTCAATGCAGTCACAGTTGATATCAACGGTGAAGGTGAATTATCTGTTCCAGGGTAGGGTGTACGGTTAGATTTAGGTGTTCGATAAGGAATACGGGTGTGATATGGTTACAGTTAGACTTCAGATCTATCTCTGATGTGTGGGAGAGTGCATGATTGAGGTTGAAGTTAAAGCTGAAATATGGGTGACATCAAAGATGAAGGTGAAGTGTCAGATCCTGTCGCCAGGGCTAGGGTTAGCATTAGTTGTAAGGTAAGGAGTATGGGGCAGATTGAGTGGCAGTAAGAGTTGTGATCTGACTCTGATGTGAAGGAAATGGCCAGAATGTGCTTCAGGATTATGGGGAGGAATGACAGAAGTCGATGCTGATGGTGGCGGTTCAGTGAAATTGGCCTGGGCTAGGGTTAGGGTTTCCTGTAAGGGAAAATCTATGCATATGTTACGGTGACGGAGAAAACTAGGGTTCAGTTCTGATGTGTGGACGAGTGTGAGATTGAGGCTCATGGTTAAGATGTGTCTCCTAGTTGGCACAAATGTTGAAGGCGAAGAATCTAGTCTAGTTCTCGGGCCTAGGGTTAGGGTTAGGTGTTCACTAAGATTTACAGTAACATAGAGTTACATTTAGAGTTTGCATCTGACCCTGATGTGAGGGCGATGGCCAGATTGAGCTTCAGGTTTATGGTGCGGCATGACAGACGTTGAAGTTGACTATGTCAGCTGAGGTAAAGTGGCCAGGGCTAGAGTTATGGTATTGTGTTCTGTGAGGTGTACAGGAAGGATAGGGGTATGGACAGACTTAGGGCTTATCTCTGATGTGAGGAGAAGTGCGAGATTGAGGTTCAGGATTACGGTGAAGTGTGGGTCATGCCAATGGTTACGGTGAAAGGACAGGTCCAAGATTCATGGCTAGGGTTAGGATTACTGCGTCGTTCTGTTCTACAGAAAGGACAAGTTAAGGATTAAGGTTAGGGTCCAGCTCTGATGTGAGTGCGAGTGTGAAATTGCGATTCAGTGTTGAGGAGGGCCCTGGGTGATGTCAATGGTGACGTTGTGTGGATAGGCCCAGGACTCAGTGCTAGGCTTAAAATTTTGTGTTCTCTCTGTTTTCCGGAGACATTAGCATTACGGAAAGTGTTAGGGTCTGGGTCTGATGCGACGGTAAGTGCAAGATGGTGGATCAGGTTTATGGTGAGGCATGGGTGACGTCAGTGGTCAAGTCGGGTGTCATAACCACGGGCCAGGGCTAGGGTAAGGGTTAGGTTTTTGGGAAACTGTAGAGGGATGGTATTGTTACATGTAGACTTAGGTCCTTCTCTTAAGTTAGGGCGAGTATACGATTCAGTTCCAGCATTACTGTGAGCCAAGGTTGATATCCAAGGTTATGGTGGATTTTAAGGAAACAGGTCCACGCTGGGGTTAGGGTTATGTAATCGTTAAAGTGTATGGGGTTTACGTGAATAGAGCTCGATTTTGGATCCTACTCTGATGTGAGGGCGTAGGCCAGACTGATCTTGATCATCATGGTGTGGCATAGGTGACATCAATGCTGACGCTGAGGGTCCAGGTTAAGGGACCTTGGTTAGCGGTAGGGTTTTTGTAAGGAAATGTCTATGCAGAAGATATGGTTCTGGATATAATTAGGGTGCAGTTTTGAAGTCAGGGCGAGTGTGAGGTCGAGTCACAGGGTTGAGGGAGTCATAGTTGATATCAATGGTGAAGGCGAAGTATCTGGTCCATGGCTCGGGTCTAGGGTTCCGTTTAGGTGTTCGATAAGGAGTACGGGTGAGATAGGTTTACAGTTAGATTCGGATCCATCTCTGATGTGAAGGCGAGCGCAAGATTGAGTTTCAGTTTTAAGGTGAGATGTGGGTGTCATGAATGCTTAAGTTGAAGTGTCAGATCCTGGCGCCAGGGATAGGGCTGGCATTAGTTGTAAGTTAAGGTGTATTGGGCTGACTGAGTGACAGTTAGAGATCTGATCCGTCTCCGATGTGAGGGCAATGGCCAGATTGATCTTCAGGATTATGGGGAGGAATGACAGACGTCAATGCTGATGGTGGCAGTTCAGTTAAAGGGGCCTGGGCTAGGTTTAGGGTTTCCTGTAAGGGAAAGTCTATGCATATGATACGGTTACGGA
Organism: Manis pentadactyla; assembly: GCF_030020395.1. NCBI lineage: Eukaryota > Metazoa > Chordata > Mammalia > Pholidota > Manidae > Manis > Manis pentadactyla. The sequence continues at coordinate 55,215,971 of NC_080019.1, forward strand.
GAGAATTTGGGTTCAATTCTGATGTGAGTGCGAGGGTGAGATTGAGTCTCAGGGTAAAGATGTGGCTCCTAATCGGCAGCAATGTTGAAGTCAGAGTATCTAGTCCAGGGCTCGGGTCTAGGGTTAGGCTTAGGTGTTCAGTAAGATTTACAGGAACATAGAGTTACATTTAGAGTTCGAATCTGACCCTGATGTGAGGGCGATGGCCAGATTGAGCTTCATGTTTACTTTGCGGCATGACAGACGTTGCAGCTGATGGCGTCGTTTCAGGTAAAGTGGCCAGGGTTAGAGTTATGTTATTGTGCTCTGTGAGGTGTACAGGAAGGATAGGGTGATGGACAGACTTAGGGTGTTCTCTGATGTGAGGGCAAGTTCGAGATGGAGGTTCAGGTTTACGGTGAAGTGTGAATGATGCCAATGGTTACGGTGAAGGGTCAAGTAAAGAGTCATTTCTATTGTTGAGATTAAAGGGTCTTTCTGTTCTACAGAAAGGATAAGTTAAGGAATAGGGTTAGGTTCCAGCTCTGATGTGAGTGCGCTTCTGAAATTGCGATTCATTGTTGAGGAGGGCCCTGGGTGATGTCGAAGCTTACGTTGTGTGGATAGGCCCAGGATTCAGTGATAGGGTTAAAATTTTGTGTTCTCTCTGATTTCCAGAGACATTAGCATTACGGAAAGAGTTAGGTCCTGGGTCTGATGTGACGGGGAGAGCAACATGGTGGATCAGGATTATGGTGAGGCATGGGTGACATCAATGTTCCAGGTGAGCTGTCAGGACCACTGGCCAGGGCTAGGCTAAGCGTTAGGTTTTCGGTTAGGTGAAGAGAGAGGGTGTTTTCACATTTATACATATTGTCCTTCTCTTACGTTAGGGCGAATGTGCGATTCAGTTCCAGGATTACAGTGTGGCAAAGGTGATATCCATGATGAGGTTGGAGTTTCAGGCCACTGGTCCGCGCTAGGGTTAGGGTTATGTAATCGTTAAAGAGTATGGGTTGGACCGGGATACTTATCGATTTGCATCCTACTCTGACGTGAGGGCGAAGGCCAGATTGATCTTCATCATCGTGGTGTGGCATCGGTGACATCAATGCTGACGCTGAGGGTACAGGTTAATAGACCTGGTTTAGGGATAAGATTTTCTGTAAGGAAAAGTCTATGCGGTACATATGGTTATGGACAGAATTAGAGAGCAGTTCTGAGGTCAGGGCGAGTGTGAGATTGAGTCGCAGGGTCAATGCAGTCACAGTTGATATCAACGGTGAAGGTGAATTATCTGTTCCAGGGTAGGGTGTACGGTTAGATTTAGGTGTTCGATAAGGAATACGGGTGTGATATGGTTACAGTTAGACTTCAGATCTATCTCTGATGTGTGGGAGAGTGCATGATTGAGGTTGAAGTTAAAGCTGAAATATGGGTGACATCAAAGATGAAGGTGAAGTGTCAGATCCTGTCGCCAGGGCTAGGGTTAGCATTAGTTGTAAGGTAAGGAGTATGGGGCAGATTGAGTGGCAGTAAGAGTTGTGATCTGACTCTGATGTGAAGGAAATGGCCAGAATGTGCTTCAGGATTATGGGGAGGAATGACAGAAGTCGATGCTGATGGTGGCGGTTCAGTGAAATTGGCCTGGGCTAGGGTTAGGGTTTCCTGTAAGGGAAAATCTATGCATATGTTACGGTGACGGAGAAAACTAGGGTTCAGTTCTGATGTGTGGACGAGTGTGAGATTGAGGCTCATGGTTAAGATGTGTCTCCTAGTTGGCACAAATGTTGAAGGCGAAGAATCTAGTCTAGTTCTCGGGCCTAGGGTTAGGGTTAGGTGTTCACTAAGATTTACAGTAACATAGAGTTACATTTAGAGTTTGCATCTGACCCTGATGTGAGGGCGATGGCCAGATTGAGCTTCAGGTTTATGGTGCGGCATGACAGACGTTGAAGTTGACTATGTCAGCTGAGGTAAAGTGGCCAGGGCTAGAGTTATGGTATTGTGTTCTGTGAGGTGTACAGGAAGGATAGGGGTATGGACAGACTTAGGGCTTATCTCTGATGTGAGGAGAAGTGCGAGATTGAGGTTCAGGATTACGGTGAAGTGTGGGTCATGCCAATGGTTACGGTGAAAGGACAGGTCCAAGATTCATGGCTAGGGTTAGGATTACTGCGTCGTTCTGTTCTACAGAAAGGACAAGTTAAGGATTAAGGTTAGGGTCCAGCTCTGATGTGAGTGCGAGTGTGAAATTGCGATTCAGTGTTGAGGAGGGCCCTGGGTGATGTCAATGGTGACGTTGTGTGGATAGGCCCAGGACTCAGTGCTAGGCTTAAAATTTTGTGTTCTCTCTGTTTTCCGGAGACATTAGCATTACGGAAAGTGTTAGGGTCTGGGTCTGATGCGACGGTAAGTGCAAGATGGTGGATCAGGTTTATGGTGAGGCATGGGTGACGTCAGTGGTCAAGTCGGGTGTCATAACCACGGGCCAGGGCTAGGGTAAGGGTTAGGTTTTTGGGAAACTGTAGAGGGATGGTATTGTTACATGTAGACTTAGGTCCTTCTCTTAAGTTAGGGCGAGTATACGATTCAGTTCCAGCATTACTGTGAGCCAAGGTTGATATCCAAGGTTATGGTGGATTTTAAGGAAACAGGTCCACGCTGGGGTTAGGGTTATGTAATCGTTAAAGTGTATGGGGTTTACGTGAATAGAGCTCGATTTTGGATCCTACTCTGATGTGAGGGCGTAGGCCAGACTGATCTTGATCATCATGGTGTGGCATAGGTGACATCAATGCTGACGCTGAGGGTCCAGGTTAAGGGACCTTGGTTAGCGGTAGGGTTTTTGTAAGGAAATGTCTATGCAGAAGATATGGTTCTGGATATAATTAGGGTGCAGTTTTGAAGTCAGGGCGAGTGTGAGGTCGAGTCACAGGGTTGAGGGAGTCATAGTTGATATCAATGGTGAAGGCGAAGTATCTGGTCCATGGCTCGGGTCTAGGGTTCCGTTTAGGTGTTCGATAAGGAGTACGGGTGAGATAGGTTTACAGTTAGATTCGGATCCATCTCTGATGTGAAGGCGAGCGCAAGATTGAGTTTCAGTTTTAAGGTGAGATGTGGGTGTCATGAATGCTTAAGTTGAAGTGTCAGATCCTGGCGCCAGGGATAGGGCTGGCATTAGTTGTAAGTTAAGGTGTATTGGGCTGACTGAGTGACAGTTAGAGATCTGATCCGTCTCCGATGTGAGGGCAATGGCCAGATTGATCTTCAGGATTATGGGGAGGAATGACAGACGTCAATGCTGATGGTGGCAGTTCAGTTAAAGGGGCCTGGGCTAGGTTTAGGGTTTCCTGTAAGGGAAAGTCTATGCATATGATACGGTTACGGAGAGAATTTGGGTTCAATTCTGATGTGAGTGCGAGGGTGAGATTGAGTCTCAGGGTAAAGATGTGGCTCCTAATCGGCAGCAATGTTGAAGTCAGAGTATCTAGTCCAGGGCTCGGGTCTAGGGTTAGGCTTAGGTGTTCAGTAAGATTTACAGGAACATAGAGTTACATTTAGAGTTCGAATCTGACCCTGATGTGAGGGCGATGGCCAGATTGAGCTTCATGTTTACTTTGCGGCATGACAGACGTTGCAGCTGATGGCGTCATTTCAGGTAAAGTGGCCAGGGTTAGAGTTATTTTTTTGTGCTCTGTGAGGTGTACAGGAAGGATAGGGTGATGGACAGACTTAGGGTGTTCTCTGATGTGAGGGCAAGTTCGAGATGGAGGTTCAGGTTTACGGTGAAGTGTGAATGATGCCAATGGTTACGGTGAAGGGTCAAGTAAAGAGTCATTTCTATTGTTGAGATTAAAGGGTCTTTCTGTTCTACAGAAAGGATAAGTTAAGGAATAGGGTTAGGTTCCAGCTCTGATGTGAGTGCGCTTCTGAAATTGCGATTCATTGTTGAGGAGGGCCCTGGGTGATGTCGAAGCTTACGTTGTGTGGATAGGCCCAGGATTCAGTGATAGGGTTAAAATTTTGTGTTCTCTCTGATTTCCAGAGACATTAGCATTACGGAAAGAGTTAGGTCCTGGGTCTGATGTGACGGGGAGAGCAACATGGTGGATCAGGATTATGGTGAGGCATGGGTGACATCAATGTTCCAGGTGAGCTGTCAGGACCACTGGCCAGGGCTAGGCTAAGCGTTAGGTTTTCGGTTAGGTGAAGAGAGAGGGTGTTTTCACATTTATACATATTGTCCTTCTCTTACGTTAGGGCGAATGTGCGATTCAGTTCCAGGATTACAGTGTGGCAAAGGTGATATCCATGATGAGGTTGGAGTTTCAGGCCACTGGTCCGCGCTAGGGTTAGGGTTATGTAATCGTTAAAGAGTATGGGTTGGACCGGGATACTTTTCGATTTGCATCCTACTCTGACGTGAGGGCGAAGGCCAGATTGATCTTCATCATCGTGGTGTGGCATCGGTGACATCAATGCTGACGCTGAGGGTACAGGTTAATAGACCTGGTTTAGGGATAAGATTTTCTGTAAGGAAAAGTCTATGCGGTACATATGGTTATGGACAGAATTAGAGAGCAGTTCTGAGGTCAGGGCGAGTGTGAGATTGAGTCGCAGGGTCAATGCAGTCACAGTTGATATCAACGGTGAAGGTGAATTATCTGTTCCAGGGTAGGGTGTACGGTTAGATTTAGGTGTTCGATAAGGAATACGGGTGTGATATGGTTACAGTTAGACTTCAGATCTATCTCTGATGTGTGGGAGAGTGCATGATTGAGGTTGAAGTTAAAGCTGAAATATGGGTGACATCAAAGATGAAGGTGAAGTGTCAGATCCTGTCGCCAGGGCTAGGGTTAGCATTAGTTGTAAGGTAAGGAGTATGGGGCAGATTGAGTGGCAGTAAGAGTTGTGATCTGACTCTGATGTGAAGGAAATGGCCAGAATGTGCTTCAGGATTATGGGGAGGAATGACAGAAGTCGATGCTGATGGTGGCGGTTCAGTGAAATTGGCCTGGGCTAGGGTTAGGGTTTCCTGTAAGGGAAAATCTATGCATATGTTACGGTGACGGAGAAAACTAGGGTTCAGTTCTGATGTGTGGACGAGTGTGAGATTGAGGCTCATGGTTAAGATGTGTCTCCTAGTTGGCACAAATGTTGAAGGCGAAGAATCTAGTCTAGTTCTCGGGCCTAGGGTTAGGGTTAGGTGTTCACTAAGATTTACAGTAACATAGAGTTACATTTAGAGTTTGCATCTGACCCTGATGTGAGGGCGATGGCCAGATTGAGCTTCAGGTTTATGGTGCGGCATGACAGACGTTGAAGTTGACTATGTCAGCTGAGGTAAAGTGGCCAGGGCTAGAGTTATGGTATTGTGTTCTGTGAGGTGTACAGGAAGGATAGGGGTATGGACAGACTTAGGGCTTATCTCTGATGTGAGGAGAAGTGCGAGATTGAGGTTCAGGATTACGGTGAAGTGTGGGTCATGCCAATGGTTACGGTGAAAGGACAGGTCCAAGATTCATGGCTAGGGTTAGGATTACTGCGTCGTTCTGTTCTACAGAAAGGACAAGTTAAGGATTAAGGTTAGGGTCCAGCTCTGATGTGAGTGCGAGTGTGAAATTGCGATTCAGTGTTGAGGAGGGCCCTGGGTGATGTCAATGGTGACGTTGTGTGGATAGGCCCAGGACTCAGTGCTAGGCTTAAAATTTTGTGTTCTCTCTGTTTTCCGGAGACATTAGCATTACGGAAAGTGTTAGGGTCTGGGTCTGATGCGACGGTAAGTGCAAGATGGTGGATCAGGTTTATGGTGAGGCATGGGTGACGTCAGTGGTCAAGTCGGGTGTCATAACCACGGGCCAGGGCTAGGGTAAGGGTTAGGTTTTTGGGAAACTGTAGAGGGATGGTATTGTTACATGTAGACTTAGGTCCTTCTCTTAAGTTAGGGCGAGTATACGATTCAGTTCCAGCATTACTGTGAGCCAAGGTTGATATCCAAGGTTATGGTGGATTTTAAGGAAACAGGTCCACGCTGGGGTTAGGGTTATGAAATCATTAAAGTGTATGGGGTTTACGAGAATAGAGCTCGATTTTGGATCCTACTCTGATGTGAGGGCGTAGGCCAGACTGATCTTGATCATCATGGTGTGGCATAGGTGACATCAATGCTGACGCTGAGGGTCCAGGTTAAGGGACCTTGGTTAGCGGTAGGGTTTTTGTAAGGAAATGTCTATGCAGAAGATATGGTTCTGGATATAATTAGGATGCAGTTTTGAAGTCAGGGCGAGTGTGAGGTCGAGTCACAGGGTTGAGGGAGTCATAGTTGATATCAATGGTGAAGGCGAAGTATCTGGTCCATGGCTCGGGTCTAGGGTTCCGTTTAGGTGTTCGATAAGGAGTACGGGTGAGATAGGTTTACAGTTAGATTCGGATCCATCTCTGATGTGAAGGCGAGCGCAAGATTGAGTTTCAGTTTTAAGGTGAGATGTGGGTGTCATGAATGCTTAAGTTGAAGTGTCAGATCCTGGCGCCAGGGATAGGGCTGGCATTAGTTGTAAGTTAAGGTGTATTGGGCTGACTGAGTGACAGTTAGAGATCTGATCCGTCTCCGATGTGAGGGCAATGGCCAGATTGATCTTCAGGATTATGGGGAGGAATGACAGACGTCAATGCTGATGGTGGCAGTTCAGTTAAAGGGGCCTGGGCTAGGTTTAGGGTTTCCTGTAAGGGAAAGTCTATGCATATGATACGGTTACGGAGAGAATTTGGGTTCAATTCTGATGTGAGTGCGAGGGTGAGATTGAGTCTCAGGGTAAAGATGTGGCTCCTAATCGGCAGCAATGTTGAAGTCAGAGTATCTAGTCCAGGGCTCGGGTCTAGGGTTAGGCTTAGGTGTTCAGTAAGATTTACAGGAACATAGAGTTACATTTAGAGTTCGAATCTGACCCTGATGTGAGGGCGATGGCCAGATTGAGCTTCATGTTTACTTTGCGGCATGACAGACGTTGCAGCTGATGGCGTCGTTTCAGGTAAAGTGGCCAGGGTTAGAGTTATGTTATTGTGCTCTGTGAGGTGTACAGGAAGGATAGGGTGATGGACAGACTTAGGGTGTTCTCTGATGTGAGGGCAAGTTCGAGATGGAGGTTCAGGTTTACGGTGAAGTGTGAATGATGCCAATGGTTACGGTGAAGGGTCAAGTAAAGAGTCATTTCTATTGTTGAGATTAAAGGGTCTTTCTGTTCTACAGAAAGGATAAGTTAAGGAATAGGGTTAGGTTCCAGCTCTGATGTGAGTGCGCTTCTGAAATTGCGATTCATTGTTGAGGAGGGCCCTGGGTGATGTCGAAGCTTACGTTGTGTGGATAGGCCCAGGATTCAGTGATAGGGTTAAAATTTTGTGTTCTCTCTGATTTCCAGAGACATTAGCATTACGGAAAGAGTTAGGTCCTGGGTCTGATGTGACGGGGAGAGCAACATGGTGGATCAGGATTATGGTGAGGCATGGGTGACATCAATGTTCCAGGTGAGCTGTCAGGACCACTGGCCAGGGCTAGGCTAAGCGTTAGGTTTTCGGTTAGGTGAAGAGAGAGGGTGTTTTCACATTTATACATATTGTCCTTCTCTTACGTTAGGGCGAATGTGCGATTCAGTTCCAGGATTACAGTGTGGCAAAGGTGATATCCATGATGAGGTTGGAGTTTCAGGCCACTGGTCCGCGCTAGGGTTAGGGTTATGTAATCGTTAAAGAGTATGGGTTGGACCGGGATACTTTTCGATTTGCATCCTACTCTGACGTGAGGGCGAAGGCCAGATTGATCTTCATCATCGTGGTGTGGCATCGGTGACATCAATGCTGACGCTGAGGGTACAGGTTAATAGACCTGGTTTAGGGATAAGATTTTCTGTAAGGAAAAGTCTATGCGGTACATATGGTTATGGACAGAATTAGAGAGCAGTTCTGAGGTCAGGGCGAGTGTGAGATTGAGTCGCAGGGTCAATGCAGTCACAGTTGATATCAACGGTGAAGGTGAATTATCTGTTCCAGGGTAGGGTGTACGGTTAGATTTAGGTGTTCGATAAGGAATACGGGTGTGATATGGTTACAGTTAGACTTCAGATCTATCTCTGATGTGTGGGAGAGTGCATGATTGAGGTTGAAGTTAAAGCTGAAATATAGGTGACATCAAAGATGAAGGTGAAGTGTCAGATCCTGTCTCCAGGGCTAGGGTTAGCATTAGTTGTAAGGTAAGGAGTATGGGGCAGATTGAGTGGCAGTAAGAGTTGTGATCTGACTCTGATGTGAAGGAAATGGCCAGAATGTGCTTCAGGATTATGGGGAGGAATGACAGAAGTCGATGCTGATGGTGGCGGTTCAGTGAAATTGGCCTGGGCTAGGGTTAGGGTTTCCTGTAAGGGAAAATCTATGCATATGTTACGGTGACGGAGAAAACTAGGGTTCAGTTCTGATGTGTGGACGAGTGTGAGATTGAGGCTCATGGTTAAGATGTGTCTCCTAGTTGGCACAAATGTTGAAGGCGAAGAATCTAGTCTAGTTCTCGGGCCTAGGGTTAGGGTTAGGTGTTCACTAAGATTTACAGTAACATAGAGTTACATTTAGAGTTTGCATCTGACCCTGATGTGAGGGCGATGGCCAGATTGAGCTTCAGGTTTATGGTGCGGCATGACAGACGTTGAAGTTGACTATGTCAGCTCAGGTAAAGTGGCCAGGGCTAGAGTTATGGTATTGTGTTCTGTGAGGTGTACAGGAAGGATATTGGTATGGACAGACTTAGGGCTGGTCTCTGATGTGAGGGCAAGTGCGAGATTGAGGTTCAGGATTACGGTGAAGTGTGGGTCATGCCAATGGTTACGGTGAAAGGACAGGTCCAAGATTCATGGCTAGGGTTAGGATTACTGCGTCGTTCTGTTCTACAGAAAGGACAAGTTAAGGATTAAGGTTAGGGTCCAGCTCTGATGTGAGTGCGAGTGTGAAATTGCGATTCAGTGTTGAGGAGGGCCCTGGGTGATGTCAATGGTGACGTTGTGTGGATAGGCCCAGGACTCAGTGCTAGGCTTAAAATTTTGTGTTCTCTCTGTTTTCCGGAGACATTAGCATTACGGAAAGTGTTAGGGTCTGGGTCTGATGCGACGGTAAGTGCAAGATGGTGGATCAGGTTTATGGTGAGGCATCGGTGACGTCAGTGGTCAAGTCGGGTGTCATAACCACGGGCCAGGGCTAGGGTAAGGGTTAGGTTTTTGGGAAACTGTAGAGGGATGGTATTGTTACATGTAGACTTAGGTCCTTCTCTTAAGTTAGGGCGAGTATACGATTCAGTTCCAGCATTACTGTGAGCCAAGGTTGATATCCAAGGTTATGGTGGATTTTAAGGAAACAGGTCCACGCTGGGGTTAGGGTTATGTAATCGTTAAAGTGTATGGGGTTTACGTGAATAGAGCTCGATTTTGGATCCTACTCTGATGTGAGGGCGTAGGCCAGACTGATCTTGATCATCATGGTGTGGCATAGGTGACATCAATGCTGACGCTGAGGGTCCAGGTTAAGGGACCTTGGTTAGCGGTAGGGTTTTTGTAAGGAAATGTCTATGCAGAAGATATGGTTCTGGATATAATTAGGTTGCAGTTTTGAAGTCAGGGCGAGTGTGAGGTCGAGTCACAGGGTTGAGGGAGTCATAGTTGATATCAATGGTGAAGGCGAAGTATCTGGTCCATGGCTCGGGTCTAGGGTTCCGTTTAGGTGTTCGATAAGGAGTACGGGTGAGATAGGTTTACAGTTAGATTCGGATCCATCTCTGATGTGAAGGCGAGCGCAAGATTGAGTTTCAGTTTTAAGGTGAGATGTGGGTGTCATGAATGCTTAAGTTGAAGTGTCAGATCCTGGCGCCAGGGATAGGGCTGGCATTAGTTGTAAGTTAAGGTGTATTGGGCTGACTGAGTGACAGTTAGAGATCTGATCCGTCTCCGATGTGAGGGCAATGGCCAGATTGATCTTCAGGATTATGGGGAGGAATGACAGACGTCAATGCTGATGGTGGCAGTTCAGTTAAAGGGGCCTGGGCTAGGTTTAGGGTTTCCTGTAAGGGAAAGTCTATGCATATGATACGGTTACGGAGAGAATTTGGGTTCAATTCTGATGTGAGTGCGAGGGTGAGATTGAGTCTCAGGGTAAAGATGTGGCTCCTAATCGGCAGCAATGTTGAAGTCAGAGTATCTAGTCCAGGGCTCGGGTCTAGGGTTAGGCTTAGGTGTTCAGTAAGATTTACAGGAACATAGAGTTACATTTAGAGTTCGAATCTGACCCTGATGTGAGGGCGATGGCCAGATTGAGCTTCATGTTTACTTTGCGGCATGACAGACGTTGCAGCTGATGGCGTCGTTTCAGGTAAAGTGGCCAGGGTTAGAGTTATGTTATTGTGCTCTGTGAGGTGTACAGGAAGGATAGGGTGATGGACAGACTTAGGGTGTTCTCTGATGTGAGGGCAAGTTCGAGATGGAGGTTCAGGTTTACGGTGAAGTGTGAATGATGCCAATGGTTACGGTGAAGGGTCAAGTAAAGAGTCATTTCTATTGTTGAGATTAAAGGGTCTTTCTGTTCTACAGAAAGGATAAGTTAAGGAATAGGGTTAGGTTCCAGCTCTGATGTGAGTGCGCTTCTGAAATTGCGATTCATTGTTGAGGAGGGCCCTGGGTGATGTCGAAGCTTACGTTGTGTGGATAGGCCCAGGATTCAGTGATAGGGTTAAAATTTTGTGTTCTCTCTGATTTCCAGAGACATTAGCATTACGGAAAGAGTTAGGTCCTGGGTCTGATGTGACGGGGAGAGCAACATGGTGGATCAGGATTATGGTGAGGCATGGGTGACATCAATGTTCCAGGTGAGCTGTCAGGACCACTGGCCAGGGCTAGGCTAAGCGTTAGGTTTTCGGTTAGGTGAAGAGAGAGGGTGTTTTCACATTTATACATATTGTCCTTCTCTTACGTTAGGGCGAATGTGCGATTCAGTTCCAGGATTACAGTGTGGCAAAGGTGATATCCATGATGAGGTTGGAGTTTCAGGCCACTGGTCCGCGCTAGGGTTAGGGTTATGTAATCGTTAAAGAGTATGGGTTGGACCGGGATACTTTTCGATTTGCATCCTACTCTGACGTGAGGGCGAAGGCCAGATTGATCTTCATCATCGTGGTGTGGCATCGGTGACATCAATGCTGACGCTGAGGGTACAGGTTAATAGACCTGGTTTAGGGATAAGATTTTCTGTAAGGAAAAGTCTATGCGGTACATATGGTTATGGACAGAATTAGAGAGCAGTTCTGAGGTCAGGGCGAGTGTGAGATTGAGTCGCAGGGTCAATGCAGTCACAGTTGATATCAACGGTGAAGGTGAATTATCTGTTCCAGGGTAGGGTGTACGGTTAGATTTAGGTGTTCGATAAGGAATACGGGTGTGATATGGTTACAGTTAGACTTCAGATCTATCTCTGATGTGTGGGAGAGTGCATGATTGAGGTTGAAGTTAAAGCTGAAATATGGGTGACATCAAAGATGAAGGTGAAGTGTCAGATCCTGTCGCCAGGGCTAGGGTTAGCATTAGTTGTAAGGTAAGGAGTATGGGGCAGATTGAGTGGCAGTAAGAGTTGTGATCTGACTCTGATGTGAAGGAAATGGCCAGAATGTGCTTCAGGATTATGGGGAGGAATGACAGAAGTCGATGCTGATGGTGGCGGTTCAGTGAAATTGGCCTGGGCTAGGGTTAGGGTTTCCTGTAAGGGAAAATCTATGCATATGTTACGGTGACGGAGAAAACTAGGGTTCAGTTCTGATGTGTGGACGAGTGTGAGATTGAGGCTCATGGTTAAGATGTGTCTCCTAGTTGGCACAAATGTTGAAGGCGAAGAATCTAGTCTAGTTCTCGGGCCTAGGGTTAGGGTTAGGTGTTCACTAAGATTTACAGTAACATAGAGTTACATTTAGAGTTTGCATCTGACCCTGATGTGAGGGCGATGGCCAGATTGAGCTTCAGGTTTATGGTGCGGCATGACAGACGTTGAAGTTGACTATGTCAGCTGAGGTAAAGTGGCCAGGGCTAGAGTTATGGTATTGTGTTCTGTGAGGTGTACAGGAAGGATAGGGGTATGGACAGACTTAGGGCTTATCTCTGATGTGAGGAGAAGTGCGAGATTGAGGTTCAGGATTACGGTGAAGTGTGGGTCATGCCAATGGTTACGGTGAAAGGACAGGTCCAAGATTCATGGCTAGGGTTAGGATTACTGCGTCGTTCTGTTCTACAGAAAGGACAAGTTAAGGATTAAGGTTAGGGTCCAGCTCTGATGTGAGTGCGAGTGTGAAATTGCGATTCAGTGTTGAGGAGGGCCCTGGGTGATGTCAATGGTGACGTTGTGTGGATAGGCCCAGGACTCAGTGCTAGGCTTAAAATTTTGTGTTCTCTCTGTTTTCCGGAGACATTAGCATTACGGAAAGTGTTAGGGTCTGGGTCTGATGCGACGGTAAGTGCAAGATGGTGGATCAGGTTTATGGTGAGGCATGGGTGACGTCAGTGGTCAAGTCGGGTGTCATAACCACGGGCCAGGGCTAGGGTAAGGGTTAGGTTTTTGGGAAACTGTAGAGGGATGGTATTGTTACATGTAGACTTAGGTCCTTCTCTTAAGTTAGGGCGAGTATACGATTCAGTTCCAGCATTACTGTGAGCCAAGGTTGATATCCAAGGTTATGGTGGATTTTAAGGAAACAGGTCCACGCTGGGGTTAGGGTTATGTAATCGTTAAAGTGTATGGGGTTTACGTGAATAGAGCTCGATTTTGGATCCTATTCTGATGTGAATGCGTAGGCCAGACTGATCTTGATCATCATGGTGTGGCATAGGTGACATCAATGCTGACGCTGAGGGTCCAGGTTAAGGGACCTTGGTTAGCGGTAGGGTTTTTGTAAGGAAATGTCTATGCAGAAGATGTGGTTCTGGATATAATTAGGATGCAGTTTTGAAGTCAGGGCGAGTGTGAGGTCGAGTCACAGGGTTGAGGGAGTCATAGTTGATATCAATGGTGAAGGCGAAGTATCTGGTCCATGGCTCGGGTCTAGGGTTCCGTTTAGGTGTTCGATAAGGAGTACGGGTGAGATAGGTTTACAGTTAGATTCGGATCCATCTCTGATGTGAAGGCGAGCGCAAGATTGAGTTTCAGTTTTAAGGTGAGATGTGGGTGTCATGAATGCTTAAGTTGAAGTGTCAGATCCTGGCGCCAGGGATAGGGCTGGCATTAGTTGTAAGTTAAGGTGTATTGGGCTGACTGAGTGACAGTTAGAGATCTGATCCGTCTCCGATGTGAGGGCAATGGCCAGATTGATCTTCAGGATTATGGGGAGGAATGACAGACGTCAATGCTGATGGTGGCAGTTCAGTTAAAGGGGCCTGGGCTAGGTTTAGGGTTTCCTGTAAGGGAAAGTCTATGCATATGATACGGTTACGGAGAGAATTTGGGTTCAATTCTGATGTGAGTGCGAGGGTGAGATTGAGTCTCAGGGTAAAGATGTGGCTCCTAATCGGCAGCAATGTTGAAGTCAGAGTATCTAGTCCAGGGCTCGGGTCTAGGGTTAGGCTTAGGTGTTCAGTAAGATTTACAGGAACATAGAGTTACATTTAGAGTTCGAATCTGACCCTGATGTGAGGGCGATGGCCAGATTGAGCTTCATGTTTACTTTGCGGCATGACAGACGTTGCAGCTGATGGCGTCGTTTCAGGTAAAGTGGCCAGGGTTAGAGTTATGTTATTGTGCTCTGTGAGGTGTACAGGAAGGATAGGGTGATGGACAGACTTAGGGTGTTCTCTGATGTGAGGGCAAGTTCGAGATGGAGGTTCAGGTTTACGGTGAAGTGTGAATGATGCCAATGGTTACGGTGAAGGGTCAAGTAAAGAGTCATTTCTATTGTTGAGATTAAAGGGTCTTTCTGTTCTACAGAAAGGATAAGTTAAGGAATAGGGTTAGGTTCCAGCTCTGATGTGAGTGCGCTTCTGAAATTGCGATTCATTGTTGAGGAGGGCCCTGGGTGATGTCGAAGCTTACGTTGTGTGGATAGGCCCAGGATTCAGTGATAGGGTTAAAATTTTGTGTTCTCTCTGATTTCCAGAGACATTAGCATTACGGAAAGAGTTAGGACCTAGGTCTGATGTGACGAGGAGAGCAACATGGTGGATCAGGATTATGGTGAGGCATGGGTGACATCAATGTTCCAGGTGAGCTGTCAGGACCACTGGCCAGGGCTAGGCTAAGCGTTAGGTTTTCGGTTAGGTGAAGAGAGAGGGTGTTTTCACATTTATACATATTGTCCTTCTCTTACGTTAGGGCGAATGTGCGATTCAGTTCCAGGATTACAGTGTGGCAAAGGTGATATCCATGATGAGGTTGGAGTTTCAGGCCACTGGTCCGCGCTAGGGTTAGGGTTATGTAATCGTTAAAGAGTATGGGTTGGACCGGGATACTTTTCGATTTGCATCCTACTCTGACGTGAGGGCGAAGGCCAGATTGATCTTCATCATCATGGTGTGGCATCGGTGACATCAATGCTGACGCTGAGGGTACAGGTTAATAGACCTGGTTTAGGGATAAGATTTTCTGTAAGGAAAAGTCTATGCGGTACATATGGTTATGGACAGAATTAGAGAGCAGTTCTGAGGTCAGGGCGAGTGTGAGATTGAGTCGCAGGGTCAATGCAGTCACAGTTGATATCAACGGTGAAGGTGAATTATCTGTTCCAGGGTAGGGTGTACGGTTAGATTTAGGTGTTCGATAAGGAATACGGGTGTGATATGGTTACAGTTAGACTTCAGATCTATCTCTGATGTGTGGGAGAGTGCATGATTGAGGTTGAAGTTAAAGCTGAAATATGGGTGACATCAAAGATGAAGGTGAAGTGTCAGATCCTGTCGCCAGGGCTAGGGTTAGCATTAGTTGTAAGGTAAGGAGTATGGGGCAGATTGAGTGGCAGTAAGAGTTGTGATCTGACTCTGATGTGAAGGAAATGGCCAGAATGTGCTTCAGGATTATGGGGAGGAATGACAGAAGTCGATGCTGATGGTGGCGGTTCAGTGAAATTGGCCTGGGCTAGGGTTAGGGTTTCCTGTAAGGGAAAATCTATGCATATGTTACGGTGACGGAGAAAACTAGGGTTCAGTTCTGATGTGTGGACGAGTGTGAGATTGAGGCTCATGGTTAAGATGTGTCTCCTAGTTGGCACAAATGTTGAAGGCGAGAGAATCTAGTCTAGTTCTCGGGCCTAGGGTTAGGGTTAGGTGTTCACTAAGATTTACAGTAACATAGAGTTACATTTAGAGTTTGCATCTGACCCTGATGTGAGGGCGATGGCCAGATTGAGCTTCAGGTTTATGGTGCGGCATGACAGACGTTGAAGTTGACTATGTCAGCTGAGGTAAAGTGGCCAGGGCTAGAGTTATGGTATTGTGTTCTGTGAGGTGTACAGGAAGGATAGGGGTATGGACAGACTTAGGGCTTATCTCTGATGTGAGGAGAAGTGCGAGATTGAGGTTCAGGATTACGGTGAAGTGTGGGTCATGCCAATGGTTACGGTGAAAGGACAGGTCCAAGATTCATGGCTAGGGTTAGGATTACTGCATCGTTCTGTTCTACAGAAAGGACAAGTTAAGGATTAAGGTTAGGGTCCAGCTCTGATGTGAGTGCGAGTGTGAAATTGCGATTCAGTGTTGAGGAGGGCCCTGGGTGATGTCAATGGTGACGTTGTGTGGATAGGCCCAGGACTCAGTGCTAGGCTTAAAATTTTGTGTTCTCTCTGTTTTCCGGAGACATTAGCATTACGGAAAGTGTTAGGGTCTGGGTCTGATGCGACGGTAAGTGCAAGATGGTGGATCAGGTTTATGGTGAGGCATGGGTGACGTCAGTGGTCAAGTCGGGTGTCATAACCACGGGCCAGGGCTAGGGTAAGGGTTAGGTTTTTGGGAAACTGTAGAGGGATGGTATTGTTACATGTAGACTTAGGTCCTTCTCTTAAGTTAGGGCGAGTATACGATTCAGTTCCAGCATTACTGTGAGCCAAGGTTGATATCCAAGGTTATGGTGGATTTTAAGGAAACAGGTCCACGCTGGGGTTAGGGTTATGTAATCGTTAAAGTGTATGGGGTTTACGTGAATAGAGCTCGATTTTGGATCCTACTCTGATGTGAGGGCGTAGGCCAGACTGATCTTGATCATCATGGTGTGGCATAGGTGACATCAATGCTGACGCTGAGGGTCCAGGTTAAGGGACCTTGGTTAGCGGTAGGGTTTTTGTAAGGAAATGTCTATGCAGAAGATGTGGTTCTGGATATAATTAGGATGCAGTTTTGAAGTCAGGGCGAGTGTGAGGTCGAGTCACAGGGTTGAGGGAGTCATAGTTGATATCAATGGTGAAGGCGAAGTATCTGGTCCATGGCTCGGGTCTAGGGTTCCGTTTAGGTGTTCGATAAGGAGTACGGGTGAGATAGGTTTACAGTTAGATTCGGATCCATCTCTGATGTGAAGGCGAGCGCAAGATTGAGTTTCAGTTTTAAGGTGAGATGTGGGTGTCATGAATGCTTAAGTTGAAGTGTCAGATCCTGGCGCCAGGGATAGGGCTGGCATTAGTTGTAAGTTAAGGTGTATTGGGCTGACTGAGTGACAGTTAGAGATCTGATCCGTCTCCGATGTGAGGGCAATGGCCAGATTGATCTTCAGGATTATGGGGAGGAATGACAGACGTCAATGCTGATGGTGGCAGTTCAGTTAAAGGGGCCTGGGCTAGGTTTAGGGTTTCCTGTAAGGGAAAGTCTATGCATATGATACGGTTACGGAGAGAATTTGGGTTCAATTCTGATGTGAGTGCGAGGGTGAGATTGAGTCTCAGGGTAAAGATGTGGCTCCTAATCGGCAGCAATGTTGAAGTCAGAGTATCTAGTCCAGGGCTCGGGTCTAGGGTTAGGCTTAGGTGTTCAGTAAGATTTACAGGAACATAGAGTTACATTTAGAGTTCGAATCTGACCCTGATGTGAGGGCGATGGCCAGATTGAGCTTCATGTTTACTTTGCGGCATGACAGACGTTGCAGCTGATGGCGTCGTTTCAGGTAAAGTGGCCAGGGTTAGAGTTATGTTATTGTGCTCTGTGAGGTGTACAGGAAGGATAGGGTGATGGACAGACTTAGGGTGTTCTCTGATGTGAGGGCAAGTTCGAGATGGAGGTTCAGGTTTACGGTGAAGTGTGAATGATGCCAATGGTTACGGTGAAGGGTCAAGTAAAGAGTCATTTCTATTGTTGAGATTAAAGGGTCTTTCTGTTCTACAGAAAGGATAAGTTAAGGAATAGGGTTAGGTTCCAGCTCTGATGTGAGTGCGCTTCTGAAATTGCGATTCATTGTTGAGGAGGGCCCTGGGTGATGTCGAAGCTTACGTTGTGTGGATAGGCCCAGGATTCAGTGATAGGGTTAAAATTTTGTGTTCTCTCTGATTTCCAGAGACATTAGCATTACGGAAAGAGTTAGGACCTAGGTCTGATGTGACGAGGAGAGCAACATGGTGGATCAGGATTATGGTGAGGCATGGGTGACATCAATGTTCCAGGTGAGCTGTCAGGACCACTGGCCAGGGCTAGGCTAAGCGTTAGGTTTTCGGTTAGGTGAAGAGAGAGGGTGTTTTCACATTTATACATATTGTCCTTCTCTTACGTTAGGGCGAATGTGCGATTCAGTTCCAGGATTACAGTGTGGCAAAGGTGATATCCATGATGAGGTTGGAGTTTCAGGCCACTGGTCCGCGCTAGGGTTAGGGTTATGTAATCGTTAAAGAGTATGGGTTGGACCGGGATACTTTTCGATTTGCATCCTACTCTGACGTGAGGGCGAAGGCCAGATTGATCTTCATCATCATGGTGTGGCATCGGTGACATCAATGCTGACGCTGAGGGTACAGGTTAATAGACCTGGTTTAGGGATAAGATTTTCTGTAAGGAAAAGTCTATGCGGTACATATGGTTATGGACAGAATTAGAGAGCAGTTCTGAGGTCAGGGCGAGTGTGAGATTGAGTCGCAGGGTCAATGCAGTCACAGTTGATATCAACGGTGAAGGTGAATTATCTGTTCCAGGGTAGGGTGTACGGTTAGATTTAGGTGTTCGATAAGGAATACGGGTGTGATATGGTTACAGTTAGACTTCAGATCTATCTCTGATGTGTGGGAGAGTGCATGATTGAGGTTGAAGTTAAAGCTGAAATATGGGTGACATCAAAGATGAAGGTGAAGTGTCAGATCCTGTCGCCAGGGCTAGGGTTAGCATTAGTTGTAAGGTAAGGAGTATGGGGCAGATTGAGTGGCAGTAAGAGTTGTGATCTGACTCTGATGTGAAGGAAATGGCCAGAATGTGCTTCAGGATTATGGGGAGGAATGACAGAAGTCGATGCTGATGGTGGCGGTTCAGTGAAATTGGCCTGGGCTAGGGTTAGGGTTTCCTGTAAGGGAAAATCTATGCATATGTTACGGTGACGGAGAAAACTAGGGTTCAGTTCTGATGTGTGGACGAGTGTGAGATTGAGGCTCATGGTTAAGATGTGTCTCCTAGTTGGCACAAATGTTGAAGGCGAAGAATCTAGTCTAGTTCTCGGGCCTAGGGTTAGGGTTAGGTGTTCACTAAGATTTACAGTAACATAGAGTTACATTTAGAGTTTGCATCTGACCCTGATGTGAGGGCGATGGCCAGATTGAGCTTCAGGTTTATGGTGCGGCATGACAGACGTTGAAGTTGACTATGTCAGCTGAGGTAAAGTGGCCAGGGCTAGAGTTATGGTATTGTGTTCTGTGAGGTGTACAGGAAGGATAGGGGTATGGACAGACTTAGGGCTTATCTCTGATGTGAGGAGAAGTGCGAGATTGAGGTTCAGGATTACGGTGAAGTGTGGGTCATGCCAATGGTTACGGTGAAAGGACAGGTCCAAGATTCATGGCTAGGGTTAGGATTACTGCGTCGTTCTGTTGTACAGAAAGGACAAGTTAAGGATTAAGGTTAGGGTCCAGCTCTGATGTGAGTGCGAGTGTGAAATTGCGATTCAGTGTTGAGGAGGGCCCTGGGTGATGTCAATGGTGACGTTGTGTGGATAGGCCCAGGACTCAGTGCTAGGCTTAAAATTTTGTGTTCTCTCTGTTTTCCGGAGACATTAGCATTACGGAAAGTGTTAGGGTCTGGGTCTGATGCGACGGTAAGTGCAAGATGGTGGATCAGGTTTATGGTGAGGCATGGGTGACGTCAGTGGTCAAGTCGGGTGTCATAACCACGGGCCAGGGCTAGGGTAAGGGTTAGGTTTTTGGGAAACTGTAGAGGGATGGTATTGTTACATGTAGACTTAGGTCCTTCTCTTAAGTTAGGGCGAGTATACGATTCAGTTCCAGCATTACTGTGAGCCAAGGTTGATATCCAAGGTTATGGTGGATTTTAAGGAAACAGGTCCACGCTGGGGTTAGGGTTATGTAATCGTTAAAGTGTATGGGGTTTACGTGAATAGAGCTCGATTTTGGATCCTACTCTGATGTGAGGGCGTAGGCCAGACTGATCTTGATCATCATGGTGTGGCATAGGTGACATCAATGCTGACGCTGAGGGTCCAGGTTAAGGGACCTTGGTTAGCGGTAGGGTTTTTGTAAGGAAATGTCTATGCAGAAGATGTGGTTCTGGATATAATTAGGATGCAGTTTTGAAGTCAGGGCGAGTGTGAGGTCGAGTCACAGGGTTGAGGGAGTCATAGTTGATATCAATGGTGAAGGCGAAGTATCTGGTCCATGGCTCGGGTCTAGGGTTCCGTTTAGGTGTTCGATAAGGAGTACGGGTGAGATAGGTTTACAGTTAGATTCGGATCCATCTCTGATGTGAAGGCGAGCGCAAGATTGAGTTTCAGTTTTAAGGTGAGATGTGGGTGTCATGAATGCTTAAGTTGAAGTGTCAGATCCTGGCGCCAGGGATAGGGCTGGCATTAGTTGTAAGTTAAGGTGTATTGGGCTGACTGAGTGACAGTTAGAGATCTGATCCGTCTCCGATGTGAGGGCAATGGCCAGATTGATCTTCAGGATTATGGGGAGGAATGACAGACGTCAATGCTGATGGTGGCAGTTCAGTTAAAGGGGCCTGGGCTAGGTTTAGGGTTTCCTGTAAGGGAAAGTCTATGCATATGATACGGTTACGGAGAGAATTTGGGTTCAATTCTGATGTGAGTGCGAGGGTGAGATTGAGTCTCAGGGTAAAGATGTGGCTCCTAATCGGCAGCAATGTTGAAGTCAGAGTATCTAGTCCAGGGCTCGGGTCTAGGGTTAGGCTTAGGTGTTCAGTAAGATTTACAGGAACATAGAGTTACATTTAGAGTTCGAATCTGACCCTGATGTGAGGGCGATGGCCAGATTGAGCTTCATGTTTACTTTGCGGCATGACAGACGTTGCAGCTGATGGCGTCGTTTCAGGTAAAGTGGCCAGGGTTAGAGTTATGTTATTGTGCTCTGTGAGGTGTACAGGAAGGATAGGGTGATGGACAGACTTAGGGTGTTCTCTGATGTGAGGGCAAGTTCGAGATGGAGGTTCAGGTTTACGGTGAAGTGTGAATGATGCCAATGGTTACGGTGAAGGGTCAAGTAAAGAGTCATTTCTATTGTTGAGATTAAAGGGTCTTTCTGTTCTACAGAAAGGATAAGTTAAGGAATAGGGTTAGGTTCCAGCTCTGATGTGAGTGCGCTTCTGAAATTGCGATTCATTGTTGAGGAGGGCCCTGGGTGATGTCGAAGCTTACGTTGTGTGGATAGGCCCAGGATTCAGTGATAGGGTTAAAATTTTGTGTTCTCTCTGATTTCCAGAGACATTAGCATTACGGAAAGAGTTAGGACCTAGGTCTGATGTGACGAGGAGAGCAACATGGTGGATCAGGATTATGGTGAGGCATGGGTGACATCAATGTTCCAGGTGAGCTGTCAGGACCACTGGCCAGGGCTAGGCTAAGCGTTAGGTTTTCGGTTAGGTGAAGAGAGAGGGTGTTTTCACATTTATACATATTGTCCTTCTCTTACGTTAGGGCGAATGTGCGATTCAGTTCCAGGATTACAGTGTGGCAAAGGTGATATCCATGATGAGGTTGGAGTTTCAGGCCACTGGTCCGCGCTAGGGTTAGGGTTATGTAATCGTTAAAGAGTATGGGTTGGACCGGGATACTTTTCGATTTGCATCCTACTCTGACGTGAGGGCGAAGGCCAGATTGATCTTCATCATCGTGGTGTGGCATCGGTGACATCAATGCTGACGCTGAGGGTACAGGTTAATAGACCTGGTTTAGGGATAAGATTTTCTGTAAGGAAAAGTCTATGCGGTACATATGGTTATGGACAGAATTAGAGAGCAGTTCTGAGGTCAGGGCGAGTGTGAGATTGAGTCGCAGGGTCAATGCAGTCACAGTTGATATCAACGGTGAAGGTGAATTATCTGTTCCAGGGTAGGGTGTACGGTTAGATTTAGGTGTTCGATAAGGAATACGGGTGTGATATGGTTACAGTTAGACTTCAGATCTATCTCTGATGTGTGGGAGAGTGCATGATTGAGGTTGAAGTTAAAGCTGAAATATGGGTGACATCAAAGATGAAGGTGAAGTGTCAGATCCTGTCGCCAGGGCTAGGGTTAGCATTAGTTGTAAGGTAAGGAGTATGGGGCAGATTGAGTGGCAGTAAGAGTTGTGATCTGACTCTGATGTGAAGGAAATGGCCAGAATGTGCTTCAGGATTATGGGGAGGAATGACAGAAGTCGATGCTGATGGTGGCGGTTCAGTGAAATTGGCCTGGGCTAGGGTTAGGGTTTCCTGTAAGGGAAAATCTATGCATATGTTACGGTGACGGAGAAAACTAGGGTTCAGTTCTGATGTGTGGACGAGTGTGAGATTGAGGCTCATGGTTAAGATGTGTCTCCTAGTTGGCACAAATGTTGAAGGCGAAGAATCTAGTCTAGTTCTCGGGCCTAGGGTTAGGGTTAGGTGTTCACTAAGATTTACAGTAACATAGAGTTACATTTAGAGTTTGCATCTGACCCTGATGTGAGGGCGATGGCCAGATTGAGCTTCAGGTTTATGGTGCGGCATGACAGACGTTGAAGTTGACTATGTCAGCTGAGGTAAAGTGGCCAGGGCTAGAGTTATGGTATTGTGTTCTGTGAGGTGTACAGGAAGGATAGGGGTATGGACAGACTTAGGGCTTATCTCTGATGTGAGGAGAAGTGCGAGATTGAGGTTCAGGATTACGGTGAAGTGTGGGTCATGCCAATGGTTACGGTGAAAGGACAGGTCCAAGATTCATGGCTAGGGTTAGGATTACTGCGTCGTTCTGTTGTACAGAAAGGACAAGTTAAGGATTAAGGTTAGGGTCCAGCTCTGATGTGAGTGCGAGTGTGAAATTGCGATTCAGTGTTGAGGAGGGCCCTGGGTGATGTCAATGGTGACGTTGTGTGGATAGGCCCAGGACTCAGTGCTAGGCTTAAAATTTTGTGTTCTCTCTGTTTTCCGGAGACATTAGCATTACGGAAAGTGTTAGGGTCTGGGTCTGATGCGACGGTAAGTGCAAGATGGTGGATCAGGTTTATGGTGAGGCATGGGTGACGTCAGTGGTCAAGTCGGGTGTCATAACCACGGGCCAGGGCTAGGGTAAGGGTTAGGTTTTTGGGAAACTGTAGAGGGATGGTATTGTTACATGTAGACTTAGGTCCTTCTCTTAAGTTAGGGCGAGTATACGATTCAGTTCCAGCATTACTGTGAGCCAAGGTTGATATCCAAGGTTATGGTGGATTTTAAGGAAACAGGTCCACGCTGGGGTTAGGGTTATGTAATCGTTAAAGTGTATGGGGTTTACGTGAATAGAGCTCGATTTTGGATCCTACTCTGATGTGAGGGCGTAGGCCAGACTGATCTTGATCATCATGGTGTGGCATAGGTGACATCAATGCTGACGCTGAGGGTCCAGGTTAAGGGACCTTGGTTAGCGGTAGGGTTTTTGTAAGGAAATGTCTATGCAGAAGATATGGTTCTGGATATAATTAGGGTGCAGTTTTGAAGTCAGGGCGAGTGTGAGGTCGAGTCACAGGGTTGAGGGAGTCATAGTTGATATCAATGGTGAAGGCGAAGTATCTGGTCCATGGCTCGGGTCTAGGGTTCCGTTTAGGTGTTCGATAAGGAGTACGGGTGAGATAGGTTTACAGTTAGATTCGGATCCATCTCTGATGTGAAGGCGAGCGCAAGATTGAGTTTCAGTTTTAAGGTGAGATGTGGGTGTCATGAATGCTTAAGTTGAAGTGTCAGATCCTGGCGCCAGGGATAGGGCTGGCATTAGTTGTAAGTTAAGGTGTATTGGGCTGACTGAGTGACAGTTAGAGATCTGATCCGTCTCCGATGTGAGGGCAATGGCCAGATTGATCTTCAGGATTATGGGGAGGAATGACAGACGTCAATGCTGATGGTGGCAGTTCAGTTAAAGGGGCCTGGGCTAGGTTTAGGGTTTCCTGTAAGGGAAAGTCTATGCATATGATACGGTTACGGAGAGAATTTGGGTTCAATTCTGATGTGAGTGCGAGGGTGAGATTGAGGCTCATGGTTAAGATGTGGCTCCTAATCGGCAGCAATGTTGAAGTCAGAGTATCTAGTCCAGGGCTCGGGTCTAGGGTTAGGCTTAGGTGTTCAGTAAGATTTACAGGAACATAGAGTTACATTTAGAGTTCGAATCTGACCCTGATGTGAGGGCGATGGCCAGATTGAGCTTCATGTTTACTTTGCGGCATGACAGACGTTGCAGCTGATGGCGTCGTTTCAGGTAAAGTGGCCAGGGTTAGAGTTATGTTATTGTGCTCTGTGAGGTGTACAGGAAGGATAGGGTGATGGACAGACTTAGGGTGTTCTCTGATGTGAGGGCAAGTTCGAGATGGAGGTTCAGGTTTACGGTGAAGTGTGAATGATGCCAATGGTTACGGTGAAGGGTCAAGTAAAGAGTCATTTCTATTGTTGAGATTAAAGGGTCTTTCTGTTCTACAGAAAGGATAAGTTAAGGAATAGGGTTAGGTTCCAGCTCTGATGTGAGTGCGCTTCTGAAATTGCGATTCATTGTTGAGGAGGGCCCTGGGTGATGTCGAAGCTTACGTTGTGTGGATAGGCCCAGGATTCAGTGATAGGGTTAAAATTTTGTGTTCTCTCTGATTTCCAGAGACATTAGCATTACGGAAAGAGTTAGGTCCTGGGTCTGATGTGACGGGGAGAGCAACATGGTGGATCAGGATTATGGTGACGCATGGGTGACATCAATGTTCCAGGTGAGCTGTCAGGACCACTGGCCAGGGCTAGGCTAAGCGTTAGGTTTTCGGTTAGGTGAAGAGAGAGGGTGTTTTCACATTTATACATATTGTCCTTCTCTTACGTTAGGGCAAATGTGCGATTCAGTTCCAGGATTACAGTGTGGCAAAGGTGATATCCATGATGAGGTTGGAGTTTCAGGCCACTGGTCCGCGCTAGGGTTAGGGTTATGTAATCGTTAAAGAGTATGGGTTGGACCGGGATACTTTTCGATTTGCATCCTACTCTGACGTGAGGGCGAAGGCCAGATTGATCTTCATCATCGTGGTGTGGCATCGGTGACATCAATGCTGATGCTGAGGGTACAGGTTAATAGACCTGGTTTAGGGATAAGATTTTCTGTAAGGAAAAGTCTATGCGGTACATATGGTTATGGACAGAATTAGAGAGCAGTTCTGAGGTCAGGGCGAGTGTGAGATTGAGTCGCAGGGTCAATGCAGTCACAGTTGATATCAACGGTGAAGGTGAATTATCTGTTCCAGGGTAGGGTGTACGGTTAGATTTAGGTGTTCGATAAGGAATACGGGTGTGATATGGTTACAGTTAGACTTCAGATCTATCTCTGATGTGTGGGAGAGTGCATGATTGAGGTTGAAGTTAAAGCTGAAATATGGGTGACATCAAAGATGAAGGTGAAGTGTCAGATCCTGTCGCCAGGGCTAGGGTTAGCATTAGTTGTAAGGTAAGGAGTATGGGGCAGATTGAGTGGCAGTAAGAGTTGTGATCTGACTCTGATGTGAAGGAAATGGCCAGAATGTGCTTCAGGATTATGGGGAGGAATGACAGAAGTCGATGCTGATGGTGGCGGTTCAGTGAAATTGGCCTGGGCTAGGGTTAGGGTTTCCTGTAAGGGAAAATCTATGCATATGTTACGGTGACGGAGAAAACTAGGGTTCAGTTCTGATGTGTGGACGAGTGTGAGATTGAGGCTCATGGTTAAGATGTGTCTCCTAGTTGGCACAAATGTTGAAGGCGAAGAATCTAGTCTAGTTCTCGGGCCTAGGGTTAGGGTTAGGTGTTCACTAAGATTTACAGTAACATAGAGTTACATTTAGAGTTTGCATCTGACCCTGATGTGAGGGCGATGGCCAGATTGAGCTTCAGGTTTATGGTGCGGCATGACAGACGTTGAAGTTGACTATGTCAGCTGAGGTAAAGTGGCCAGGGCTAGAGTTATGGTATTGTGTTCTGTGAGGTGTACAGGAAGGATAGGGGTATGGACAGACTTAGGGCTTATCTCTGATGTGAGGAGAAGTGCGAGATTGAGGTTCAGGATTACGGTGAAGTGTGGGTCATGCCAATGGTTACGGTGAAAGGACAGGTCCAAGATTCATGGCTAGGGTTAGGATTACTGCGTCGTTCTGTTCTACAGAAAGGACAAGTTAAGGATTAAGGTTAGGGTCCAGCTCTGATGTGAGTGCGAGTGTGAAATTGCGATTCAGTGTTGAGGAGGGCCCTGGGTGATGTCAATGGTGACGTTGTGTGGATAGGCCCAGGACTCAGTGCTAGGCTTAAAATTTTGTGTTCTCTCTGTTTTCCGGAGACATTAGCATTACGGAAAGTGTTAGGGTCTGGGTCTGATGCGACGGTAAGTGCAAGATGGTGGATCAGGTTTATGGTGAGGCATGGGTGACGTCAGTGGTCAAGTCGGGTGTCATAACCACGGGCCAGGGCTAGGGTAAGGGTTAGGTTTTTGGGAAACTGTAGAGGGATGGTATTGTTACATGTAGACTTAGGTCCTTCTCTTAAGTTAGGGCGAGTATACGATTCAGTTCCAGCATTACTGTGAGCCAAGGTTGATATCCAAGGTTATGGTGGATTTTAAGGAAACAGGTCCACGCTGGGGTTAGGGTTATGTAATCGTTAAAGTGTATGGGGTTTACGTGAATAGAGCTCGATTTTGGATCCTACTCTGATGTGAGGGCGTAGGCCAGACTGATCTTGATCATCATGGTGTGGCATAGGTGACATCAATGCTGACGCTGAGGGTCCAGGTTAAGGGACCTTGGTTAGCGGTAGGGTTTTTGTAAGGAAATGTCTATGCAGAAGATATGGTTCTGGATATAATTAGGGTGCAGTTTTGAAGTCAGGGCGAGTGTGAGGTCGAGTCACAGGGTTGAGGGAGTCATAGTTGATATCAATGGTGAAGGCGAAGTATCTGGTCCATGGCTCGGGTCTAGGGTTCCGTTTAGGTGTTCGATAAGGAGTACGGGTGAGATAGGTTTACAGTTAGATTCGGATCCATCTCTGATGTGAAGGCGAGCGCAAGATTGAGTTTCAGTTTTAAGGTGAGATGTGGGTGTCATGAATGCTTAAGTTGAAGTGTCAGATCCTGGCGCCAGGGATAGGGCTGGCATTAGTTGTAAGTTAAGGTGTATTGGGCTGACTGAGTGACAGTTAGAGATCTGATCCGTCTCCGATGTGAGGGCAATGGCCAGATTGATCTTCAGGATTATGGGGAGGAATGACAGACGTCAATGCTGATGGTGGCAGTTCAGTTAAAGGGGCCTGGGCTAGGTTTAGGGTTTCCTGTAAGGGAAAGTCTATGCATATGATACGGTTACGGAGAGAATTTGGGTTCAATTCTGATGTGAGTGCGAGGGTGAGATTGAGGCTCATGGTTAAGATGTGGCTCCTAATCGGCAGCAATGTTGAAGTCAGAGTATCTAGTCCAGGGCTCGGGTCTAGGGTTAGGCTTAGGTGTTCAGTAAGATTTACAGGAACATAGAGTTACATTTAGAGTTCGAATCTGACCCTGATGTGAGGGCGATGGCCAGATTGAGCTTCATGTTTACTTTGCGGCATGACAGACGTTGCAGCTGATGGCGTCGTTTCAGGTAAAGTGGCCAGGGTTAGAGTTATGTTATTGTGCTCTGTGAGGTGTACAGGAAGGATAGGGTGATGGACAGACTTAGGGTGTTCTCTGATGTGAGGGCAAGTTCGAGATGGAGGTTCAGGTTTACGGTGAAGTGTGAATGATGCCAATGGTTACGGTGAAGGGTCAAGTAAAGAGTCATTTCTATTGTTGAGATTAAAGGGTCTTTCTGTTCTACAGAAAGGATAAGTTAAGGAATAGGGTTAGGTTCCAGCTCTGATGTGAGTGCGCTTCTGAAATTGCGATTCATTGTTGAGGAGGGCCCTGGGTGATGTCGAAGCTTACGTTGTGTGGATAGGCCCAGGATTCAGTGATAGGGTTAAAATTTTGTGTTCTCTCTGATTTCCAGAGACATTAGCATTACGGAAAGAGTTAGGTCCTGGGTCTGATGTGACGGGGAGAGCAACATGGTGGATCAGGATTATGGTGACGCATGGGTGACATCAATGTTCCAGGTGAGCTGTCAGGACCACTGGCCAGGGCTAGGCTAAGCGTTAGGTTTTCGGTTAGGTGAAGAGAGAGGGTGTTTTCACATTTATACATATTGTCCTTCTCTTACGTTAGGGCGAATGTGCGATTCAGTTCCAGGATTACAGTGTGGCAAAGGTGATATCCATGATGAGGTTGGAGTTTCAGGCCACTGGTCCGCGCTAGGGTTAGGGTTATGTAATCGTTAAAGAGTATGGGTTGGACCGGGATACTTTTCGATTTGCATCCTACTCTGACGTGAGGGCGAAGGCCAGATTGATCTTCATCATCGTGGTGTGGCATCGGTGACATCAATGCTGACGCTGAGGGTACAGGTTAATAGACCTGGTTTAGGGATAAGATTTTCTGTAAGGAAAAGTCTATGCGGTACATATGGTTATGGACAGAATTAGAGAGCAGTTCTGAGGTCAGGGCGAGTGTGAGATTGAGTCGCAGGGTCAATGCAGTCACAGTTGATATCAACGGTGAAGGTGAATTATCTGTTCCAGGGTAGGGTGTACGGTTAGATTTAGGTGTTCGATAAGGAATACGGGTGTGATATGGTTACAGTTAGACTTCAGATCTATCTCTGATGTGTGGGAGAGTGCATGATTGAGGTTGAAGTTAAAGCTGAAATATGGGTGACATCAAAGATGAAGGTGAAGTGTCAGATCCTGTCGCCAGGGCTAGGGTTAGCATTAGTTGTAAGGTAAGGAGTATGGGGCAGATTGAGTGGCAGTAAGAGTTGTGATCTGACTCTGATGTGAAGGAAATGGCCAGAATGTGCTTCAGGATTATGGGGAGGAATGACAGAAGTCGATGCTGATGGTGGCGGTTCAGTGAAATTGGCCTGGGCTAGGGTTAGGGTTTCCTGTAAGGGAAAATCTATGCATATGTTACGGTGACGGAGAAAACTAGGGTTCAGTTCTGATGTGTGGACGAGTGTGAGATTGAGGCTCATGGTTAAGATGTGTCTCCTAGTTGGCACAAATGTTGAAGGCGAAGAATCTAGTCTAGTTCTCGGGCCTAGGGTTAGGGTTAGGTGTTCACTAAGATTTACAGTAACATAGAGTTACATTTAGAGTTTGCATCTGACCCTGATGTGAGGGCGATGGCCAGATTGAGCTTCAGGTTTATGGTGCGGCATGACAGACGTTGAAGTTGACTATGTCAGCTGAGGTAAAGTGGCCAGGGCTAGAGTTATGGTATTGTGTTCTGTGAGGTGTACAGGAAGGATAGGGGTATGGACAGACTTAGGGCTTATCTCTGATGTGAGGAGAAGTGCGAGATTGAGGTTCAGGATTACGGTGAAGTGTGGGTCATGCCAATGGTTACGGTGAAAGGACAGGTCCAAGATTCATGGCTAGGGTTAGGATTACTGCGTCGTTCTGTTCTACAGAAAGGACAAGTTAAGGATTAAGGTTAGGGTCCAGCTCTGATGTGAGTGCGAGTGTGAAATTGCGATTCAGTGTTGAGGAGGGCCCTGGGTGATGTCAATGGTGACGTTGTGTGGATAGGCCCAGGACTCAGTGCTAGGCTTAAAATTTTGTGTTCTCTCTGTTTTCCGGAGACATTAGCATTACGGAAAGTGTTAGGGTCTGGGTCTGATGCGACGGTAAGTGCAAGATGGTGGATCAGGTTTATGGTGAGGCATGGGTGACGTCAGTGGTCAAGTCGGGTGTCATAACCACGGGCCAGGGCTAGGGTAAGGGTTAGGTTTTTGGGAAACTGTAGAGGGATGGTATTGTTACATGTAGACTTAGGTCCTTCTCTTAAGTTAGGGCGAGTATACGATTCAGTTCCAGCATTACTGTGAGCCAAGGTTGATATCCAAGGTTATGGTGGATTTTAAGGAAACAGGTCCACGCTGGGGTTAGGGTTATGTAATCGTTAAAGTGTATGGGGTTTACGTGAATAGAGCTCGATTTTGGATCCTACTCTGATGTGAGGGCGTAGGCCAGACTGATCTTGATCATCATGGTGTGGCATAGGTGACATCAATGCTGACGCTGAGGGTCCAGGTTAAGGGACCTTGGTTAGCGGTAGGGTTTTTGTAAGGAAATGTCTATGCAGAAGATATGGTTCTGGATATAATTAGGGTGCAGTTTTGAAGTCAGGGCGAGTGTGAGGTCGAGTCACAGGGTTGAGGGAGTCATAGTTGATATCAATGGTGAAGGCGAAGTATCTGGTCCATGGCTCGGGTCTAGGGTTCCGTTTAGGTGTTCGATAAGGAGTACGGGTGAGATAGGTTTACAGTTAGATTCGGATCCATCTCTGATGTGAAGGCGAGCGCAAGATTGAGTTTCAGTTTTAAGGTGAGATGTGGGTGTCATGAATGCTTAAGTTGAAGTGTCAGATCCTGGCGCCAGGGATAGGGCTGGCATTAGTTGTAAGTTAAGGTGTATTGGGCTGACTGAGTGACAGTTAGAGATCTGATCCGTCTCCGATGTGAGGGCAATGGCCAGATTGATCTTCAGGATTATGGGGAGGAATGACAGACGTCAATGCTGATGGTGGCAGTTCAGTTAAAGGGGCCTGGGCTAGGTTTAGGGTTTCCTGTAAGGGAAAGTCTATGCATATGATACGGTTACGGAGAGAATTTGGGTTCAATTCTGATGTGAGTGCGAGGGTGAGATTGAGGCTCATGGTTAAGATGTGGCTCCTAATCGGCAGCAATGTTGAAGTCAGAGTATCTAGTCCAGGGCTCGGGTCTAGGGTTAGGCTTAGGTGTTCAGTAAGATTTACAGGAACATAGAGTTACATTTAGAGTTCGAATCTGACCCTGATGTGAGGGCGATGGCCAGATTGAGCTTCATGTTTACTTTGCGGCATGACAGACGTTGCAGCTGATGGCGTCGTTTCAGGTAAAGTGGCCAGGGTTAGAGTTATGTTATTGTGCTCTGTGAGGTGTACAGGAAGGATAGGGTGATGGACAGACTTAGGGTGTTCTCTGATGTGAGGGCAAGTTCGAGATGGAGGTTCAGGTTTACGGTGAAGTGTGAATGATGCCAATGGTTACGGTGAAGGGTCAAGTAAAGAGTCATTTCTATTGTTGAGATTAAAGGGTCTTTCTGTTCTACAGAAAGGATAAGTTAAGGAATAGGGTTAGGTTCCAGCTCTGATGTGAGTGCGCTTCTGAAATTGCGATTCATTGTTGAGGAGGGCCCTGGGTGATGTCGAAGCTTACGTTGTGTGGATAGGCCCAGGATTCAGTGATAGGGTTAAAATTTTGTGTTCTCTCTGATTTCCAGAGACATTAGCATTACGGAAAGAGTTAGGTCCTGGGTCTGATGTGACGGGGAGAGCAACATGGTGGATCAGGATTATGGTGACGCATGGGTGACATCAATGTTCCAGGTGAGCTGTCAGGACCACTGGCCAGGGCTAGGCTAAGCGTTAGGTTTTCGGTTAGGTGAAGAGAGAGGGTGTTTTCACATTTATACATATTGTCCTTCTCTTACGTTAGGGCGAATGTGCGATTCAGTTCCAGGATTACAGTGTGGCAAAGGTGATATCCATGATGAGGTTGGAGTTTCAGGCCACTGGTCCGCGCTAGGGTTAGGGTTATGTAATCGTTAAAGAGTATGGGTTGGACCGGGATACTTTTCGATTTGCATCCTACTCTGACGTGAGGGCGAAGGCCAGATTGATCTTCATCATCGTGGTGTGGCATCGGTGACATCAATGCTGACGCTGAGGGTACAGGTTAATAGACCTGGTTTAGGGATAAGATTTTCTGTAAGGAAAAGTCTATGCGGTACATATGGTTATGGACAGAATTAGAGAGCAGTTCTGAGGTCAGGGCGAGTGTGAGATTGAGTCGCAGGGTCAATGCAGTCACAGTTGATATCAACGGTGAAGGTGAATTATCTGTTCCAGGGTAGGGTGTACGGTTAGATTTAGGTGTTCGATAAGGAATACGGGTGTGATATGGTTACAGTTAGACTTCAGATCTATCTCTGATGTGTGGGAGAGTGCATGATTGAGGTTGAAGTTAAAGCTGAAATATGGGTGACATCAAAGATGAAGGTGAAGTGTCAGATCCTGTCGCCAGGGCTAGGGTTAGCATTAGTTGTAAGGTAAGGAGTATGGGGCAGATTGAGTGGCAGTAAGAGTTGTGATCTGACTCTGATGTGAAGGAAATGGCCAGAATGTGCTTCAGGATTATGGGGAGGAATGACAGAAGTCGATGCTGATGGTGGCGGTTCAGTGAAATTGGCCTGGGCTAGGGTTAGGGTTTCCTGTAAGGGAAAATCTATGCATATGTTACGGTGACGGAGAAAACTAGGGTTCAGTTCTGATGTGTGGACGAGTGTGAGATTGAGGCTCATGGTTAAGATGTGTCTCCTAGTTGGCACAAATGTTGAAGGCGAAGAATCTAGTCTAGTTCTCGGGCCTAGGGTTAGGGTTAGGTGTTCACTAAGATTTACAGTAACATAGAGTTACATTTAGAGTTTGCATCTGACCCTGATGTGAGGGCGATGGCCAGATTGAGCTTCAGGTTTATGGTGCGGCATGACAGACGTTGAAGTTGACTATGTCAGCTGAGGTAAAGTGGCCAGGGCTAGAGTTATGGTATTGTGTTCTGTGAGGTGTACAGGAAGGATAGGGGTATGGACAGACTTAGGGCTTATCTCTGATGTGAGGAGAAGTGCGAGATTGAGGTTCAGGATTACGGTGAAGTGTGGGTCATGCCAATGGTTACGGTGAAAGGACAGGTCCAAGATTCATGGCTAGGGTTAGGATTACTGCGTCGTTCTGTTCTACAGAAAGGACAAGTTAAGGATTAAGGTTAGGGTCCAGCTCTGATGTGAGTGCGAGTGTGAAATTGCGATTCAGTGTTGAGGAGGGCCCTGGGTGATGTCAATGGTGACGTTGTGTGGATAGGCCCAGGACTCAGTGCTAGGCTTAAAATTTTGTGTTCTCTCTGTTTTCCGGAGACATTAGCATTACGGAAAGTGTTAGGGTCTGGGTCTGATGCGACGGTAAGTGCAAGATGGTGGATCAGGTTTATGGTGAGGCATGGGTGACGTCAGTGGTCAAGTCGGGTGTCATAACCACGGGCCAGGGCTAGGGTAAGGGTTAGGTTTTTGGGAAACTGTAGAGGGATGGTATTGTTACATGTAGACTTAGGTCCTTCTCTTAAGTTAGGGCGAGTATACGATTCAGTTCCAGCATTACTGTGAGCCAAGGTTGATATCCAAGGTTATGGTGGATTTTAAGGAAACAGGTCCACGCTGGGGTTAGGGTTATGTAATCGTTAAAGTGTATGGGGTTTACGTGAATAGAGCTCGATTTTGGATCCTACTCTGATGTGAGGGCGTAGGCCAGACTGATCTTGATCATCATGGTGTGGCATAGGTGACATCAATGCTGACGCTGAGGGTCCAGGTTAAGGGACCTTGGTTAGCGGTAGGGTTTTTGTAAGGAAATGTCTATGCAGAAGATATGGTTCTGGATATAATTAGGGTGCAGTTTTGAAGTCAGGGCGAGTGTGAGGTCGAGTCACAGGGTTGAGGGAGTCATAGTTGATATCAATGGTGAAGGCGAAGTATCTGGTCCATGGCTCGGGTCTAGGGTTCCGTTTAGGTGTTCGATAAGGAGTACGGGTGAGATAGGTTTACAGTTAGATTCGGATCCATCTCTGATGTGAAGGCGAGCGCAAGATTGAGTTTCAGTTTTAAGGTGAGATGTGGGTGTCATGAATGCTTAAGTTGAAGTGTCAGATCCTGGCGCCAGGGATAGGGCTGGCATTAGTTGTAAGTTAAGGTGTATTGGGCTGACTGAGTGACAGTTAGAGATCTGATCCGTCTCCGATGTGAGGGCAATGGCCAGATTGATCTTCAGGATTATGGGGAGGAATGACAGACGTCAATGCTGATGGTGGCAGTTCAGTTAAAGGGGCCTGGGCTAGGTTTAGGGTTTCCTGTAAGGGAAAGTCTATGCATATGATACGGTTACGGAGAGAATTTGGGTTCAATTCTGATGTGAGTGCGAGGGTGAGATTGAGGCTCATGGTTAAGATGTGGCTCCTAATCGGCAGCAATGTTGAAGTCAGAGTATCTAGTCCAGGGCTCGGGTCTAGGGTTAGGCTTAGGTGTTCAGTAAGATTTACAGGAACATAGAGTTACATTTAGAGTTCGAATCTGACCCTGATGTGAGGGCGATGGCCAGATTGAGCTTCATGTTTACTTTGCGGCATGACAGACGTTGCAGCTGATGGCGTCGTTTCAGGTAAAGTGGCCAGGGTTAGAGTTATGTTATTGTGCTCTGTGAGGTGTACAGGAAGGATAGGGTGATGGACAGACTTAGGGTGTTCTCTGATGTGAGGGCAAGTTCGAGATGGAGGTTCAGGTTTACGGTGAAGTGTGAATGATGCCAATGGTTACGGTGAAGGGTCAAGTAAAGAGTCATTTCTATTGTTGAGATTAAAGGGTCTTTCTGTTCTACAGAAAGGATAAGTTAAGGAATAGGGTTAGGTTCCAGCTCTGATGTGAGTGCGCTTCTGAAATTGCGATTCATTGTTGAGGAGGGCCCTGGGTGATGTCGAAGCTTACGTTGTGTGGATAGGCCCAGGATTCAGTGATAGGGTTAAAATTTTGTGTTCTCTCTGATTTCCAGAGACATTAGCATTACGGAAAGAGTTAGGTCCTGGGTCTGATGTGACGGGGAGAGCAACATGGTGGATCAGGATTATGGTGACGCATGGGTGACATCAATGTTCCAGGTGAGCTGTCAGGACCACTGGCCAGGGCTAGGCTAAGCGTTAGGTTTTCGGTTAGGTGAAGAGAGAGGGTGTTTTCACATTTATACATATTGTCCTTCTCTTACGTTAGGGCGAATGTGCGATTCAGTTCCAGGATTACAGTGTGGCAAAGGTGATATCCATGATGAGGTTGGAGTTTCAGGCCACTGGTCCGCGCTAGGGTTAGGGTTATGTAATCGTTAAAGAGTATGGGTTGGACCGGGATACTTTTCGATTTGCATCCTACTCTGACGTGAGGGCGAAGGCCAGATTGATCTTCATCATCGTGGTGTGGCATCGGTGACATCAATGCTGACGCTGAGGGTACAGGTTAATAGACCTGGTTTAGGGATAAGATTTTCTGTAAGGAAAAGTCTATGCGGTACATATGGTTATGGACAGAATTAGAGAGCAGTTCTGAGGTCAGGGCGAGTGTGAGATTGAGTCGCAGGGTCAATGCAGTCACAGTTGATATCAACGGTGAAGGTGAATTATCTGTTCCAGGGTAGGGTGTACGGTTAGATTTAGGTGTTCGATAAGGAATACGGGTGTGATATGGTTACAGTTAGACTTCAGATCTATCTCTGATGTGTGGGAGAGTGCATGATTGAGGTTGAAGTTAAAGCTGAAATATGGGTGACATCAAAGATGAAGGTGAAGTGTCAGATCCTGTCGCCAGGGCTAGGGTTAGCATTAGTTGTAAGGTAAGGAGTATGGGGCAGATTGAGTGGCAGTAAGAGTTGTGATCTGACTCTGATGTGAAGGAAATGGCCAGAATGTGCTTCAGGATTATGGGGAGGAATGACAGAAGTCGATGCTGATGGTGGCGGTTCAGTGAAATTGGCCTGGGCTAGGGTTAGGGTTTCCTGTAAGGGAAAATCTATGCATATGTTACGGTGACGGAGAAAACTAGGGTTCAGTTCTGATGTGTGGACGAGTGTGAGATTGAGGCTCATGGTTAAGATGTGTCTCCTAGTTGGCACAAATGTTGAAGGCGAAGAATCTAGTCTAGTTCTCGGGCCTAGGGTTAGGGTTAGGTGTTCACTAAGATTTACAGTAACATAGAGTTACATTTAGAGTTTGCATCTGACCCTGATGTGAGGGCGATGGCCAGATTGAGCTTCAGGTTTATGGTGCGGCATGACAGACGTTGAAGTTGACTATGTCAGCTGAGGTAAAGTGGCCAGGGCTAGAGTTATGGTATTGTGTTCTGTGAGGTGTACAGGAAGGATAGGGGTATGGACAGACTTAGGGCTTATCTCTGATGTGAGGAGAAGTGCGAGATTGAGGTTCAGGATTACGGTGAAGTGTGGGTCATGCCAATGGTTACGGTGAAAGGACAGGTCCAAGATTCATGGCTAGGGTTAGGATTACTGCGTCGTTCTGTTCTACAGAAAGGACAAGTTAAGGATTAAGGTTAGGGTCCAGCTCTGATGTGAGTGCGAGTGTGAAATTGCGATTCAGTGTTGAGGAGGGCCCTGGGTGATGTCAATGGTGACGTTGTGTGGATAGGCCCAGGACTCAGTGCTAGGCTTAAAATTTTGTGTTCTCTCTGTTTTCCGGAGACATTAGCATTACGGAAAGTGTTAGGGTCTGGGTCTGATGCGACGGTAAGTGCAAGATGGTGGATCAGGTTTATGGTGAGGCATGGGTGACGTCAGTGGTCAAGTCGGGTGTCATAACCACGGGCCAGGGCTAGGGTAAGGGTTAGGTTTTTGGGAAACTGTAGAGGGATGGTATTGTTACATGTAGACTTAGGTCCTTCTCTTAAGTTAGGGCGAGTATACGATTCAGTTCCAGCATTACTGTGAGCCAAGGTTGATATCCAAGGTTATGGTGGATTTTAAGGAAACAGGTCCACGCTGGGGTTAGGGTTATGTAATCGTTAAAGTGTATGGGGTTTACGTGAATAGAGCTCGATTTTGGATCCTACTCTGATGTGAGGGCGTAGGCCAGACTGATCTTGATCATCATGGTGTGGCATAGGTGACATCAATGCTGACGCTGAGGGTCCAGGTTAAGGGACCTTGGTTAGCGGTAGGGTTTTTGTAAGGAAATGTCTATGCAGAAGATATGGTTCTGGATATAATTAGGGTGCAGTTTTGAAGTCAGGGCGAGTGTGAGGTCGAGTCACAGGGTTGAGGGAGTCATAGTTGATATCAATGGTGAAGGCGAAGTATCTGGTCCATGGCTCGGGTCTAGGGTTCCGTTTAGGTGTTCGATAAGGAGTACGGGTGAGATAGGTTTACAGTTAGATTCGGATCCATCTCTGATGTGAAGGCGAGCGCAAGATTGAGTTTCAGTTTTAAGGTGAGATGTGGGTGTCATGAATGCTTAAGTTGAAGTGTCAGATCCTGGCGCCAGGGATAGGGCTGGCATTAGTTGTAAGTTAAGGTGTATTGGGCTGACTGAGTGACAGTTA
Organism: Manis pentadactyla; assembly: GCF_030020395.1. Taxonomy (NCBI): domain Eukaryota; kingdom Metazoa; phylum Chordata; class Mammalia; order Pholidota; family Manidae; genus Manis; species Manis pentadactyla. The sequence continues at coordinate 55,252,875 of NC_080019.1, forward strand.
GAGATCTGATCCGTCTCCGATGTGAGGGCAATGGCCAGATTGATCTTCAGGATTATGGGGAGGAATGACAGACGTCAATGCTGATGGTGGCAGTTCAGTTAAAGGGGCCTGGGCTAGGTTTAGGGTTTCCTGTAAGGGAAAGTCTATGCATATGATACGGTTACGGAGAGAATTTGGGTTCAATTCTGATGTGAGTGCGAGGGTGAGATTGAGGCTCATGGTTAAGATGTGGCTGCTAATCGGCAGCAATGTTGAAGTCAGAGTATCTAGTCCAGGGCTCGGGTCTAGGGTTAGGCTTAGGTGTTCAGTAAGATTTACAGGAACATAGAGTTACATTTAGAGTTCGAATCTGACCCTGATGTGAGGGCGATGGCCAGATTGAGCTTCATGTTTACTTTGCGGCATGACAGACGTTGCAGCTGATGGCGTCGTTTCAGGTAAAGTGGCCAGGGTTAGAGTTATGTTATTGTGCTCTGTGAGGTGTACAGGAAGGATAGGGTGATGGACAGACTTAGGGTGTTCTCTGATGTGAGGGCAAGTTCGAGATGGAGGTTCAGGTTTACGGTGAAGTGTGAATGATGCCAATGGTTACGGTGAAGGGTCAAGTAAAGAGTCATTTCTATTGTTGAGATTAAAGGGTCTTTCTGTTCTACAGAAAGGATAAGTTAAGGAATAGGGTTAGGTTCCAGCTCTGATGTGAGTGCGCTTCTGAAATTGCGATTCATTGTTGAGGAGGGCCCTGGGTGATGTCGAAGCTTACGTTGTGTGGATAGGCCCAGGATTCAGTGATAGGGTTAAAATTTTGTGTTCTCTCTGATTTCCAGAGACATTAGCATTACGGAAAGAGTTAGGTCCTGGGTCTGATGTGACGGGGAGAGCAACATGGTGGATCAGGATTATGGTGAGTCATGGGTGACATCAATGTTCCAGGTGAGCTGTCAGGACCACTGGCCAGGGCTAGGCTAAGCGTTAGGTTTTCGGTTAGGTGAAGAGAGAGGGTGTTTTCACATTTATACATATTGTCCTTCTCTTACGTTAGGGCGAATGTGCGATTCAGTTCCAGGATTACAGTGTGGCAAAGGTGATATCCATGATGAGGTTGGAGTTTCAGGCCACTGGTCCGCGCTAGGGTTAGGGTTATGTAATCGTTAAAGAGTATGGGTTGGACCGGGATACTTTTCGATTTGCATCCTACTCTGACGTGAGGGCGAAGGCCAGATTGATCTTCATCATCGTGGTGTGGCATCGGTGACATCAATGCTGACGCTGAGGGTACAGGTTAATAGACCTGGTTTAGGGATAAGATTTTCTGTAAGGAAAAGTCTATGCGGTACATATGGTTATGGACAGAATTAGAGAGCAGTTCTGAGGTCAGGGCGAGTGTGAGATTGAGTCGCAGGGTCAATGCAGTCACAGTTGATATCAACGGTGAAGGTGAATTATCTGTTCCAGGGTAGGGTGTACGGTTAGATTTAGGTGTTCGATAAGGAATACGGGTGTGATATGGTTACAGTTAGACTTCAGATCTATCTCTGATGTGTGGGAGAGTGCATGATTGAGGTTGAAGTTAAAGCTGAAATATGGGTGACATCAAAGATGAAGGTGAAGTGTCAGATCCTGTCGCCAGGGCTAGGGTTAGCATTAGTTGTAAGGTAAGGAGTATGGGGCAGATTGAGTGGCAGTAAGAGTTGTGATCTGACTCTGATGTGAAGGAAATGGCCAGAATGTGCTTCAGGATTATGGGGAGGAATGACAGAAGTCGATGCTGATGGTGGCGGTTCAGTGAAATTGGCCTGGGCTAGGGTTAGGGTTTCCTGTAAGGGAAAATCTATGCATATGTTACGGTGACGGAGAAAACTAGGGTTCAGTTCTGATGTGTGGACGAGTGTGAGATTGAGGCTCATGGTTAAGATGTGTCTCCTAGTTGGCACAAATGTTGAAGGCGAAGAATCTAGTCTAGTTCTCGGGCCTAGGGTTAGGGTTAGGTGTTCACTAAGATTTACAGTAACATAGAGTTACATTTAGAGTTTGCATCTGACCCTGATGTGAGGGCGATGGCCAGATTGAGCTTCAGGTTTATGGTGCGGCATGACAGACGTTGAAGTTGACTATGTCAGCTGAGGTAAAGTGGCCAGGGCTAGAGTTATGGTATTGTGTTCTGTGAGGTGTACAGGAAGGATAGGGGTATGGACAGACTTAGGGCTTATCTCTGATGTGAGGAGAAGTGCGAGATTGAGGTTCAGGATTACGGTGAAGTGTGGGTCATGCCAATGGTTACGGTGAAAGGACAGGTCCAAGATTCATGGCTAGGGTTAGGATTACTGCGTCGTTCTGTTCTACAGAAAGGACAAGTTAAGGATTAAGGTTAGGGTCCAGCTCTGATGTGAGTGCGAGTGTGAAATTGCGATTCAGTGTTGAGGAGGGCCCTGGGTGATGTCAATGGTGACGTTGTGTGGATAGGCCCAGGACTCAGTGCTAGGCTTAAAATTTTGTGTTCTCTCTGTTTTCCGGAGACATTAGCATTACGGAAAGTGTTAGGGTCTGGGTCTGATGCGACGGTAAGTGCAAGATGGTGGATCAGGTTTATGGTGAGGCATGGGTGACGTCAGTGGTCAAGTCGGGTGTCATAACCACGGGCCAGGGCTAGGGTAAGGGTTAGGTTTTTGGGAAACTGTAGAGGGATGGTATTGTTACATGTAGACTTAGGTCCTTCTCTTAAGTTAGGGCGAGTATACGATTCAGTTCCAGCATTACTGTGAGCCAAGGTTGATATCCAAGGTTATGGTGGATTTTAAGGAAACAGGTCCACGCTGGGGTTAGGGTTATGTAATCGTTAAAGTGTATGGGGTTTACGTGAATAGAGCTCGATTTTGGATCCTACTCTGATGTGAGGGCGTAGGCCAGACTGATCTTGATCATCATGGTGTGGCATAGGTGACATCAATGCTGACGCTGAGGGTCCAGGTTAAGGGACCTTGGTTAGCGGTAGGGTTTTTGTAAGGAAATGTCTATGCAGAAGATATGGTTCTGGATATAATTAGGGTGCAGTTTTGAAGTCAGGGCGAGTGTGAGGTCGAGTCACAGGGTTGAGGGAGTCATAGTTGATATCAATGGTGAAGGCGAAGTATCTGGTCCATGGCTTGGGTCTAGGGTTCCGTTTAGGTGTTCGATAAGGAGTACGGGTGAGATAGGTTTACAGTTAGATTCGGATCCATCTCTGATGTGAAGGCGAGCGCAAGATTGAGTTTCAGTTTTAAGGTGAGATGTGGGTGTCATGAATGCTTAAGTTGAAGTGTCAGATCCTGGCGCCAGGGATAGGGCTGGCATTAGTTGTAAGTTAAGGTGTATTGGGCTGACTGAGTGACAGTTAGAGATCTGATCCGTCTCCGATGTGAGGGCAATGGCCAGATTGATCTTCAGGATTATGGGGAGGAATGACAGACGTCAATGCTGATGGTGGCAGTTCAGTTAAAGGGGCCTGGGCTAGGTTTAGGGTTTCCTGTAAGGGAAAGTCTATGCATATGATACGGTTACGGAGAGAATTTGGGTTCAATTCTGATGTGAGTGCGAGGGTGAGATTGAGGCTCATGGTTAAGATGTGGCTGCTAATCGGCAGCAATGTTGAAGTCAGAGTATCTAGTCCAGGGCTCGGGTCTAGGGTTAGGCTTAGGTGTTCAGTAAGATTTACAGGAACATAGAGTTACATTTAGAGTTCGAATCTGACCCTGATGTGAGGGCGATGGCCAGATTGAGCTTCATGTTTACTTTGCGGCATGACAGACGTTGCAGCTGATGGCGTCGTTTCAGGTAAAGTGGCCAGGGTTAGAGTTATGTTATTGTGCTCTGTGAGGTGTACAGGAAGGATAGGGTGATGGACAGACTTAGGGTGTTCTCTGATGTGAGGGCAAGTTCGAGATGGAGGTTCAGGTTTACGGTGAAGTGTGAATGATGCCAATGGTTACGGTGAAGGGTCAAGTAAAGAGTCATTTCTATTGTTGAGATTAAAGGGTCTTTCTGTTCTACAGAAAGGATAAGTTAAGGAATAGGGTTAGGTTCCAGCTCTGATGTGAGTGCGCTTCTGAAATTGCGATTCATTGTTGAGGAGGGCCCTGGGTGATGTCGAAGCTTACGTTGTGTGGATAGGCCCAGGATTCAGTGATAGGGTTAAAATTTTGTGTTCTCTCTGATTTCCAGAGACATTAGCATTACGGAAAGAGTTAGGTCCTGGGTCTGATGTGACGGGGAGAGCAACATGGTGGATCAGGATTATGGTGAGTCATGGGTGACATCAATGTTCCAGGTGAGCTGTCAGGACCACTGGCCAGGGCTAGGCTAAGCGTTAGGTTTTCGGTTAGGTGAAGAGAGAGGGTGTTTTCACATTTATACATATTGTCCTTCTCTTACGTTAGGGCGAATGTGCGATTCAGTTCCAGGATTACAGTGTGGCAAAGGTGATATCCATGATGAGGTTGGAGTTTCAGGCCACTGGTCCGCGCTAGGGTTAGGGTTATGTAATCGTTAAAGAGTATGGGTTGGACCGGGATACTTTTCGATTTGCATCCTACTCTGACGTGAGGGCGAAGGCCAGATTGATCTTCATCATCGTGGTGTGGCATCGGTGACATCAATGCTGACGCTGAGGGTACAGGTTAATAGACCTGGTTTAGGGATAAGATTTTCTGTAAGGAAAAGTCTATGCGGTACATATGGTTATGGACAGAATTAGAGAGCAGTTCTGAGGTCAGGGCGAGTGTGAGATTGAGTCGCAGGGTCAATGCAGTCACAGTTGATATCAACGGTGAAGGTGAATTATCTGTTCCAGGGTAGGGTGTACGGTTAGATTTAGGTGTTCGATAAGGAATACGGGTGTGATATGGTTACAGTTAGACTTCAGATCTATCTCTGATGTGTGGGAGAGTGCATGATTGAGGTTGAAGTTAAAGCTGAAATATGGGTGACATCAAAGATGAAGGTGAAGTGTCAGATCCTGTCGCCAGGGCTAGGGTTAGCATTAGTTGTAAGGTAAGGAGTATGGGGCAGATTGAGTGGCAGTAAGAGTTGTGATCTGACTCTGATGTGAAGGAAATGGCCAGAATGTGCTTCAGGATTATGGGGAGGAATGACAGAAGTCGATGCTGATGGTGGCGGTTCAGTGAAATTGGCCTGGGCTAGGGTTAGGGTTTCCTGTAAGGGAAAATCTATGCATATGTTACGGTGACGGAGAAAACTAGGGTTCAGTTCTGATGTGTGGACGAGTGTGAGATTGAGGCTCATGGTTAAGATGTGTCTCCTAGTTGGCACAAATGTTGAAGGCGAAGAATCTAGTCTAGTTCTCGGGCCTAGGGTTAGGGTTAGGTGTTCACTAAGATTTACAGTAACATAGAGTTACATTTAGAGTTTGCATCTGACCCTGATGTGAGGGCGATGGCCAGATTGAGCTTCAGGTTTATGGTGCGGCATGACAGACGTTGAAGTTGACTATGTCAGCTGAGGTAAAGTGGCCAGGGCTAGAGTTATGGTATTGTGTTCTGTGAGGTGTACAGGAAGGATAGGGGTATGGACAGACTTAGGGCTTATCTCTGATGTGAGGAGAAGTGCGAGATTGAGGTTCAGGATTACGGTGAAGTGTGGGTCATGCCAATGGTTACGGTGAAAGGACAGGTCCAAGATTCATGGCTAGGGTTAGGATTACTGCGTCGTTCTGTTCTACAGAAAGGACAAGTTAAGGATTAAGGTTAGGGTCCAGCTCTGATGTGAGTGCGAGTGTGAAATTGCGATTCAGTGTTGAGGAGGGCCCTGGGTGATGTCAATGGTGACGTTGTGTGGATAGGCCCAGGACTCAGTGCTAGGCTTAAAATTTTGTGTTCTCTCTGTTTTCCGGAGACATTAGCATTACGGAAAGTGTTAGGGTCTGGGTCTGATGCGACGGTAAGTGCAAGATGGTGGATCAGGTTTATGGTGAGGCATGGGTGACGTCAGTGGTCAAGTCGGGTGTCATAACCACGGGCCAGGGCTAGGGTAAGGGTTAGGTTTTTGGGAAACTGTAGAGGGATGGTATTGTTACATGTAGACTTAGGTCCTTCTCTTAAGTTAGGGCGAGTATACGATTCAGTTCCAGCATTACTGTGAGCCAAGGTTGATATCCAAGGTTATGGTGGATTTTAAGGAAACAGGTCCACGCTGGGGTTAGGGTTATGTAATCGTTAAAGTGTATGGGGTTTACGTGAATAGAGCTCGATTTTGGATCCTACTCTGATGTGAGGGCGTAGGCCAGACTGATCTTGATCATCATGGTGTGGCATAGGTGACATCAATGCTGACGCTGAGGGTCCAGGTTAAGGGACCTTGGTTAGCGGTAGGGTTTTTGTAAGGAAATGTCTATGCAGAAGATATGGTTCTGGATATAATTAGGGTGCAGTTTTGAAGTCAGGGCGAGTGTGAGGTCGAGTCACAGGGTTGAGGGAGTCATAGTTGATATCAATGGTGAAGGCGAAGTATCTGGTCCATGGCTCGGGTCTAGGGTTCCGTTTAGGTGTTCGATAAGGAGTACGGGTGAGATAGGTTTACAGTTAGATTCGGATCCATCTCTGATGTGAAGGCGAGCGCAAGATTGAGTTTCAGTTTTAAGGTGAGATGTGGGTGTCATGAATGCTTAAGTTGAAGTGTCAGATCCTGGCGCCAGGGATAGGGCTGGCATTAGTTGTAAGTTAAGGTGTATTGGGCTGACTGAGTGACAGTTAGAGATCTGATCCGTCTCCGATGTGAGGGCAATGGCCAGATTGATCTTCAGGATTATGGGGAGGAATGACAGACGTCAATGCTGATGGTGGCAGTTCAGTTAAAGGGGCCTGGGCTAGGTTTAGGGTTTCCTGTAAGGGAAAGTCTATGCATATGATACGGTTACGGAGAGAATTTGGGTTCAATTCTGATGTGAGTGCGAGGGTGAGATTGAGGCTCATGGTTAAGATGTGGCTGCTAATCGGCAGTAATGTTGAAGTCAGAGTATCTAGTCCAGGGCTCGGGTCTAGGGTTAGGCTTAGGTGTTCAGTAAGATTTACAGGAACATAGAGTTACATTTAGAGTTCGAATCTGACCCTGATGTGAGGGCGATGGCCAGATTGAGCTTCATGTTTACTTTGCGGCATGACAGACGTTGCAGCTGATGGCGTCGTTTCAGGTAAAGTGGCCAGGGTTAGAGTTATGTTATTGTGCTCTGTGAGGTGTACAGGAAGGATAGGGTGATGGACAGACTTAGGGTGTTCTCTGATGTGAGGGCAAGTTCGAGATGGAGGTTCAGGTTTACGGTGAAGTGTGAATGATGCCAATGGTTACGGTGAAGGGTCAAGTAAAGAGTCATTTCTATTGTTGAGATTAAAGGGTCTTTCTGTTCTACAGAAAGGATAAGTTAAGGAATAGGGTTAGGTTCCAGCTCTGATGTGAGTGCGCTTCTGAAATTGCGATTCATTGTTGAGGAGGGCCCTGGGTGATGTCGAAGCTTACGTTGTGTGGATAGGCCCAGGATTCAGTGATAGGGTTAAAATTTTGTGTTCTCTCTGATTTCCAGAGACATTAGCATTACGGAAAGAGTTAGGTCCTGGGTCTGATGTGACGGGGAGAGCAACATGGTGGATCAGGATTATGGTGAGTCATGGGTGACATCAATGTTCCAGGTGAGCTGTCAGGACCACTGGCCAGGGCTAGGCTAAGCGTTAGGTTTTCGGTTAGGTGAAGAGAGAGGGTGTTTTCACATTTATACATATTGTCCTTCTCTTACGTTAGGGCGAATGTGCGATTCAGTTCCAGGATTACAGTGTGGCAAAGGTGATATCCATGATGAGGTTGGAGTTTCAGGCCACTGGTCCGCGCTAGGGTTAGGGTTATGTAATCGTTAAAGAGTATGGGTTGGACCGGGATACTTTTCGATTTGCATCCTACTCTGACGTGAGGGCGAAGGCCAGATTGATCTTCATCATCGTGGTGTGGCATCGGTGACATCAATGCTGACGCTGAGGGTACAGGTTAATAGACCTGGTTTAGGGATAAGATTTTCTGTAAGGAAAAGTCTATGCGGTACATATGGTTATGGACAGAATTAGAGAGCAGTTCTGAGGTCAGGGCGAGTGTGAGATTGAGTCGCAGGGTCAATGCAGTCACAGTTGATATCAACGGTGAAGGTGAATTATCTGTTCCAGGGTAGGGTGTACGGTTAGATTTAGGTGTTCGATAAGGAATACGGGTGTGATATGGTTACAGTTAGACTTCAGATCTATCTCTGATGTGTGGGAGAGTGCATGATTGAGGTTGAAGTTAAAGCTGAAATATGGGTGACATCAAAGATGAAGGTGAAGTGTCAGATCCTGTCGCCAGGGCTAGGGTTAGCATTAGTTGTAAGGTAAGGAGTATGGGGCAGATTGAGTGGCAGTAAGAGTTGTGATCTGACTCTGATGTGAAGGAAATGGCCAGAATGTGCTTCAGGATTATGGGGAGGAATGACAGAAGTCGATGCTGATGGTGGCGGTTCAGTGAAATTGGCCTGGGCTAGGGTTAGGGTTTCCTGTAAGGGAAAATCTATGCATATGTTACGGTGACGGAGAAAACTAGGGTTCAGTTCTGATGTGTGGACGAGTGTGAGATTGAGGCTCATGGTTAAGATGTGTCTCCTAGTTGGCACAAATGTTGAAGGCGAAGAATCTAGTCTAGTTCTCGGGCCTAGGGTTAGGGTTAGGTGTTCACTAAGATTTACAGTAACATAGAGTTACATTTAGAGTTTGCATCTGACCCTGATGTGAGGGCGATGGCCAGATTGAGCTTCAGGTTTATGGTGCGGCATGACAGACGTTGAAGTTGACTATGTCAGCTGAGGTAAAGTGGCCAGGGCTAGAGTTATGGTATTGTGTTCTGTGAGGTGTACAGGAAGGATAGGGGTATGGACAGACTTAGGGCTTATCTCTGATGTGAGGAGAAGTGCGAGATTGAGGTTCAGGATTACGGTGAAGTGTGGGTCATGCCAATGGTTACGGTGAAAGGACAGGTCCAAGATTCATGGCTAGGGTTAGGATTACTGCGTCATTCTGTTCTACAGAAAGGACAAGTTAAGGATTAAGGTTAGGGTCCAGCTCTGATGTGAGTGCGAGTGTGAAATTGCGATTCAGTGTTGAGGAGGGCCCTGGGTGATGTCAATGGTGACGTTGTGTGGATAGGCCCAGGACTCAGTGCTAGGCTTAAAATTTTGTGTTCTCTCTGTTTTCCGGAGACATTAGCATTACGGAAAGTGTTAGGGTCTGGGTCTGATGCGACGGTAAGTGCAAGATGGTGGATCAGGTTTATGGTGAGGCATGGGTGACGTCAGTGGTCAAGTCGGGTGTCATAACCACGGGCCAGGGCTAGGGTAAGGGTTAGGTTTTTGGGAAACTGTAGAGGGATGGTATTGTTACATGTAGACTTAGGTCCTTCTCTTAAGTTAGGGCGAGTATACGATTCAGTTCCAGCATTACTGTGAGCCAAGGTTGATATCCAAGGTTATGGTGGATTTTAAGGAAACAGGTCCACGCTGGGGTTAGGGTTATGTAATCGTTAAAGTGTATGGGGTTTACGTGAATAGAGCTCGATTTTGGATCCTACTCTGATGTGAGGGCGTAGGCCAGACTGATCTTGATCATCATGGTGTGGCATAGGTGACATCAATGCTGACGCTGAGGGTCCAGGTTAAGGGACCTTGGTTAGCGGTAGGGTTTTTGTAAGGAAATGTCTATGCAGAAGATATGGTTCTGGATATAATTAGGGTGCAGTTTTGAAGTCAGGGCGAGTGTGAGGTCGAGTCACAGGGTTGAGGGAGTCATAGTTGATATCAATGGTGAAGGCGAAGTATCTGGTCCATGGCTCGGGTCTAGGGTTCCGTTTAGGTGTTCGATAAGGAGTACGGGTGAGATAGGTTTACAGTTAGATTCGGATCCATCTCTGATGTGAAGGCGAGCGCAAGATTGAGTTTCAGTTTTAAGGTGAGATGTGGGTGTCATGAATGCTTAAGTTGAAGTGTCAGATCCTGGCGCCAGGGATAGGGCTGGCATTAGTTGTAAGTTAAGGTGTATTGGGCTGACTGAGTGACAGTTAGAGATCTGATCCGTCTCCGATGTGAGGGCAATGGCCAGATTGATCTTCAGGATTATGGGGAGGAATGACAGACGTCAATGCTGATGGTGGCAGTTCAGTTAAAGGGGCCTGGGCTAGGTTTAGGGTTTCCTGTAAGGGAAAGTCTATGCATATGATACGGTTACGGAGAGAATTTGGGTTCAATTCTGATGTGAGTGCGAGGGTGAGATTGAGGCTCATGGTTAAGATGTGGCTGCTAATCGGCAGCAATGTTGAAGTCAGAGTATCTAGTCCAGGGCTCGGGTCTAGGGTTAGGCTTAGGTGTTCAGTAAGATTTACAGGAACATAGAGTTACATTTAGAGTTCGAATCTGACCCTGATGTGAGGGCGATGGCCAGATTGAGCTTCATGTTTACTTTGCGGCATGACAGACGTTGCAGCTGATGGCGTCGTTTCAGGTAAAGTGGCCAGGGTTAGAGTTATGTTATTGTGCTCTGTGAGGTGTACAGGAAGGATAGGGTGATGGACAGACTTAGGGTGTTCTCTGATGTGAGGGCAAGTTCGAGATGGAGGTTCAGGTTTACGGTGAAGTGTGAATGATGCCAATGGTTACGGTGAAGGGTCAAGTAAAGAGTCATTTCTATTGTTGAGATTAAAGGGTCTTTCTGTTCTACAGAAAGGATAAGTTAAGGAATAGGGTTAGGTTCCAGCTCTGATGTGAGTGCGCTTCTGAAATTGCGATTCATTGTTGAGGAGGGCCCTGGGTGATGTCGAAGCTTACGTTGTGTGGATAGGCCCAGGATTCAGTGATAGGGTTAAAATTTTGTGTTCTCTCTGATTTCCAGAGACATTAGCATTACGGAAAGAGTTAGGTCCTGGGTCTGATGTGACGGGGAGAGCAACATGGTGGATCAGGATTATGGTGAGTCATGGGTGACATCAATGTTCCAGGTGAGCTGTCAGGACCACTGGCCAGGGCTAGGCTAAGCGTTAGGTTTTCGGTTAGGTGAAGAGAGAGGGTGTTTTCACATTTATACATATTGTCCTTCTCTTACGTTAGGGCGAATGTGCGATTCAGTTCCAGGATTACAGTGTGGCAAAGGTGATATCCATGATGAGGTTGGAGTTTCAGGCCACTGGTCCGCGCTAGGGTTAGGGTTATGTAATCGTTAAAGAGTATGGGTTGGACCGGGATACTTTTCGATTTGCATCCTACTCTGACGTGAGGGCGAAGGCCAGATTGATCTTCATCATCGTGGTGTGGCATCGGTGACATCAATGCTGACGCTGAGGGTACAGGTTAATAGACCTGGTTTAGGGATAAGATTTTCTGTAAGGAAAAGTCTATGCGGTACATATGGTTATGGACAGAATTAGAGAGCAGTTCTGAGGTCAGGGCGAGTGTGAGATTGAGTCGCAGGGTCAATGCAGTCACAGTTGATATCAACGGTGAAGGTGAATTATCTGTTCCAGGGTAGGGTGTACGGTTAGATTTAGGTGTTCGATAAGGAATACGGGTGTGATATGGTTACAGTTAGACTTCAGATCTATCTCTGATGTGTGGGAGAGTGCATGATTGAGGTTGAAGTTAAAGCTGAAATATGGGTGACATCAAAGATGAAGGTGAAGTGTCAGATCCTGTCGCCAGGGCTAGGGTTAGCATTAGTTGTAAGGTAAGGAGTATGGGGCAGATTGAGTGGCAGTAAGAGTTGTGATCTGACTCTGATGTGAAGGAAATGGCCAGAATGTGCTTCAGGATTATGGGGAGGAATGACAGAAGTCGATGCTGATGGTGGCGGTTCAGTGAAATTGGCCTGGGCTAGGGTTAGGGTTTCCTGTAAGGGAAAATCTATGCATATGTTACGGTGACGGAGAAAACTAGGGTTCAGTTCTGATGTGTGGACGAGTGTGAGATTGAGGCTCATGGTTAAGATGTGTCTCCTAGTTGGCACAAATGTTGAAGGCGAAGAATCTAGTCTAGTTCTCGGGCCTAGGGTTAGGGTTAGGTGTTCACTAAGATTTACAGTAACATAGAGTTACATTTAGAGTTCGCATCTGACCCTGATGTGAGGGCGATGGCCAGATTGAGCTTCATGTTTACTTTGCGGCATGACAGACGTTGCAGCTGATGGCGTCGTTTCAGGTAAAGTGGCCAGGGTTAGAGTTATGTTATTGTGCTCTGTGAGGTGTACAGGAAGGATAGGGTGATGGACAGACTTAGGGTGTTCTCTGATGTGAGGGCAAGTTCGAGATGGAGGTTCAGGTTTACGGTGAAGTGTGAATGATGCCAATGGTTACGGTGAAGGGTCAAGTAAAGAGTCATTTCTATTGTTGAGATTAAAGGGTCTTTCTGTTCTACAGAAAGGATAAGTTAAGGAATAGGGTTAGGTTCCAGCTCTGATGTGAGTGCGCTTCTGAAATTGCGATTCATTGTTGAGGAGGGCCCTGGGTGATGTCGAAGCTTACGTTGTGTGGATAGGCCCAGGATTCAGTGATAGGGTTAAAATTTTGTGTTCTCTCTGATTTCCGGAGACATTAGCATTACGGAAAGAGTTAGGTCCTGGGTCTGATGTGACGGGGAGAGCAACATGGTGGATCAGGATTATGGTGAGGCATGGGTGACATCAATGTTCCAGGTGAGCTGTCAGGACCACTGGCCAGGGCTAGGCTAAGCGTTAGGTTTTCGGTTAGGTGAAGAGAGAGGGTGTTTTCACATTTATACATATTGTCCTTCTCTTACGTTAGGGCGAATGTGCGATTCAGTTCCAGGATTACAGTGTGGCAAAGGTGATATCCATGATGAGGTTGGAGTTTCAGGCCACTGGTCCGCGCTAGGGTTAGGGTTATGTAATCGTTAAAGAGTATGGGTTGGACCGGGATACTTTTCGATTTGCATCCTACTCTGACGTGAGGGCGAAGGCCAGATTGATCTTCATCATCGTGGTGTGGCATCGGTGACATCAATGCTGACGCTGAGGGTACAGGTTAATAGACCTGGTTTAGGGATAAGATTTTCTGTAAGGAAAAGTCTATGCGGTACATATGGTTATGGACAGAATTAGAGAGCAGTTCTGAGGTCAGGACGAGTGTGAGATTGAGTCGCAGGGTCAATGCAGTCACAGTTGATATCAACGGTGAAGGTGAATTATCTGTTCCAGGGTAGGGTGTACGGTTAGATTTAGGTGTTCGATAAGGAATACGGGTGTGATATGGTTACAGTTAGACTTCAGATCTATCTCTGATGTGTGGGAGAGTGCATGATTGAGGTTGAAGTTAAAGCTGAAATATGGGTGACATCAAAGATGAAGGTGAAGTGTCAGATCCTGTCGCCAGGGCTAGGGTTAGCATTAGTTGTAAGGTAAGGAGTATGGGGCAGATTGAGTGGCAGTAAGAGTTGTGATCTGACTCTGATGTGAAGGAAATGGCCAGAATGTGCTTCAGGATTATGGGGAGGAATGACAGAAGTCGATGCTGATGGTGGCGGTTCAGTGAAATTGGCCTGGGCTAGGGTTAGGGTTTCCTGTAAGGGAAAATCTATGCATATGTTACGGTGACGGAGAAAACTAGGGTTCAGTTCTGATGTGTGGACGAGTGTGAGATTGAGGCTCATGGTTAAGATGTGTCTCCTAGTTGGCACAAATGTTGAAGGCGAAGAATCTAGTCTAGTTCTCGGGCCTAGGGTTAGGGTTAGGTGTTCACTAAGATTTACAGTAACATAGAGTTACATTTAGAGTTTGCATCTGACCCTGATGTGAGGGCGATGGCCAGATTGAGCTTCAGGTTTATGGTGCGGCATGACAGACGTTGAAGTTGACTATGTCAGCTGAGGAAAAGTGGCCAGGGCTAGAGTTATGGTATTGTGTTCTGTGAGGTGTACAGGAAGGATAGGGGTATGGACAGACTTAGGGCTTATCTCTGATGTGAGGAGAAGTGCGAGATTGAGGTTCAGGATTACGGTGAAGTGTGGGTCATGCCAATGGTTACGGTGAAAGGACAGGTCCAAGATTCATGGCTAGGGTTAGGATTACTGCGTCGTTCTGTTGTACAGAAAGGACAAGTTAAGGATTAAGGTTAGGGTCCAGCTCTGATGTGAGTGCGAGTGTGAAATTGCGATTCAGTGTTGAGGAGGGCCCTGGGTGATGTCAATGGTGACGTTGTGTGGATAGGCCCAGGACTCAGTGCTAGGCTTAAAATTTTGTGTTCTCTCTGTTTTCCGGAGACATTAGCATTACGGAAAGTGTTAGGGTCTGGGTCTGATGCGACGGTAAGTGCAAGATGGTGGATCAGGTTTATGGTGAGGCATGGGTGACGTCAGTGGTCAAGTCGGGTGTCATAACCACGGGCCAGGGCTAGGGTAAGGGTTAGGTTTTTGGGAAACTGTAGAGGGATGGTATTGTTACATGTAGACTTAGGTCCTTCTCTTAAGTTAGGGCGAGTATACGATTCAGTTCCAGCATTACTGTGAGCCAAGGTTGATATCCAAGGTTATGGTGGATTTTAAGGAAACAGGTCCACGCTGGGGTTAGGTTTATGTAATCATTAAAGTGTATGGGGTTTACGTGAATAGAGCTCGATTTTGGATCCTACTCTGATGTGAGGGCGTAGGCCAGACTGATCTTGATCATCATGGTGTGGCATAGGTGACATCAATGCTGACGCTGTGGGTCCAGGTTAAGGGACCTTGGTTAGCGGCAGGGTTTTTGTAAGGAAATGTCTATGCAGAAGATATGGTTCTGGATATAATTAGGATGCAGTTTTGAAGTCAGGGCGAGTGTGAGGTCGAGTCACAGGGTTGAGGGAGTCATAGTTGATATCAATGGTGAAGGCGAAGTATCTGGTCCATGGCTCGGGTCTAGGGTTCCGTTTAGGTGTTCGATAAGGAGTACGGGTGAGATAGGTTTACAGTTAGATTCGGATCCATCTCTGATGTGAAGGCGAGCGCAAGATTGAGTTTCAGTTTTAAGGTGAGATGTGGGTGTCATGAATGCTTAAGTTGAAGTGTCAGATCCTGGCGCCAGGGATAGGGCTGGCATTAGTTGTAAGTTAAGGTGTATTGGGCTGACTGAGTGACAGTTAGAGATCTGATCCGTCTCCGATGTGAGGGCAATGGCCAGATTGATCTTCAGGATTATGGGGAGGAATGACAGACGTCAATGCTGATGGTGGCAGTTCAGTTAAAGGGGCCTGGGCTAGGTTTAGGGTTTCCTGTAAGGGAAAGTCTATGCATATGATACGGTTACGGAGAGAATTTGGGTTCAATTCTGATGTGAGTGCGAGGGTGAGATTGAGGCTCATGGTTAAGATGTGGCTCCTAATCGGCAGCAATGTTGAAGTCAGAGTATCTAGTCCAGGGCTCGGGTCTAGGGTTAGGCTTAGGTGTTCAGTAAGATTTACAGGAACATAGAGTTACATTTAGAGTTCGAATCTGACCCTGATGTGAGGGCGATGGCCAGATTGAGCTTCATGTTTACTTTGCGGCATGACAGACGTTGCAGCTGATGGCGTCGTTTCAGGTAAAGTGGCCAGGGTTAGAGTTATGTTATTGTGCTCTGTGAGGTGTACAGGAAGGATAGGGTGATGGACAGACTTAGGGTGTTCTCTGATGTGAGGGCAAGTTCGAGATGGAGGTTCAGGTTTACGGTGAAGTGTGAATGATGCCAATGGTTACGGTGAAGGGTCAAGTAAAGAGTCATTTCTATTGTTGAGATTAAAGGGTCTTTCTGTTCTACAGAAAGGATAAGTTAAGGAATAGGGTTAGGTTCCAGCTCTGATGTGAGTGCGCTTCTGAAATTGCGATTCATTGTTGAGGAGGGCCCTGGGTGATGTCGAAGCTTACGTTGTGTGGATAGGCCCAGGATTCAGTGATAGGGTTAAAATTTTGTGTTCTCTCTGATTTCCAGAGACATTAGCATTACGGAAAGAGTTAGGTCCTGGGTCTGATGTGACGGGGAGAGCAACATGGTGGATCAGGATTATGGTGAGGCATGGGTGACATCAATGTTCCAGGTGAGCTGTCAGGACCACTGGCCAGGGCTAGGCTAAGCGTTAGGTTTTCGGTTAGGTGAAGAGAGAGGGTGTTTTCACATTTATACATATTGTCCTTCTCTTACGTTAGGGCGAATGTGCGATTCAGTTCCAGGATTACAGTGTGGCAAAGGTGATATCCATGATGAGGTTGGAGTTTCAGGCCACTGGTCCGCGCTAGGGTTAGGGTTATGTAATCGTTAAAGAGTATGGGTTGGACCGGGATACTTTTCGATTTGCATCCTACTCTGACGTGAGGGCGAAGGCCAGATTGATCTTCATCATCGTGGTGTGGCATCGGTGACATCAATGCTGACGCTGAGGGTACAGGTTAATAGACCTGGTTTAGGGATAAGATTTTCTGTAAGGAAAAGTCTATGCGGTACATATGGTTATGGACAGAATTAGAGAGCAGTTCTGAGGTCAGGGCGAGTGTGAGATTGAGTCGCAGGGTCAATGCAGTCACAGTTGATATCAACGGTGAAGGTGAATTATCTGTTCCAGGGCAGGGTGTACGGTTAGATTTAGGTGTTCGATAAGGAATACGGGTGTGATATGGTTACAGTTAGACTTCAGATCTATCTCTGATGTGTGGGAGAGTGCATGATTGAGGTTGAAGTTAAAGCTGAAATATGGGTGACATCAAAGATGAAGGTGAAGTGTCAGATCCTGTCGAAAGGGCTAGGGCTAGCATTAGTTGTAAGGTAAGGAGTATGGGGCAGATTGAGTGGCAGTAAGAGTTGTGATCTGACTCTGATGTGAAGGAAATGGCCAGAATGTGCTTCAGGATTATGGGGAGGAATGACAGAAGTCGATGCTGATGGTGGCGGTTCAGTGAAATTGGCCTGGGCTAGGGTTAGGGTTTCCTGTAAGGGAAAATCTATGCATATGTTACGGTGACGGAGAAAACTAGGGTTCAGTTCTGATGTGTGGACGAGTGTGAGATTGAGGCTCATGGTTAAGATGTGTCTCCTAGTTGGCACAAATGTTGAAGGCGAAGAATCTAGTCTAGTTCTCGGGCCTAGGGTTAGGGTTAGGTGTTCACTAAGATTTACAGTAACATAGAGTTACATTTAGAGTTTGCATCTGACCCTGATGTGAGGGCGATGGCCAGATTGAGCTTCAGGTTTATGGTGCGGCATGACAGACGTTGAAGTTGACTATGTCAGCTGAGGTAAAGTGGCCAGGGCTAGAGTTATGGTATTGTGTTCTGTGAGGTGTACAGGAAGGATAGGGGTATGGACAGACTTAGGGCTTATCTCTGATGTGAGGAGAAGTGCGAGATTGAGGTTCAGGATTACGGTGAAGTGTGGGTCATGCCAATGGTTACGGTGAAAGGACAGGTCCAAGATTCATGGCTAGGGTTAGGATTACTGCGTCGTTCTGTTCTACAGAAAGGACAAGTTAAGGATTAAGGTTAGGGTCCAGCTCTGATGTGAGTGCGAGTGTGAAATTGCGATTCAGTGTTGAGGAGGGCCCTGGGTGATGTCAATGGTGACGTTGTGTGGATAGGCCCAGGACTCAGTGCTAGGCTTAAAATTTTGTGTTCTCTCTGTTTTCCGGAGACATTAGCATTACGGAAAGTGTTAGGGTCTGGGTCTGATGCGACGGTAAGTGCAAGATGGTGGATCAGGTTTATGGTGAGGCATGGGTGACGTCAGTGGTCAAGTCGGGTGTCATAACCACGGGCCAGGGCTAGGGTAAGGGTTAGGTTTTTGGGAAACTGTAGAGGGATGGTATTGTTACATGTAGACTTAGGTCCTTCTCTTAAGTTAGGGCGAGTATACGATTCAGTTCCAGCATTACTGTGAGCCAAGGTTTATACCCAAGGTTATGGTGGATTTTAAGGAAACAGGTCCACGCTGGGGTTAGGTTTATGTAATCATTAAAGTGTATGGGGTTTACGTGAATAGAGCTCGATTTTGGATCCTACTCTGATGTGAGGGCGTAGGCCAGACTGATCTTGATCATCATGGTGTGGCATAGGTGACATCAATGCTGACGCTGAGGGTCCAGGTTAAGGGACCTTGGTTAGCGGCAGGGTTTTTGTAAGGAAATGTCTATGCAGAAGATATGGTTCTGGATATAATTAGGATGCAGTTTTGAAGTCAGGGCGAGTGTGAGGTCGAGTCACAGGGTTGAGGGAGTCATAGTTGATATCAATGGTGAAGGCGAAGTATCTGGTCCATGGCTCGGGTCTAGGGTTCCGTTTAGGTGTTCGATAAGGAGTACGGGTGAGATAGGTTTACAGTTAGATTCGGATCCATCTCTGATGTGAAGGCGAGCGCAAGATTGAGTTTCAGTTTTAAGGTGAGATGTGGGTGTCATGAATGCTTAAGTTGAAGTGTCAGATCCTGGCGCCAGGGATAGGGCTGGCATTAGTTGTAAGTTAAGGTGTATTGGGCTGACTGAGTGACAGTTAGAGATCTGATCCGTCTCCGATGTGAGGGCAATGGCCAGATTGATCTTCAGGATTATGGGGAGGAATGACAGACGTCAATGCTGATGGTGGCAGTTCAGTTAAAGGGGCCTGGGCTAGGTTTAGGGTTTCCTGTAAGGGAAAGTCTATGCATATGATACGGTTACGGAGAGAATTTGGGTTCAATTCTGATGTGAGTGCGAGGGTGAGATTGAGGCTCATGGTTAAGATGTGGCTCCTAATCGGCAGCAATGTTGAAGTCAGAGTATCTAGTCCAGGGCTCGGGTCTAGGGTTAGGCTTAGGTGTTCAGTAAGATTTACAGGAACATAGAGTTACATTTAGAGTTCGAATCTGACCCTGATGTGAGGGCGATGGCCAGATTGAGCTTCATGTTTACTTTGCGGCATGACAGACGTTGCAGCTGATGGCGTCGTTTCAGGTAAAGTGGCCAGGGTTAGAGTTATGTTATTGTGCTCTGTGAGGTGTACAGGAAGGATAGGGTGATGGACAGACTTAGGGTGTTCTCTGATGTGAGGGCAAGTTCGAGATGGAGGTTCAGGTTTACGGTGAAGTGTGAATGATGCCAATGGTTACGGTGAAGGGTCAAGTAAAGAGTCATTTCTATTGTTGAGATTAAAGGGTCTTTCTGTTCTACAGAAAGGATAAGTTAAGGAATAGGGTTAGGTTCCAGCTCTGATGTGAGTGCGCTTCTGAAATTGCGATTCATTGTTGAGGAGGGCCCTGGGTGATGTCGAAGCTTACGTTGTGTGGATAGGCCCAGGATTCAGTGATAGGGTTAAAATTTTGTGTTCTCTCTGATTTCCAGAGACATTAGCATTACGGAAAGAGTTAGGTCCTGGGTCTGATGTGACGGGGAGAGCAACATGGTGGATCAGGATTATGGTGAGGCATGGGTGACATCAATGTTCCAGGTGAGCTGTCAGGACCACTGGCCAGGGCTAGGCTAAGCGTTAGGTTTTCGGTTAGGTGAAGAGAGAGGGTGTTTTCACATTTATACATATTGTCCTTCTCTTACGTTAGGGCGAATGTGCGATTCAGTTCCAGGATTACAGTGTGGCAAAGGTGATATCCATGATGAGGTTGGAGTTTCAGGCCACTGGTCCGCGCTAGGGTTAGGGTTATGTAATCGTTAAAGAGTATGGGTTGGACCGGGATACTTTTCGATTTGCATCCTACTCTGACGTGAGGGCGAAGGCCAGATTGATCTTCATCATCGTGGTGTGGCATCGGTGACATCAATGCTGACGCTGAGGGTACAGGTTAATAGACCTGGTTTAGGGATAAGATTTTCTGTAAGGAAAAGTCTATGCGGTACATATGGTTATGGACAGAATTAGAGAGCAGTTCTGAGGTCAGGGCGAGTGTGAGATTGAGTCGCAGGGTCAATGCAGTCACAGTTGATATCAACGGTGAAGGTGAATTATCTGTTCCAGGGTAGGGTGTACGGTTAGATTTAGGTGTTCGATAAGGAATACGGGTGTGATATGGTTACAGTTAGACTTCAGATCTATCTCTGATGTGTGGGAGAGTGCATGATTGAGGTTGAAGTTAAAGCTGAAATATGGGTGACATCAAAGATGAAGGTGAAGTGTCAGATCCTGTCGCCAGGGCTAGGGTTAGCATTAGTTGTAAGGTAAGGAGTATGGGGCAGATTGAGTGGCAGTAAGAGTTGTGATCTGACTCTGATGTGAAGGAAATGGCCAGAATGTGCTTCAGGATTATGGGGAGGAATGACAGAAGTCGATGCTGATGGTGGCGGTTCAGTGAAATTGGCCTGGGCTAGGGTTAGGGTTTCCTGTAAGGGAAAATCTATGCATATGTTACGGTGACGGAGAAAACTAGGGTTCAGTTCTGATGTGTGGACGAGTGTGAGATTGAGGCTCATGGTTAAGATGTGTCTCCTAGTTGGCACAAATGTTGAAGGCGAAGAATCTAGTCTAGTTCTCGGGCCTAGGGTTAGGGTTAGGTGTTCACTAAGATTTACAGTAACATAGAGTTACATTTAGAGTTTGCATCTGACCCTGATGTGAGGGCGATGGCCAGATTGAGCTTCAGGTTTATGGTGCGGCATGACAGACGTTGAAGTTGACTATGTCAGCTGAGGTAAAGTGGCCAGGGCTAGAGTTATGGTATTGTGTTCTGTGAGGTGTACAGGAAGGATAGGGGTATGGACAGACTTAGGGCTTATCTCTGATGTGAGGAGAAGTGCGAGATTGAGGTTCAGGATTACGGTGAAGTGTGGGTCATGCCAATGGTTACGGTGAAAGGACAGGTCCAAGATTCATGGCTAGGGTTAGGATTACTGCGTCGTTCTGTTGTACAGAAAGGACAAGTTAAGGATTAAGGTTAGGGTCCAGCTCTGATGTGAGTGCGAGTGTGAAATTGCGATTCAGTGTTGAGGAGGGCCCTGGGTGATGTCAATGGTGACGTTGTGTGGATAGGCCCAGGACTCAGTGCTAGGCTTAAAATTTTGTGTTCTCTCTGTTTTCCGGAGACATTAGCATTACGGAAAGTGTTAGGGTCTGGGTCTGATGCGACGGTAAGGGCAAGATGGTGGATCAGGTTTATGGTGAGGCATGGGTGACGTCAGTGGTCAAGTCGGGTGTCATAACCACGGGCCAGGGCTAGGGTAAGGGTTAGGTTTTTGGGAAACTGTAGAGGGATGGTATTGTTACATGTAGACTTAGGTCCTTCTCTTAAGTTAGGGCGAGTATACGATTCAGTTCCAGCATTACTGTGAGCCAAGGTTGATATCCAAGGTTATGGTGGATTTTAAGGAAACAGGTCCACGCTGGGGTTAGGGTTATGTAATCGTTAAAGTGTATGGGGTTTACGTGAATAGAGCTCGATTTTGGATCCTACTCTGATGTGAGGGCGTAGGCCAGACTGATCTTGATCATCATGGTGTGGCATAGGTGACATCAATGCTGACGCTGAGGGTCCAGGTTAAGGGACCTTGGTTAGCGGTAGGGTTTTTGTAAGGAAATGTCTATGCAGAAGATATGGTTCTGGATATAATTAGGGTGCAGTTTTGAAGTCAGGGCGAGTGTGAGGTCGAGTCACAGGGTTGAGGGAGTCATAGTTGATATCAATGGTGAAGGCGAAGTATCTGGTCCATGGCTCGGGTCTAGGGTTCCGTTTAGGTGTTCGATAAGGAGTACGGGTGAGATAGGTTTACAGTTAGATTCGGATCCATCTCTGATGTGAAGGCGAGCGCAAGATTGAGTTTCAGTTTTAAGGTGAGATGTGGGTGTCATGAATGCTTAAGTTGAAGTGTCAGATCCTGGCGCCAGGGATAGGGCTGGCATTAGTTGTAAGTTAAGGTGTATTGGGCTGACTGAGTGACAGTTAGAGATCTGATCCGTCTCCGATGTGAGGGCAATGGCCAGATTGATCTTCAGGATTATGGGGAGGAATGACAGACGTCAATGCTGATGGTGGCAGTTCAGTTAAAGGGGCCTGGGCTAGGTTTAGGGTTTCCTGTAAGGGAAAGTCTATGCATATGATACGGTTACGGAGAGAATTTGGGTTCAATTCTGATGTGAGTGCGAGGGTGAGATTGAGTCTCAGGGTAAAGATGTGGCTCCTAATCGGCAGCAATGTTGAAGTCAGAGTATCTAGTCCAGGGCTCGGGTCTAGGGTTAGGCTTAGGTGTTCAGTAAGATTTACAGGAACATAGAGTTACATTTAGAGTTCGAATCTGACCCTGATGTGAGGGCGATGGCCAGATTGAGCTTCATGTTTACTTTGCGGCATGACAGACGTTGCAGCTGATGGCGTCGTTTCAGGTAAAGTGGCCAGGGTTAGAGTTATGTTATTGTGCTCTGTGAGGTGTACAGGAAGGATAGGGTGATGGACAGACTTAGGGTGTTCTCTGATGTGAGGGCAAGTTCGAGATGGAGGTTCAGGTTTACGGTGAAGTGTGAATGATGCCAATGGTTACGGTGAAGGGTCAAGTAAAGAGTCATTTCTATTGTTGAGATTAAAGGGTCTTTCTGTTCTACAGAAAGGATAAGTTAAGGAATAGGGTTAGGTTCCAGCTCTGATGTGAGTGCGCTTCTGAAATTGCGATTCATTGTTGAGGAGGGCCCTGGGTGATGTCGAAGCTTACGTTCTGTGGATAGGCCCAGGATTCAGTGATAGGGTTAAAATTTTGTGTTCTCTCTGATTTCCAGAGACATTAGCATTACGGAAAGAGTTAGGTCCTGGGTCTGATGTGACGGGGAGAGCAACATGGTGGATCAGGATTATGGTGAGGCATGGGTGACATCAATGTTCCAGGTGAGCTGTCAGGACCACTGGCCAGGGCTAGGCTAAGCGTTAGGTTTTCGGTTAGGTGAAGAGAGAGGGTGTTTTCACATTTATACATATTGTCCTTCTCTTACGTTAGGGCGAATGTGCGATTCAGTTCCAGGATTACAGTGTGGCAAAGGTGATATCCATGATGAGGTTGGAGTTTCAGGCCACTGGTCCGCGCTAGGGTTAGGGTTATGTAATCGTTAAAGAGTATGGGTTGGACCGGGATACTTTTCGATTTGCATCCTACTCTGACGTGAGGGCGAAGGCCAGATTGATCTTCATCATCGTGGTGTGGCATCGGTGACATCAATGCTGACGCTGAGGGTACAGGTTAATAGACCTGGTTTAGGGATAAGATTTTCTGTAAGGAAAAGTCTATGCGGTACATATGGTTATGGACAGAATTAGAGAGCAGTTCTGAGGTCAGGGCGAGTGTGAGATTGAGTTGCAGGGTCAATGCAGTCACAGTTGATATCAACGGTGAAGGTGAATTATCTGTTCCAGGGTAGGGTGTACGGTTAGATTTAGGTGTTCGATAAGGAATACGGGTGTGATATGGTTACAGTTAGACTTCAGATCTATCTCTGATGTGTGGGAGAGTGCATGATTGAGGTTGAAGTTAAAGCTGAAATATGGGTGACATCAAAGATGAAGGTGAAGTGTCAGATCCTGTCGCCAGGGCTAGGGTTAGCATTAGTTGTAAGGTAAGGAGTATGGGGCAGATTGAGTGGCAGTAAGAGTTGTGATCTGACTCTGATGTGAAGGAAATGGCCAGAATGTGCTTCAGGATTATGGGGAGGAATGACAGAAGTCGATGCTGATGGTGGCGGTTCAGTGAAATTGGCCTGGGCTAGGGTTAGGGTTTCCTGTAAGGGAAAATCTATGCATATGTTACGGTGACGGAGAAAACTAGGGTTCAGTTCTGATGTGTGGACGAGTGTGAGATTGAGGCTCATGGTTAAGATGTGTCTCCTAGTTGGCACAAATGTTGAAGGCGAAGAATCTAGTCTAGTTCTCGGGCCTAGGGTTAGGGTTAGGTGTTCACTAAGATTTACAGTAACATAGAGTTACATTTAGAGTTTGCATCTGACCCTGATGTGAGGGCGATGGCCAGATTGAGCTTCAGGTTTATGGTGCGGCATGACAGACGTTGAAGTTGACTATGTCAGCTGAGGTAAAATGGCCAGGGCTAGAGTTATGGTATTGTGTTCTGTGAGGTGTACAGGAAGGATAGGGGTATGGACAGACTTAGGGCTTATCTCTGATGTGAGGAGAAGTGCGAGATTGAGGTTCAGGATTACGGTGAAGTGTGGGTCATGCCAATGGTTACGGTGAAAGGACAGATCCAAGATTCATGGCTAGGGTTAGGATTACTGCGTCGTTCTGTTCTACAGAAAGGACAAGTTAAGGATTAAGGTTTGGGTCCAGCTCTGATGTGAGTGCGAGTGTGAAATTGCGATTCAGTGTTGAGGAGGGCCCTGGGTGATGTCAATGGTGACGTTGTGTGGATAGGCCCAGGACTCAGTGCTAGGCTTAAAATTTTGTGTTCTCTCTGTTTTCCGGAGACATTAGCATTACGGAAAGTGTTAGGGTCTGGGTCTGATGCGACGGTAAGTGCAAGATGGTGGATCAGGTTTATGGTGAGGCATGGGTGACGTCAGTGGTCAAGTCGGGTGTCATAACCACGGGCCAGGTCTAGGGTAAGGGTTAGGTTTTTGGGAAACTGTAGAGGGATGGTATTGTTACATGTAGACTTAGGTCCTTCTCTTAAGTTAGGGCGAGTATACGATTCAGTTCCAGCATTACTGTGAGCCAAGGTTGATATCCAAGGTTATGGTGGATTTTAAGGAAACAGGTCCATGCTGGGGTTAGGGTTATGTAATCGTTAAAGTGTATGGGGTTTACGTGAATAGAGCTCGATTTTGGATCCTACTCTGATGTGAGGGCGTAGGCCAGACTGATCTTGATCATCATGGTGTGGCATAGGTGACATCAATGCTGACGCTGAGGGTCCAGGTTAAGGGACCTTGGTTAGCGGTAGGGTTTTTGTAAGGAAATGTCTATGCAGAAGATATGGTTCTGGATATAATTAGGGTGCAGTTTTGAAGTCAGGGCGAGTGTGAGGTCGAGTCACAGGGTTGAGGGAGTCATAGTTGATATCAATGGTGAAGGCGAAGTATCTGGTCCATGGCTCGGGTCTAGGGTTCCGTTTAGGTGTTCGATAAGGAGTACGGGTGAGATAGGTTTACAGTTAGATTCGGATCCATCTCTGATGTGAAGGCGAGCGCAAGATTGAGTTTCAGTTTTAAGGTGAGATGTGGGTGTCATGAATGCTTAAGTTGAAGTGTCAGATCCTGGCGCCAGGGATAGGGCTGGCATTAGTTGTAAGTTAAGGTGTATTGGGCTGACTGAGTGACAGTTAGAGATCTGATCCGTCTCCGATGTGAGGGCAATGGCCAGATTGATCTTCAGGATTATGGGGAGGAATGACAGACGTCAATGCTGATGGTGGCAGTTCAGTTAAAGGGGCCTGGGCTAGGTTTAGGGTTTCCTTAAGGGAAAGTCTATGCATTGCATATGATACGGTTACGGAGAGAATTTGGGTTCAATTCTGATGTGAGTGCGAGGGTGAGATTGAGTCTCAGGGTAAAGATGTGGCTCCTAATCGGCAGCAATGTTGAAGTCAGAGTATCTAGTCCAGGGCTCGGGTCTAGGGTTAGGCTTAGGTGTTCAGTAAGATTTACAGGAACATAGAGTTACATTTAGAGTTCGAATCTGACCCTGATGTGAGGGCGATGGCCAGATTGAGCTTCATGTTTACTTTGCGGCATGACAGACGTTGCAGCTGATGGCGTCGTTTCAGGTAAAGTGGCCAGGGTTAGAGTTATGTTATTGTGCTCTGTGAGGTGTACAGGAAGGATAGGGTGATGGACAGACTTAGGGTGTTCTCTGATGTGAGGGCAAGTTCGAGATGGAGGTTCAGGTTTACGGTGAAGTGTGAATGATGCCAATGGTTACGGTGAAGGGTCAAGTAAAGAGTCATTTCTATTGTTGAGATTAAAGGGTCTTTCTGTTCTACAGAAAGGATAAGTTAAGGAATAGGGTTAGGTTCCAGCTCTGATGTGAGTGCGCTTCTGAAATTGCGATTCATTGTTGAGGAGGGCCCTGGGTGATGTCGAAGCTTACGTTGTGTGGATAGGCCCAGGATTCAGTGATAGGGTTAAAATTTTGTGTTCTCTCTGATTTCCAGAGACATTAGCATTACGGAAAGAGTTAGGTCCTGGGTCTGATGTGACGGGGAGAGCAACATGGTGGATCAGGATTATGGTGAGGCATGGGTGACATCAATGTTCCAGGTGAGCTGTCAGGACCACTGGCCAGGGCTAGGCTAAGCGTTAGGTTTTCGGTTAGGTGAAGAGAGAGGGTGTTTTCACATTTATACATATTGTCCTTCTCTTACGTTAGGGCGAATGTGCGATTCAGTTCCAGGATTACAGTGTGGCAAAGGTGATATCCATGATGAGGTTGGAGTTTCAGGCCACTGGTCCGCGCTAGGGTTAGGGTTATGTAATCGTTAAAGAGTATGGGTTGGACCGGGATACTTTTCGATTTGCATCCTACTCTGACGTGAGGGCGAAGGCCAGATTGATCTTCATCATCGTGGTGTGGCATCGGTGACATCAATGCTGACGCTGAGGGTACAGGTTAATAGACCTGGTTTAGGGATAAGATTTTCTGTAAGGAAAAGTCTATGCGGTACATATGGTTATGGACAGAATTAGAGAGCAGTTCTGAGGTCAGGGCGAGTGTGAGATTGAGTTGCAGGGTCAATGCAGTCACAGTTGATATCAACGGTGAAGGTGAATTATCTGTTCCAGGGTAGGGTGTACGGTTAGATTTAGGTGTTCGATAAGGAATACGGGTGTGATATGGTTACAGTTAGACTTCAGATCTATCTCTGATGTGTGGGAGAGTGCATGATTGAGGTTGAAGTTAAAGCTGAAATATGGGTGACATCAAAGATGAAGGTGAAGTGTCAGATCCTGTCGCCAGGGCTAGGGTTAGCATTAGTTGTAAGGTAAGGAGTATGGGGCAGATTGAGTGGCAGTAAGAGTTGTGATCTGACTCTGATGTGAAGGAAATGGCCAGAATGTGCTTCAGGATTATGGGGAGGAATGACAGAAGTCGATGCTGATGGTGGCGGTTCAGTGAAATTGGCCTGGGCTAGGGTTAGGGTTTCCTGTAAGGGAAAATCTATGCATATGTTACGGTGACGGAGAAAACTAGGGTTCAGTTCTGATGTGTGGACGAGTGTGAGATTGAGGCTCATGGTTAAGATGTGTCTCCTAGTTGGCACAAATGTTGAAGGCGAAGAATCTAGTCTAGTTCTCGGGCCTAGGGTTAGGGTTAGGTGTTCACTAAGATTTACAGTAACATAGAGTTACATTTAGAGTTTGCATCTGACCCTGATGTGAGGGCGATGGCCAGATTGAGCTTCAGGTTTATGGTGCGGCATGACAGACGTTGAAGTTGACTATGTCAGCTGAGGTAAAATGGCCAGGTCTAGAGTTATGGTATTGTGTTCTGTGAGGTGTACAGGAAGGATAGGGGTATGGACAGACTTAGGGCTGGTCTCTGATGTGAGGGCAAGTGCGAGATTGAGGTTCAGGATTACGGTGAAGTGTGGGTCATGCCAATGGTTACGGTGAAAGGACAGATCCAAGATTCATGGCTAGGGTTAGGATTACTGCGTCGTTCTGTTCTACAGAAAGGACAAGTTAAGGATTAAGGTTAGGGTCCAGCTCTGATGTGAGTGCGAGTGTGAAATTGCGATTCAGTGTTGAGGAGGGCCCTGGGTGATGTCAATGGTGACGTTGTGTGGATAGGCCCAGGACTCAGTGCTAGGCTTAAAATTTTGTGTTCTCTCTGTTTTCCGGAGACATTAGCATTACGGAAAGTGTTAGGGTCTGGGTCTGATGCGACGGTAAGTGCAAGATGGTGGATCAGGTTTATGGTGAGGCATGGGTGACGTCAGTGGTCAAGTCGGGTGTCATAACCACGGGCCAGGTCTAGGGTAAGGGTTAGGTTTTTGGGAAACTGTAGAGGGATGGTATTGTTACATGTAGACTTAGGTCCTTCTCTTAAGTTAGGGCGAGTATACGATTCAGTTCCAGCATTACTGTGAGCCAAGGTTGATATCCAAGGTTATGGTGGATTTTAAGGAAACAGGTCCACGCTGGGGTTAGGGTTATGTAATCGTTAAAGTGTATGGGGTTTACGTGAATAGAGCTCGATTTTGGATCCTACTCTGATGTGAGGGCGTAGGCCAGACTGATCTTGATCATCATGGTGTGGCATAGGTGACATCAATGCTGACGCTGAGGGTCCAGGTTAAGGGACCTTGGTTAGCGGTAGGGTTTTTGTAAGGAAATGTCTATGCAGAAGATATGGTTCTGGATATAATTAGGGTGCAGTTTTGAAGTCAGGGCGAGTGTGAGGTCGAGTCACAGGGTTGAGGGAGTCATAGTTGATATCAATGGTGAAGGCGAAGTATCTGGTCCATGGCTCGGGTCTAGGGTTCCGTTTAGGTGTTCGATAAGGAGTACGGGTGAGATAGGTTTACAGTTAGATTCGGATCCATCTCTGATGTGAAGGCGAGCGCAAGATTGAGTTTCAGTTTTAAGGTGAGATGTGGGTGTCATGAATGCTTAAGTTGAAGTGTCAGATCCTGGCGCCAGGGATAGGGCTGGCATTAGTTGTAAGTTAAGGTGTATTGGGCTGACTGAGTGACAGTTAGAGATCTGATCCGTCTCCGATGTGAGGGCAATGGCCAGATTGATCTTCAGGATTATGGGGAGGAATGACAGACGTCAATGCTGATGGTGGCAGTTCAGTTAAAGGGGCCTGGGCTAGGTTTAGGGTTTCCTTAAGGGAAAGTCTATGCATTGCATATGATACGGTTACGGAGAGAATTTGGGTTCAATTCTGATGTGAGTGCGAGGGTGAGATTGAGTCTCAGGGTAAAGATGTGGCTCCTAATCGGCAGCAATGTTGAAGTCAGAGTATCTAGTCCAGGGCTCGGGTCTAGGGTTAGGCTTAGGTGTTCAGTAAGATTTACAGGAACATAGAGTTACATTTAGAGTTCGAATCTGACCCTGATGTGAGGGCGATGGCCAGATTGAGCTTCATGTTTACTTTGCGGCATGACAGACGTTGCAGCTGATGGCGTCGTTTCAGGTAAAGTGGCCAGGGTTAGAGTTATGTTATTGTGCTCTGTGAGGTGTACAGGAAGGATAGGGTGATGGACAGACTTAGGGTGTTCTCTGATGTGAGGGCAAGTTCGAGATGGAGGTTCAGGTTTACGGTGAAGTGTGAATGATGCCAATGGTTACGGTGAAGGGTCAAGTAAAGAGTCATTTCTATTGTTGAGATTAAAGGGTCTTTCTGTTCTACAGAAAGGATAAGTTAAGGAATAGGGTTAGGTTCCAGCTCTGATGTGAGTGCGCTTCTGAAATTGCGATTCATTGTTGAGGAGGGCCCTGGGTGATGTCGAAGCTTACGTTGTGTGGATAGGCCCAGGATTCAGTGATAGGGTTAAAATTTTGTGTTCTCTCTGATTTCCAGAGACATTAGCATTACGGAAAGAGTTAGGTCCTGGGTCTGATGTGACGGGGAGAGCAACATGGTGGATCAGGATTATGGTGAGGCATGGGTGACATCAATGTTCCAGGTGAGCTGTCAGGACCACTGGCCAGGGCTAGGCTAAGCGTTAGGTTTTCGGTTAGGTGAAGAGAGAGGGTGTTTTCACATTTATACATATTGTCCTTCTCTTACGTTAGGGCGAATGTGCGATTCAGTTCCAGGATTACAGTGTGGCAAAGGTGATATCCATGATGAGGTTGGAGTTTCAGGCCACTGGTCCGCGCTAGGGTTAGGGTTATGTAATCGTTAAAGAGTATGGGTTGGACCGGGATACTTTTCGATTTGCATCCTACTCTGACGTGAGGGCGAAGGCCAGATTGATCTTCATCATCGTGGTGTGGCATCGGTGACATCAATGCTGACGCTGAGGGTACAGGTTAATAGACCTGGTTTAGGGATAAGATTTTCTGTAAGGAAAAGTCTATGCGGTACATATGGTTATGGACAGAATTAGAGAGCAGTTCTGAGGTCAGGGCGAGTGTGAGATTGAGTCGCAGGGTCAATGCAGTCACAGTTGATATCAACGGTGAAGGTGAATTATCTGTTCCAGGGTAGGGTGTACGGTTAGATTTAGGTGTTCGATAAGGAATACGGGTGTGATATGGTTACAGTTAGACTTCAGATCTATCTCTGATGTGTGGGAGAGTGCATGATTGAGGTTGAAGTTAAAGCTGAAATATGGGTGACATCAAAGATGAAGGTGAAGTGTCAGATCCTGTCGCCAGGGCTAGGGTTAGCATTAGTTGTAAGGTAAGGAGTATGGGGCAGATTGAGTGGCAGTAAGAGTTGTGATCTGACTCTGATGTGAAGGAAATGGCCAGAATGTGCTTCAGGATTATGGGGAGGAATGACAGAAGTCGATGCTGATGGTGGCGGTTCAGTGAAATTGGCCTGGGCTAGGGTTAGGGTTTCCTGTAAGGGAAAATCTATGCATATGTTACGGTGACGGAGAAAACTAGGGTTCAGTTCTGATGTGTGGACGAGTGTGAGATTGAGGCTCATGGTTAAGATGTGTCTCCTAGTTGGCACAAATGTTGAAGGCGAAGAATCTAGTCTAGTTCTCGGGCCTAGGGTTAGGGTTAGGTGTTCACTAAGATTTACAGTAACATAGAGTTACATTTAGAGTTTGCATCTGACCCTGATGTGAGGGCGATGGCCAGATTGAGCTTCAGGTTTATGGTGCGGCATGACAGACGTTGAAGTTGACTATGTCAGCTGAGGTAAAGTGGCCAGGGCTAGAGTTATGGTATTGTGTTCTGTGAGGTGTACAGGAAGGATAGGGGTATGGACAGACTTAGGGCTTATCTCTGATGTGAGGAGAAGTGCGAGATTGAGGTTCAGGATTACGGTGAAGTGTGGGTCATGCCAATGGTTACGGTGAAAGGACAGGTCCAAGATTCATGGCTAGGGTTAGGATTACTGCGTCGTTCTGTTCTACAGAAAGGACAAGTTAAGGATTAAGGTTAGGGTCCAGCTCTGATGTGAGTGCGAGTGTGAAATTGCGATTCAGTGTTGAGGAGGGCCCTGGGTGATGTCAATGGTGACGTTGTGTGGATAGGCCCAGGACTCAGTGCTAGGCTTAAAATTTTGTGTTCTCTCTGTTTTCCGGAGACATTAGCATTACGGAAAGTGTTAGGGTCTGGGTCTGATGCGACGGTAAGTGCAAGATGGTGGATCAGGTTTATGGTGAGGCATGGGTGACGTCAGTGGTCAAGTCGGGTGTCATAACCACGGGCCAGGGCTAGGGTAAGGGTTAGGTTTTTGGGAAACTGTAGAGGGATGGTATTGTTACATGTAGACTTAGGTCCTTCTCTTAAGTTAGGGCGAGTATACGATTCAGTTCCAGCATTACTGTGAGCCAAGGTTGATATCCAAGGTTATGGTGGATTTTAAGGAAACAGGTCCACGCTGGGGTTAGGGTTATGTAATCGTTAAAGTGTATGGGGTTTACGTGAATAGAGCTCGATTTTGGATCCTACTCTGATGTGAGGGCGTAGGCCAGACTGATCTTGATCATCATGGTGTGGCATAGGTGACATCAATGCTGACGCTGAGGGTCCAGGTTAAGGGACCTTGGTTAGCGGTAGGGTTTTTGTAAGGAAATGTCTATGCAGAAGATATGGTTCTGGATATAATTAGGGTGCAGTTTTGAAGTCAGGGCGAGTGTGAGGTCGAGTCACAGGGTTGAGGGAGTCATAGTTGATATCAATGGTGAAGGCGAAGTATCTGGTCCATGGCTCGGGTCTAGGGTTCCGTTTAGGTGTTCGATAAGGAGTACGGGTGAGATAGGTTTACAGTTAGATTCGGATCCATCTCTGATGTGAAGGCGAGCGCAAGATTGAGTTTCAGTTTTAAGGTGAGATGTGGGTGTCATGAATGCTTAAGTTGAAGTGTCAGATCCTGGCGCCAGGGATAGGGCTGGCATTAGTTGTAAGTTAAGGTGTATTGGGCTGACTGAGTGACAGTTAGAGATCTGATCCGTCTCCGATGTGAGGGCAATGGCCAGATTGATCTTCAGGATTATGGGGAGGAATGACAGACGTCAATGCTGATGGTGGCAGTTCAGTTAAAGGGGCCTGGGCTAGGTTTAGGGTTTCCTTAAGGGAAAGTCTATGCATTGCATATGATACGGTTACGGAGAGAATTTGGGTTCAATTCTGATGTGAGTGCGAGGGTGAGATTGAGTCTCAGGGTAAAGATGTGGCTCCTAATCGGCAGCAATGTTGAAGTCAGAGTATCTAGTCCAGGGCTCGGGTCTAGGGTTAGGCTTAGGTGTTCAGTAAGATTTACAGGAACATAGAGTTACATTTAGAGTTCGAATCTGACCCTGATGTGAGGGCGATGGCCAGATTGAGCTTCAGGTTTACTTTGCGGCATGACAGACGTTGCAGCTGATGGCGTCGTTTCAGGTAAAGTGGCCAGGGTTAGAGTTATGTTATTGTGCTCTGTGAGGTGTACAGGAAGGATAGGGTGATGGACAGACTTAGGGTGTTCTCTGATGTGAGGGCAAGTTCGAGATGGAGGTTCAGGTTTACGGTGAAGTGTGAATGATGCCAATGGTTACGGTGAAGGGTCAAGTAAAGAGTCATTTCTATTGTTGAGATTAAAGGGTCTTTCTGTTCTACAGAAAGGATAAGTTAAGGAATAGGGTTAGGTTCCAGCTCTGATGTGAGTGCGCTTCTGAAATTGCGATTCATTGTTGAGGAGGGCCCTGGGTGATGTCGAAGCTTACGTTGTGTGGATAGGCCCAGGATTCAGTGATAGGGTTAAAATTTTGTGTTCTCTCTGATTTCCAGAGACATTAGCATTACGGAAAGAGTTAGGTCCTGGGTCTGATGTGACGGGGAGAGCAACATGGTGGATCAGGATTATGGTGAGGCATGGGTGACATCAATGTTCCAGGTGAGCTGTCAGGACCACTGGCCAGGGCTAGGCTAAGCGTTAGGTTTTCGGTTAGGTGAAGAGAGAGGGTGTTTTCACATTTATACATATTGTCCTTCTCTTACGTTAGGGCGAATGTGCGATTCAGTTCCAGGATTACAGTGTGGCAAAGGTGATATCCATGATGAGGTTGGAGTTTCAGGCCACTGGTCCGCGCTAGGGTTAGGGTTATGTAATCGTTAAAGAGTATGGGTTGGACCGGGATACTTTTCGATTTGCATCCTACTCTGACGTGAGGGCGAAGGCCAGATTGATCTTCATCATCGTGGTGTGGCATCGGTGACATCAATGCTGACGCTGAGGGTACAGGTTAATAGACCTGGTTTAGGGATAAGATTTTCTGTAAGGAAAAGTCTATGCGGTACATATGGTTATGGACAGAATTAGAGAGCAGTTCTGAGGTCAGGGCGAGTGTGAGATTGAGTCGCAGGGTCAATGCAGTCACAGTTGATATCAACGGTGAAGGTGAATTATCTGTTCCAGGGTAGGGTGTACGGTTAGATTTAGGTGTTCGATAAGGAATACGGGTGTGATATGGTTACAGTTAGACTTCAGATCTATCTCTGATGTGTGGGAGAGTGCATGATTGAGGTTGAAGTTAAAGCTGAAATATGGGTGACATCAAAGATGAAGGTGAAGTGTCAGATCCTGTCGCCAGGGCTAGGGTTAGCATTAGTTGTAAGGTAAGGAGTATGGGGCAGATTGAGTGGCAGTAAGAGTTGTGATCTGACTCTGATGTGAAGGAAATGGCCAGAATGTGCTTCAGGATTATGGGGAGGAATGACAGAAGTCGATGCTGATGGTGGCGGTTCAGTGAAATTGGCCTGGGCTAGGGTTAGGGTTTCCTGTAAGGGAAAATCTATGCATATGTTACGGTGACGGAGAAAACTAGGGTTCAGTTCTGATGTGTGGACGAGTGTGAGATTGAGGCTCATGGTTAAGATGTGTCTCCTAGTTGGCACAAATGTTGAAGGCGAAGAATCTAGTCTAGTTCTCGGGCCTAGGGTTAGGGTTAGGTGTTCACTAAGATTTACAGTAACATAGAGTTACATTTAGAGTTTGCATCTGACCCTGATGTGAGGGCGATGGCCAGATTGAGCTTCAGGTTTATG
This sequence comes from Manis pentadactyla, assembly GCF_030020395.1. Classification (NCBI taxonomy): domain Eukaryota; kingdom Metazoa; phylum Chordata; class Mammalia; order Pholidota; family Manidae; genus Manis; species Manis pentadactyla. The sequence goes on from NC_080019.1 coordinate 55,286,983, forward strand.
GTGCGGCATGACAGACGTTGAAGTTGACTATGTCAGCTGAGGTAAAGTGGCCAGGGCTAGAGTTATGGTATTGTGTTCTGTGAGGTGTACAGGAAGGATAGGGGTATGGACAGACTTAGGGCTTATCTCTGATGTGAGGAGAAGTGCGAGATTGAGGTTCAGGATTACGGTGAAGTGTGGGTCATGCCAATGGTTACGGTGAAAGGACAGGTCCAAGATTCATGGCTAGGGTTAGGATTACTGCGTCGTTCTGTTCTACAGAAAGGACAAGTTAAGGATTAAGGTTAGGGTCCAGCTCTGATGTGAGTGCGAGTGTGAAATTGCGATTCAGTGTTGAGGAGGGCCCTGGGTGATGTCAATGGTGACGTTGTGTGGATAGGCCCAGGACTCAGTGCTAGGCTTAAAATTTTGTGTTCTCTCTGTTTTCCGGAGACATTAGCATTACGGAAAGTGTTAGGGTCTGGGTCTGATGCGACGGTAAGTGCAAGATGGTGGATCAGGTTTATGGTGAGGCATGGGTGACGTCAGTGGTCAAGTCGGGTGTCATAACCACGGGCCAGGGCTAGGGTAAGGGTTAGGTTTTTGGGAAACTGTAGAGGGATGGTATTGTTACATGTAGACTTAGGTCCTTCTCTTAAGTTAGGGCGAGTATACGATTCAGTTCCAGCATTACTGTGAGCCAAGGTTGATATCCAAGGTTATGGTGGATTTTAAGGAAACAGGTCCACGCTGGGGTTAGGGTTATGTAATCGTTAAAGTGTATGGGGTTTACGTGAATAGAGCTCGATTTTGGATCCTACTCTGATGTGAGGGCGTAGGCCAGACTGATCTTGATCATCATGGTGTGGCATAGGTGACATCAATGCTGACGCTGAGGGTCCAGGTTAAGGGACCTTGGTTAGCGGTAGGGTTTTTGTAAGGAAATGTCTATGCAGAAGATATGGTTCTGGATATAATTAGGGTGCAGTTTTGAAGTCAGGGCGAGTGTGAGGTCGAGTCACAGGGTTGAGGGAGTCATAGTTGATATCAATGGTGAAGGCGAAGTATCTGGTCCATGGCTCGGGTCTAGGGTTCCGTTTAGGTGTTCGATAAGGAGTACGGGTGAGATAGGTTTACAGTTAGATTCGGATCCATCTCTGATGTGAAGGCGAGCGCAAGATTGAGTTTCAGTTTTAAGGTGAGATGTGGGTGTCATGAATGCTTAAGTTGAAGTGTCAGATCCTGGCGCCAGGGATAGGGCTGGCATTAGTTGTAAGTTAAGGTGTATTGGGCTGACTGAGTGACAGTTAGAGATCTGATCCGTCTCCGATGTGAGGGCAATGGCCAGATTGATCTTCAGGATTATGGGGAGGAATGACAGACGTCAATGCTGATGGTGGCAGTTCAGTTAAAGGGGCCTGGGCTAGGTTTAGGGTTTCCTTAAGGGAAAGTCTATGCATTGCATATGACACGGTTACGGAGAGAATTTGGGTTCAATTCTGATGTGAGTGCGAGGGTGAGATTGAGTCTCAGGGTAAAGATGTGGCTCCTAATCGGCAGCAATGTTGAAGTCAGAGTATCTAGTCCAGGGCTCGGGTCTAGGGTTAGGCTTAGGTGTTCAGTAAGATTTACAGGAACATAGAGTTACATTTAGAGTTCGAATCTGACCCTGATGTGAGGGCGATGGCCAGATTGAGCTTCATGTTTACTTTGCGGCATGACAGACGTTGCAGCTGATGGCGTCGTTTCAGGTAAAGTGGCCAGGGTTAGAGTTATGTTATTGTGCTCTGTGAGGTGTACAGGAAGGATAGGGTGATGGACAGACTTAGGGTGTTCTCTGATGTGAGGGCAAGTTCGAGATGGAGGTTCAGGTTTACGGTGAAGTGTGAATGATGCCAATGGTTACGGTGAAGGGTCAAGTAAAGAGTCATTTCTATTGTTGAGATTAAAGGGTCTTTCTGTTCTACAGAAAGGATAAGTTAAGGAATAGGGTTAGGTTCCAGCTCTGATGTGAGTGCGCTTCTGAAATTGCGATTCATTGTTGAGGAGGGCCCTGGGTGATGTCGAAGCTTACGTTGTGTGGATAGGCCCAGGATTCAGTGATAGGGTTAAAATTTTGTGTTCTCTCTGATTTCCAGAGACATTAGCATTACGGAAAGAGTTAGGTCCTGGGTCTGATGTGACGGGGAGAGCAACATGGTGGATCAGGATTATGGTGAGGCATGGGTGACATCAATGTTCCAGGTGAGCTGTCAGGACCACTGGCCAGGGCTAGGCTAAGCGTTAGGTTTTCGGTTAGGTGAAGAGAGAGGGTGTTTTCACATTTATACATATTGTCCTTCTCTTACGTTAGGGCGAATGTGCGATTCAGTTCCAGGATTACAGTGTGGCAAAGGTGATATCCATGATGAGGTTGGAGTTTCAGGCCACTGGTCCGCGCTAGGGTTAGGGTTATGTAATCGTTAAAGAGTATGGGTTGGACCGGGATACTTTTCGATTTGCATCCTACTCTGACGTGAGGGCGAAGGCCAGATTGATCTTCATCATCGTGGTGTGGCATCGGTGACATCAATGCTGACGCTGAGGGTACAGGTTAATAGACCTGGTTTAGGGATAAGATTTTCTGTAAGGAAAAGTCTATGCGGTACATATGGTTATGGACAGAATTAGAGAGCAGTTCTGAGGTCAGGGCGAGTGTGAGATTGAGTCGCAGGGTCAATGCAGTCACAGTTGATATCAACGGTGAAGGTGAATTATCTGTTCCAGGGTAGGGTGTACGGTTAGATTTAGGTGTTCGATAAGGAATACGGGTGTGATATGGTTACAGTTAGACTTCAGATCTATCTCTGATGTGTGGGAGAGTGCATGATTGAGGTTGAAGTTAAAGCTGAAATATGGGTGACATCAAAGATGAAGGTGAAGTGTCAGATCCTGTCGCCAGGGCTAGGGTTAGCATTAGTTGTAAGGTAAGGAGTATGGGGCAGATTGAGTGGCAGTAAGAGTTGTGATCTGACTCTGATGTGAAGGAAATGGCCAGAATGTGCTTCAGGATTATGGGGAGGAATGACAGAAGTCGATGCTGATGGTGGCGGTTCAGTGAAATTGGCCTGGGCTAGGGTTAGGGTTTCCTGTAAGGGAAAATCTATGCATATGTTACGGTGACGGAGAAAACTAGGGTTCAGTTCTGATGTGTGGACGAGTGTGAGATTGAGGCTCATGGTTAAGATGTGTCTCCTAGTTGGCACAAATGTTGAAGGCGAAGAATCTAGTCTAGTTCTCGGGCCTAGGGTTAGGGTTAGGTGTTCACTAAGATTTACAGTAACATAGAGTTACATTTAGAGTTTGCATCTGACCCTGATGTGAGGGCGATGGCCAGATTGAGCTTCAGGTTTATGGTGCGGCATGACAGACGTTGAAGTTGACTATGTCAGCTGAGGTAAAGTGGCCAGGGCTAGAGTTATGGTATTGTGTTCTGTGAGGTGTACAGGAAGGATAGGGGTATGGACAGACTTAGGGCTTATCTCTGATGTGAGGAGAAGTGCGAGATTGAGGTTCAGGATTACGGTGAAGTGTGGGTCATGCCAATGGTTACGGTGAAAGGACAGGTCCAAGATTCATGGCTAGGGTTAGGATTACTGCGTCGTTCTGTTCTACAGAAAGGACAAGTTAAGGATTAAGGTTAGGGTCCAGCTCTGATGTGAGTGCGAGTGTGAAATTGCGATTCAGTGTTGAGGAGGGCCCTGGGTGATGTCAATGGTGACGTTGTGTGGATAGGCCCAGGACTCAGTGCTAGGCTTAAAATTTTGTGTTCTCTCTGTTTTCCGGAGACATTAGCATTACGGAAAGTGTTAGGGTCTGGGTCTGATGCGACGGTAAGTGCAAGATGGTGGATCAGGTTTATGGTGAGGCATGGGTGACGTCAGTGGTCAAGTCGGGTGTCATAACCACGGGCCAGGTCTAGGGTAAGGGTTAGGTTTTTGGGAAACTGTAGCGGGATGGTATTGTTACATGTAGACTTAGGTCCTTCTCTTAAGTTAGGGCGAGTATACGATTCAGTTCCAGCATTACTGTGAGCCAAGGTTGATATCCAAGGTTATGGTGGATTTTAAGGAAACAGGTCCACGCTGGGGTTAGGGTTATGTAATCGTTAAAGTGTATGGGGTTTACGTGAATAGAGCTCGATTTTGGATCCTACTCTGATGTGAGGGCGTAGGCCAGACTGATCTTGATCATCATGGTGTGGCATAGGTGACATCAATGCTGACGCTGAGGGTCCAGGTTAAGGGACCTTGGTTAGCGGTAGGGTTTTTGTAAGGAAATGTCTATGCAGAAGATATGGTTCTGGATATAATTAGGGTGCAGTTTTGAAGTCAGGGCGAGTGTGAGGTCGAGTCACAGGGTTGAGGGAGTCATAGTTGATATCAATGGTGAAGGCGAAGTATCTGGTCCATGGCTTGGGTCTAGGGTTCCGTTTAGGTGTTCGATAAGGAGTACGGGTGAGATAGGTTTACAGTTAGATTCGGATCCATCTCTGATGTGAAGGCGAGCGCAAGATTGAGTTTCAGTTTTAAGGTGAGATGTGGGTGTCATGAATGCTTAAGTTGAAGTGTCAGATCCTGGCGCCAGGGATAGGGCTGGCATTAGTTGTAAGTTAAGGTGTATTGGGCTGACTGAGTGACAGTTAGAGATCTGATCCGTCTCCGATGTGAGGGCAATGGCCAGATTGATCTTCAGGATTATGGGGAGGAATGACAGACGTCAATGCTGATGGTGGCAGTTCAGTTAAAGGGGCCTGGGCTAGGTTTAGGGTTTCCTTAAGGGAAAGTCTATGCATTGCATATGATACGGTTACGGAGAGAATTTGGGTTCAATTCTGATGTGAGTGCGAGGGTGAGATTGAGTCTCAGGGTAAAGATGTGGCTCCTAATCGGCAGCAATGTTGAAGTCAGAGTATCTAGTCCAGGGCTCGGGTCTAGGGTTAGGCTTAGGTGTTCAGTAAGATTTACAGGAACATAGAGTTACATTTAGAGTTCGAATCTGACCCTGATGTGAGGGCGATGGCCAGATTGAGCTTCATGTTTACTTTGCGGCATGACAGACGTTGCAGCTGATGGCGTCGTTTCAGGTAAAGTGGCCAGGGTTAGAGTTATGTTATTGTGCTCTGTGAGGTGTACAGGAAGGATAGGGTGATGGACAGACTTAGGGTGTTCTCTGATGTGAGGGCAAGTTCGAGATGGAGGTTCAGGTTTACGGTGAAGTGTGAATGATGCCAATGGTTACGGTGAAGGGTCAAGTAAAGAGTCATTTCTATTGTTGAGATTAAAGGGTCTTTCTGTTCTACAGAAAGGATAAGTTAAGGAATAGGGTTAGGTTCCAGCTCTGATGTGAGTGCGCTTCTGAAATTGCGATTCATTGTTGAGGAGGGCCCTGGGTGATGTCGAAGCTTACGTTGTGTGGATAGGCCCAGGATTCAGTGATAGGGTTATAATTTTGTGTTCTCTCTGATTTCCAGAGACATTAGCATTACGGAAAGAGTTAGGTCCTGGGTCTGATGTGACGGGGAGAGCAACATGGTGGATCAGGATTATGGTGAGGCATGGGTGACATCAATGTTCCAGGTGAGCTGTCAGGACCACTGGCCAGGGCTAGGCTAAGCGTTAGGTTTTCGGTTAGGTGAAGAGAGAGGGTGTTTTCACATTTATACATATTGTCCTTCTCTTACGTTAGGGCGAATGTGCGATTCAGTTCCAGGATTACAGTGTGGCAAAGGTGATATCCATGATGAGGTTGGAGTTTCAGGCCACTGGTCCGCGCTAGGGTTAGGGTTATGTAATCGTTAAAGAGTATGGGTTGGACCGGGATACTTTTCGATTTGCATCCTACTCTGACGTGAGGGCGAAGGCCAGATTGATCTTCATCATCGTGGTGTGGCATCGGTGACATCAATGCTGACGCTGAGGGTACAGGTTAATAGACCTGGTTTAGGGATAAGATTTTCTGTAAGGAAAAGTCTATGCGGTACATATGGTTATGGACAGAATTAGAGAGCAGTTCTGAGGTCAGGGCGAGTGTGAGATTGAGTCGCAGGGTCAATGCAGTCACAGTTGATATCAACGGTGAAGGTGAATTATCTGTTCCAGGGTAGGGTGTACGGTTAGATTTAGGTGTTCGATAAGGAATACGGGTGTGATATGGTTACAGTTAGACTTCAGATCTATCTCTGATGTGTGGGAGAGTGCATGATTGAGGTTGAAGTTAAAGCTGAAATATGGGTGACATCAAAGATGAAGGTGAAGTGTCAGATCCTGTCGCCAGGGCTAGGGTTAGCATTAGTTGTAAGGTAAGGAGTATGGGGCAGATTGAGTGGCAGTAAGAGTTGTGATCTGACTCTGATGTGAAGGAAATGGCCAGAATGTGCTTCAGGATTATGGGGAGGAATGACAGAAGTCGATGCTGATGGTGGCGGTTCAGTGAAATTGGCCTGGGCTAGGGTTAGGGTTTCCTGTAAGGGAAAATCTATGCATATGTTACGGTGACGGAGAAAACTAGGGTTCAGTTCTGATGTGTGGACGAGTGTGAGATTGAGGCTCATGGTTAAGATGTGTCTCCTAGTTGGCACAAATGTTGAAGGCGAAGAATCTAGTCTAGTTCTCGGGCCTAGGGTTAGGGTTAGGTGTTCACTAAGATTTACAGTAACATAGAGTTACATTTAGAGTTTGCATCTGACCCTGATGTGAGGGCGATGGCCAGATTGAGCTTCAGGTTTATGGTGCGGCATGACAGACGTTGAAGTTGACTATGTCAGCTGAGGTAAAGTGGCCAGGGCTAGAGTTATGGTATTGTGTTCTGTGAGGTGTACAGGAAGGATAGGGGTATGGACAGACTTAGGGCTTATCTCTGATGTGAGGAGAAGTGCGAGATTGAGGTTCAGGATTACGGTGAAGTGTGGGTCATGCCAATGGTTACGGTGAAAGGACAGGTCCAAGATTCATGGCTAGGGTTAGGATTACTGCGTCGTTCTGTTCTACAGAAAGGACAAGTTAAGGATTAAGGTTAGGGTCCAGCTCTGATGTGAGTGCGAGTGTGAAATTGCGATTCAGTGTTGAGGAGGGCCCTGGGTGATGTCAATGGTGACGTTGTGTGGATAGGCCCAGGACTCAGTGCTAGGCTTAAAATTTTGTGTTCTCTCTGTTTTCCGGAGACATTAGCATTACGGAAAGTGTTAGGGTCTGGGTCTGATGCGACGGTAAGTGCAAGATGGTGGATCAGGTTTATGGTGAGGCATGGGTGACGTCAGTGGTCAAGTCGGGTGTCATAACCACGGGCCAGGGCTAGGGTAAGGGTTAGGTTTTTGGGAAACTGTAGCGGGATGGTATTGTTACATGTAGACTTAGGTCCTTCTCTTAAGTTAGGGCGAGTATACGATTCAGTTCCAGCATTACTGTGAGCCAAGGTTGATATCCAAGGTTATGGTGGATTTTAAGGAAACAGGTCCACGCTGGGGTTAGGGTTATGTAATCGTTAAAGTGTATGGGGTTTACGTGAATAGAGCTCGATTTTGGATCCTACTCTGATGTGAGGGCGTAGGCCAGACTGATCTTGATCATCATGGTGTGGCATAGGTGACATCAATGCTGACGCTGAGGGTCCAGGTTAAGGGACCTTGGTTAGCGGTAGGGTTTTTGTAAGGAAATGTCTATGCAGAAGATATGGTTCTGGATATAATTAGGGTGCAGTTTTGAAGTCAGGGCGAGTGTGAGGTCGAGTCACAGGGTTGAGGGAGTCATAGTTGATATCAATGGTGAAGGCGAAGTATCTGGTCCATGGCTCGGGTCTAGGGTTCCGTTTAGGTGTTCGATAAGGAGTACGGGTGAGATAGGTTTACAGTTAGATTCGGATCCATCTCTGATGTGAAGGCGAGCGCAAGATTGAGTTTCAGTTTTAAGGTGAGATGTGGGTGTCATGAATGCTTAAGTTGAAGTGTCAGATCCTGGCGCCAGGGATAGGGCTGGCATTAGTTGTAAGTTAAGGTGTATTGGGCTGACTGAGTGACAGTTAGAGATCTGATCCGTCTCCGATGTGAGGGCAATGGCCAGATTGATCTTCAGGATTATGGGGAGGAATGACAGACGTCAATGCTGATGGTGGCAGTTCAGTTAAAGGGGCCTGGGCTAGGTTTAGGGTTTCCTTAAGTGAAAGTCTATGCATATGATACGGTTACGGAGAGAATTTGGGTTCAATTCTGATGTGAGTGCGAGGGTGAGATTGAGTCTCAGGATAAAGATGTGGCTCCTAATCGGCAGCAATGTTGAAGTCAGAGTACCTAGTCCAGGGCTCGGGTCTAGGGTTAGGCTTAGGTGTTCAGTAAGATTTACAGGAACATAGAGTTACATTTAGAGTTCGAATCTGACCCTGATGTGAGGGCGATGGCCAGATTGAGCTTCATGTTTACTTTGCGGCATGACAGACGTTGCAGCTGATGGCGTCATTTCAGGTAAAGTGGCCAGGGTTAGAGTTATGTTATTGTGCTCTGTGAGGTGTACAGGAAGGATAGGGTGATGGACAGACTTAGGGTGTTCTCTGATGTGAGGGCAAGTTCGAGATGGAGGTTCAGGTTTACGGTGAAGTGTGAATGATGCCAATGGTTACGGTGAAGGGTCAAGTAAAGAGTCATTTCTATTGTTGAGATTAAAGGGTCTTTCTGTTCTACAGAAAGGATAAGTTAAGGAATAGGGTTAGGTTCCAGCTCTGATGTGAGTGCGCTTCTGAAATTGCGATTCATTGTTGAGGAGGGCCCTGGGTGATGTCGAAGCTTACGTTGTGTGGATAGGCCCAGGATTCAGTGATAGGGTTAAAATTTTGTGTTCTCTCTGATTTCCAGAGACATTAGCATTACGGAAAGAGTTAGGTCCTGGGTCTGATGTGACGGGGAGAGCAACATGGTGGATCAGGATTATGGTGAGGCATGGGTGACATCAATGTTCCAGGTGAGCTGTCAGGACCACTGGCCAGGGATAGGCTAAGCGTTAGGTTTTCGGTTAGGTGAAGAGAGAGGGTGTTTTCACATTTATACATATTGTCCTTCTCTTACGTTAGGGCGAATGTGCGATTCAGTTCCAGGATTACAGTGTGGCAAAGGTGATATCCATGATGAGGTTGGAGTTTCAGGCCACTGGTCCGCGCTAGGGTTAGGGTTATGTAATCGTTAAAGAGTATGGGTTGGACCGGGATACTTTTCGATTTGCATCCTACTCTGACGTGAGGGCGAAGGCCAGATTGATCTTCATCATCGTGGTGTGGCATCGGTGACATCAATGCTGATGCTGAGGGTACAGGTTAATAGACCTGGTTTAGGGATAAGATTTTCTGTAAGGAAAAGTCTATGCGGTACATATGGTTATGGACAGAATTAGAGAGCAGTTCTGAGGTCAGAGCGAGTGTGAGATTGAGTCGCAGGGTCAATGCAGTCACAGTTGATATCAACGGTGAAGGTGAATTATCTGTTCCAGGGTAGGGTGTACGGTTAGATTTAGGTGTTCGATAAGGAATACGGGTGTGATATGGTTACAGTTAGACTTCAGATCTATCTCTGATGTGTGGGAGAGTGCATGATTGAGGTTGAAGTTAAAGCTGAAATATGGGTGACATCAAAGATGAAGGTGAAGTGTCAGATCCTGTCGCCAGGGCTAGGGTTAGCATTAGTTGTAAGGTAAGGAGTATGGGGCAGATTGAGTGGCAGTAAGAGTTGTGATCTGACTCTGATGTGAAGGAAATGGCCAGAATGTGCTTCAGGATTATGGGGAGGAATGACAGAAGTCGATGCTGATGGTGGCGGTTCAGTGAAATTGGCCTGGGCTAGGGTTAGGGTTTCCTGTAAGGGAAAATCTATGCATATGTTACGGTGACAGAGAAAACTAGGGTTCAGTTCTGATGTGTGGACGAGTGTGAGATTGAGGCTCATGGTTAAGATGTGTCTCCTAGTTGGCACAAATGTTGAAGGCGAAGAATCTAGTCTAGTTCTCGGGCCTAGGGTTAGGGTTAGGTGTTCACTAAGATTTACAGTAACATAGAGTTACATTTAGAGTTTGCATCTGACCCTGATGTGAGGGCGATGGCCAGATTGAGCTTCAGGTTTATGGTGCGGCATGACAGACGTTGAAGTTGACTATGTCAGCTGAGGTAAAGTGGCCAGGGCTAGAGTTATGGTATTGTGTTCTGTGAGGTGTACAGGAAGGATAGGGGTATGGACAGACTTAGGGCTTATCTCTGATGTGAGGAAAAGTGCGAGATTGAGGTTCAGGATTACGGTGAAGTGTGGGTCATGCCAATGGTTACGGTGAAAGGACAGGTCCAAGATTCATGGCTAGGGTTAGGATTACTGCGTCGTTCTGTTCTACAGAAAGGACAAGTTAAGGATTAAGGTTAGGGTCCAGCTCTGATGTGAGTGCGAGTGTGAAATTGCGATTCAGTGTTGAGGAGGGCCCTGGGTGATGTCAATGGTGACGTTGTGTGGATAGGCCCAGGACTCAGTGCTAGGCTTAAAATTTTGTGTTCTCTCTGTTTTCCGGAGACATTAGCATTACGGAAAGTGTTAGGGTCTGGGTCTGATGCGACGGTAAGTGCAAGATGGTGGATCAGGCTTATGGTGAGGCATGGGTGACGTCAGTGGTCAAGTCGGGTGTCATAACCACGGGCCAGGGCTAGGGTAAGGGTTAGGTTTTTGGGAAACTGTAGAGGGATGGTATTGTTACATGTAGACTTAGGTCCTTCTCTTAAGTTAGGGCGAGTATACGATTCCGTTCCAGCATTACTGTGAGCCAAGATTGATATCCAAGGTTATGGTGGATTTTAAGGAAACAGGTCCACGCTGGGGTTAGGATTATGTAATCGTTAAAGTGTATGGGGTTTACGTGAATAGAGCTCGATTTTGGATCCTACTCTGATGTGAGGGCGTAGGCCAGACTGATCTTGATCATCATGGTGTGGCATAGGTGACATCAATGCTGACGCTGAGGGTCCAGGTTAAGGGACCTTGGTTAGCGGTAGGGTTTTTGTAAGGAAATGTCTATGCAGAAGATATGGTTCTGGATATAATTAGGGTGCAGTTTTGAAGTCAGGGCGAGTGTGAGGTCGAGTCACAGGGTTGAGGGAGTCATAGTTGATATCAATGGTGAAGGCGAAGTATCTGGTCCATGGCTCGGGTCTAGGGTTCCGTTTAGGTGTTCGATAAGGAGTACGGGTGAGATAGGTTTACAGTTAGATTCGGATCCATCTCTGATGTGAAGGCGAGCGCAAGATTGAGTTTCAGTTTTAAGGTGAGATGTGGGTGTCATGAATGCTTAAGTTGAAGTGTCAGATCCTGGCGCCAGGGATAGGGCTGGCATTAGTTGTAAGTTAAGGTGTATTGGGCTGACTGAGTGACAGTTAGAGATCTGATCCGTCTCCAATGTGAGGGCAATGGCCAGATTGATCTTCATAATTATGGGGAGGAATGACAGACGTCAATGCTGATGGTGGCAGTTCAGTTAAAGGGGCCTGGGCTAGGTTTAGGGTTTCCTGTAAGGGAAAGTCTATGCATATGATACGGTTACGGAGAGAATTTGGGTTCAATTCTGATGTGAGTGCGAGGGTGAGATTGAGTCTCAGGGTAAAGATGTGGCTCCTAATCGGCAGCAATGTTGAAGTCAGAGTATCTAGTCCAGGGCTCGGGTCTAGGGTTAGGCTTAGGTGTTCAGTAAGATTTACAGGAACATAGAGTTACATTTAGAGTTCGAATCTGACCCTGATGTGAGGGCGATGGCCAGATTGAGCTTCATGTTTACTTTGCGGCATGACAGACGTTGCAGCTGATGGCGTCGTTTCAGGTAAAGTGGCCAGGGTTAGAGTTATGTTATTGTGCTCTGTGAGGTGTACAGGAAGGATAGGGTGATGGACAGACTTAGGGTGTTCTCTGATGTGAGGGCAAGTTCGAGATGGAGGTTCAGGTTTACGGTGAAGTGTGAATGATGCCAATGGTTACGGTGAAGGGTCAAGTAAAGAGTCATTTCTATTGTTGAGATTAAAGGGTCTTTCTGTTCTACAGAAAGGATAAGTTAAGGAATAGGGTTAGGTTCCAGCTCTGATGTGAGTGCGCTTCTGAAATTGCGATTCATTGTTGAGGAGGGCCCTGGGTGATGTCGAAGCTTACGTTGTGTGGATAGGCCCAGGATTCAGTGATAGGGTTAAAATTTTGTGTTCTCTCTGATTTCCAGAGACATTAGCATTACGGAAAGAGTTAGGTCCTGGGTCTGATGTGACGGGGAGAGCAACATGGTGAATCAGGATTATGGTGAGGCATGGGTGACATCAATGTTCCAGGTGAGCTGTCAGGACCACTGGCCAGGGCTAGGCTAAGCGTTAGGTTTTCGGTTAGGTGAAGAGAGAGGGTGTTTTCACATTTATACATATTGTCCTTCTCTTACGTTAGGGCGAATGTGCGATTCAGTTCCAGGATTACAGTGTGGCAAAGGTGATATCCATGATGAGGTTGGAGTTTCAGGCCACTGGTCCGCGCTAGGGTTAGGGTTATGTAATCGTTAAAGAGTATGGGTTGGACCGGGATACTTTTCGATTTGCATCCTACTCTGACGTGAGGGCGAAGGCCAGATTGATCTTCATCATCGTGGTGTGGCATCGGTGACATCAATGCTGACGCTGAGGGTACAGGTTAATAGACCTGGTTTAGGGATAAGATTTTCTGTAAGGAAAAGTCTATGCGTTACATATGGTTATGGACAGAATTAGAGAGCAGTTCTGAGGTCAGGGCGAGTGTGAGATTGAGTCGCAGGGTCAATGCAGTCACAGTTGATATCAACGGTGAAGGTGAATTATCTGTTCCAGGGTAGGGTGTACGGTTAGATTTAGGTGTTCGATAAGGAATACGGGTGTGATATGGTTACAGTTAGACTTCAGATCTATCTCTGATGTGTGGGAGAGTGCATGATTGAGGTTGAAGTTAAAGCTGAAATATGGGTGACATCAAAGATGAAGGTGAAGTGTCAGATCTTGTCGAAAGGGCTAGGGCTAGCATTAGTTGTAAGGTAAGGAGTATGGGGCAGATTGAGTGGCAGTAAGAGTTGTGATCTGACTCTGATGTGAAGGAAATGGCCAGAATGGGCTTCAGGATTATGGGGAGGAATGACAGAAGTCGATGCTGATGGTGGCGGTTCAGTGAAATTGGCCTGGGCTAGGGTTAGGTTTTCCTGTAAGGGAAAATCTATGCATATGTTACGGTGACGGAGAAAACTAGGGTTCAGTTCTGATGTGTGGACGAGTGTGAGATTGAGGCTCATGGTTAAGATGTGTCTCCTAGTTGGCACAAATGTTGAAGGCGAAGAATCTAGTCTAGTTCTCGGGCCTAGGGTTAGGGTTAGGTGTTCACTAAGATTTACAGTAACATAGAGTTACATTTAGAGTTTGCATCTGACCCTGATGTGAGGGCGATGGCCAGATTGAGCTTCAGGTTTATGGTGCGGCATGACAGACGTTGAAGTTGACTATGTCAGCTGAGGTAAAGTGGCCAGGGCTAGAGATATGGTATTGTGTTCTGTGAGGTGTACAGGAAGGATAGGGGTATGGACAGACTTAGGGCTTATCTCTGATGTGAGGAGAAGTGCGAGATTGAGGTTCAGGATTACGGTGAAGTGTGGGTCATGCCAATGGTTACGGTGAAAGGACAGGTCCAAGATTCATGGCTAGGGTTAGGATTACTGCGTCGTTCTGTTCTACAGAAAGGACAAGTTAAGGATTAAGGTTAGGGTCCAGCTCTGATGTGAGTGCGAGTGTGAAATTGCGATTCAGTGTTGAGGAGGGCCCTGGGTGATGTCAATGGTGACGTTGTGTGGATAGGCCCAGGACTCAGTGCTAGGCTTAAAATTTTGTGTTCTCTCTGTTTTCCGGAGACATTAGCATTACGGAAAGTGTTAGGGTCTGGGTCTGATGCGACGGTAAGTGCAAGATGGTGGATCAGGTTTATGGTGAGGCATGGGTGACGTCAGTGGTCAAGTCGGGTGTCATAACCACGGGCCAGGGCTAGGGTAAGGGTTAGGTTTTTGGGAAACTGTAGCGGGATGGTATTGTTACATGTAGACTTAGGTCCTTCTCTTAAGTTAGGGCGAGTATACGATTCAGTTCCAGCATTACTGTGAGCCAAGGTTGATATCCAAGGTTATGGTGGATTTTAAGGAAACAGGTCCACGCTGGGGTTAGGGTTATGTAATCGTTAAAGTGTATGGGGTTTACGTGAATAGAGCTCGATTTTGGATCCTACTCTGATGTGAGGGCGTAGGCCAGACTGATCTTGATCATCATGGTGTGGCATAGGTGACATCAATGCTGACGCTGAGGGTCCAGGTTAAGGGACCTTGGTTAGCGGTAGGGTTTTTGTAAGGAAATGTCTATGCAGAAGATATGGTTCTGGATATAATTAGGGTGCAGTTTTGAAGTCAGGGCGAGTGTGAGGTCGAGTCACAGGGTTGAGGGAGTCATAGTTGATATCAATGGTGAAGGCGAAGTATCTGGTCCATGGCTCGGGTCTAGGGTTCCGTTTAGGTGTTCGATAAGGAGTACGGGTGAGATAGGTTTACAGTTAGATTCGGATCCATCTCTGATGTGAAGGCGAGCGCAAGATTGAGTTTCAGTTTTAAGGTGAGATGTGGGTGTCATGAATGCTTAAGTTGAAGTGTCAGATCCTGGCGCCAGGGATAGGGCTGGCATTAGTTGTAAGTTAAGGTGTATTGGGCTGACTGAGTGACAGTTAGAGATCTGATCCGTCTCCGATGTGAGGGCAATGGCCAGATTGATCTTCAGGATTATGGGGAGGAATCACAGACGTCAATGCTGATGGTGGCAGTTCAGTTAAAGGGGCCTGGGCTAGGTTTAGGGTTTCCTGTAAGGGAAAGTCTATGCATATGATACGGTTACGGAGAGAATTTGGGTTCAATTCTGATGTGAGTGCGAGGGTGAGATTGAGTCTCAGGGTAAAGATGTGGCTACTAATCGGCAGCAATGTTGAAGTCAGAGTATCTAGTCCAGGGCTCGGGTCTAGGGTTAGGCTTAGGTGTTCAGTAAGATTTACAGGAACATAGAGTTACATTTAGAGTTCGAATCTGACCCTGATGTGAGGGCGATGGCCAGATTGAGCTTCATGTTTACTTTGCGGCATGACAGACGTTGCAGCTGATGGCGTCGTTTCAGGTAAAGTGGCCAGGGTTAGAGTTATGTTATTGTGCTCTGTGAGGTGTACAGGAAGGATAGGGTGATGGACAGACTTAGGGTGTTCTCTGATGTGAGGGCAAGTTCGAGATGGAGGTTCAGGTTTACGGTGAAGTGTGAATGATGCCAATGGTTACGGTGAAGGGTCAAGTAAAGAGTCATTTCTATTGTTGAGATTAAAGGGTCTTTCTGTTCTACAGAAAGGATAAGTTAAGGAATAGGGTTAGGTTCCAGCTCTGATGTGAGTGCGCTTCTGAAATTGCGATTCATTGTTGAGGAGGGCCCTGGGTGATGTCGAAGCTTACGTTGTGTGGATAGGCCCAGGATTCAGTGATAGGGTTAAAATTTTGTGTTCTCTCTGATTTCCAGAGACATTAGCATTACGGAAAGAGTTAGGTCCTGGGTCTGATGTGACGGGGAGAGCAACATGGTGAATCAGGATTATGGTGAGGCATGGGTGACATCAATGTTCCAGGTGAGCTGTCAGGACCACTGGCCAGGGCTAGGCTAAGCGTTAGGTTTTCGGTTAGGTGAAGAGAGAGGGTGTTTTCACATTTATACATATTGTCCTTCTCTTACGTTAGGGCGAATGTGCGATTCAGTTCCAGGATTACAGTGTGGCAAAGGTGATATCCATGATGAGGTTGGAGTTTCAGGCCACTGGTCCGCGCTAGGGTTAGGGTTATGTAATCGTTAAAGAGTATGGGTTGGACCGGGATACTTTTCGATTTGCATCCTACTCTGACGTGAGGGCGAAGGCCAGATTGATCTTCATCATCGTGGTGTGGCATCGGTGACATCAATGCTGACGCTGAGGGTACAGGTTAATAGACCTGGTTTAGGGATAAGATTTTCTGTAAGGAAAAGTCTATGCGTTACATATGGTTATGGACAGAATTAGAGAGCAGTTCTGAGGTCAGGGCGAGTGTGAGATTGAGTCGCAGGGTCAATGCAGTCACAGTTGATATCAACGGTGAAGGTGAATTATCTGTTCCAGGGTAGGGTGTACGGTTAGATTTAGGTGTTCGATAAGGAATACGGGTGTGATATGGTTACAGTTAGACTTCAGATCTATCTCTGATGTGTGGGAGAGTGCATGATTGAGGTTGAAGTTAAAGCTGAAATATGGGTGACATCAAAGATGAAGGTGAAGTGTCAGATCCTGTCGAAAGGGCTAGGGCTAGCATTAGTTGTAAGGTAAGGAGTATGGGGCAGATTGAGTGGCAGTAAGAGTTGTGATCTGACTCTGATGTGAAGGAAATGGCCAGAATGGGCTTCAGGATTATGGGGAGGAATGACAGAAGTCGATGCTGATGGTGGCGGTTCAGTGAAATTGGCCTGGGCTAGGGTTAGGTTTTCCTGTAAGGGAAAATCTATGCATATGTTACGGTGACGGAGAAAACTAGGGTTCAGTTCTGATGTGTGGACGAGTGTGAGATTGAGGCTCATGGTTAAGATGTGTCTCCTAGTTGGCACAAATGTTGAAGGCGAAGAATCTAGTCTAGTTCTCGGGCCTAGGGTTAGGGTTAGGTGTTCACTAAGATTTACAGTAACATAGAGTTACATTTAGAGTTTGCATCTGACCCTGATGTGAGGGCGATGGCCAGATTGAGCTTCAGGTTTATGGTGCGGCATGACAGACGTTGAAGTTGACTATGTCAGCTGAGGTAAAGTGGCCAGGGCTAGAGATATGGTATTGTGTTCTGTGAGGTGTACAGGAAGGATAGGGGTATGGACAGACTTAGGGCTTATCTCTGATGTGAGGAGAAGTGCGAGATTGAGGTTCAGGATTACGGTGAAGTGTGGGTCATGCCAATGGTTACGGTGAAAGGACAGGTCCAAGATTCATGGCTAGGGTTAGGATTACTGCGTCGTTCTGTTCTACAGAAAGGACAAGTTAAGGATTAAGGTTAGGGTCCAGCTCTGATGTGAGTGCGAGTGTGAAATTGCGATTCAGTGTTGAGGAGGGCCCTGGGTGATGTCAATGGTGACGTTGTGTGGATAGGCCCAGGACTCAGTGCTAGGCTTAAAATTTTGTGTTCTCTCTGTTTTCCGGAGACATTAGCATTACGGAAAGTGTTAGGGTCTGGGTCTGATGCGACGGTAAGTGCAAGATGGTGGATCAGGTTTATGGTGAGGCATGGGTGACGTCAGTGGTCAAGTCGGGTGTCATAACCACGGGCCAGGGCTAGGGTAAGGGTTAGGTTTTTGGGAAACTGTAGCGGGATGGTATTGTTACATGTAGACTTAGGTCCTTCTCTTAAGTTAGGGCGAGTATACGATTCAGTTCCAGCATTACTGTGAGCCAAGGTTGATATCCAAGGTTATGGTGGATTTTAAGGAAACAGGTCCACGCTGGGGTTAGGGTTATGTAATCGTTAAAGTGTATGGGGTTTACGTGAATAGAGCTCGATTTTGGATCCTACTCTGATGTGAGGGCGTAGGCCAGACTGATCTTGATCATCATGGTGTGGCATAGGTGACATCAATGCTGACGCTGAGGGTCCAGGTTAAGGGACCTTGGTTAGCGGTAGGGTTTTTGTAAGGAAATGTCTATGCAGAAGATATGGTTCTGGATATAATTAGGGTGCAGTTTTGAAGTCAGGGCGAGTGTGAGGTCGAGTCACAGGGTTGAGGGAGTCATAGTTGATATCAATGGTGAAGGCGAAGTATCTGGTCCATGGCTCGGGTCTAGGGTTCCGTTTAGGTGTTCGATAAGGAGTACGGGTGAGATAGGTTTACAGTTAGATTCGGATCCATCTCTGATGTGAAGGCGAGCGCAAGATTGAGTTTCAGTTTTAAGGTGAGATGTGGGTGTCATGAATGCTTAAGTTGAAGTGTCAGATCCTGGCGCCAGGGATAGGGCTGGCATTAGTTGTAAGTTAAGGTGTATTGGGCTGACTGAGTGACAGTTAGAGATCTGATCCGTCTCCGATGTGAGGGCAATGGCCAGATTGATCTTCAGGATTATGGGGAGGAATCACAGACGTCAATGCTGATGGTGGCAGTTCAGTTAAAGGGGCCTGGGCTAGGTTTAGGGTTTCCTGTAAGGGAAAGTCTATGCATATGATACGGTTACGGAGAGAATTTGGGTTCAATTCTGATGTGAGTGCGAGGGTGAGATTGAGTCTCAGGGTAAAGATGTGGCTACTAATCGGCAGCAATGTTGAAGTCAGAGTATCTAGTCCAGGGCTCGGGTCTAGGGTTAGGCTTAGGTGTTCAGTAAGATTTACAGGATCATAGAGTTACATTTAGAGTTCGAATCTGACCCTGATGTGAGGGCGATGGCCAGATTGAGCTTCATGTTTACTTTGCGGCATGACAGACGTTGCAGCTGATGGCGTCGTTTCAGGTAAAGTGGCCAGGGTTAGAGTTATGTTATTGTGCTCTGTGAGGTGTACAGGAAGGATAGGGTGATGGACAGACTTAGGGTGTTCTCTGATGTGAGGGCAAGTTCGAGATGGAGGTTCAGGTTTACGGTGAAGTGTGAATGATGCCAATGGTTACGGTGAAGGGTCAAGTAAAGAGTCATTTCTATTGTTGAGATTAAAGGGTCTTTCTGTTCTACAGAAAGGATAAGTTAAGGAATAGGGTTAGGTTCCAGCTCTGATGTGAGTGCGCTTCTGAAATTGCGATTCATTGTTGAGGAGGGCCCTGGGTGATGTCGAAGCTTACGTTGTGTGGATAGGCCCAGGATTCAGTGATAGGGTTAAAATTTTGTGTTCTCTCTGATTTCCAGAGACATTAGCATTACGGAAAGAGTTAGGTCCTGGGTCTGATGTGACGGGGAGAGCAACATGGTGGATCAGGATTATGGTGAGGCATGGGTGACATCAATGTTCCAGGTGAGCTGTCAGGACCACTGGCCAGGGCTAGGCTAAGCGTTAGGTTTTCGGTTAGGTGAAGAGAGAGGGTGTTTTCACATTTATACATATTGTCCTTCTCTTACGTTAGGGCGAATGTGCGATTCAGTTCCAGGATTACAGTGTGGCAAAGGTGATATCCATGATGAGGTTGGAGTTTCAGGCCACTGGTCCGCGCTAGGGTTAGGGTTATGTAATCGTTAAAGAGTATGGGTTGGACCGGGATACTTTTCGATTTGCATCCTACTCTGACGTGAGGGCGAAGGCCAGATTGATCTTCATCATCGTGGTGTGGCATCGGTGACATCAATGCTGACGCTGAGGGTACAGGTTAATAGACCTGGTTTAGGGATAAGATTTTCTGTAAGGAAAAGTCTATGCGGTACATATGGTTATGGACAGAATTAGAGAGCAGTTCTGAGGTCAGGGCGAGTGTGAGATTGAGTCGCAGGGTCAATGCAGTCACAGTTGATATCAACGGTGAAGGTGAATTATCTGTTCCAGGGTAGGGTGTACGGTTAGATTTAGGTGTTCGATAAGGAATACGGGTGTGATATGGTTACAGTTAGACTTCAGATCTATCTCTGATGTGTGGGAGAGTGCATGATTGAGGTTGAAGTTAAAGCTGAAATATGGGTGACATCAAAGATGAAGGTGAAGTGTCAGATCCTGTCGCCAGGGCTAGGGTTAGCATTAGTTGTAAGGTAAGGAGTATGGGGCAGATTGAGTGGCAGTAAGAGTTGTGATCTGACTCTGATGTGAAGGAAATGGCCAGAATGTGCTTCAGGATTATGGGGAGGAATGACAGAAGTCGATGCTGATGGTGGCGGTTCAGTGAAATTGGCCTGGGCTAGGGTTAGGGTTTCCTGTAAGGGAAAATCTATGCATATGTTACGGTGACGGAGAAAACTAGGGTTCAGTTCTGATGTGTGGACGAGTGTGAGATTGAGGCTCATGGTTAAGATGTGTCTCCTAGTTGGCACAAATGTTGAAGGCGAAGAATCTAGTCTAGTTCTCGGGCCTAGGGTTAGGGTTAGGTGTTCACTAAGATTTACAGTAACATAGAGTTACATTTAGAGTTTGCATCTGACCCTGATGTGAGGGCGATGGCCAGATTGAGCTTCAGGTTTATGGTGCGGCATGACAGACGTTGAAGTTGACTATGTCAGCTGAGGTAAAGTGGCCAGGGCTAGAGTTATGGTATTGTGTTCTGTGAGGTGTACAGGAAGGATAGGGGTATGGACAGACTTAGGGCTTATCTCTGATGTGAGGAGAAGTGCGAGATTGAGGTTCAGGATTACGGTGAAGTGTGGGTCATGCCAATGGTTACGGTGAAAGGACAGGTCCAAGATTCATGGCTAGGGTTAGGATTACTGCGTCGTTCTGTTCTACAGAAAGGACAAGTTAAGGATTAAGGTTAGGGTCCAGCTCTGATGTGAGTGCGAGTGTGAAATTGCGATTCAGTGTTGAGGAGGGCCCTGGGTGATGTCAATGGTGACGTTGTGTGGATAGGCCCAGGACTCAGTGCTAGGCTTAAAATTTTGTGTTCTCTCTGTTTTCCGGAGACATTAGCATTACGGAAAGTGTTAGGGTCTGGGTCTGATGCGACGGTAAGTGCAAGATGGTGGATCAGGTTTATGGTGAGGCATGGGTGACGTCAGTGGTCAAGTCGGGTGTCATAACCACGGGCCAGGGCTAGGGTAAGGGTTAGGTTTTTGGGAAACTGTAGAGGGAT
This sequence comes from Manis pentadactyla, assembly GCF_030020395.1. Lineage (NCBI taxonomy): Eukaryota > Metazoa > Chordata > Mammalia > Pholidota > Manidae > Manis > Manis pentadactyla. The sequence goes on from NC_080019.1 coordinate 55,307,812, forward strand.
GGTATTGTTACATGTAGACTTAGGTCCTTCTCTTAAGTTAGGGCGAGTATACGATTCAGTTCCAGCATTACTGTGAGCCAAGGTTGATATCCAAGGTTATGGTGGATTTTAAGGAAACAGGTCCACGCTGGGGTTAGGGTTATGTAATCGTTAAAGTGTATGGGGTTTACGTGCATAGAGCTCGATTTTGATCCTACTCTGATGTGAGGGCGTAGGCCAGACTGATCTTGATCATCATGGTGTGGCATAGGTGACATCAATGCTGACGCTGAGGGTCCAGGTTAAGGGACCTTGGTTAGCGGTAGGGTTTTTGTAAGGAAAAGTCTATGCAGAAGATATTTTTCTGGATATAATTAGGGTGCAGTTTTGAAGTCAGGGCGAGTGTGAGGTCGAGTCACAGGGTTGAGGGAGTCATAGTTGATATCAATGGTGAAGGCGAAGTATCTGGTCCATGGCTCGGGTCTAGGGTTCCGTTTAGGTGTTCGATAAGGAGTACGGGTGAGATAGGTTTACAGTTAGATTCGGATCCATCTCTGATGTGAAGGCGAGCGCAAGATTGAGTTTCAGTTTTAAGGTGAGATGTGGGTGTCATGAATGCTTAAGTTGAAGTGTCAGATCCTGGCGCCAGGGATAGGGCTGGCATTAGTTGTAAGTTAAGGTGTATTGGGCTGACTGAGTGACAGTTAGAGATCTGATCCGTCTCCGATGTGAGGGCAATGGCCAGATTGATCTTCAGGATTATGGGGAGGAATGACAGACGTCAATGCTGATGGTGGCAGTTCAGTTAAAGGGGCCTGGGCTAGGTTTAGGGTTTCCTGTAAGGGAAAGTCTATGCATATGATACGGTTACGGAGAGAATTTGGGTTCAATTCTGATGTGAGTGCGAGGGTGAGATTGAGTCTCAGGGTAAAGATGTGGCTCCTAATCGGCAGCAATGTTGAAGTCAGAGTATCTAGTCCAGGGCTCGGGTCTAGGGTTAGGCTTAGGTGTTCAGTAAGATTTACAGGATCATAGAGTTACATTTAGAGTTCGAATCTGACCCTGATGTGAGGGCGATGGCCAGATTGAGCTTCATGTTTACTTTGCGGCATGACAGACGTTGCAGCTGATGGCGTCGTTTCAGGTAAAGTGGCCAGGGTTAGAGTTATGTTATTGTGCTCTGTGAGGTGTACAGGAAGGATAGGGTGATGGACAGACTTAGGGTGTTCTCTGATGTGAGGGCAAGTTCGAGATGGAGGTTCAGGTTTACGGTGAAGTATGAATGATGCCAATGGTTACGGTGAAGGGTCAAGTAAAGAGTCATTTCTATTGTTGAGATTAAAGGGTCTTTCTGTTCTACAGAAAGGATAAGTTAAGGAATAGGGTTAGGTTCCAGCTCTGATGTGAGTGCGCTTCTGAAATTGCGATTCATTGTTGAGGAGGGCCCTGGGTGATGTCGAAGCTTACGTTGTGTGGATAGGCCCAGGATTCAGTGATAGGGTTAAAATTTTGTGTTCTCTCTGATTTCCAGAGACATTAGCATTACGGAAAGAGTTAGGTCCTGGGTCTGATGTGACGGGGAGAGCAACATGGTGGATCAGGATTATGGTGAGGCATGGGTGACATCAATGTTCCAGGTGAGCTGTCAGGACCACTGGCCAGGGCTAGGCTAAGCGTTAGGTTTTCGGTTAGGTGAAGAGAGAGGGTGTTTTCACATTTATACATATTGTCCTTCTCTTACGTTAGGGCGAATGTGCGATTCAGTTCCAGGATTACAGTGTGGCAAAGGTGATATCCATGATGAGGTTGGAGTTTCAGGCCACTGGTCCGCGCTAGGGTTAGGGTTATGTAATCGTTAAAGAGTATGGGTTGGACCGGGATACTTTTCGATTTGCATCCTACTCTGACGTGAGGGCGAAGGCCAGATTGATCTTCATCATCGTGGTGTGGCATCGGTGACATCAATGCTGACGCTGAGGGTACAGGTTAATAGACCTGGTTTAGGGATAAGGTTTTCTGTAAGGAAAAGTCTATGCGGTACATATGGTTATGGACAGAATTAGAGAGCAGTTCTGAGGTCAGGGCGAGTGTGAGATTGAGTCGCAGGGTCAATGCAGTCACAGTTGATATCAACGGTGAAGGTGAATTATCTGTTCCAGGGTAGGGTGTACGGTTAGATTTAGGTGTTCGATAAGGAATACGGGTGTGATATGGTTACAGTTAGACTTCAGATCTATCTCTGATGTGTGGGAGAGTGCATGATTGAGGTTGAAGTTAAAGCTGAAATATGGGTGACATCAAAGATGAAGGTGAAGTGTCAGATCCTGTCGCCAGGGCTAGGGTTAGCATTAGTTGTAAGGTAAGGAGTATGGGGCAGATTGAGTGGCAGTAAGAGTTGTGATCTGACTCTGATGTGAAGGAAATGGCCAGAATGTGCTTCAGGATTATGGGGAGGAATGACAGAAGTCGATGCTGATGGTGGCGGTTCAGTGAAATTGGCCTGGGCTAGGGTTAGGGTTTCCTGTAAGGGAAAATCTATGCATATGTTACGGTGACGGAGAAAACTAGGGTTCAGTTCTGATGTGTGGACGAGTGTGAGATTGAGGCTCATGGTTAAGATGTGTCTCCTAGTTGGCACAAATGTTGAAGGCGAAGAATCTAGTCTAGTTCTCGGGCCTAGGGTTAGGGTTAGGTGTTCACTAAGATTTACAGTAACATAGAGTTACATTTAGAGTTTGCATCTGACCCTGATGTGAGGGCGATGGCCAGATTGAGCTTCAGGTTTATGGTGCGGCATGACAGACGTTGAAGTTGACTATGTCAGCTGAGGTAAAGTGGCCAGGGCTAGAGATATGGTATTGTGTTCTGTGAGGTGTACAGGAAGGATAGGGGTATGGACAGACTTAGGGCTTATCTCTGATGTGAGGAGAAGTGCGAGATTGAGGTTCAGGATTACGGTGAAGTGTGGGTCATGCCAATGGTTACGGTGAAAGGACAGGTCCAAGATTCATGGCTAGGGTTAGGATTACTGCGTCGTTCTGTTCTACAGAAAGGACAAGTTAAGGATTAAGGTTAGGGTCCAGCTCTGATGTGAGTGCGAGTGTGAAATTGCGATTCAGTGTTGAGGAGGGCCCTGGGTGATGTCAATGGTGACGTTGTGTGGATAGGCCCAGGACTCAGTGCTAGGCTTAAAATTTTGTGTTCTCTCTGTTTTCCGGAGACATTAGCATTACGGAAAGTGTTAGGGTCTGGGTCTGATGCGACGGTAAGTGCAAGATGGTGGATCAGGTTTATGGTGAGGCATGGGTGACGTCACTGGTCAAGTCGGGTGTCATAACCACGGGCCAGGGCTAGGGTAAGGGTTAGGTTTTTGGGAAACTGTAGAGGGATGGTATTGTTACATGTAGACTTAGGTCCTTCTCTTAAGTTAGGGCGAGTATACGATTCAGTTCCAGCATTACTGTGAGCCAAGGTTGATATCCAAGGTTATGGTGGATTTTAAGGAAACAGGTCCACGCTGGGGTTAGGGTTATGTAATCGTTAAAGTGTATGGGGTTTACGTGAATAGAGCTCGATTTTGGATCCTACTCTGATGTGAGGGCGTAGGCCAGACTGATCTTGATCATCATGGTGTGGCATAGGTGACATCAATGCTGACGCTGAGGGTCCAGGTTAAGGGACCTTGGTTAGCGGTAGGGTTTTTGTAAGGAAATGTCTATGCAGAAGATATGTTTCTGGATATAATTAGGGTGCAGTTTTGAAGTCAGGGCGAGTGTGAGGTCGAGTCACAGGGTTGAGGGAGTCATAGTTGATATCAATGGTGAAGGCGAAGTATCTGGTCCATGGCTCGGGTCTAGGGTTCCGTTTAGGTGTTCGATAAGGAGTACGGGTGAGATAGGTTTACAGTTAGATTCGGATCCATCTCTGATGTGAAGGCGACCGCAAGATTGAGTTTCAGTTTTACGGTGAGGTGTGGATGTCATTAATGCTTAAGTTGAAGTGTCAGATCCTGGTGCCAGGGCTAGGGGTGGCATTAGTTGTAAGTTAAGGTGTATTGGGCTGACTGAGTGACAGTTAGGGATCTGATCCGTCTCTGATGTGAGGGCAATGGCCAGAGTGAGCTTCAGGATTATGTGGAGGAATGACAGACGTCAATGCTGATGGTGGCAGTTCAGTTAAAGGGGCCTGGGCTAGGTTTAGGGTTTCCTGTAAGGGAAAGTCTATGCATATGATACGGTTACGGAGAGAATTTGGGTTCAATTCTGATGTGAGTGCAAGGGTGAGATTGAGTCTCAGGGTAAAGATGTGGCTCCTAGTCGGCAGCAATGTGGAAGTCAGAGTATCTAGTCCAGGGCTCGGGTCTAGGGTTAGGCTTAGGTGTTCAGTAAGATTTACAGGAACATAGAGTTACATGTAGAGTTCGAATCTAACCCTGATGTGAGGGCGATGGCCAGATTGAGCTTCATGTTTACTTTGCGGCATGACAGACGTTGCAGCTGATGGCGTCGTTTCAGGTAAAGTGGCCAGGGTTAGAGTTATGTTATTGTGCTCTGTGAGGTGTACAGGAAGGATAGAGTGATGGACAGACTTAGGGTGTTCTCTGATGTGAGGGCAAGTTCGAGATGGAGGTTCAGGTTTACGGTGAAGTGTGAATGATGCCAATGGTTACGGTGAAGGGTCAAGTAAAGAGTCATTTCTATTGTTGAGATTAAAGGGTCTTTCTGTTCTACAGAAAGGATAAGTTAAGGAATAGGGTTAGGTTCCAGCTCTGATGTGAGTGCGCTTCTGAAATTGCGATTCATTGTTGAGGAGGGCCCTGGGTGATGTCGAAGCTTACGTTGTGTGGATAGGCCCAGGATTCAGTGATAGGGTTAAAATTTTGTGTTCTCTCTGATTTCCAGAGACATTAGCATTACGGAAAGAGTTAGGTCCTGGGTCTGATGTGACGGGGAGAGCAACATGGTGGATCAGGATTATGGTGAGGCATGGGTGACATCAATGTTCCAGGTGAGCTGTCAGGACCACTGGCCAGGGCTAGGCTAAGCGTTAGGTTTTCGGTTAGGTGAAGAGAGAGGGTGTTTTCACATTTATACATATTGTCCTTCTCTTACGTTAGGGCGAATGTGCGATTCAGTTCCAGGATTACAGTGTGGCAAAGGTGATATCCATGATGAGGTTGGAGTTTCAGGCCACTGGTCCGCGCTAGGGTTAGGGTTATGTAATCGTTAAAGAGTATGGGTTGGACCGGGATACTTTTCGATTTGCATCCTACTCTGACGTGAGGGCGAAGGCCAGATTGATCTTCATCATCGTGGTGTGGCATCGGTGACATCAATGCTGACGCTGAGGGTACAGGTTAATAGACCTGGTTTAGGGATAAGATTTTCTGTAAGGAAAAGTCTATGCGGTACATATGGTTATGGACAGAATTAGAGAGCAGTTCTGAGGTCAGGGCGAGTGTGAGATTGAGTCGCAGGGTCAATGCAGTCACAGTTGATATCAACGGTGAAGGTGAATTATCTGTTCCAGGGTAGGGTGTACGGTTAGATTTAGGTGTTCGATAAGGAATACGGGTGTGATATGGTTACAGTTAGACTTCAGATCTATCTCTGATGTGTGGGAGAGTGCATGATTGAGGTTGAAGTTAAAGCTGAAATATGGGTGACATCAAAGATGAAGGTGAAGTGTCAGATCCTGTCGCCAGGGCTAGGGTTAGCATTAGTTGTAAGGTAAGGAGTATGGGGCAGATTGAGTGGCAGTAAGAGTTGTGATCTGACTCTGATGTGAAGGAAATGGCCAGAATGTGCTTCAGGATTATGGGGAGGAATGACAGAAGTCGATGCTGATGGTGGCGGTTCAGTGAAATTGGCCTGGGCTAGGGTTAGGGTTTCCTGTAAGGGAAAATCTATGCATATGTTACGGTGACGGAGAAAACTAGGGTTCAGTTCTGATGTGTGGACGAGTGTGAGATTGAGGCTCATGGTTAAGATGTGTCTCCTAGTTGGCACAAATGTTGAAGGCGAAGAATCTAGTCTAGTTCTCGGGCCTAGGGTTAGGGTTAGGTGTTCACTAAGATTTACAGTAACATAGAGTTACATTTAGAGTTTGCATCTGACCCTGATGTGAGGGCGATGGCCAGATTGAGCTTCAGGTTTATGGTGCGGCATGACAGACGTTGAAGTTGACTATGTCAGCTGAGGTAAAGTGGCCAGGGCTAGAGTTATGGTATTGTGTTCTGTGAGGTGTACAGGAAGGATAGGGGTATGGACAGACTTAGGGCTTATCTCTGATGTGAGGAGAAGTGCGAGATTGAGGTTCAGGATTACGGTGAAGTGTGGGTCATGCCAATGGTTACGGTGAAAGGACAGGTCCAAGATTCATGGCTAGTGTTAGGATTACTGCGTCGTTCTGTTCTACAGAAAGGACAAGTTAAGGATTATGGTTAGGGTCCAGCTCTGATGTGAGTGCGAGTGTGAAATTGCGATTCAGTGTTGAGGAGGGCCCTGGGTGATGTCAATGGTGACGTTGTGTGGATAGGCCCAGGACTCAGTGCTAGGCTTAAAATTTTGTGTTCTCTCTGTTTTCCGGAGACATTAGCATTACGGAAAGTGTTAGGGTCTGGGTCTGATGCGACGGTAAGTGCAAGATGGTGGATCAGGTTTATGGTGAGGCATGGGTGACGTCAGTGGTCAAGTCGGGTGTCATAACCACGGGCCATGGCTAGGGTAAGGGTTTGGTTTTTGGGAAACTGTAGAGGGATGGTATTGTTACATGTAGACTTAGGTCCTTCTCTTAAGTTAGGGCGAGTATACGATTCAGTTCCAGCATTACTGTGAGCCAAGGTTGATATCCAAGGTTATGGTGGATTTTAAGGAAACAGGTCCACGCTGGGGTTAGGGTTATGTAATCGTTAAAGTGTATGGGGTTTACGTGAATAGAGCTCGATTTTGGATCCTACTCTGATGTGAGGGCGTAGGCCAGACTGATCTTGATCATCATGGTGTGGCATAGGTGACATCAATGCTGACGCTGAGGGTCCAGGTTAAGGGACCTTGGTTAGCGGTAGGGTTTTTGTAAGGAAATGTCTATGCAGAAGATATGTTTCTGGATATAATTAGGGTGCAGTTTTGAAGTCAGGGCGAGTGTGAGGTCGAGTCACAGGGTTGAGGGAGTCATAGTTGATATCAATGGTGAAGGCGAAGTATCTGGTCCATGGCTCGGGTCTAGGGTTCCGTTTAGGTGTTCGATAAGGAGTACGGGTGAGATAGGTTTACAGTTAGATTCGGATCCATCTCTGATGTGAAGGCGACCGCAAGATTGAGTTTCAGTTTTACGGTGAGGTGTGGATGTCATTAATGCTTAAGTTGAAGTGTCAGATCCTGGTGCCAGGGCTAGGGGTGGCATTAGTTGTAAGTTAAGGTGTATTGGGCTGACTGAGTGACAGTTAGGGATCTGATCCGTCTCTGATGTGAGGGCAATGGCCAGAGTGAGCTTCAGGATTATGTGGAGGAATGACAGACGTCAATGCTGATGGTGGCAGTTCAGTTAAAGGGGCCTGGGCTAGGTTTAGGGTTTCCTGTAAGGGAAAGTCTATGCATATGATACGGTTACGGAGAGAATTTGGGTTCAATTCTGATGTGAGTGCAAGGGTGAGATTGAGTCTCAGGGTAAAGATGTGGCTCCTAGTCGGCAGCAATGTGGAAGTCAGAGTATCTAGTCCAGGGCTCGGGTCTAGGGTTAGGCTTAGGTGTTCAGTAAGATTTACAGGAACATAGAGTTACATGTAGAGTTCGAATCTAACCCTGATGTGAGGGCGATGGCCAGATTGAGCTTCATGTTTACTTTGCGGCATGACAGACGTTGCAGCTGATGGCGTCGTTTCAGGTAAAGTGGCCAGGGTTAGAGTTATGTTATTGTGCTCTGTGAGGTGTACAGGAAGGATAGAGTGATGGACAGACTTAGGGTGTTCTCTGATGTGAGGGCAAGTTCGAGATGGAGGTTCAGGTTTACGGTGAAGTGTGAATGATGCCAATGGTTACGGTGAAGGGTCAAGTAAAGAGTCATTTCTATTGTTGAGATTAAAGGGTCTTTCTGTTCTACAGAAAGGATAAGTTAAGGAATAGGGTTAGGTTCCAGCTCTGATGTGAGTGCGCTTCTGAAATTGCGATTCATTGTTGAGGAGGGCCCTGGGTGATGTCGAAGCTTACGTTGTGTGGATAGGCCCAGGATTCAGTGATAGGGTTAAAATTTTGTGTTCTCTCTGATTTCCAGAGACATTAGCATTACGGAAAGAGTTAGGTCCTGGGTCTGATGTGACGGGGAGAGCAACATGGTGGATCAGGATTATGGTGAGGCATGGGTGACATCAATGTTCCAGGTGAGCTGTCAGGACCACTGGCCAGGGCTAGGCTAAGCGTTAGGTTTTCGGTTAGGTGAAGAGAGAGGGTGTTTTCACATTTATACATATTGTCCTTCTCTTACGTTAGGGCGAATGTGCGATTCAGTTCCAGGATTACAGTGTGGCAAAGGTGATATCCATGATGAGGTTGGAGTTTCAGGCCACTGGTCCGCGCTAGGGTTAGGGTTATGTAATCGTTAAAGAGTATGGGTTGGACCGGGATACTTTTCGATTTGCATCCTACTCTGACGTGAGGGCGAAGGCCAGATTGATCTTCATCATCGTGGTGTGGCATCGGTGACATCAATGCTGACGCTGAGGGTACAGGTTAATAGACCTGGTTTAGGGATAAGATTTTCTGTAAGGAAAAGTCTATGCGGTACATATGGTTATGGACAGAATTAGAGAGCAGTTCTGAGGTCAGGGCGAGTGTGAGATTGAGTCGCAGGGTCAATGCAGTCACAGTTGATATCAACGGTGAAGGTGAATTATCTGTTCCAGGGTAGGGTGTACGGTTAGATTTAGGTGTTCGATAAGGAATACGGGTGTGATATGGTTACAGTTAGACTTCAGATCTATCTCTGATGTGTGGGAGAGTGCATGATTGAGGTTGAAGTTAAAGCTGAAATATGGGTGACATCAAAGATGAAGGTGAAGTGTCAGATCCTGTCGCCAGGGCTAGGGTTAGCATTAGTTGTAAGGTAAGGAGTATGGGGCAGATTGAGTGGCAGTAAGAGTTGTGATCTGACTCTGATGTGAAGGAAATGGCCAGAATGTGCTTCAGGATTATGGGGAGGAATGACAGAAGTCGATGCTGATGGTGGCGGTTCAGTGAAATTGGCCTGGGCTAGGGTTAGGGTTTCCTGTAAGGGAAAATCTATGCATATGTTACGGTGACGGAGAAAACTAGGGTTCAGTTCTGATGTGTGGACGAGTGTGAGATTGAGGCTCATGGTTAAGATGTGTCTCCTAGTTGGCACAAATGTTGAAGGCGAAGAATCTAGTCTAGTTCTCGGGCCTAGGGTTAGGGTTAGGTGTTCACTAAGATTTACAGTAACATAGAGTTACATTTAGAGTTTGCATCTGACCCTGATGTGAGGGCGATGGCCAGATTGAGCTTCAGGTTTATGGTGCGGCATGACAGACGTTGAAGTTGACTATGTCAGCTGAGGTAAAGTGGCCAGGGCTAGAGTTATGGTATTGTGTTCTGTGAGGTGTACAGGAAGGATAGGGGTATGGACAGACTTAGGGCTTATCTCTGATGTGAGGAGAAGTGCGAGATTGAGGTTCAGGATTACGGTGAAGTGTGGGTCATGCCAATGGTTACGGTGAAAGGACAGGTCCAAGATTCATGGCTAGTGTTAGGATTACTGCGTCGTTCTGTTCTACAGAAAGGACAAGTTAAGGATTATGGTTAGGGTCCAGCTCTGATGTGAGTGCGAGTGTGAAATTGCGATTCAGTGTTGAGGAGGGCCCTGGGTGATGTCAATGGTGACGTTGTGTGGATAGGCCCAGGACTCAGTGCTAGGCTTAAAATTTTGTGTTCTCTCTGTTTTCCGGAGACATTAGCATTACGGAAAGTGTTAGGGTCTGGGTCTGATGCGACGGTAAGTGCAAGATGGTGGATCAGGTTTATGGTGAGGCATGGGTGACGTCAGTGGTCAAGTCGGGTGTCATAACCACGGGCCATGGCTAGGGTAAGGGTTTGGTTTTTGGGAAACTGTAGAGGGATGGTATTGTTACATGTAGACTTAGGTCCTTCTCTTAAGTTAGGGCGAGTATACGATTCAGTTCCAGCATTACTGTGAGCCAAGGTTGATATCCAAGGTTATGGTGGATTTTAAGGAAACAGGTCCACGCTGGGGTTAGGGTTATGTAATCGTTAAAGTGTATGGGGTTTACGTGAATAGAGCTCGATTTTGGATCCTACTCTGATGTGAGGGCGTAGGCCAGACTGATCTTGATCATCATGGTGTGGCATAGGTGACATCAATGCTGACGCTGAGGGTCCAGGTTAAGGGACCTTGGTTAGCGGTAGGGTTTTTGTAAGGAAATGTCTATGCAGAATATATGTTTCTGGATATAATTAGGGTGCAGTTTTGAAGTCAGGGCGAGTGTGAGGTCGAGTCACAGGGTTGAGGGAGTCATAGTTGATATCAATGGTGAAGGCGTAGTATCTGGTCCATGGCTCGGGTCTAGGGTTCCGTTTAGGTGTTCGATAAGGAGTACGGGTGAGATAGGTTTACAGTTAGATTCGGATCCATCTCTGATGTGAAGGCGACCGCAAGATTGAGTTTCAGTTTTAAGGTGAGGTGTGGATGTCATTAATGCTTAAGTTGAAGTGTCAGATCCTGGTGCCAGGGCTAGGGGTGGCATTAGTTGTAAGTTAAGGTGTATTGGGCTGACTGAGTGACAGTTAGGGATCTGATCCGTCTCTGATGTGAGGGCAATGGCCAGAGTGAGCTTCAGGATTATGGGGAGGAATGACAGACGTCAATGCTGATGGTGGCAGTTCAGTTAAAGGGGCCTGGGCTAGGTTTAGGGTTTCCTGTAAGGGAAAGTCTATGCATATGATACGGTTACGGAGAGAATTTGGGTTCAATTCTGATGTGAGTGCAAGGGTGAGATTGAGTCTCAGGGTAAAGATGTGGCTCCTAGTCGGCAGCAATGTGGAAGTCAGAGTATCTAGTCCAGGGCTCGGGTCTAGGGTTAGGCTTAGGTGTTCAGTAAGATTTACAGGAACATAGAGTTACATTTAGAGTTCGAATCTGACCCTGATGTGAGGGCGATGGCCAGATTGAGCTTCATGTTTACTTTGCGGCATGACAGACGTTGCAGCTGATGGCGTCGTTTCAGGTAAAGTGGCCAGGGTTAGAGTTATGTTACTGTGCTCTGTGAGGTGTACAGGAAGGATAGGGTGATGGACAGACTTAGGGTGTTCTCTGATGTGAGGGCAAGTTCGAGATGGAGGTTCAGGTTTACGGTGAAGTGTGAATGATGCCAATGGTTACGGTGAAGGGTCAAGTAAAGAGTCATTTCTATTGTTGAGATTAAAGGGTCTTTCTGTTCTACAGAAAGGATAAGTTAAGGAATAGGGTTAGGTTCCAGCTCTGATGTGAGTGCGCTTCTGAAATTGCGATTCATTGTTGAGGAGGGCCCTGGGTGATGTCGAAGCTTACGTTGTGTGGATAGGCCCAGGATTCAGTGATAGGGTTAAAATTTTGTGTTCTCTCTGATTTCCAGAGACATTAGCATTACGGAAAGAGTTAGGTCCTGGGTCTGATGTGACGGGGAGAGCAACATGGTGGATCAGGATTATGGTGAGGCATGGGTGACATCAATGTTCCAGGTGAGCTGTCAGGACCACTGGCCAGGGCTAGGCTAAGCGTTAGGTTTTCGGTTAGGTGAAGAGAGAGGGTGTTTTCACATTTATACATATTGTCCTTCTCTTACGTTAGGGCGAATGTGCGATTGAGTTCCAGGATTACAGTGTGGCAAAGGTGATATCCATGATGAGGTTGGAGTTCCAGGGCACTGGTCCGCGCTAGGGTTAGGGTTATGTAATCGTTAAAGAGTATGGGTTGGACCGGGATACTTTTCGATTTGCATCCTACTCTGACGTGAGGGAGAAGGCCAGATTGATCTTCATCATCGTGGTGTGGCATCGGTGACATCAATGCTGACGCTGAGGGTACAGGTTAATAGACCTGGTTTAGGGATAAGATTTTCTGTAAGGAAAAGTCTATGCGGTACATATGGTTATGGACAGAATTAGAGAGCAGTTCTGAGGTCAGGGCGAGTGTGAGATTGAGTCGCAGGGTCAATGCAGTCACAGTTGATATCAACGGTGAAGGTGAATTATCTGTTCCAGGGTAGGGTGTACGGTTAGATTTAGATGTTCGATAAGGAATACGGGTGTGATATGGTTACAGTTAGACTTCAGATCTATCTCTGATGTGTGGGAGAGTGCATGATTGAGTTTGAAGTTAAAGCTGAAATATGGGTGACATCAAAGATGAAGGTGAAGTGTCAGATCCTGTCGCCAGGGCTAGGGTTAGCATTAGTTGTAAGGTAAGGAGTATGGGGCAGATTGAGTGGCAGTAAGAGTTGTGATCTGACTCTGATGTGAAGGCAATGGCCAGAATGTGCTTCAGGATTATGGGGAGGAATGACAGAAGTCGATGCTGATGGTGGCGGTTCAGTGAAATTGGCCTGGGCTAGGGTTAGGGTTTCCTGTAAGGGAAAATCTATGCATATGTTACGGTGACGGAGAAAACTAGGGTTCAGTTCTGATGTGTGGACGAGTGTGAGATTGAGGCTCATGGTTAAGATGTGTCTCCTAGTTGGCACAAATGTTGAAGGCGAAGAATCTAGTCTAGTTCTCGGGCCTAGGGTTAGGGTTAGGTGTTCACTAAGATTTACAGTAACATAGAGTTACATTTAGAGTTTGCATCTGACCCTGATGTGAGGGCGATGGCCAGATTGAGCTTCAGGTTTATGGTGCGGCATGACAGACGTTGAAGTTGACTATGTCAGCTGAGGTAAAGTGGCCAGGGCTAGAGATATGGTATTGTGTTCTGTGAGGTGTACAGGAAGGATAGGGGTATGGACAGACTTAGGGCTTATCTCTGATGTGAGGAGAAGTGCGAGATTGAGGTTCAGGATTACGGTGAAGTGTGGGTCATGCCAATGGTTACGGTGAAAGGACAGGTCCAAGATTCATGGCTAGGGTTAGGATTACTGCGTCGTTCTGTTCTACAGAAAGGACAAGTTAAGGATTAAGGTTAGGGTCCAGCTCTGATGTGAGTGCGAGTGTGAAATTGCGATTCAGTGTTGAGGAGGGCCCTGGGTGATGTCAATGGTGACGTTGTGTGGATAGGCCCAGGACTCAGTGCTAGGCTTAAAATTTTGTGTTCTCTCTGTTTTCCGGAGACATTAGCATTACGGAAAGTGTTAGGGTCTGGGTCTGATGCGACGGTAAGTGCAAGATGGTGGATCAGGTTTATGGTGAGGCATGGGTGACGTCAGTGGTCAAGTCGGGTGTCATAACCACGGGCCAGGGCTAGGGTAAGGGTTAGGTTTTTGGGAAACTGTAGAGGGATGGTATTGTTACATGTAGACTTAGGTCCTTCTCTTAAGTTAGGGCGAGTATACGATTCAGTTCCAGCATTACTGTGAGCCAAGGTTGATATCCAAGGTTATGGTGGATTTTAAGGAAACAGGTCCACGCTGGGGTTAGGGTTATGTAATCGTTAAAGTGTATGGGGTTTACGTGAATAGAGCTCGATTTTGGATCCTACTCTGATGTGAGGGCGTAGGCCAGACTGATCTTGATCATCATGGTGTGGCATAGGTGACATCAATGCTGACGCTGAGGGTCCAGGTTAAGGGACCTTGGTTAGCGGTAGGGTTTTTGTAAGGAAATGTCTATGCAGAAGATATGTTTCTGGATATAATTAGGGTGCAGTTTTGAAGTCAGGGCGAGTGTGAGGTCGAGTCACAGGGTTGAGGGAGTCATAGTTGATATCAATGGTGAAGGCGAAGTATCTGGTCCATGGCTCGGGTCTAGGGTTCCGTTTAGGTGTTCGATAAGGAGTACGGGTGAGATAGGTTTACAGTTAGATTCGGATCCATCTCTGATGTGAAGGCGACCGCAAGATTGAGTTTCAGTTTTAAGGTGAGGTGTGGATGTCATTAATGCTTAAGTTGAAGTGTCAGATCCTGGTGCCAGGGCTAGGGGTGGCATTAGTTGTAAGTTAAGGTGTATTGGGCTGACTGAGTGACAGTTAGGGATCTGATCCGTCTCTGATGTGAGGGCAATGGCCAGAGTGAGCTTCAGGATTATGGGGAGGAATGACAGACGTCAATGCTGATGGTGGCAGTTCAGTTAAAGGGGCCTGGGCTAGGTTTAGGGTTTCCTGTAAGGGAAAGTCTATGCATATGATACGGTTACGGAGAGAATTTGGGTTCAATTCTGATGTGAGTGCAAGGGTGAGATTGAGTCTCAGGGTAAAGATGTGGCTCCTAGTCGGCAGCAATGTGGAAGTCAGAGTATCTAGTCCAGGGCTCGGGTCTAGGGTTAGGCTTAGGTGTTCAGTAAGATTTACAGGAACATAGAGTTACATGTAGAGTTCGAATCTAACCCTGATGTGAGGGCGATGGCCAGATTGAGCTTCATGTTTACTTTGCGGCATGACAGACGTTGCAGCTGATGGCGTCGTTTCAGGTAAAGTGGCCAGGGTTAGAGTTATGTTATTGTGCTCTGTGAGGTGTACAGGAAGGATAGAGTGATGGACAGACTTAGGGTGTTCTCTGATGTGAGGGCAAGTTCGAGATGGAGGTTCAGGTTTACGGTGAAGTGTGAATGATGCCAATGGTTACGGTGAAGGGTCAAGTAAAGAGTCATTTCTATTGTTGAGATTAAAGGGTCTTTCTGTTCTACAGAAAGGATAAGTTAAGGAATAGGGTTAGGTTCCAGCTCTGATGTGAGTGCGCTTCTGAAATTGCGATTCATTGTTGAGGAGGGCCCTGGGTGATGTCGAAGCTTACGTTGTGTGGATAGGCCCAGGATTCAGTGATAGGGTTAAAATTTTGTGTTCTCTCTGATTTCCAGAGACATTAGCATTACGGAAAGAGTTAGGTCCTGGGTCTGATGTGACGGGGAGAGCAACATGGTGGATCAGGATTATGGTGAGGCATGGGTGACATCAATGTTCCAGGTGAGCTGTCAGGACCACTGGCCAGGGCTAGGCTAAGCGTTAGGTTTTCGGTTAGGTGAAGAGAGAGGGTGTTTTCACATTTATACATATTGTCCTTCTCTTACGTTAGGGCGAATGTGCGATTCAGTTCCAGGATTACAGTGTGGCAAAGGTGATATCCATGATGAGGTTGGAGTTTCAGGCCACTGGTCCGCGCTAGGGTTAGGGTTATGTAATCGTTAAAGAGTATGGGTTGGACCGGGATACTTTTCGATTTGCATCCTACTCTGACGTGAGGGCGAAGGCCAGATTGATCTTCATCATCGTGGTGTGGCATCGGTGACATCAATGCTGACGCTGAGGGTACAGGTTAATAGACCTGGTTTAGGGATAAGATTTTCTGTAAGGAAAAGTCTATGCGGTACATATGGTTATGGACAGAATTAGAGAGCAGTTCTGAGGTCAGGGCGAGTGTGAGATTGAGTCGCAGGGTCAATGCAGTCACAGTTGATATCAACGGTGAAGGTGAATTATCTGTTCCAGGGTAGGGTGTACGGTTAGATTTAGGTGTTCGATAAGGAATACGGGTGTGATATGGTTACAGTTAGACTTCAGATCTATCTCTGATGTGTGGGAGAGTGCATGATTGAGGTTGAAGTTAAAGCTGAAATATGGGTGACATCAAAGATGAAGGTGAAGTGTCAGATCCTGTCGCCAGGGCTAGGGTTAGCATTAGTTGTAAGGTAAGGAGTATGGGGCAGATTGAGTGGCAGTAAGAGTTGTGATCTGACTCTGATGTGAAGGAAATGGCCAGAATGTGCTTCAGGATTATGGGGAGGAATGACAGAAGTCGATGCTGATGGTGGCGGTTCAGTGAAATTGGCCTGGGCTAGGGTTAGGGTTTCCTGTAAGGGAAAATCTATGCATATGTTACGGTGACGGAGAAAACTAGGGTTCAGTTCTGATGTGTGGACGAGTGTGAGATTGAGGCTCATGGTTAAGATGTGTCTCCTAGTTGGCACAAATGTTGAAGGCGAAGAATCTAGTCTAGTTCTCGGGCCTAGGGTTAGGGTTAGGTGTTCACTAAGATTTACAGTAACATAGAGTTACATTTAGAGTTTGCATCTGACCCTGATGTGAGGGCGAT
Organism: Manis pentadactyla; assembly: GCF_030020395.1. Lineage (NCBI taxonomy): Eukaryota > Metazoa > Chordata > Mammalia > Pholidota > Manidae > Manis > Manis pentadactyla. Next base: position 55,324,034 of record NC_080019.1, read on the forward strand.
GGCCAGATTGAGCTTCAGGTTTATGGTGCGGCATGACAGACGTTGAAGTTGACTATGTCAGCTGAGGTAAAGTGGCCAGGGCTAGAGTTATGGTATTGTGTTCTGTGAGGTGTACAGGAAGGATAGGGGTATGGACAGACTTAGGGCTTATCTCTGATGTGAGGAGAAGTGCGAGATTGAGGTTCAGGATTACGGTGAAGTGTGGGTCATGCCAATGGTTACGGTGAAAGGACAGGTCCAAGATTCATGGCTAGTGTTAGGATTACTGCGTCGTTCTGTTCTACAGAAAGGACAAGTTAAGGATTATGGTTAGGGTCCAGCTCTGATGTGAGTGCGAGTGTGAAATTGCGATTCAGTGTTGAGGAGGGCCCTGGGTGATGTCAATGGTGACGTTGTGTGGATAGGCCCAGGACTCAGTGCTAGGCTTAAAATTTTGTGTTCTCTCTGTTTTCCGGAGACATTAGCATTACGGAAAGTGTTAGGGTCTGGGTCTGATGCGACGGTAAGTGCAAGATGGTGGATCAGGTTTATGGTGAGGCATGGGTGACGTCAGTGGTCAAGTCGGGTGTCATAACCACGGGCCATGGCTAGGGTAAGGGTTAGGTTTTTGGGAAACTGTAGCGGGATGGTATTGTTACATGTAGACTTAGGTCCTTCTCTTAAGTTAGGGCGAGTATACGATTCAGTTCCAGCATTACTGTGAGCCAAGGTTGATATCCAAGGTTATGGTGGATTTTAAGGAAACAGGTCCACGCTGGGGTTAGGGTTATGTAATCGTTAAAGTGTATGGGGTTTACGTGAATAGAGCTCGATTTTGGATCCTACTCTGATGTGAGGGCGTAGGCCAGACTGATCTTGATCATCATGGTGTGGCATAGGTGACATCAATGCTGACGCTGAATGTCCAGGTTAAGGGACCTTGGTTAGCGGTAGGGTTTTTGTAAGGAAATGTCTATGCAGAATATATGTTTCTGGATATAATTAGGGTGCAGTTTTGAAGTCAGGGCGAGTGTGAGGTCGAGTCACAGGGTTGAGGGAGTCATAGTTGATATCAATGGTGAAGGCGAAGTATCTGGTCCATGGCTCGGGTCTAGGGTTCCGTTTAGGTGTTCGATAAGGAGTACGGGTGAGATAGGTTTACAGTTAGATTCGGATCCATCTCTGATGTGAAGGCGACCGCAAGATTGAGTTTCAGTTTTAAGGTGAGGTGTGGATGTCATTAATGCTTAAGTTGAAGTGTCAGATCCTGGTGCCAGGGCTAGGGGTGGCATTAGTTGTAAGTTAAGGTGTATTGGGCTGACTGAGTGACAGTTAGGGATCTGATCCGTCTCTGATGTGAGGGCAATGGCCAGAGTGAGCTTCAGGATTATGGGGAGGAATGACAGACGTCAATGCTGATGGTGGCAGTTCAGTTAAAGGGGCCTGGGCTAGGTTTAGGGTTTCCTGTAAGGGAAAGTCTATGCATATGATACGGTTACGGAGAGAATTTGGGTTCAATTCTGATGTGAGTGCAAGGGTGAGATTGATTCTCAGGGTAAAGATGTGGCTCCTAGTCGGCAGCAATGTGGAAGTCAGAGTATCTAGTCCAGGGCTCGGGTCTAGGGTTAGGCTTAGGTGTTCAGTAAGATTTACAGGAACATAGAGTTACATTTAGAGTTCGAATCTGACCCTGATGTGAGGGCGATGGCCAGATTGAGCTTCATGTTTACTTTGCGGCATGACAGACGTTGCAGCTGATGGCGTCGTTTCAGGTAAAGTGGCCAGGGTTAGAGTTATGTTATTGTGCTCTGTGAGGTGTACAGGAAGGATAGGGTGATGGACAGACTTAGGGTGTTCTCTGATGTGAGGGCAAGTTCGAGATGGAGGTTCAGGTTTACGGTGCAGTGTGAATGATGCCAATGGTTACGGTGAAGGGTCAAGTAAAGAGTCATTTCTATTGTTGAGATTAAAGGGTCTTTCTGTTCTACAGAAAGGATAAGTTAAGGAATAGGGTTAGGTTCCAGCTCTGATGTGAGTGCGCTTCTGAAATTGCGATTCATTGTTGAGGAGGGCCCTGGGTGATGTCGAAGCTTACGTTGTGTGGATAGGCCCAGGATTCAGTGATAGGGTTAAAATTTTGTGTTCTCTCTGATTTCCAGAGACATTAGCATTACGGAAAGAGTTAGGTCCTGGGTCTGATGTGACGGGGAGAGCAACATGGTGGATCAGGATTATGGTGAGGCATGGGTGACATCAATGTTCCAGGTGAGCTGTCAGGACCACTGGCCAGGGCTAGGCTAAGCGTTAGGATTTCGGTTAGATGAAGAGAGAGGGTGTTTTCACATTTATACATATTGTCCTTCTCTTACGTTAGGGCGAATGTGCGATTGAGTTCCAGGATTACAGTGTGGCAAAGGTGATATCCATGATGAGGTTGGAGTTCCAGGCCACTGGTCCGCGCTAGGGTTAGGGTTATGTAATCGTTAAAGAGTATGGGTTGGACCGGGATACTTTTCGATTTGCATCCTACTCTGACGTGAGGGAGAAGGCCAGATTGATCTTCATCATCGTGGTGTGGCATCGGTGACATCAATGCTGACGCTGAGGGTACAGGTTAATAGACCTGGTTTAGGGATAAGATTTTCTGTAAGGAAAAGTCTATGCGGTACATATGGTTATGGACAGAATTAGAGAGCAGTTCTGAGGTCAGGGCGAGTGTGAGATTGAGTCGCAGGGTCAATGCAGTCACAGTTGATATCAACGGTGAAGGTGAATTATCTGTTCCAGGGTAGGGTGTACGGTTAGATTTAGATGTTCGATAAGGAATACGGGTGTGATATGGTTACAGTTAGACTTCAGATCTATCTCTGATGTGTGGGAGAGTGCATGATTGAGTTTGAAGTTAAAGCTGAAATATGGGTGACATCAAAGATGAAGGTGAAGTGTCAGATCCTGTCGCCAGGGCTAGGGTTAGCATTAGTTGTAAGGTAAGGAGTATGGGGCAGATTGAGTGGCAGTAAGAGTTGTGATCTGACTCTGATGTGAAGGCAATGGCCAGAATGTGCTTCAGGATTATGGGGAGGAATGACAGAAGTCGATGCTGATGGTGGCGGTTCAGTGAAATTGGCCTGGGCTAGGGTTAGGGTTTCCTGTAAGGGAAAATCTATGCATATGTTACGGTGACGGAGAAAACTAGGGTTCAGTTCTGATGTGTGGACGAGTGTGAGATTGAGGCTCATGGTTAAGATGTGTCTCCTAGTTGGCACAAATGTTGAAGGCGAAGAATCTAGTCTAGTTCTCGGGCCTAGGGTTAGGGTTAGGTGTTCACTAAGATTTACAGTAACATAGAGTTACATTTAGAGTTTGCATCTGACCCTGATGTGAGGGCGATGGCCAGATTGAGCTTCAGGTTTATGGTGCGGCATGACAGACGTTGAAGTTGACTATGTCAGCTCAGGTAAAATGGCCAGGGCTAGAGTTATGGTATTGTGTTCTGTGAGGTGTACAGGAAGGACAGGGGTATGGACAGACTTAGGGCTTATCTCTGATGTGAGGAGAAGTGCGAGATTGAGGTTCAGGATTACGGTGAAGTGTGGGTCATGCCAATGGTTACGGTGAAAGGACAGGTCCAAGATTCATGGCTAGTGTTAGGATTACTGCGTCGTTCTGTTCTACAGAAAGGACAAGTTAAGGATTATGGTTAGAGTCCAGCTCTGATGTGAGTGCGAGTGTGAAATTGCGATTCAGTGTTGAGGAGGGCCCTGGGTGATGTCAATGGTGACGTTGTGTGGATAGGCCCAGGACTCAGTGCTAGGCTTAAAATTTTGTGTTCTCTCTGTTTTCCGGAGACATTAGCATTACGGAAAGTGTTAGGGTCTGGGTCTGATGCGACGGTAAGTGCAAGATGGTGGATCAGGTTTATGGTGAGGCATGGGTGACGTCAGTGGTCAAGTCGGGTGTCATAACCACGGGACAGGGCTAGGGTAAGGGTTAGGTTTTTGGGAAACTGTAGAGGGATGGTATTGTTACATGTAGACTTAGGTCCTTCTCTTAAGTTAGGGCGAGTATACGATTCAGTTCCAGCATTACTGTGAGCCAAGGTTGATATCCAAGCTTATGGTGGATTTTAAGGAAACAGGTCCACGCTGGGGTTAGGGTTATGTAATCATTAAAGTGTATGGGGTTTACTTGAATAGATCTCGATTTTGGATCCTACTCTGATGTGAGGGCGTAGGCCAGACTGATCTTGATCATCATGGTGTGGCATAGGTGACATCAATGCTGACGCTGAGGGTCCAGGTTAAGGGACCTTGGTTAGCGGTAGGGTTTTTGTAAGGAAATGTCTATGCAGAAGATATGGTTCTGGATATAATTAGGGTGCAGTTTTGAAGTCAGGGCGAGTGTGAGGTCGAGTCACAGGGTTGAGGGAGTCATAGTTGATATCAATGGTGAAGGCGAAGTATCTGGTCCATGGCTCGGGTCTAGGGTTCCGTTTAGGTGTTCGATAAGGAGTACGGGTGAGATAGGTTTACAGTTAGATTCGGATCCATCTCTGATGTGAAGGCGAGCGCAAGATTGAGTTTCAGTTTTAATTTGAGATGTGGGTGTCATGAATGCTTAAGTTGAAGTGTCAGATCCTGGCGCCAGGGATAGGGCTGGCATTAGTTGTAAGTTAAGGTGTATTGGGCAGACTGAGTGACAGTTAGAGATCTGATCCGTCTCCGATGTGAGGGCAATGGCCAGATTGATCTTCAGAATCATGGGGAGGAATGACAGACGTCAATGCTGATGGTGGCAGTTCAGTTAAAGCGGCCTGGGCTAGGTTTAGGGTTTCCTGTAAGGGAAAGTCTATGCATATGATACGGTTACGGAGAGAATTTGGGTTCAATTCTGATGTGAGTGCGAGGGTGAGATTGAGTCTCAGGGTAAAGATGTGGCTCCTAATCGGCAGCAATGTTGAAGTCAGAGTATCTAGTCCAGGGCTCGGGTCTAGGGTTAGGCTTAGGTGTTCAGTAAGATTTACAGGAACATAGAGTTACATTTAGAGTTCGAATCTGACCCTGATGTGAGGGCGATGGCCAGATTGAGCTTCATGTTTACTTTGCGGCATGACAGACGTTGCAGCTGATGGCGTCGTTTCAGGTAAAGTGGCCAGGGTTAGAGTTATGTTATTGTGCTCTGTGAGGTGTACAGGAAGGATAGGGTGATGGACAGACATAGGGTGTTCTCTGATGTGAGGGCAAGTTCGAGATGGAGGTTCAGGTTTACGGTGAAGTGTGAATGATGCCAATGGTTACGGTGAAGGGTCAAGTAAAGAGTCATTTCTATTGTTGAGATTAAAGGGTCTTTCTGTTCTACAGAAAGGATAAGTTAAGGAATAGGGTTAGGTTCCAGCTCTGATGTGAGTGCGCTTCTGAAATTGCGATTCATTGTTGAGGAGGGCCCTGGGTGATGTCGAAGCTTACGTTGTGTGGATAGGCCCAGGATTCAGTGATAGGGTTAAAATTTTGTGTTCTCTCTGATTTCCAGAGACATTAGCATTACGGAAAGAGTTAGGTCCTGGGTCTGATGTGACGGGGAGAGCAACATGGTGGATCAGGATTATGGTGAGGCATGGGTGACATCAATGTTCCAGGTGAGCTGTCAGGACCACTGGCCAGGGCTAGGCTAAGCGTTAGGTTTTCGGTTAGGTGAAGAGAGAGGGTGTTTTCACATTTATACATATTGTCCTTCTCTTACGTTAGGGCGAATGTGCGATTCAGTTCCAGGATTACAGTGTGGCAAAGGTGATATCCATGATGAGGTTGGAGTTCCAGGCCACTGGTCCGCGCTAGGGTTAGGGTTATGTAATCGTTAAAGAGTATGGGTTGGACCGGGATACTTTTCGATTTGCATCCTACTCTGACGTGAGGGCGAAGGCCAGATTGATCTTCATCATCGTGGTGTGGCATCGGTGACATCAATGCTGACGCTGAGGGTACAGGTTAATAGACCTGGTTTAGGGATAAGATTTTCTGTAAGGAAAAGTCTATGCGGTACATATGGTTATGGACAGAATTAGAGAGCAGTTCTGAGGTCAGGGCGAGTGTGAGATTGAGTCACAGGGTCAATGCAGTCACAGTTGATATCAACGGTGAAGGAGAATTATCTGTTCCAGGGTAGGGTGTACGGTTAGATTTAGGTGTTCGATAAGGAATACGGGTGTGATATGGTTACAGTTAGACTTCAGATCTATCTCTGATGTGTGGGAGAGTGCATGATTGAGGTTGAGGTTAAAGCTGAAATATGGGTGACATCAAAGATGAAGGTGAAGTGTCAGATCCTGTCGCCAGGGCTAGGGTAAGCATTAGTTGTAAGGTAAGGAGTATGGGGCAGATTGAGCGGCAGTAAGAGTTGTGATCTGACTCTGATGTGAAGGAAATGGCCAGAATGTGCTTCAGGATTATGGGGAGGAATGACAGAAGTCGATGCTGATGGTGGCGGTTCAGTGAAATTGGCCTGGGCTAGGGTTAGGGTTTCCTGTAAGGGAAAATCTATGCATATGTTACGGTGACGGAGAAAACTAGGGTTCAGTTCTGATGTGTGGACGAGTGTGAGATTGAGGCTCATGGTTAAGATGTGTCTCCTAGTTGGCACAAATGTTGAAGGCGAAGAATCTAGTCTGGTTCTCGGGCCTAGGGTTAGGGTTAGGTGTTCACTAAGATTTACAGAAACATAGAGTTACATTTAGAGTTTGCATCTGACCCTGATGTGAGGGCGATGGCCAGATTGAGCTTCAGGTTTATGGTGCGGCATGACAGACGTTGAAGTTGACTATGTCAGCTGAGGTAAAGTGGCCAGGTCTAGAGTTATGGTATTGTGTTCTGTGAGGTGTACAGGAAGGATAGGGGTATGGACAGACTTAGGGCTTATCTCTGATGTGAGGAGAAGTGCGAGATTGAGGTTCAGGATTACGGTGAAGTGTGGGTCATGCCAATGGTTACGGTGAAAGGACAGGTCCAAGATTCATGGCTAGGGTTAGGATTACTGCGTCGTTCTGTTCTACAGAAAGGACAAGTTAAGGATTAAGGTTAGGGTCCAGCTCTGATGTGAGTGCGAGTGTGAAATTGCGATTCAGTGTTGAGGAGGGCCCTGGGTGATGTCAATGGTGACGTTGTGTGGATAGGCCCAGGACTCAGTGCTAGGCTTAAAATTTTGTGTTCTCTCTGTTTTCCGGAGACATTAGCATTACGGAAAGTGTTAGGGTCTGGGTCTGATGCGACGGTAAGTGCAAGATGGTGGATCAGGTTTATGGTGAGGCATGGGTGACGTCAGTGGTCAAGTCGGGTGTCATAACCACGGGCCAGGGCTAGGGTAAGGGTTAGGTTTTTGGGAAACTGTAGAGGGATGGTATTGTTACATGTAGACTTAGGTCCTTCTCTTAAGTTAGGGCGAGTATACGATTCAGTTCCAGCATTACTGTGAGCCAAGGTTGATATCCAAGGTTATGGTGGATTTTAAGGAAACAGGTCCACGCTGGGGTTAGGGTTATGTAATCGTTAAAGTGTATGGGGTTTACGTGAATAGAGCTCGATTTTGGATCCTACTCTGATGTGAGGGCGTAGGCCAGACTGATCTTGATCATCATGGTGTTGCATAGGTGACATCAATGCTGGCGCTGATGGTCCAGGTTAAGGGACCGTGGTTAGCGTAGGGTTTATGTACGGAAATGTATATGCAGAAGATATGATTTTGGATATAATTAGGGTGCAGTTTTGAAGTCAGGGCGAGAGTGAGGTCGAGTCACATGGTTGAGGGAGTCATAGTTGATATCAATGGTGAAGGCGATGTATCTGGTCCATGGCTCGGGTCTAGGGTTCCGTTTAGGTGTTCGGTAAGGAGTATGGGTGAGATAGGGTTACAGTTAGATTCGGATCCATCTCTGATGTGAGGGCGAGCGCAAGATTGAGTTTCAGTTTTAAGGTGAAGTGTGAGTGTCATGAATGCTTAAGTTGAAGTGTCAGAAGCTGTCGCCAGGGCTAGGGCTGGCATTAGTTGTAAGTTAAGGTGTATTGGGCTGACTGAGTGACAGTTAGAGATCTGATCCGTCTCCGATGTGAGGGCAATGGCCAGAGTGAGCTTCAGGATTATGGGGAGGAATGACAGACGTCAATACTGGTGGTGGCAGTTCAGTGAAAGGGGCCTGGGCTAGGTTTAGGGTTTCCTGTAAGGGAAAGTCTATGCATATGATACGGTTACGTAGAGAATTTGGGTTCAATTCTGATGTGAGTACGAGGGTGAGATTGAGTCTCAGGGTAAAGATGTGGCTCCTAGTCGGCAGCAATGTGGAAGTCAGAGTATCTAGTCTAGGGCTCGGGTCTAGGGTTATGCTTAGGTGTTCAGTAAGATTTACAGGATCATAGAGTTACATTTAGACTTCGAATCTGACCCTGATGTGAGGGCGATGGCCAGATTGAGCTTCATGTTTACTTTGCGGCATGACAGACGTTGCAGCTGATGGCGGCGTTTCAGGTAAAGTGGCCAGGGTTAGAGTTATGTTATTGTGCTCTGTGAGGTGTACAGGAAGGATAGGGTGATGGACAGACTTAGGGTGTTCTCTGATGTGAAGGCAAGTTCGAGATGGAGGTTCAGGTTTACGGTGAAGTGTGAATGATGCCAATGGTTACGGTGAAGGGTCAAGTAAAGAGTCCCTTCTATTGTTGAGATTAAAGGGTCTTTCTGTTCTACAGAAAGGATAAGTTAAGGAATAGGGTTAGGTTCCAGCTCTGATGTGAGTGCGCTTCTGAAATTGCGGTTCATTGTTGAGGAGGGCCCTGGGTGATGTCGAAGCTTACGTTGTGTGGATAGGCCCAGGATTCATTGATAGGGTTAAAATTTTGTGTTCTCTCTGATTTCCAGAGACATTAGCATTACGGAAAGAGTTAGGTCCTGGGTCTGATGTGACGGGGAGAGCAACATGGTGGATCAGGTTTATGGTGAGGCATTGGTGACATCAAATGTTCCAGGTGAGCTGTCAGTACCACTGGCCAGGGCTAGGCTAAGCGTTAGGTTTTCGGTTAGGTGAAGAGAGAGGGTGTTTTCACATTTATACATATTGTCCTTCTCTTACGTTAGGGCGAATGTGCGATTCAGTTCCAGGATTACAGTGTGGCAAAGGTGATATCCATGATGAGGTTGGATTTTCAGGCCACTGGTCCGCGCTAGGGTTAGGGTTATGTAATCGTTAAAGAGTATGGGTTGGACCGGGATACGTTTCGATTTGCTTCCTACTCTGACGTGAGGGCGAAGGCCAGATTGATCTTCATCATCGTGGTGTGGCATCGGTGACATCAATGCTGACGCTGAGGGTACAGGTTAATAGACCTGGTTTAGGGATAAGATTTTCTGTAAGGAAAAGTCTATGCGGTACATATGGTTATGGACAGAATTAGGGAGCAGTTCTGAGGTCAGGGCGAGTGTGAGATTGAGTCGCAGGGTCAATGCAGTCACAGTTGATATCAACGTTGAAGGTGAATTATCTGTTGCATGGTAGGGTGTACGGTTAGATTTAGGTGTTCGATAAGGAATACGGGTGTGATATGGTTACAGTTAGACTTCAGATCTATCTCTGATGTGTGGGAGAGTGCATGATTGAGGTTGAAGTTAAAGCTGAAATATGGGTGACATCAAAGATGAAGGTGAAGTGTCAGATCCTGGCGCCAGGGCTAGGGTTAGCATTAGTTGTAAGGTAAGGAGTATGGGGCAGATTGAGTGGCAGTAAGAGTTGTGATCTGACTCTGATGTGAAGGCAATGGCCAGAATGTGCTTCAGGATTATGGGGAGGAATGACAGAAGTCGATGCTGATGGTGGCGGTTCAGTGAAATTGGCCTGGGCTAGGGTTAGGGTTTCCTGTAAGGGAAAATCTATGCATATGTTATGGTGACGGAGAAAATTAGGGTTCAGTTCTGATGTGTGGACGAGTGTGAGATTGAGGCTCATGGTTAAGATGTGTCTCCTAGTTGGCACAAATGTTGAAGGCGAAGAATCTAGTCTAGTTCTCGGGCCTAGGGTTAGGGTTAGGTTTTCACTAAGATTTACAGTAACATAGAGTTACATTTAGAGTTTGCATCTGACCCTGATGTGAGGGCGATGGCCAGATTGAGCTTCAGGTTTATGGTGCGGCATGACAGACGTTGAAGTTGACTATGTCAGCTCAGGTAAAGTTGCCTGGGCTAGAGTTACGGTATTGTGTTCTGTGTGGTGTACAGGAAGTATTGGGGTATGGACAGACTTAGGGCTAGTCTCTGATGTTTGGGCAAGTGCGAGATTGAGGTTCAGGATTACGGTGAAGTGTGGGTCATGCCAATGGTTACGGTGAAAGGACAGGTCCAAGATTCACGGCTAGTGTTAGGATTACTGCGTCGTTCTGTTCTACAGAAAGGACAAGTTTAGGATTAAGGTTAGGGTCCAGCTCTGATGTGAGTGCGAGTGTGAAATTTCGATTCAGTGTTGAGGAGGGCCCTGGGTGATGTCAATGGTGACGTTGTGTGGATAGGCCCCGGACTCAGTGCTAGGCTTAAAATTTTGTGTTCTCTCTGTTTTCCGGAGACATTAGCATTACGGAAAGTGTTAGGTTCTCGGTCTGATGTGACGGTAAGTGCAAGATGGTGTATCAGGTGTATGGTGAGGCATGGGTAACGTCAGTGGTCAAGTTCGGGTGTCAGGACCACGGGCCAGGGCTAGGGATAGGGTTAGGATTTTGGGAAGCTGTAGTGGGATGGTATTGTTACGTTTAGACTTAGGTTCCTTCTCTTACGTTAGGGCGACTATACGATTCAGTGCCAGGATTACTGTGAGCCAAGTTGATATCCAAGGTTATAGTGGAGTTTCAGGAAACAGGTCCACGCTAGGGTTAGGGTTATGTAATCGTTAAAGTGTATGGGGTTTACGTGAATAGAGCTCGATTTTGGATCCTACTCTGATGTGAGGGCGTAGGCCAGACTGATCTTGATCATCATGGTGTGGCATAGGTGACATAAATGCTGACGCTGAGGGTCCAGTTTAAGGGACCTTGGTTCGCGGTAGGGTTTTTGTAAGGAAATGTCTATGAAGAAGATATGGTTTTGGATATAATTAGGGTGCAGTTTTGAAGTCAGGGCGAGTGTGAGGTCGAGTCACAGGGTTGAGGGAGTCATAGTTGATATCAGTGGTGTAGGCAAAGTATCTGGTCAATGGCTCGGGTCCAGGGTTCCGTTTAGGTGTTCGATAAGGAGTATGGGTGAGGTAGGGTTACAGTTAGATTCGGATCCATCTCTGATATGAGGGCGAGCGCAAGATTGAGTTTCAGTTTTAAGGTGAGGTGTGGGTGTGGGTGTAATTAATGCATAAGTTGAAGTGTCAGATCCTGGCGCCAGGGCTAGGGCTACCATTAGTTGTAAGTTAAGGTGTATTGGGCTGACTGAGTGACAGTTAGAGATCTGATTCATCTCTGATGTGAGGGCAATGGCCGGAGTGACCTTCAGGATTATGGGGAGGAATGACAGACGTCAATGCTGATGTTGGCAGTTCAGTTAATGGGGCCTGGGCTACGTTTAGGTTTTCCTGTAAGGGAACGTCTATGCATATGATACGGTTACGGAGAGAATTTGGGTTCAATTCTGATGTGAGTGCGAATTTGAGACTGAGTCTCAGGGTAAAGATGTGCCTCCTAGTCGGCAGCAATGTTGAAGTCAGAGTATCTATTCCAGGGCTCGGGTGTAGGGTTAGGCGTAGGTGTTCAGTAAGATTTACAGGAACATAGAGTTACATTTAGACTTCGAATCTGACACTGATGTGAGGGCGATGGCCAGATTGAGCTTCAGGTTTACTTTGCGGCACGACAGACATTGCAGCTGATGGCGTCGTTTCAGGTAAAGTGGCCAGGGTTAGAGTTATGTTATTGTGCTCTGTGAGGTGTACAGGAAGGATAGGGTGATGGACAGACTTAGGGTGTTCTCTGATGTGAGGGCAAGTTCGAGATGGAGGTTCAGGTTTACGGTGAAGTGTGAATGATGCCAATGGTTACGGTGAAGGGTCAAGTAAAGAGTCATTTCTATTGTTGAGATTAGAGGGTCTTTCTGTTCTACAGAAAGGATAAATTAAGGATTAGGATTAGGGTCCAGCTCTGATGTGTGTGCGCTTCTGAAATTGCGTTTCATTGTTGAGGAGGGCCATGGGTGATGTCGAAACTGACGTTGTGTGGATAGGCCCAGGATTCAGTGATAGGGTTAAAATTTTGTGTACTCTCTGATTTCCAGAGACATTAGCATTACAGAAAGAGTTAGGTTCTGGGTCTGATGTGACGGGGAGAGCAAGATGGTGGATCAGGTTTATATTGAGGCATGGCTGTCGTCAGTGTTCCAGGTGAGGTGTCAGGACCACTGGCCAGGGCTAGGCTTAGGTTTAAGTTTTTCGGTAGCTGTAGAGAGATGGTTTTGTTACAATTACACATAGGGTCCTTCTCTTACGTTAGGGCGAATGTGCGATTCAGTTCCAGGATTACAGTGAGGCAAGGGTGATATCCATGCTGATGGTGGAGTTTCAGGACACGGGTCCGCTCTAGGGTTATGGTTATGCAATCGTTATGAGGTATGGGGTGAACCGGTATACGTTTTGATTTGCATCCTACTCTGACGTGAGGGCGAAAGCCAGATTCATCTTCATCATCGTGCTGTGGCATCGGTGACATCAATGCTGACGCTGAGGGTACAGGTTAATAGACCTGGTTTAGGGATAAGATTTTCTGTAAGGAAAAGTCTATGTGGTACATATGGTTATGGACAGAATTAGGGAGCAGTTCTGATGTCAGGGCGAGTGTGAGATTGAGTCGCAGGGTCAATAGAGTCATAGTTGATATCAACGGTGAAGGTGAATTATCTGTTCCAGGGTCGGGTGTACGGTTAGATTTAGGTGTTCGATAAGGAATACGGGTGTGATATGGTTACAGTTAGACTTCAGATCTATCTCTGATGTGAGGGAGAGTGCATAATTGAGTTCGAAGATAAAGCTGAAATATGGGTGACATCAAAGATGAAGGTGAAGTGTCAGATCCTGGCACCAGGACTAGGGTTAGCATTAGTTGTAAGGTAAGGAGTATTTTGCAGATTGAGTGGCAGTAAGAGTTCTGATCTGACTCTGATGTGAAGGAAATGGACAGAATGTGCTTCAGGATTATGGGGAGGAATGACAGAAGTCGATGCTGATGGTGGCGGTTCAGTGAAATTGGCCTGGGCTAGGGTTAGGGTTTCCTGTAAGGGAAAATCTATGCATATGTTACGGTGACGGAGAAAACTAGGGTTCAGTTCTGATGTGTGGACGAGTGTGAGATTGAGGCTCATGGTTAAGATGTGTCTCCTAGTTGGCACAAATGTTGAAGGCGAAGAATCTAGTCTAGTTCTCGGGCCTAGGGTTAGGGTTAGGTGTACACTAAGATTTACAATAACATAGAGTTACATTTAGAGTTTCATTGACCCTGATGTGAGGGCGATGGCCAGATTGAGCTTCAGGTTTATGGTGCGGCATGACAGATGTTGAAGTTGACTATGTCAGCTCAGGTAAAGTGGCCAGGGCTAGAGTTATGGTATTGTGTTCTGTGAGGTGTACAGGAAGTATAGGGGTATGTACAGACTTAAGGCTGGTCTCTGATGTGAGGGCAATTGCGAGATTGAGGTTCAGGATTACGGTGAAGTGTTGGTCAAGCCAATGGTTATGGTGAAAGGACAGGTCCAAGATTCATGGCTATTGTTAGGATTACTGCGTCATTCTCTTCTACAGAAAGGACAAGTTTAGAATTAAGGTTAGGGTCCAGCTCTGATGTGAGTGCGAGTGCGAAATTGCGATTCAGTGTTTAGGAGGGCCCTGGGTGATGTCAATGGTGACGTTGTGTAGTAGGCCCCGGACTCAGTGCTAGGCTTAAAATTTTGTGTTATCTCTGTTTTCCGGAGACATTAGCATTACGGAAAGAGTTAGGTTCTGGGTCTGATGTGATGGTAAGTGTAAGATGGTGGATCAGGTTTATGGTGAGGCATGGCTGATGTCAGTGGTCAAGTTCGGGTGTCAGGACCAAGGGCCAGGGCTAGGGTTAGGGTTAGGATTTTGAGAAGCTGTAGAGAGATGGTATTGTTACGTTTAGACTTAGGATCCTTCTCTTACCTTAGGGCGACTATACGATTCAGTTCCAGGATTACTGTGAGCCAAGTTAATATCCAAGGTTATGGTGGAGTTTCAGGAAACATGTCCACGCTAGGGTTAGGGATATGTAATCGTTAAAGTGTATGGGGTGTACGTGAATAGAGCACGATTTTTGATCCTCCTCTGATGTGAGGCCGTAGGCCAGACTGATCTTCATTATCATGGTGTGGCATAGGTGACATCAATGCTGACGCTGAGGGTCCAGGTTAAGGGACCTTGGTTAGCGGTAGGGTTTTTGTAAGGAAATGTCTATGCAGAAGTTATGGTTTTGGATATAATTAGGGTGCAGTTTTGAAGTCAGGGCGAGTGTGAGGTCGAGTCACAGGGTTGAGGGAGTCATAGTTTATATCAATGGTGAAGGCGAAGTATCTGGTCCATGGCTCGGGTCTAGGGTTCCGTTTAGGTGTTCGATAAGGATTACGGGTGAGATAGGTTTACAGTTAGATTCGGATCCATCTCTGATGTGAAGGCGAGCACAAGATTGAGTTTCAGTTTTAAGGTGAGATGCGGGTGTCATGAATGCTTAAGTTGAAGTGTCAGATCCTGGCGCCAGGGATAGGGCTGGCATTAGTTGTAAGTTAAGGTGTATTGGGCTGACTGAGTGACAGTTAGAGATCTGATCCGTCTCCGATGTGAGGGCAATGGCCAGATTGATCTTCAGGATTATGGGGAGGAATGACAGACGTCAATGCTGATGGTGGCAGTTCAGTTAAAGGGGCCTGGGCTAGGTTTAGGGTTTCCTGTAAGGGAAAGTCTATGCATATGATACGGTTACGGAGAGAATTTGGGTTCAATTCTGATGTGAGTGCGAGGGTGAGATTGAGTCTCAGGGTAAAGATGTGGCTCCTAATCGGCAGCAATGTTGAAGTCAGAGTATCTAGTCCAGGGCTCGGGTCTAGGGTTAGGCTTAGGTGTTCAGTAAGATTTACAGGAACATAGAGTTACATTTAGAGTTCGAATCTGACCCTGATGTGAGGGCGATGGCCAGATTGAGCTTCATGTTTACTTTGCGGCATGACAGACGTTGCAGCTGATGGCGTCGTTTCAGGTAAAGTGGCCAGGGTTAGAGTTATGTTATTGTGCTCTGTGAGGTGTACAGGAAGGATAGGGTGATGGACAGACTTAGGGTGTTCTCTGATGTGAGGGCAAGTTCGAGATGGAGGTTCAGGTTTACGGTGAAGTTTGAATGATGCCAATGGTTACGGTGAAGGGTCAAGTAAAGAGTCCCTTCTATTGTTGAGATTAAAGGGTCTTTCTGTTCTACAGAAAGGATAAGTTAAGGAATAGGGTTAGGTTCCAGCTCTGATGTGAGTGCGCTTCTGAAATTGCGATTCATTGTTGAGGAGGGCCCTGGGTGATGTCGAAGCTTACGTTGTGTGGATAGGCCCAGGATTCAGTGATAGGGTTAAAATTTTGTGTTCTCTCTGATTTCCAGAGACATTAGCATTACGGAAAGAGTTAGGTCCTGGGTCTGATGTGACGGGGAGAGCAACATGGTGGATCAGGATTATGGTGAGGCATGGGTGACATCAATGTTCCAGGTGAGCTGTCAGGACCACTGGCCAGGGCTAGGCTAAGCGTTAGGTTTTCGGTTAGGTGAAGAGAGAGGGTGTTTACACATTTATACATATTGTCCTTCTCTTACGTTAGGGCGAATGTGCGATTCAGTTCCAGGATTACAGTATGGCAAAGGTGATATCCATGATGAGGTTGGAGTTTCAGGCCACTGGTCCGCGCTAGGGTTAGGGTTATGTAATCGTTAAAGAGTATGGGTTGGACCGGGATACGTTTCGATTTGCATCCTACTCTGACGTGAGGGCGAAGGCCAGATTGATCTTCATCATCGTGGTGTGGCATCGGTGACATCAATGCTGACGCTGAGGGTACAGGTTAATAGACCTGGTTTAGGGATAAGATTTTCTGTAAGGAAAAGTCTATGCGGTACATATGGTTATGGACAGAATTAGAGAGCAGTTCTGAGGTCAGGGCGAGTGTGTGATTGAGTCGCATTGTCAATGCAGTCACAGTTGATATCAACGGTGAAGGAGAATTATCTGTTCGAGGGTAGGGTGTACGGTTAGATTTAGGTGTTCGATAAGGAATACGGGTGTGATATGGTTACAGTTAGACTTCAGATCTATCTCTGATGTGTGGGAGAGTGCATGATTGAGGTTGAGGTTAAAGCTGAAATATGGGTGACATCAAAGATGAAGGTGAAGTGTCAGATCCTGTCGCCAGGGCTAGGGTTAGCATTAGTTGTAAGGTAAGGAGTATGGGGCAGATTGAGTGGCAGTAAGAGTTGTGATCTGACTCTGATGTGAAGGAAATGGCCAGAATGTGCTTCAGGATTATGGGGAGGAATGACAGAAGTCGATGCTGATGGTGGCGGTTCAGTGAAATTGGCCTGGGCTAGGGTTAGGGTTTCCTGTAAGGGAAAATCTATGCATATGTTACGGTGACGGAGAAAACTAGGGTTCAGTTCTGATGTGTGGACGAGTGTGAGATTGAGGCTCATGGTTAAGATGTGTCTCCTAGTTGGCACAAATGTTGAAGGCGAAGAATCTAGTCTAGTTCTCGGGCCTAGGGTTAGGGTTAGGTGTTCACTAAGATTTACAGTAACATAGAGTTACATTTAGAGTTTGCATCTGACCCTGATGTGAGGGCGATGGCCAGATTGAGCTTCAGGTTTATGGTGCGGCATGACAGACGTTGAATTTGACTATGTCAGCTGAGGTAAAGTGGCCAAGGCTAGAGTTATGGTATTGTGTTCTGTGAGGTGTACAGGAAGGATAGGGGTATGGACAGACTTAGGGCTTATCTCTGATGTGAGGAGAAGTGCGAGATTGAGGTTCAGGATTACGGTGAAGTGTGGGTCATGCCAATGGTTACGGTGAAAGGACAGGTCCAAGATTCATGGCTAGGGTTAGGATTACTGCGTCGTTCTGTTCTACAGAAAGGACAAGTTAAGTATTAAGGTTAAGGTCCAGCTCTGATGTGAGTGTGAGTGTGAAATTGCGATTCAGTGTTGATTAGGGCCCTGGGTGTTGTCAATGGTGACGTTGTGTGGATAGGCCCAGGACTCAGTGCTAGGCTTAAAATTTTGTGTTCTCTCTGTTTTCCGGAGACATTAGCATTACGGAAAGTGTTAGGGTCTGGGTCTGATGCGACGGTAAGTGCAAGATGGTGGATCAGGTTTATGGTGAGGCATGGGTGACGTCAGTGGTCAAGTCGGGTGTCATAACCACAGGCCAGGGCTAGGGTAATGGTTAGGATTTTGGGAAACTGTAGAGGGATGGTATTGTTACATGTAGACTTAGGTTCCTTCTCTTAAGTTAGGGCGAGTATATGATTCAGTTCCAGCATTACTGTGAGCCAAGGTTGATATCCAAGTTTATGGTGGATTTTAAGGAAACAGGTCCACGCTGGGGTTAGGGTTATGTAATCGTTAAAGTGTATGGGGTTTACGTGAATAGAGCTCGATTTTGGATCCTACTCTGATGTGAGGGCGTAGGCCAGACTGATCTTGATCATCATGGTGTGGCATAGGTGACATCAATGCTGGCGCTGATGGTCCAGGTTAAGGGACCGTGGTTAGCGTAGGGTTTATGTACGGAAATGTATATGCAGAAGATATGGTTTTGGATATAATTAGGGTGCAGTTTTGAAGTCAGGGCGAGAGTGAGGTCAAGTCACATCGTTGAGGGAGTCATAGTTGATATCAATGGTGAAGGCGATGTATCTGTTCCATGGCTCGGGTCTAGGGTTCCGTTTAGGTGTTCGGTAAGGAGTATGGGTGAGATAGGGTTACAGTTAGATTCAGATCCATCTCTGATGTGAGGGCGAGCGCAAGATTGAGTTTCAGTTTTAAGGTGAGGTGTGGGTGTCATGAATGCTTAAGTTGAAGTGTCAGATCCTGGCGCCAGGGATCGGGCTGGCATTAGCTGTAAGTTAAGGTGTATTGGGCTGACTGAGTGACAGTTAGAGATCTGATCCGTCTCTGATGTGAGGGCAATGGCCAGAGTGAGCTTCAGGATTATGGGGAGGAATGACAGACGTCAATGCTGATGGTGGCAGTTCAGTTAAAGGGGCCTGGGCTAGGTTTAGGGTTTCCTGAAAGGGAAAGTCTATGCATATGATACGGTTACGGAGAGAATTTGGGTTCAATTCTGATGTGAGTGCGAGGGTGAGTTTGAGTCTCAGGGTAAAGATGTGGCTCCTAGTCGGCAGCAATGTTGATGTCAGAGTATCTAGTCCAGGGCTCGGGTCTAGGGTTAGGCATAGGGGTTCAGTAAGATTTACAGGATCATAGAGTTACATTTAGAGTTCGAATCTGACCCTGATGTGAGGGCGATGGCCAGATTGAGCTTCATGTTTACTTTGCGGCATGACAGACGTTGCAGCTGATGGCGTCGTTTCAGGTAAAGTGGCCAGGGTTAGAGTTATGTTATTGTGCTCTGTGAGGTGTACAGGAAGGATAGGGTGATGGACAGACTTAGGGTGTTCTCTGATGTGAGGGCAAGTTCGAGATGGAGGTTCAGGTTTACGGTGAAGTGTGAATGATGCCAATGGTTACGGTGAAGGGTCAAGTAAAGAGTCATTTCTATTGTTGAGATTAAAGGGTCTTTCTGTTCTACAGAAAGGATAAGTTAAGGAATAGGGTTAGGTTCCAGCTCTGATGTGAGTGCGCTTCTGAAATTGCGGTTCATTGTTGAGGAGGGCCCTGGGTGATGTCGAAGCTTACGTTGTGTGGATAGGCCCAGGATTCAGTGATAGGGTTAAAATTTTGTGTTCTCTCTGATTTCCAGAGACATTAGCATTACGGAAAGAGTTAGGTCCTGGGTCTAATGTGACGGGGAGAGCAACATGGTGGATCAGGTTTATGGTGAGGCATGGGTGACATCAAATGTTCCAGGTAAGCTGTTAGGACTACTGGCCAGGGCTAGGCTAAGCGTTAGGTTTTCGGTTAGGTGAAGAGAGAGGATGTTTTCACATTTATACATATTGTCCTTCTCTTACGTTAGGGCGAATGTGCAATTCAGTTCCAGGATTACAGTGTGGCAAAGGTGATATCCATGATGAGGTTGGAGTTTCAGGCCACTGGTCCGCGCTAGGGTTAGGGTTATGTAATCGTTAAAGAGTATGGGTTGGAACGGGATACGTTTCGATTTGCATCCTACTCTGACGTGAGGGCGAAGGCCAGATTGTTCTTCATCATCGTGGTGTGGCATCGGTGACATCAATGCTGACGCTGAGGGTACAGGTTAATAGACCTGGTTTAGGGATAAGATTTTCTGTAAGGAAAAGTCTATGCCGTACATATGGTTATGGACAGAATTAGGGAGCAGTTCTGAGTTCAGGGCGAGTGTGAGATTGAGTCGCAGGGTCAATGCAGTCACAGTTGATATCAACGGTGAAGGTGAATTATCTGTTCCAGGGTAGGGTGTACGGTTAGATTTAGGTGTCCGATAAGGAATACGGGTGTGATATGGTTACAGTTAGACTTCAGATCTATCTCTGATGTGTGGGAGAGTGCATGATTGAGGTTGAAGTTAAAGCTGAAATATGGGTGACATCAAAGATGAAGGTGAAGTGTCAGATCATGTCGCCAGGGCTTGGGTTAGCATTAGTTGTAAGGTAAGGAGTATGGGGCAGATTGAGTGGCAGTAAGAGTTCTGATCTGACTCTGATGTGAAGGAAATGGCCAGAATGTGCTTCAGGATTATGGGGAGGAATGACAGAAGTCGATGCTGATGGTGGCGGTTCAGTGAAATTGGCCTGGGCTAGGGTTAGGGTTTCCTGTAAGGGAAAATCTATGCATATGTTATGGTGACGGAGAAAATTAGGGTTCAGTTCTGATGTGTGGACGAGTGTGAGATTGAGGCTCATGGTTAAGATGTGTCTCCTAGTTGGCACAAATGTTGAAGGCGAAGAATCTAGTCTAGTTCTCGGGCCTAGGGTTATTGTTAGGTGTTCACTAAGATTTACAGTAACATAGAGTTACATTTAGAGTTTGCATCTGACCCTGATGTGAGGGCGATGGCCAGATTGAGCTTCAGGTTTATGGTGCGGCATGACAGACGTTGAAGTTGACTATGTCAGCTGAGGTAAAGTGGCCAGGGCTAGAGTTATGGTATTGTGTTCTGTGAGGTGTACAGGAAGGATAGGGGTATGGACAGACTTAGGGCTTATCTCTGATGTGTGGAGAAGTGCGAGATTGAGGTTCAGGATTACGGTGAAGTGTGGGTCATGCCAATGGTTACGGTGAAAGGACAGGTCCAAGATTCATGGCTAGGGTTAGGATTACTGCGTCGTTCTGTTCGACAGAAAGGACAAGTTTAGGATTAAGGTTAGGGTCCAGCTCTGATGTGAGTGCGAGTGTGAAATTGCGATTCAATGTTGAGTAGGGCCCTGGGTGATGTCAATGGTGACATTGTGTGGATCGGCCAAGGACTCAGTGCTAGGCTTAAAATTTTGTGTTCTCTCTGTTTTCCGGAGACATTAGCATTACAGAAAGAGTTAGGTTATGGGTCTGATGTGACGGTAAGTGCAAGATGGTGGATCAGGTTTATGGTGAGGCATGGGTGACGTCAGTGGTCAAGGTCGGGTGTCAGGACCACGGGCCAGGGCTAGGGTTAGGGTTAGGTTTTTGTGAAGCTGTAGAGGGATGGTATTGTTACGTTTAGACTTAGGTTCCTTCTCTTACGTTAGGGCGACTATACGATTCAGTTCCAGGTTTACTGTGAGCCAAGGTTGATATCCAAGGTTATGGTGGAATTTCAGGAAAGAGGTCTACGCTAGGGTTAGGGATATGTAATCGTTAAAGTGTATGGGGTTTACGTGAATAGAGCTCGATTTTGGATCCTACTCTGATGTGAGGGCGTAGGCCAGACTGATCTTGATCATCATGGTGTGGCATAGGTGACATCAATGCTGGCGCTGATGGTCCAGGTTAAGGGACCGTGGTTAGCGTAGGGTTTATGTACGGAAATGTATATGCAGAAGATATGGTTTTGGATATAATTAGGGTGCAGTTTTGAAGTCAGGGCGAGAGTGAGGTCGAGTCACATGGTTGAGGGAGTCATAGTTGATATCAATGGTGAAGATGATGTATCTGGTCCATGGCTCGGGTCTAGGGTTGCGTTTAGGTGTTCGGTAAGGAGTATGGGTGAGATAGGGTTACAGTTAGATTCGGATCCATCTCTGATGTGAGGGCGAGCGCAAGATTGAGTTTCAGTTTTAAGGTGAAGTGTGAGTGTCATGAATGCTTAAGTTGAAGTGTCAGAAGCTGTCGCCAGGGCTAGGGCTGGCATTAGTTGTAAGTTAAGGTGTATTGGGATGACTGAGTGACAGTTAGAGATCTGATCCGTCTCCGATGTGAGGGCAATGGCCAGAGAGAGCTTCAGGATTATGGGGAGGAATGACAGACGTCAATGCTGGTGGTGGCAGTTCAGTTAAAGGGGCCTGGGCTAGGTTTAGGGTTTCCTGTAAGGGAAAGTCTATGCATATGATACGGTTACGTAGAGAATTTGGGTTCAATTCTGATGTGAGTACGAGGGTGAGATTGAGTCTCAGGGTAAAGATGTGGCTCCTAGTCGGCAGCAATGTGGAAGACAGAGTATCTAGTCCAGGGCTCGGGTCTAGGGTTAGGCTTAGGTGTTCAGTAAGATTTACAGGATCATAGAGTTACATTTAGACTTCGAATCTGACCCTGATGTGAGAGCGATGGCCAGATTGAGCTTCATGTTTACTTTGCGGCATGACAGACGTTGCAGCTGATGGCGTCGTTTCAGGTAAAGTGGCCAGGGTTAGAGTTATGTTATTGTGCTCTGTGAGGTGTACAGGAAGGATAGGGTGATGGACAGACTTAGGGTGTTCTCTGATGTGAAGGCAAGTTCGAGATGGAGGTTCAGGTTTACGGTGAAGTGTGAATGATGCCAATGGTTACGGTGAAGGGTCAAGTAAAGAGTCCCTTCTATTGTTGAGATTAAAGGGTCTTTCTGTTCTACAGAAAGGATAAGTTAAGGAATAGGGTTAGGTTCCAGCTCTGATGTGAGTGCGCTTCTGAAATTGCGGTTCATTGTTGAGGAGGGCCCTGGGTGATGTCGAAGCTTACGTTGTGTGGATAGGCCCAGGATTCAGTGATAGGGTTAAAATTTTGTGTTCTCTCTGATTTCCAGAGACATTAGCATTACGGAAAGAGTTAGGTCCTGGGTCTGATGTGACGGGGAGAGCAACATGGTGGATCAGGTTTATGGTGAGGCATTGGTGACATCAAATGTTCCAGGTGAGCTGTCAGTACCACTGGCCAGGGCTAGGCTAAGCGTTAGGTTTTCGGTTAGGTGAAGAGAGAGGGTGTTTTCACATTTATACATATTGTCCTTCTCTTACGTTAGGGCGAATGTGCGATTCAGTTCCAGGATTACAGTGTGGCAAAGGTGATATCCATGATGAGGTTGGAGTTTCAGACCACTGGTCCGCGCTAGGGTTAGGGTTATGTAATCGTTAAAGAGTATGGGTTGGACCGGGATACGTTTCGATTTGCTTCGTACTCTGACGTGAGGGCGAAGGCCAGATTGATCTTCATCATCGTGGTGTGGCATCGGTGACATCAATGCTGACGCTGAGGGTACAGGTTAATAGACCTGGTTTAGGGATAAGATTTTCTGTAAGGAAAAGTCTATGCGGTACATATGGTTATGGACAGAATTAGGGAGCAGTTCTGAGGTCAGGGCGAGTGTGAGATTGAGTCGCAGGGTCAATGCAGTCACAGTTGATATCAACGGTGAAGGTGAATTATCTGTTGCATGGTAGGGTGTACGGTTAGATTTAGGTGTTCGATAAGGAATACGGGTGTGATATGGTTACAGTTAGACTTCAGATCTATCTCTGATGTGTGGGAGAGTGCATGATTGAGGTTGAAGTTAAAGCTGAAATATGGGAGACATCAAAGATGAAGGTGAAGTGTCAGATCCTGTCGCCAGGGCTAGGGTTAGCATTAGTTGTAAGGTAAGGAGTATGGGGCAGATTGAGTGGCAGTAAGAGTTGTGATCTGACTCTGATGTGAAGGAAATGGCCAGAATGTGCTTCAGGATTATGGGGAGGAATGACAGAAGTCGATGCTGATGGTGGCGGTTCAGTGAAATTGGCCTGGGCTAGGGTTAGGGTTTCCTGTAAGGGAAAATCTATGCATATGTTACGGTGACGGAGAAAACTAGGGTTCAGTTCTGATGTGTGGACGAGTGTGAGATTGAGGCTCATGGTTAAGATGTGTCTCCTAGTTGGCACAAATGTTGAAGGCGAAGAATCTAGTCTAGTTCTCGGGCCTAGGGTTAGGGTTAGGTTTTCACTAAGATTTACAGTAACATAGAGTTACATTTAGAGTTTGCATCTGACCCTGATGTGAGGGCGATGGCCAGATTGAGCTTCAGGTTTATGGTGCGGCATGACAGACGTTGAAGTTGACTATGTCAGCTCAGGTAAAATGGCCAGGGCTAGAGTTACGGTATTGTGTTCTGTGTGGTGTACAGGAAGTATTGGGGTATGGACAGACTTAGGGCTAGTCTCTGATGTTTGGGCAAGTGCGAGATTGAGGTTCAGGATTACGGTGAAGTGTGGGTCATGCCAATAGTTACGGTGAATGGACAGGTCCAAGATTCACGGCTAGTGTTAGGATTACTGCGTCGTTCTGTTCTACAGAAAGGACAAGTTTAGGATTAAGGTTAGTGTCCAGCTCTGATGTGAGTGCGAGTGTGAAATTTCGATTCAGTGTTGAGGAGGGCCCTGGGTGATGTCAATGGTGACGTTGTGTGGATAGGCCCCGGACTCAGTGCTAGGCTTAAAATTTTGTGTTCTCTCTGTTTTCCGGAGACATTAGCATTACGGAAAGTGTTAGGGTCTGGGTCTGATGCGACGGTAAGTGCAAGATGGTGGATCAGGTTTATGGTGAGGCATGGGTGACGTCAGTGGTCAAGTCGGGTGTCATAACCACAGGCCAGGGCTAGGGTAATGGTTAGGTTTTTGGGAAACTGTAGAGGGATGGTATTGTTACATGTAGACTTAGGTTCCTTCTTTTAAGTTAGGGCGAGTATACGATTCAGTTCCAGCATTACTGTGAGCCAAGGTTGATATCCAAGGTTATGGTGGATTTTAAGGAAACAGGTCCACGCTGGGGTTAGGGTTATGTAATCGTTAAAGTGTATGGGGTTTACGTGAATAGAGCTCGATTTTGGATCCTACTCTGATGTGAGGGCGTAGGCCAGACTGATCTTGATCATCATGGTGTTGCATAGGTGACATCAATGCTGGCGCTGATGGTCCAGGTTAAGGGACCGTGGTTAGCGTAGGGTTTATGTACGGAAATGTATATGCAGAAGATATGGTTTTGGATATAATTAGGGTGCAGTTTTGAAGTCAGGGCGAGAGTGAGGTCAAGTCACATCGTTGAGGGAGTCATAGTTGATATCAATGGTGAAGGCGATGTATCTGTTCCATGGCTCGGGTCTAGGGTTCCGTTTAGGTGTTCGGTAAGGAGTATGGGTGAGATAGGGATACAGTTAGATTCAGATCCATCTCTGATGTGAGGGCGAGCGCAAGATTGAGTTTCAGTTTTAAGGTGAGGTGTGGGTGTCATGAATGCTTAAGTTGAAGTGTCAGATCCTGGCGCCAGGGATCGGGCTGGCATTAGCTGTAAGTTAAGGTGTATTGGGCTGACTGAGTGACAGTTAGAGATCTGATCCGTCTCTGATGTGAGGGCAATGGCCAGAGTGAGCTTCAGGATTATGGGGAGGAATGACAGACTTCAATGCTGATGGTGGCAGATCAGTTAAAGGGGCCTGGGCTAGGTTTAGGGTTTCCTTAAGGGAAAGTCTATGCATATGATACGGTTACGGAGAGAATTTGGGTTCAATTCTGATGTGAGTGCGAGGGTGAGTTTGAGTCTCAGGGTAAAGATGTGGCTCCTAGTCGGCAGCAATGTTGATGTCAGAGTATCTAGTCCAGGGCTCGGGTCTAGGGTTAGGCTTAGGTGTTCAGTAAGATTTACAGGATCATAGAGTTACATTTAGAGTTCGAATCTGACCCTGATGTGAGGGCGATGGCCAGATTGAGCTTCATGTTTACTTTGCGGCATGACAGACGTTGCAGCTGATGGCGTCGTTTCAGGTAAAGTGGCCAGGGTTAGAGTTATGTTATTGTGCTCTGTGAGGTGTACAGGAAGGATAGGGTGATGGACAGACTTAGGGTGTTCT
Organism: Manis pentadactyla; assembly: GCF_030020395.1. Classification (NCBI taxonomy): domain Eukaryota; kingdom Metazoa; phylum Chordata; class Mammalia; order Pholidota; family Manidae; genus Manis; species Manis pentadactyla. The sequence goes on from NC_080019.1 coordinate 55,349,468, forward strand.
CTGATGTGAGGGCAAGTTCGAGATGGAGGTTCAGGTTTACGGTGAAGTGTGAATGATGCCAATGGTTACGGTGAAGGTTGAAGTAAAGAGTCACTTCTATTGTTGAGATTAAAGGGTCTTTCTGTTCTACAGAAAGGATAAGTTAAGGAATAGGGTTAGGTTCCAGCTCTGATGTGAGTGCGCTTCTGAAATTGCGGTTCATTGTTGAGGAGGGCCCTGGGTGATGTCGAAGCTTACGTTGTGTGGATAGGCCCAGGATTCAGTGATAGGGTTATAATTTTGTGTTCTCTCTGATTTAAAGAGACATTAGCATTACGGAAAGAGTTAGGTCCTGGGTCTGATGTGACGGGGAGAGCAACATGGTGGATCAGGTTTATGGTGAGGTATTGGTGACATCAAATGTTCCAGGTGAGCTGTTAGGACCACTGGCCAGGGCTAGGCTAAGCGTTAGGTTTTCGGTTAGGTGAAGAGAGAGGGTGTTTACACATTTATACATATTGTCCTTCTCTTACGTTAGGGCGAATGTGCAATTCAGTTCCAGGATTACAGTGTGGCAAAGGTGATATCCATGATGAGGTTGGAGTTTCAGGCCACTGGTCCGCGCTAGGGTTAGGGTTATGTAATCGTTAAAGAGTATGGGTTGGACCGGGATACGTTTCGATTTGCATCCTACTCTGACGTGAGGGCGAATGCCAGATTGATCTTCATCATCGTGGTGTGGCATCGGTGACATCAATGCTGACGCTGAGGGTACAGGTTAATAGACCTGGTTTAGGGATAAGATTTTCTGTAAGGAAAAGTCTATGCCGTACATATGGTTATGGACAGAATTAGGGAGCAGTTCTGAGGTCAGGGCGAGTGTGAGATTGAGTCGCAGGGTCAATGCAGTCACAGTTGATATCAACGGTGAAGGTGAATTCTCTGTTCCAGGGTAGGGTTTACGGTTAGATTTAGGTGTTCGATGAGGAATACGGGTGTGATATGGTTACAGTTAGACTTCAGATCTATCTCTGATGTGAGGGAGAGTGCATGATTGAGTTTGAAGTTAAAGCTGAAATATGGGTGACATCAAAAATGAAGGTGAAGTGTCAGATCCTGTCGCCAGGGCTAGGGTTAGCATTAGTTGTAAGGTAAGGAGTATGGGGCAGATTGAGTGGCAGTAAGAGTTGTGATCTGACTCTGATGTGAAGGAAATGGCCAGAATGTGCTTCAGGATTATGGGGAGGAATGACAGAAGTCGATGCTGATGGTGGCGGTTCAGTGAAATTGGCCTGGGCTAGGGTTAGGGTTTCCTGTAAGGGAAAATCTGTGCATATGTTACGGTGACGGAGAAAACTAGGGTTCAGTTCTGATGTGTGGACGAGTGTGAGATTGAGGCTCATGGTTAAGATGTGTCTCCTAGTTGGCACAAATGTTGAAGGCGAAGAATCTAGTCTAGTTCTCGGGCCTAGGGTTAGGGTTAGGTGTTCACTAAGATTTACAGTAACATAGAGTTACATTTAGAGTTTGCATCTGACCCTGATGTGAGGGCGATGGCCAGATTGAGCTTCAGGTTTATGGTGCGGCATGACAGACGTTGAAGTTGACTATGTCAGCTCAGGTAAAGTGGCCAGGGCCAGAGTTATGGTATTGTGTTCTGTGAGGTGTACAGGAAGGATAGGGGTATGGACAGACATAGGGCTGGTCTCTGATGTGAGGGCAAGTGCGAGATTGAGGTTCAGGATTACGGTGAAGTGTGGCTCATGCCAATGGTTACGGTGAAAGGACAGGTCCAAGATTCATGGCTAGGGTTAGGATTACTGCTTCGTTCTGTTCTACAGAAAGGATAAGTTTGGGATTAAGGTTAGGGTCCAGCTCTGATGTGAGTGCGAGTGTGAAATTGCGATTCAGTGTTGAGGAGGGCCCTGGGTGATGTCAATGGTGACGTTGTGTGGATAGGCCCATGACTCAGTGCTAGGCTTAAAATTTTGTGTTCTCTCTGTTTTCCGGAGACATTAGCATTACGGAAAGTGTTAGGGTCTGGGTCTGATGGGACGGTAAGTGCAAGATGGTGGATCAGGTTTATGGTGAGGCATGGGTGACGTCAGTGGTCAAGTCGGGTGTCATAACCATGGGCCAGGGCTAGGGTAAGGGTTAGGTTTTTGGGAAAATGTAGAGGGATGGTATTGTTACATGTAGACTTAGGTCCATCTCTTAAGTTAGGGTGAGTATACGATTCAGTTCAAGGATTACTGTGAGCCAAGGTTGATATCCAAGGTTATGGTGGATTTTAAGGAAACAGGTCCACGCTGGGGTTAGGGTTATGTAATCGTTAAAGTGTATGGGGTGTACGTGAATAGAGCTCGATTTTTGATCCTCCTCTGATGTGAGGCCGTAGGCCAGACTGATCTTGATTATCATGGTGTGGCATAGGTGACATCAATGCTGACTCTGACTGTCCAGGTTAAGGGACCTTGGTTAGCGGTAGGGTTTTTGTAAGGAAATGTCTATGCAGAAGTTATGGTTTTGGATATAATTAGGGTGCAGTTTTGAAGTCAGGGCGAGTGGGAGGTCGAGTCACAGGGTTGAGGGAGTCATAGTTGTTATCAATGGTGAAGTTGAAGTATCTGGTCCATGGCTCGGGTCTAGGGTTCCGTTTAGGTGTTCGATAAGAAGTATGGGTGAGATAGGTTACAGTTAGATTCGGATCCATGTCTGATGTGAGGGCGAGCGCAAGATTGAGTTTCAGTTTTAAGGTGAGGTGTGGATGTCATTAATGCTTAAGTTGAAGTGTCAGATCCTGGTGCCAGGGCTAGGGGTGGCATTAGTTGTAAGTTAAGGTGTATTGGGCTGACTGAGTGACAGTTAGGGATCTGATCCGTCTCTGATGTGAGGGCAATGGCCAGAGTGAGCTTCAGGATTATGGGGAGGAATGACAGACGTCAATACTGATGGTAGCAGTTCAGTTAATGGGGCCTGGGCTAGGTTTAGGGTTTCCTGTAAGGGAAAGTCTATGCATATGATACGGTTACGGAGAGAATTTGGGTTCAATTCTGATGTGAGTGCGAAGGTGAGATTGAGTCCCAGGGTAAAGATGTGCCTCCCAGTCGGCAGCAATGTTGAAGTCAGTGTATCTAGTCCAGGGCTCGGGTCTAGGGTTAGGCTTAGGTGTTCAGTAAGATTTACAGGAACATAGAGTTACAATTAGACTTCGAATCTGACACTGATGTGAGGGAGATGGCCAGATTGAGCTTCAGGTTTACTTTGCGGCATGACAGACGTTGCAGCTGATGGCGTCGTTTCAGGTAAAGTGGCCAGGGTTAGAGTTATGTTATTGTGCTCTATGTGGTGTACAGGAAGGATAGGGTGATGGACAGACTTGGGGTGTTCTCTGATGTGTGGGCAAGTTCGAGATGGAGGTTCAGGTTTACGGTGAAGTGTGAATGATGCCAATGGTTACGGTGAAGGGTCAAGTAAAGTGTCATTTCTATTTTTGAGATTAGAGGGACTTTCTGTTCTACAGAAAGTATAAGTTAAGGATTAGGGTTAGGGTCCAGCTCTGATATGAGTGCGCTTCTGAAATTGCGTTTCATTGTTGAGTACGGCCCTGGGTGCTGTCGAGGCTGACGTTGTGTGGATAGGCCCAGGATTCAGTGATAGGGTTAAAATTTTGTGTTCTCTCTAATTTCCAGAGGCATTAGCATTACGGAAAGAGTTAGGTTCTGGGTCTGATGTGACGGGGAGAGCAATATGGTGGGTCAGGTTTATGGTGAGGCATGGGTGACATCAATGTTCCAGGTGAGCTGTCAGGACCACTGGCCAGGGCTAGGCTAAGTGTTAGGTTTTTAGTTAGGTGTGTAGAGAGCGTGTTTTCACATTTATACATAGGGTCCTTCTCTTTCGTTAGGGCGAATGTGCGATTCAGTTCCAGGATTACAGTGAGGCAAGGGTGATATCCATGATGATGGTGCAGTTTCAGGCCACTGGTCCGCGCTAGGGTTAGGGTTATGTAATCGTTAAAGTGTATGGGGTGGACGGGGATACGTTTCGATTTGCATCCTTCTCTGACGTGAGGGCGAAGGCCAGATTCATCTTCATCATCGTGCTGTGGCATCGGTGACATCAATGCTGACGCTGAGGGTCCAGGTTAAGAGACCTTGGTTAGCGGTAGGGTTTTTGTAAGGAAATGTCTATGCAGAAGTTATGGTTTTGGATATAATTAGGGTGCAGTTTTGAAGTCAGTGCGAGTGTGAGGTCGAGTCACAGGGTTGAGGGAGTCATAGTTGATATCAATGGTGAAGGTGAAGTATCTGGTCCATGGCTCGGGTCTAGGGTTTCGTTTATGTGTTCGATAAGTAGTATGGGTGAGATAGGGTTAGAGTTAGATTCGGATCCATGTCTGATGTGAGGGCGAGCGCAAGATTGAGTTTCAGTTTTAAGGTGACGTGTGGATGTCATTAATGCTTAAGTTGAAGTGTCAGATCCTGGTGCCAGGGCTAGGGGTGGCATTAGTTGTAAGTTAAGGTGTATTGGGCTGACTGAGTGACAGTTAGAGGTCTGATCCATCTCTGATGTGAGGGCAATGGCCAGATTGAGCTTCAGGATTATGGGGAGGAATGACAGACGTCAATGCTGTTAGTGGCAGTTCAGTTAAAGTGGCCTGGGCTAGGTTTAGGGTTTCCTGTAAGGGAAAGTCTATGCATATGATACGGTTACGGAGAGAATTTGGGTTCAATTCTGATGTGAGTGCGAGGGTGAGATTGAGTCTCAGGGTAAAGATGTGCCTCCTAGTCTGCAGCAATTTTGACGTCACAGTATCTAGTCCAGGGCTCGGGTCTAGGGTTAGGCTTAGGTGTTCAGTAAGATTTACAGGAACATAGAGTTACATTTAGACTTCGAATCTGACACTGATGTGAGGGCGATGGCCAGATTGAGCTTCATGTTTACTTTGCGGCATGACAGACGTTGCAGCTGATGGCGTCGTTTCAGGTAAAGTGGCCAGGTTTAGAGTTATGTTATTGTGCTCTGTGAGGTGTACAGGAAGGATAGGGTGATGGACAGGCTTAGGGTGTTCTCTGATGACAGGGCAAGTTCGAGATGGAGGTTCAGATTAACGGTGAAGTGTGAATGATGCCAATGGTTACGGTGAAGGGTCAAGTAACGAGTCATTTCTATTGTTGAGATTAAAGGGTCTTTCTATTCTACAGAAAGGATAAGTTAAGGATTTGGGTTAGGTTCCAGCTCTGGTGTGAGTGCGCCTCTGAAATTGCGATTCATTGTTGAAGAGGGCCCTGGGTGATGTCGAAGCTGACGTTGTGTGGATAGGCCCAGGATTCGGTGGAAGGTTAAAATTTTGTGTTCTCTCTGATTTCCAAAGACATTAGCATTACGGAAAGAGTTAGGTTCTGGGTCTGATATGACGGGGAGAGCAAGATGGTGGGTCAGGGTTATGGTGAGGCATGGGTGACATCAATGTTCCAGGTGAGCTGTCAGGACCACTGGCCAGGGCTAGGCTAAGCGTTAGGTTTTTAGTTAGGTGTGTAGAGAGTGTGTTTTCACATTTATACATAGGGTCCTTCTCTTTCGTTAGGGCGAATGTGCGATTCAGTTCCAGGATTACAGTGAGGCAAGGGTGATATCCATGATGATGGTGCAGTTTCAGGCCACTGGTCCGCGCTAGGGTTAGGGTTATGTAATCGTTATAGGGTATGGGGTGGACCGGGATACGTTTCGATTTGCATCCTACTCTGACGTGAGGACGAAGGCCAAATTCATCTTCATCATCGTGCTGTAGCATCGGTGACATCAATGCTGACGCTGAGGGTACAGGTTAATAGACCTGGTTTAGGGATAAGATTTCCTGTAAGGAAAAGTCTAAGCGGTACATATGGTTATGGACAGAATTAGGGAGCAGTTCTGATGTCAGGGCGAGTGTGAGATTGAGTCGCAGGGTCAATTGAGTCATAGTTGATATCAACGGTGAAGGTGAATTATCTGATCCAGGGTCGGGTGTACGGTTAGATTTAGGTGTTCGATGAGGAATACGGGTGTGAAAAGGTTACAGTTAGACTTCAGATCTATCTCTGATGTGAGGGAGAGTGCATGATTGAGTTTGAAGAGAAAGCTGAAATATGGGTGACATCAAAGATGAAGGTGAAATGTCAGATCCTGGTGTCAGGGCTAGGGTTAGCATTAGTTGTAAGGAAAGGAGTATGGGGCAGATTTAGTGGCAGTAAGAGTTCTGATCTGACTCTGATGTGAAGGAAATGGCCAGAATGTGCTTCAGGATTATGGGGCGGAATGACAGAAGTCGATGCTGATGGTGGCGGTTCAGTGAAATTGGCCTGGGCTAGGGTTAGGGTTTCCTGTAAGAGAAAATCTATGCATATGTTATGGTGACGGAGAAAATTAGGGTTCAGTTCTGATGTGAGGACGAGGGTGAGATTGAGGCTCATGGTTAAGATGTGTCTCCTAGTTGGCACAAATGTTGAAGGCGAAGAATCTAGTCTAGTTCTCGGGCCTAGGGTTAGGGTTAGGTGTTCACTAAGATTTACAGTAACATAGAGTTACATTTAGAGTTTCATTTGATCCTGATGTGAGGGCGATGGCCAGATTGAGCTTCAGGTTTATGGTGCGGCATGACAGACGTTGAAGTTGACTATGTCAGCTCAGGTAAAGTGGCCAGGGCTAGAGTTATGGTATTGTGTTCTGTGAGGTGTACAGGAAGTATTGGGGTATGGAGAGACTTAGGGCTGGTCTCTGATGTTAGGGCAAGTGCGAGATTGAGGTTCAGGATTACGGTGAAGTGTGGGTCATGCCAATGGTTACGGTGAATGGACAGGTCCAAGATTCACGGCTAGGGTTAGGATTACTGCGTCGTTCTGTTCTACAGAAAGGACAAGTTTAGGATTAAGGTTAGGGTCCAGCTCTGATGTGAGTGCGAGTGCGAAATTGCGATTCAGTGTTGAGGAGGGCCCTGGGTGATGTCAATGGTGACGTTGTGTGGTAGGCCCCGGACTCAGTGCTAGGCTTAAAAGTTTGTGTTATCTCTGTTTTCCGGAGACATTAGCATTACGGAAAGAGTTAGGTTCTGGGTCTGATGTGACGGTAATTGCAAGATGGTGGATCAGGTTTATGGTGAGGCATGGGTGACGTCAGTGGTCAAGTCGGGTGTCATAACCACGGGCCAGGGCTAGGGATAGGGTTAGGATTTTGGGAAGCTGTAGTGGGATGGTATTGTTACGTTTAGACTTAGGTTCCTTCTCTTACGTTAGGGCGACTATACGATTCAGTGCCAGGATTACTGTGAGCCAAGTTGATATCCAAGGTTATAGTGGAGTTTCAGGAAACAGGTCCACGCTAGGGTTAGGGTTATGTAATCGTTAAAGTGTATGGGGTTTACGTGAATAGAGCTCGATTTTGGATCCTACTCTGATGTGAGGCCGTAGGCCAGACTGATCTTGATCATCATGGTGTGGCATAGGTGACATCAATGCTGACGCTGAGGGTCCAGGTTAAGGGACTTTGGTGAGCGGTAGGGTTTTTGTAAGGTATTGTCTATGCAGAAGTTTTGGTTTTGGATATAATTAGGGTGCAGTTTTGAAGTCAGGGCGAGTGTGAGGTCGAGTCACAGGGTTGAGGGAGTCATAGTTGATATCAATGGTGAAGTTGAAGTATCTGGTCCATGGCTCGGGTCTAGGGTTCCGTTTAGGTGTTCGATAAGGAGTATGGGTGAGATATTGTTACAGTTAGATTCGGATCCATGTCTGATGTGAGGGCGAGCGCCAGATTGAGTTTCAGTTTTAAGGTGAGGTGTGGATGTCATTAATGCTTAAGTTTAAGTGTCAGATCCTGGTGCCAGGGCTAGGGGTGGCATTAGTTGTAAGTTAAGGTGTATTGGGTTGACTGAGTGACAGTTAGGGATCTGATCCATCTCTGATGTGAGGGCAATGGCCGGAGTGACCTTCAGGATTATGGGGAGGAATGACAGACGTCAATGCTGATGTTGGCAGTTCAGTTAATGGGGCCTGGGCTACGTTTAGGTTTTCCTGTAAGGGAACGTCTATGCATATGATACGGTTACGGAGAGAATTTGGGTTCAGTTCTGATGTGAGTGCGAATTTGAGACTGAGTCTCAGGGTAAAGATGTGCCTCCTAGTCGGCAGCAATGTTGAAGTCAGAGTATCTAGTCCAGGGCTCGGGTGTAGGGTAAGGCTTAGGTGTTCAGTAAGATTTACAGGAACATAGAGTTACATTTAGACTTCGAATCTGACACTGATGTGAGGGCGATGGCCAGATTGAGCTTCAGGTTTACTTTGCGGCATGACAGACGTTGCAGCTGATGGCGTCGTTTCAGGTAAAGTGGCCAGGGTTAGAGTTATGTTATTGTGCTCTGTGAGGTGTACAGGAAGGATAGGGTGATGGACAGACTTAGGGTGTTCTCTGATGTGAGGGCAAGTTCGAGATGGAGGTTCAGGTTTACGGTGAAGTGTGTATGATGCCAATGGTTACGGTGAAGGGTCAAGTAAAGAGTCATTTATATTGTTGAGATTAGAGGGTCTTTCTGTTCTACAGAAAGGATAAGTTAAGGATTAGGGTTAGGGTCCAGCTCTGATGTGAGTGCGCTTCTGAAATTGCGTTTCATTGTTGAGGAGGGCCCTGGGTGATGTCGAAACTGACGTTGTGTGGATAGGCCCAGGATTCAGTGATATGGTTAAAATTTTATTTTCTCTCTGATTTCCAGAGACATTAGCATTACGGAAAGAGTTAGATTCTGGGTCTGATGTGACGGGGAGAGCAAGATGGTGGATCAGGTTTATATTGAGGCATGGCTGTCGTCAGTGTTCAAGGTGAGGTGTCAGGACCACTGGCCAGGGCTAGGCTTAGGTTTAAGTTTTTCGGTAGCTGTAGAGAGAGGGTTTTGTTACAATTACACATAGGGTCCTTCTCTTACGTTAGGGCGAATGTGCGATTCAGTTCCAGGATTACAGTGAGGCAAGTGTGATATCCATGATGATTTTGGAGTTTCAGGCCACTGGTCCGCGCTAGGGTTAGGGTTATGTAATCGTTAAAGGGTATGGGGAGGACCGGGATACGTTTCGATTTGCATCCTACTCTGACGTGAGGGCGAAGGCCAGATTGATCTTCATCATCGTGGTGTGGCATCGGTGACATCAATGCTGATGCTGAGGGTACAGGTTAATAGACCTGGTTTAGGGATAAGATTTTCTGTAAGGAAAAGTCTGTGCGGTACATATGGTTATGGACAGAATTAGGGATCAGTTCTGATGTCAGGGCGAGTGTGAGATTGAGTCGCAGGGTCAATAGAGTCATAGTTGATATCAACGGTGAAGGTGAATTATCTGTTCCAGGGTAGGGTGTACGGTTAGATTTAGGTGTTCCATAAGAAATATGGGTGTGATATGGTTACAGTTAGACTTCAGATCTATCTCTGATGTGAGGGAGAGTGCATGATTGAGTTTGAAGATAAAGCTGAAATATGGGTGACATCAAAGATGAAGGTGAAATGTCAGATCCTGGCGCAAGGGCTAGGGTTAGCATTAGTTGTAAGGAAAGGAGTATGGGGCAGATTTAGTGGCAGGAAGAGTTCTGATCTGACACTGATGTGAAGGAAATGGTCAGAATGTGCTTCAGGATTATGGGGAGGAATGACAGAAGTCGATGCTGATGGTGGCGGTTCAGTGAAATTGTCCTGGGCTAGGGTTAGGGTTTCCTGTAAGAGAAAATCTATGCATATGTTACGGTGACGGAGAAAATTAGGGTTCAGTTCTGATGTGAGGACGACGGTGAGATTGAGGCTCATGGTTAAGATGAGTCTCCTAATTGGCACAAATGTTGAAGGCCAAGAATCTAGTCTACTTATCTGGCCTAGGGTTAGGGTTAGGTGTTCACTAAGATTTACAATAACATAGAGTTACATTTACAGTTTCATTGACCCTGATGTGATGGCGATGGCCAGATTGAGCTTCAGGTTTAAGGTGCGGCATGACAGATGTTGAAGTTGACTATGTCAGCTCAGGTAAAGTGGCCAGGGCTAGAGTTATGGTATTGTGTTCTGTGAGGTGTACAGGAAGTATAGGGGTATGTACAGACTTAAGGCTGGTTTCTGATGTGAGGGCAAGTGCGAGATTGAGGTTCAGGATTACGGTGAACTGTTGGTCAAGCCAATGGTTACGGTGAAAGGACAGGTCCAAGATTCATGGCTAGGGTTAGGATTACTGCGTCATTCTCTTCTACAGAAAGGACAAGTTTAGAATTAAGGTTAGGGTCCAGCTCTGATGTGAGTGCGAGTCCGAAATTGCGATTCAGTGTTGAGGAGGGCCCTGGGTGATGTCAATGGTGACGTTGTGTGGTAGGCCCCGGACTCAGTGCTAGGCTTAAAATTTTGTGTTATCTGTTTTCCGGAGACATTAGCATTACGGAAAGAGTTAGGTTCTGGGTCTGATGTGACGGTAAATGCAAGATGGTGGATCAGGTTTATGGTGAGGCATGGGTGACGTCAGTGGTCAAGTTCGAGTGTCAGGACCAAGGGCCAGGGCTAGGTATAGGGTTAGGATTTTGAGAAGCTGTAGAGAGATGGTATTGTTACGTTTAGATTTAGGATCCTTCTCTTACCTTAGGGCGATTGTACGATTCATTTCCAGGATTACTGTGAGCCAAGTTAATATCCAAGGTAATGGTGGAGTTTCAGGAAACAGGTCCACGCTAGGGTTAGGGTTATGTAATCGTTAAAGTGTATGGGGTGTACGTGAATAGAGCTCGATTTTGGATCCTCCTCTGATGTGAGGCCGTAGGCCAGACTGATCTTGATCATCATGGTGTGGCATAGGTGACATCAATGCTGACGATGAGGGTCCAGGTTAAGGGACCTTGGTGAGCGGTAGGGTTTTAGTAAGGAAATGTCTATGCAGAAGTTATGGTTTTGGATATAATTAGGGTGCAGTTTTGAAGTCAGGGCGAGTGTGAGGTCGAGTCACAGGGTTGAGGGAGTCATAGTTGATATCAATGGTGAAGTTGAAGTATCTGGTCCATGGCTCGGGTCTAGGGTTCCGTTTATGTGTTCGATAAAGAGTATGGGTGAGATAGGGTTACAGTTAGATTCGGATCCATGTCTGATATGAGGGTGAGCGCAAGATTGAGTTTCAGTTATAAGGTGAGGTGTGGATGTCATGAATGCTTAAGTTGAAGTGTCAGATCCTGGTGCCAGGGCTAGGGGTGGCATTAGTTGTAAGTTAAGGTGTATTGGGCTGACTGAGTGACAGTTAGAGATCTGATCCGTCTCTGATGTGAGGGCAATTGCCAGAGTGAGCTTCAGGATTATGGGGAGGAATGACAGACGTCAATGCAGATTGTGGCAGTTCAGTTAATGGGGCCTGGGCTAGGTTTAGGGTTTCCTATAAGGGAAAGTCTATGCATATGATGCGGTTGCGGAGAGAATTTTCGTTCAATTCTAATGTGAGTGCGAAGGTGAGATTGAGTCTCAGGGTAAAGATGTGCCTCCTAGTCGGCAGCAATGTTGAAGTCAGAGTATCTAGTCCAGGGCTCGGGTCTAGGGTTAGGCTTAGGTGTTCAGTAAGATTTACAGGAACATAGAGTTACATTTAGACTTCGAATCTGACACTGATGTGAGGGCGATAGCCAGATTGAGCTTCAGGTTTACTTTGCGGCATGACCGACGTTGCAGCTGATGGCGTCGTTTCAGGTAAAGTTTCCAGGGTTAGAGTTATGTTATTGTGCTCTGTGAGGTGTACAGGAAGGATAGGGTGATGGACAGACTTAGGGTGTTCTCTGATGTGAGGGCAAGTTCGAGGTGGAGGTTCAGGTTTACGGTGAAGTGTGAATGATGCCAATGGTTATGGTGAAGGGTCAAGTAAAGAGTCATTTCTATTGTTGAGATTAGAGTTTCTTTCTGTTCTAAAGAAAGGATAAGTTAAGGATAAGGGTTAGGGTCCAGCCCTGATGTGAGTGCGCTTCTGAAATTGCGTTTCGTTGTTGAGGAGGACCCTGGGTGATGTCGAAGCTGACGTTGTGTGGAGAGGCCCAGGATTCAGTGATAGGGTTAAAATTTTGTGTTCTCTCTGATTTAAAGAGACATTAGCATCACGGAAAGAGTTAGGTTCTGGGTCTGATGTGACGGGGAGAGCAAGATGGTGGATCAGGTTTATATTGAGGCATGGCTGTCGTCAGTGTTCCAGGTGAGGTGTCAGGACCACGGGCCAGGGGTAGGCTTAGGTTTAGGTTTTTCGGTAGCTGTAGAGAGAGGGTTTTGTTACAATTACACATAGGGTCCTTCTCTTACGTTAGGGTGAATGTGCGATTCAGTTCCAGGATTAGAGTGAGGCAAGGGTGATATCCATAATGGTGGTGGAGTTTCAGTCCACTGGTCCGCGCTAGGGTTAGGGTTATGTATTCGTTAAAAGGTATGGGGTGGACCGGGATACGTTTCGATTTGCATCCTACTCTGACGTGAGGGCGAAGGTCAGATTCATCTTCATCATCATGCTCTGGCATCGGTGACATCAATGCTGACGCTGAGGATACAGGTTAATAGACCTGGTTTAGGGATAAGATTTTCTGTAAGGAAAAGTCTATGCGGTACATATGGTTATGGACAGAATTAGGGAGCAGTTCTGAGGTCAGGGCGAGTGTGAGATTGAGTCGCAGGGTCAATATAGTCATAGTTGATATCAACGGTGAATGTGAATTATCTGTTCCAGGGTCGGGTGTACAGTTAGATTTAGGTGTTCGATAAGGAATACGGGTGTGATATGGTTACAGTTAGACTTCAGATCTATCTCTGATGTGAGGGAGAGTGCATGATTGAGTTTGAAGGTAAAGCTGAAATATGGGTGACATCAAAGATGAAGGTGAAGTGTCAGATCCTGGCGCCAGGGCTAGGGTTAGCATTAGTTGTAAGGTAAGGAGTATGGGGCAGATTGAGTGGCAGAAAGAGTTCTGATCTTACTCTGATGTGTAGGAAATGGCCAGAATGTGCTTCAGGATTATGGGGAGGAATGACAGAAGTCGATGCTGATGGTGGCGGTTCAGTTAAATTGGCCTGGGCTAGTGTTAGGGTTTCCTGTAAGAGAAAATCTATGCATATGTTACGGTGATGAACAAAATTAGAGTTCAGTTCTGATGTGAGGACGAGGGTGAGATTGAGGCTCATGGTTAAGATATGTCTCCTAGTTGGCACAAATGTTGAAGGCGAAGAATCTAGTCTAGTTCTCGGGCCTAGGGTTAGGGTTAGGTGTTCACTAAGATTTACAGTAACATAGAGTTACATTTAGAGTTTCATTTGACCCTGATGTGAGGGCGATGGCCAGATTGAGCTTCAGGTTTATGGTGCGGCATGACAGACCTTGAAGTTGACTATGTCAGCTCAGGTAAAGTGGCCAGGGCTAGAGCTATGGTATTGTGTTCTGTGAGGTGTACAGGAAGTATAGGGGTATGGACAGACTTAGGGCTGGTCTCTGATGTGAGGGCAAGTGCGAGATTGAGGTTCAGGATTACGGTGAAGTGTGGGTCATGCCAATGGTTACGGTGAATGGACATGTCCAAGATTCATGGCTAGGGTTAGGATTACTGCGTCGTTCTCTTCTACAGAAAGGACAAGTTTAGGATAAAGTTTAGGGTCCAGCTCTGATGTGAGTGCGAGTGTGAAATTGCGATTCAGTGTTGAGGAGGGCACTGGGTGATGTCAATGGTGACGTTGTGTGGATAGGCCCCGACTCAGTGCTAGGCTTAAAATTTTGTGTTCTCTCTGTTTTCCGGAGACATTAGCATTACGGAAAGAGTTAGGTTCTGGGTCTGATGTGACGGTAAGTGCAAGATGGTGGATCAGGTTTATGGTGAGGCATGGGTGACGTCAGTGGTCAAGTACGGGTGTCAGGACCACGGGCCAGGGCCAGGGATAGGGTTAGGATTTTGGGAAGCTGTAGAGGGATGGTATTGTTACGTTTAGACTTAGGTTCCTTCTCTTACGTTAGGGCGACTGTACGATTCAGTTCCAGGATTACTGTGAGCCAAGGTTGATATCCAAGGTTATGGTGGAGTTTCAGGAAACAGGTCCACGCTAGGGTTAGGGTTATGTAATCGTTAAAGTGTATGGGGTGTACGTGAATAGAGCTCGATTTTGGATCCTACTCTGATGTGAGGGCGTAGGCCAGACTGATCTTGATCAGCATGGTGTGGCATAGGTGACATCAATGCTGACGCTGAGGGTCCAGATTAAGGGACGTTGGAGAGCGGTAGGGTTTTTGTAAGGAAATGTCTATGCAGAAGATATGGTTTTGGATATAATTAGGGTGCAGTTTTGAAGTCAGGGCGAGTGGGAGGTCGAGTCACAGGGTTGAGGAGTCATAGTTGATATCAATGGTGAAGGCGAAGTATCTGGTCCATGGCTCGAGTCTAGGGTTCCGTTTAGGTGTTCGATAAGGAGTATGGGTGAGATAGGGTTACAGTTAGATTCGGATCAATCTCTGATGTGAGGGCGAGCGCAAGATTGAGTTTCAGTTTTAAGGTGAGGTGTGGGTGTCATTAATGCTTAAGTTGAAGTGTCAGATCCTGGCGCCAGGGCTAGGGCTGGCATTAGTTGTAAGTTAAGGTGTATTGGGCTGACTGAGTGACAGTTAGAGATCTGATCCATCTCTGATGTGAGGGCAATTGCCAGAGTGAGCTTCAGGATTATGGGGAGGAATGACAGACGTCAATGCAGATTGTGGCAGTTCAGTTAATGGGGCCTGGGCTAGGTTTAGGGTTTCCTATAAGGGAAAGTCTATGCATATGATGCGGTTGCGGAGAGAATTTTCGTTCAATTCTAATGTGAGTGCGAAGGTGAGATTGAGTCTCAGGGTAAAGATGTGCCTCCTAGTCGGCAGCAATGTTGAAGTCAGAGTATCTAGTCCAGGGCTCGGGTCTAGGGTTAGGCTTAGGTGTTCAGTAAGATTTACAGGAACATAGAGTTACATTTAGACTTCGAATCTGACACTGATGTGAGGGCGATAGCCAGATTGAGCTTCAGGTTTACTTTGCGGCATGACCGACGTTGCAGCTGATGGCGTCGTTTCAGGTAAAGTTTCCAGGGTTAGAGTTATGTTATTGTGCTCTGTGAGGTGTACAGGAAGGATAGGGTGATGGACAGACTTAGGGTGTTCTCTGATGTGAGGGCAAGTTCGAGGTGGAGGTTCAGGTTTACGGTGAAGTGTGAATGATGCCAATGGTTATGGTGAAGGGTCAAGTAAAGAGTCATTTCTATTGTTGAGATTAGAGTTTCTTTCTGTTCTAAAGAAAGGATAAGTTAAGGATAAGGGTTAGGGTCCAGCCCTGATGTGAGTGCGCTTCTGAAATTGCGTTTCGTTGTTGAGGAGGACCCTGGGTGATGTCGAAGCTGACGTTGTGTGGAGAGGCCCAGGATTCAGTGATAGGGTTAAAATTTTGTGTTCTCTCTGATTTAAAGAGACATTAGCATCACGGAAAGAGTTAGGTTCTGGGTCTGATGTGACGGGGAGAGCAAGATGGTGGATCAGGTTTATATTGAGGCATGGCTGTCGTCAGTGTTCCAGGTGAGGTGTCAGGACCACGGGCCAGGGGTAGGCTTAGGTTTAGGTTTTTCGGTAGCTGTAGAGAGAGGGTTTTGTTACAATTACACATAGGGTCCTTCTCTTACGTTAGGGTGAATGTGCGATTCAGTTCCAGGATTAGAGTGAGGCAAGGGTGATATCCATAATGGTGGTGGAGTTTCAGTCCACTGGTCCGCGCTAGGGTTAGGGTTATGTATTCGTTAAAAGGTATGGGGTGGACCGGGATACGTTTCGATTTGCATCCTACTCTGACGTGAGGGCGAAGGTCAGATTCATCTTCATCATCATGCTCTGGCATCGGTGACATCAATGCTGACGCTGAGGATACAGGTTAATAGACCTGGTTTAGGGATAAGATTTTCTGTAAGGAAAAGTCTATGCGGTACATATGGTTATGGACAGAATTAGGGAGCAGTTCTGAGGTCAGGGCGAGTGTGAGATTGAGTCGCAGGGTCAATATAGTCATAGTTGATATCAACGGTGAATGTGAATTATCTGTTCCAGGGTCGGGTGTACAGTTAGATTTAGGTGTTCGATAAGGAATACGGGTGTGATATGGTTACAGTTAGACTTCAGATCTATCTCTGATGTGAGGGAGAGTGCATGATTGAGTTTGAAGGTAAAGCTGAAATATGGGTGACATCAAAGATGAAGGTGAAGTGTCAGATCCTGGCGCCAGGGCTAGGGTTAGCATTAGTTGTAAGGTAAGGAGTATGGGGCAGATTGAGTGGCAGAAAGAGTTCTGATCTTACTCTGATGTGTAGGAAATGGCCAGAATGTGCTTCAGGATTATGGGGAGGAATGACAGAAGTCGATGCTGATGGTGGCGGTTCAGTTAAATTGGCCTGGGCTAGTGTTAGGGTTTCCTGTAAGAGAAAATCTATGCATATGTTACGGTGATGAACAAAATTAGAGTTCAGTTCTGATGTGAGGACGAGGGTGAGATTGAGGCTCATGGTTAAGATATGTCTCCTAGTTGGCACAAATGTTGAAGGCGAAGAATCTAGTCTAGTTCTCGGGCCTAGGGTTAGGGTTAGGTGTTCACTAAGATTTACAGTAACATAGAGTTACATTTAGAGTTTCATTTGACCCTGATGTGAGGGCGATGGCCAGATTGAGCTTCAGGTTTATGGTGCGGCATGACAGACCTTGAAGTTGACTATGTCAGCTCAGGTAAAGTGGCCAGGGCTAGAGCTATGGTATTGTGTTCTGTGAGGTGTACAGGAAGTATAGGGGTATGGACAGACTTAGGGCTGGTCTCTGATGTGAGGGCAAGTGCGAGATTGAGGTTCAGGATTACGGTGAAGTGTGGGTCATGCCAATGGTTACGGTGAATGGACATGTCCAAGATTCATGGCTAGGGTTAGGATTACTGCGTCGTTCTCTTCTACAGAAAGGACAAGTTTAGGATAAAGTTTAGGGTCCAGCTCTGATGTGAGTGCGAGTGTGAAATTGCGATTCAGTGTTGAGGAGGGCACTGGGTGATGTCAATGGTGACGTTGTGTGGATAGGCCCCGACTCAGTGCTAGGCTTAAAATTTTGTGTTCTCTCTGTTTTCCGGAGACATTAGCATTACGGAAAGAGTTAGGTTCTGGGTCTGATGTGACGGTAAGTGCAAGATGGTGGATCAGGTTTATGGTGAGGCATGGGTGACGTCAGTGGTCAAGTACGGGTGTCAGGACCACGGGCCAGGGCCAGGGATAGGGTTAGGATTTTGGGAAGCTGTAGAGGGATGGTATTGTTACGTTTAGACTTAGGTTCCTTCTCTTACGTTAGGGCGACTGTACGATTCAGTTCCAGGATTACTGTGAGCCAAGGTTGATATCCAAGGTTATGGTGGAGTTTCAGGAAACAGGTCCACGCTAGGGTTAGGGTTATGTAATCGTTAAAGTGTATGGGGTGTACGTGAATAGAGCTCGATTTTGGATCCTACTCTGATGTGAGGGCGTAGGCCAGACTGATCTTGATCAGCATGGTGTGGCATAGGTGACATCAATGCTGACGCTGAGGGTCCAGATTAAGGGACGTTGGAGAGCGGTAGGGTTTTTGTAAGGAAATGTCTATGCAGAAGATATGGTTTTGGATATAATTAGGGTGCAGTTTTGAAGTCAGGGCGAGTGGGAGGTCGAGTCACAGGGTTGAGGAGTCATAGTTGATATCAATGGTGAAGGCGAAGTATCTGGTCCATGGCTCGAGTCTAGGGTTCCGTTTAGGTGTTCGATAAGGAGTATGGGTGAGATAGGGTTACAGTTAGATTCGGATCCATCTCTGATGTGAGGGCGAGCGCAAGATTGAGTTTCAGTTTTAAGGTGAGGTGTGGGTGTCATTAATGCTTAAGTTGAAGTGTCAGATCCTGGCGCCAGGGCTAGCGCTGGCATTAGTTGTAAGTTAAGGTGTATTGGGCTGACTGAGTGACAGTTAGAGATCTGATCCATCTCTGATGTGAGGGCAATTGCCAGAGTGAGCTTCAGGATTATGGGGAGGAATGACAGACGTCAGTGCAGATTGTGGCAGTTCAGTTAATGGGGCCTGGGCTAGGTTTAGGGTTTCCTATAAGGGAAAGTCTATGCATATGATGCGGTTGCGGAGAGAATTTTCGTTCAATTCTAATGTGAGTGCGAAGGTGAGATTGAGTCTCAGGGTAAAGATGTGCCTCCTAGTCGGCAGCAATGTTGAAGTCAGAGTATCTAGTCCAGGGCTCGGGTCTAGGGTTAGGCTTAGGTGTTCAGTAAGATTTACAGGAACATAGAGTTACATTTAGACTTCGAATCTGACACTGATGTGAGGGCGATAGCCAGATTGAGCTTCAGGTTTACTTTGCGGCATGACCGACGTTGCAGCTGATGGCGTCGTTTCAGGTAAAGTTTCCAGGGTTAGAGTTATGTTATTGTGCTCTGTGAGGTGTACAGGAAGGATAGGGTGATGGACAGACTTAGGGTGTTCTCTGATGTGAGGGCAAGTTCGAGGTGGAGGTTCAGGTTTACGGTGAAGTGTGAATGATGCCAATGGTTATGGTGAAGGGTCAAGTAAAGAGTCATTTCTATTGTTGAGATTAGAGTTTCTTTCTGTTCTAAAGAAAGGATAAGTTAAGGATAAGGGTTAGGGTCCAGCCCTGATGTGAGTGCGCTTCTGAAATTGCGTTTCGTTGTTGAGGAGGACCCTGTGTGATGTCGAGGCTGACGTTGTGTGGATAGGCCCAGGATTCAGTGATAGGGTTAAAATTTTGTGTTCTCTCTGATTTAAAGAGACATTAGCATCACGGAAAGAGTTAGGTTCTGGGTCTGATGTGACGGGGAGAGCAAGATGGTGGATCAGTTTTATATTGAGGCATGGCTGTCGTCAGTGTTCCAGGTGAGGTGTCAGGACCACGGGCCAGGGGTAGGCTTAGGTTTAGGTTTTTCGGTAGCTGTAGAGAGAGGGTTTTGTTACAATTACACATAGGGTCCTTCTCTTACGTTAGGGTGAATGTGCGATTCAGTTCCAGGATTAGAGTGAGGCAAGGGTGATATCCATAATGGTGGTGGAGTTTCAGTCCACTGGTCCGCGCTAGGGTTAGGGTTATGTATTCGTTAAAAGGTATGGGGTGGACCGGGATACGTTTCGATTTGCATCCTACTCTGACGTGAGGGCGAAGGTCAGATTCATCTTCATCATCATGCTCTGGCATCGGTGACATCAATGCTGACGCTGAGGATACAGGTTAATAGACCTGGTTTAGGGATAAGATTTTCTGTAAGGAAAAGTCTATGCGGTACATATGGTTATGGACAGAATTAGGGAGCAGTTCTGAGGTCAGGGCGAGTGTGAGATTGAGTCGCAGGGTCAATATAGTCATAGTTGATATCAACGGTGAATGTGAATTATCTGTTCCAGGGTCGGGTGTACAGTTAGATTTAGGTGTTCGATAAGGAATACGGGTGTGATATGGTTACAGTTAGACTTCAGATCTATCTCTGATGTGAGGGAGAGTGCATGATTGAGTTTGAAGATAAAGCTGAAATATGGGTGACATCAAAGATGAAGGTGAAGTGTCAGATCCTGGCGCCAGGGCTAGGGTTAGCATTAGTTGTAAGGTAAGGAGTATGGGGCAGATTGAGTGGCAGAAAGAGTTCTGATCTTACTCTGATGTGTAGTAAATGGCGAGAATGTGCTTCAGGATTATGGGGAGGAATGACAGAAGTCGATGCTGATGGTGGCGGTTCAGTTAAATTGGACTGGGCTAGTGTTAGGGTTTCCTGTAAGATAAAATCTATGCATATGTTACGGTGATGGACAAAATTAGGGTTCAGTTCTGATGTGAGGACGAGGGTGAGATTGAGGCTCATGGTTAAGATATGTCTCCTAGTTGGCACAAATGTTGAAGGCGAAGAATCTAGTCTAGTTCTCGGGCCTAGGGTTAGGGTTAGGTGTTCACTAAGATTTACAGTAACATAGAGTTACATTTAGAGTTTCATTTGACCCTGATGTGAGGGCGATGGCCAGATTGAGCTTCAGGTTTATGGTGCGGCATGACAGACGTTGAAGTTGACTATGTCAGCTCAGGTAAAGTGGCCAGGGCTAGAGTTATGGTATTGTGTTCTGTGAGGTGTACAGGAAGTATAGGGGTATGGACAGACTTAGGGCTGGTCTCTGATGTGAGGGCAAGTGCGAGATTGAGGTTCAGGATTACGGTGAAGTGTGGGTCATGTGAATGGTTACGGTGAATGGACATGTCCAAGATTCATGGCTAGGGTTAGGATTACTGCGTCGTTCTCTTCTACAGAAAGGACAAGTTTAGGATAAAGTTTAGGGTCCAGCTCTGATGTGAGTGCGAGTGTGAAATTGCGATTCAGTGTTGAGGAGGGCACTGGGTGATGTCAATGGTGACGTTGTGTGGATAGGCCCCGACTCAGTGCTAGGCTTAAAATTTTGTGTTCTCTCTGTTTTCCGGAGACATTAGCATTACGGAAAGAGTTAGGTTCTGGGTCTGATGTGACGGTAAGTGCAAGATGGTGGATCAGGTTTATGGTGAGGCATGGGTGACGTCAGTGGTCAAGTACGGGTGTCAGGACCACGGGCCAGGGCCAGGGATAGGGTTAGGATTTTGGGAAGCTGTAGAGGGATGGTATTGTTACGTTTAGACTTAGGTTCCTTCTCTTACGTTAGGGCGACTGTACGATTCAGTTCCAGGATTACTGTGAGCCAAGGTTGATATCCAAGGTTATGGTGGAGTTTCAGGAAACAGGTCCACGCTAGGGTTAGGGTTATGTAATCGTTAAAGTGTATGGGGTGTACGTGAATAGAGCTCGATTTTGGATCCTACTCTGATGTGAGGGCGTAGGCCAGACTGATCTTGATCAGCATGGTGTGGCATAGGTGACATCAATGCTGACGCTGAGGGTCCAGATTAAGGGACGTTGGAGAGCGGTAGGGTTTTTTAAAAGGAAATGTCTATGCAGAAGATATGGTTTTGGATATAATTAGGGTGCAGTTTTGAAGTCAGGGCAAGTGGGAGGTCGAGTCACAGGGTTGAGGAGTCATAGTTGATATCAATGGTGAAGGCGAAGTATCTGGTCCATGGCTCGAGTCTAGGGTTCCGTTTAGGTGTTCGATAAGGAGTATGGGTGAGATAGGGTTACAGTTAGATTCGGATCCATCTCTGATGTGAGGGCGAGCGCAAGATTGAGTTTCAGTTTTAAGGTGAGGTGTGGGTGTCATTAATGCTTAAGTTGAAGTGTCAGATCCTGGCGCCAGGGCTAGGGCTGGCATTAGTTGTAAGTTAAGGTGTATTGGGCTGACTGAGTGACAGTTAGAGATCTGATCCGTCTCTGATGTGAGGGCAATTGCCAGAGTGAGCTTCAGGATTATGGGGAGGAATGACAGACGTCAATGCTGATTGTGGCAGTTCAGTTAATGGGGCCTGGGCTAGGTTTAGGGTTTCCTATAAGGGAAAGTCTATGCATATGATGCGGTTGCTTAGAGAATTTTTGTTCAATTCTAATGTGAGTGCGAAGGTGAGATTGAGTCTCAGGGTAAAGATGTGCCTCCTAGTCGGCAGCAATGTTGAAGTCAGAGTATCTAGTCCAGGGCTCGGGTCTAGGGTTAGGCTTAGGTGCTCAGTAAGATTTACAGGAACATAGAGTTACATTTAGACTTCGAATCTGACACTGATGTGAGGGCGATAGCCAGATTGAGCTTCAGGTTTACTTTGCGGCATGACCGACGTTGCAGCTGATGGCGTCGTTTCAGGTAAAGTTTCCAGGGTTAGAGTTATGTTATTGTGCTCTGTGAGGTGTACAGGGAGAATAGTGTGATGGACAGACTTAGGGTGTTCTCTGATGTGAGGGCAAGTTCGAGGTGGAGGTTCAGGTTTACGGTGAAGTGTGAATGATGCCAATGGTTACGGTGAAGGTCAAGTAAAGAGTCATTTCTATTGTTGAGATTAGAGTTTCTTTCTGTTCTAAAGAAAGGATAAGTTAAGGATAAGGGTTAGGGTCCAGCCCTGATGTGAGTGCGCTTCTGAAATTGCGTTTCGTTGTTGAGGAGGACCCTGGGTGATGTCGAAGCTGACGTTGTGTGGAGAGGCCCAGGATTCAGTGATAGGGTTAAAATTTTGTGTTCTCTCTGATTTAAAGAGACATTAGCATCACGGAAAGAGTTAGGTTCTGGGTCTGATGTGACGGGGAGAGCAAGATGGTGGATCAGGTTTATATTGAGGCATGGCTGTCGTCAGTGTTCCAGGTGAGGTGTCAGGACCACGGGCCAGGGGTAGGCTTAGGTTTAGGTTTTTCGGTAGCTGTAGAGAGAGGGTTTTGTTACAATTACACATAGGGTCCTTCTCTTACGTTAGGGTGAATGTGCGATTCATTTCCAGGATTAGAGTGAGGCAAGGGTGATATCCATAATGATGGTGGAGTTTCAGTCCACTGGTCCGCGCTAGGGTTAGGGTTATGTATTCGTTAAAAGGTATGGGGTGGACCGGGATACGTTTCGATTTGCATCCTACTCTGACGTGAGGGCGAAGGTCAGATTCATCTTCATCATCATGCTCTGGCATCGGTGACATCAATGCTGACGCTGAGGATACAGGTTAATAGACCTGGTTTAGGGATAAGATTTTCTGTAAGGAAAAGTCTATGCGGTACATATGGTTATGGACAGAATTAGGGAGCAGTTCTGAGGTCAGGGCGAGTGTGAGATTGAGTCGCAGGGTCAATATAGTCATAGTTGATATCAACGGTGAATGTGAATTATCTGTTCCAGGGTCGGGTGTACAGTTAGATTTAGGTGTTCGATAAGGAATACGGGTGTGATATGGTTACAGTTAGACTTCAGATCTATCTCTGATGTGAGGGAGAGTGCATGATTGAGTTTGAAGATAAAGCTGAAATATGGGTGACATCAAAGATGAAGGTGAAGTGTCAGATCCTGGCGCCAGGGCTAGGGTTAGCATTAGTTGTAAGGTAAGGAGTATGGGGCAGATTGAGTGGCAGAAAGAGTTCTGATCTTACTCTGATGTGTAGGAAATGGCGAGAATGTGCTTCAGGATTATGGGGAGGAATGACAGAAGTCGATGCTGATGGTGGCGGTTCAGTTAAATTGGCCTGGGCTAGTGTTAGGGTTTCCTGTAAGAGAAAATCTATGCATATGTTACGGCGATGGACAAAATTAGGGTTCAGTTCTGATGTGAGGACGAGGGTGAGATTGAGGCTCATGGTTAAGATATGTCTCCTAGTTGGCACAAATGTTGAAGGCGAAAAATCTAGTCTATTTCTCGGGCCTAGGGTTAGGGTTAGGTGTTCACTAAGATTTACAGTAACATAGAGTTACATTTAGAGTTTCATTTGACCCTGATGTGAGGGCGATGGCCAGATTGAGCTTCAGGTTTATGGTGCGGCATGACAGACCTTGAAGTTGACTATGTCAGCTCAGGTAAAGTGGCCAGGGCTAGAGTTATGGTATTGTGTTCTGTGAGGTGTACAGGAAGTATAGGGGTATGGACAGACTTAGGGCTGGTCTCTGATGTGAGGGCAAGTGCGAGATTGAGGTTCAGGATTACGGTGAAGTGTGGGTCATGTGAATGGTTACGGTGAATGGACATGTCCAAGATTCATGGCTAGGGTTAGGATTACTGCATCGTTCTCTTCTACAGAAAGGACAAGTTTAGGATAAAGTTTAGGGTCCAGCTCTGATGTGAGTGCGAGTGTGAAATTGCGATTCAGTGTTGAGGAGGGCACTGGGTGATGTCAATGGTGACGTTGTGTGGATAGGCCCCGACTCAGTGCTAGGCTTAAAATTTTGTGTTCTCTCTGTTTTCCGGAGACATTAGCATTACGGAAAGAGTTAGGTTCTGGGTCTGATGTGACGGTAAGTGCAAGATGGTGGATCAGGTTTATGGTGAGGCATGGGTGACGTCAGTGGTCAAGTACGTGTGTCAGGACCACGGGCCAGGGCCAGGGATAGGGTTAGGATTTTGGGAAGCTGTAGAGGGATGGTATTGTTACGTTTAGACTTAGGTTCCTTCTCTTACGTTAGGGCGACTGTACGATTCAGTTCCAGGATTACTGTGAGCCAAGGTTGATATCCAAGGTTATGGTGGATTTTCAGAAAACAGGTCCACGCTAGGGTTAGGGTTATGTAATCGTTAAAGTGTATGGGGTATACGTGAATAGAGCTCGATTTTGGATCCTACTCTGATGTGAGGGCGTAGGCCAGACTGATCTTGATCATCATGGTGTGGCATAGGTGACATCAATGCTGACGCTGAGGGTACAGGTTAAGGGACCTTGGTTAGCGGTAGGGTTTTTGTAAGGAAATGTCTATGCAGAAGATATGGTTTTGGATATAATTAGTGTGCAGTTTTGAAGTCAGGGCGAGTGGGAGGTCGAGTCACAGGGTTGAGGGAGTCATAGTTGATATGAATGGGGAAGGCGAAGTATCTGGTCCATGGCTCGAGTCTAGGGTTCCGTTTAGGTGTTCGATAAGGAGTATGGGTGAGATAGGGCTACAGTTAGATTCGGATCCATCTCTGATGTGAGGGCGAGCGCAAGATTGAGTTTCAGTTTTAAGGTGATGTGTGGGTGTCATTAATGCTTAAGTTGAAGTGTCAGATCCTATCGCCAGGGCTAGGGCTGGCATTAGTTGTAAGTTAACGTGTATTGGGCTGACTGAGTGACAGTTAGAGATCTGATCCGTCTCTGATGTGAGGGCAATTGCCAGAGTGAGCTTCAGGATTATGGGGAGGAATGACAGACGTCAATGCTGATTGTGGCAGTTCAGTTAATGGGGCCTGGGCTAGGTTTAGGGTTTCCTATAAGGGAAAGTCTATGCATATGATGCGGTTGCTTAGAGAATTTTTGTTCAATTCTAATGTGAGTGCGAAGGTGAGATTGAGTCTCAGGGTAAAGATGTGCCTCCTAGTCGGCAGCAATGTTGAAGTCAGAGTATCTAGTCCAGGGCTCGGGTCTAGGGTTAGGCTTAGGTGTTCAGTAAGATTTAAAGGAACATAGAGTTACATTTAGACTTCGAATCTGACACTGATGTGAGGGCGATAGCCAGATTGAGCTTCAGGTTTACTTTGCGGCATGACCGACGTTGCAGCTGATGGCGTCGTTTCAGGTAAAGTTTCCAGGGTTAGAGTTATGTTATTGTGCTCTGTGAGGTGTACAGGAAGGATAGGGTGATGGACAGACTTAGGGTGTTCTCTGATGTGAGGGCAAGTTCGAGGTGGAGGTTCAGATTTACGGTTAAGTGTGAATGATGCCAATGGTTACGGTGAAGGGTCAAGTATAGAGTCATTTCTATTGTTGAGATTAGAGGTTCTTTCTGTTCTAAAGAAAGGATAAGTTAAGGATAAGGGTTAGGGTCCAGCCCTGATGTGAGTGCGCTTCTGAAATTGCGTTTCGTTGTTGAGGAGGACCCTGGGTGATGTCGAAGCTGACGTTGAGTGGATAGGCCCAGGATTCAGTGATAGGGTTAAAATTTTGTGTTCTCTCTGATTTAAAGAGACATTAGCATCACGGAAAGAGTTAGGTTCTGGGTCTGATGTGACGGGGAGAGCAAGATGGTGGATCAGGTTTATATTGAGGCATGGCTGTCGTCAGTGTTCCAGGTGAGGTGTCAGGACCTCTGGCCAGGTGTAGGCTTAGGTTTAGGTTTTTCGGTAGCTGTAGAGAGAGGGTTTTGTTACAATTACACATAGGGTCCTTCTCTTACGTTAGGGCGAATGTGCGATTCAGTTCCAGGATTACTGTGAGGCAAGGGTGATATCCATGATGATGGTGGAGTTTCAGGCCACTGGTCCACGCTAGGGTTAGGGTTGTGTAATCGTTAAAGGGTATGGGGTGGACCGGGATACGTTTCGATTTGCATCCTTCTCTCACGTGAGGGTGAAGGCCAGATTCATCTTCATCATCGTGCTGTGGCATCGGTGACATCAATGCTGACGCTGAGGGTACACGTTAATAGACCTAGTTTAGGGATAAGATTTTCTGTAAGGAAATGTCTATGCCGTACATATGGCTATGGACAGAATTAGGGATCAGTTCTGATGTCAGGGCAAGTGTGAGATTGTGTTGCAGGGTCAATAGAGTCATAGTTGATATCAACGGTGAAGGTGAATTATCTGTTCCAGGGTCGGGTGTACTGTTAGATTTAAGTGTTCGATAAGGAATACGGGTGTGATATGGTTACAGTTAGACTTCAGATCTATCTCTGATGTGAGGGAGAGTGCATGATTGAGTTTGAAGATAAAGTTGAAATATGGGTGACATCAAAGATGAAGGTGAAGTGTCAGATCCTGGCGCAAGGGCTAGGTTAGCATTAGTTGTAAGGTAAGGAGTATGGGGCAAATTGAGTGGCAGTAAGAGTTCTGATCTGACACTGATGTGAAGGAAATGGCCAGAATGTGCTACAGGATTATGGGGAGGAATGACAGAAGTCGATGCTGATTGTGGCGGTTCAGTGAAATTGGCCTTGGCTAGGGTTAGGGTTTCCTGTAATAGAAAATCTGTGCATATGTTACGGTGACGGTGAAAATCAGGGTTCAGTTCTGATGTGAGTACGAGGGTGAGAATGAGGCTCATGGTTAAGATGAGTCTCCTAGTTGGCACAAATGTTGAAGGCGAAGAATCTAGTCTAGTTCTCGGGCCTAGGGTTAGGGTTAGGTGTTCACTAAGATTTACAGTAACATAGAGTTACATTTAGAGTTTCATTTGACCCTGATGTGAGGGCGATGGCCAGATTGAGCTTCAGGTTTATGGTGCGGCATGACAGACGTTGAAGTTGACAATGTCAGCTCAGGTAAAGTGGCCAGGGCTAGAGTTATGGTATTGTGTTCTGTGATGTGTACAGGAAGTATAAGGGTATGGACAGACTTAGGGCTGGTCTCTGATGTGAGGGCAAGTGCGAGATTGAGGTTCAGGATTACGGTGAAGTGTGGGTCATGCCAATGGTTACGGTGAATGGACAGGTCCAAGATTCATGGCTAGGGTTAGGATTACTGCGTCGTTCTGTTCTACAGAAAGGACAAGTTTAGGATTAAGTTTAGGGTCCAGCTCTTTGTGAGTGCGAGTGTGAAATTGCGATTCAGTGTTGAGGAGGGCCCTGGGTGATGTCAATGGTGACGTTGTGTGGATAGGCCCCGACTCAGTGCTAGACTTAAAATTTTGTGTTCTCTCTGTTTTCCGGAGACATTAGCATTACGGAAAGAGTTAGGTTCTGGGTCTGATGTGACGGTAAGTGCAAGATGGTGGATCAGGTTTATGGTGAGGCATGGGTGACGTCAGTGGTCAAGTACGGGTGTCAGGACCACGGGCCAGGGCCAGGGATAGGGTTAGGATTTTGGGAAGCTGTAGAGGGATGGTATTGTTACGTTTAGACTTAGGTTCCTTCTCTTACGTTAGGGCGACTGTACGATTCAGTTCCAGGATTACTGTGAGCCAAGGTTGATATCCATGGTTATGGTGGAGTTTCAGGAAACAGGTCCACGCTATTGTTAGGGTTATGTAATCGTTAAAGTGTATGGGGTTTACGTGAATAGAGCTCGATTTTGGATCCTACTCTGATGTGAGGGCGTAGGCCAGACTGATCTTGATCATCATGGTGTGGCATAGGTGACATCAATGCTGACGCTGAGGGTACAGGTTAAGGGACCTTGGTTAGCGGTAGGGTTTTTGTAAGGAAATGTCTATGCAGAAGATATGGTTTTGGATATAATTAGGGTGCAGTTTTGAAGTCAGGGCGAGTGGGAGTTCGAGTCACAGGGTTGAGGGAGTCATAGTTGATATGAATGGTGAAGGCGAAGTATCTGGTCCATGGCTCGTGTCTAGGGATCCGTTTAGGTGTTCGATAAGGAGTATGGGTGAGATAGGGTTACAGTTAGATTCGGATCCATCTCTGATGTGAGGGCGAGCGCAAGATTGAGTTTCAATTTTAAGGTGATGTGTGGGTGTCATTAATGCTTAAGTTGAAGTGTCAGATCCTGGCGCCAGGGCTAGGGCTGGCATTAGTTGTAAGTTAAGGTGTATTGGGCTGACTGAGTGACAGTTAGAGATCTGATCCGTCTCTGATGTGAGGGCAATTGCCAGAGTGAGCTTCAGGATTATGGGGAGGAATGACAGACGACAATGCTGATTGTGGCAGTTCAGTTAATGGGGCCTGGGCTAGGTTTAGGGTTTCCTATAAGGGAAAGTCTATGCATATGATGCGGTTGCGGGGAGAATTTTTGTTCAATTCTAATGTGAGTGCGAAGGTGAGATTGAGTCTCAGGGTAAAGATGTGCCTCCTAGTCGGCAGCAATGTTGAAGTCAGAGTATCTAGTCCAGGGCTCGGGTCTAGGGTTAGGCTTAGGTGTTCAGTAAGATTTACAGGAACATAGAGTTACATTTAGACTTCGAATCTGACACTGATGTGAGGGCGATAGCCAGATTGAGCTTCAGGTTTAATTTGCGGCATGACCGACGTTGCAGCTGATGGCGTCGTTTCAGGTAAAGTTTCCAGGGTTAGAGTTATGTTATTGTGCTCTGTGAGGTGTACAGGAAGGATAGGGTGATGGACAGACTTAGGGTGTTCTCTGATGTGAGGGCAAGTTCGAGGTGGAGGTTCAGATTTACGGTTAAGTGTGAATGATGCCAATGGTTACGGTGAAGGGTCAAGTAAAGAGTCATTTCTATTGTTGAGATTAGAGGTTCTTTCTGTTCTAAAGAAAGGATAAGTTAAGGATAAGGGTTAGGGTCCAGCCCTGATGTGAGTGCGCTTCTGAAATTGCGTTTCGTTGTTGAGGAGGACCCTGGGTGATGTCGAAGCTGACGTTGAGTGGATAGGCCCAGGATTCAGTGATAGGGTTAAAATTTTGTGTTCTCTCTGATTTAAAGAGACATTAGCATCACGGAAAGAGTTAGGTTCTGGGTCTGATGTGACGGGGAGAGCAAGATGGTGGATCAGGTTTATATTGAGGCATGGCTGTCGTCAGTGTTCCAGGTGAGGTGTCAGGACCACTGGCCAGGTGTAGGCTTAGGTTTAGGTTTTTCGGTAGCTGTAGAGAGAGGGTTTTGTTACAATTACACATAGGGTCCTTCTCTTACGTTAGGGCGAATGTGCGATTGAGTTCCAGGATTACAGTGAGGCAAGGGTGATATCCATGATGATGGTGGAGTTTCAGGCCACTGGTCCACGCTAGGGTTAGGGTTATGTAATCGTTAAAGGGTATGGGGTGGACCGGGATACGTTTCGATTTGCATCCTTCTCTCACGTGAGGGTGAAGGCCAGATTCATCTTCATCATCGTGCTGTGGCATCGGTGACATCAATGCTGACGCTGAGGGTACACGTTAATAGACCTAGTTTAGGGATAAGATTTTCTGTAAGGAAATGTCTATGCCGTACATATGGCTATGGACAGAATTAGGGATCAGTTCTGATGTCAGGGCAAGTGTGAGATTGTGTTGCAGGGTCAATAGAGTCATAGTTGATATCAACGGTGAAGGTGAATTATCTGTTCCAGGGTCGGGTGTACTGTTAGATTTAAGTGTTCGATAAGGAATACGGGTGTGATATGGTTACAGTTAGACTTCAGATCTATCTCTGATGTGAGTCAGAGTGCATGATTGAGTTTGAAGATAAAGCTGAAATATGGGTGACATCAAAGATGAAGGTGAAGTGTCAGATCCTGGCGCAAGGGCTAGGTTAGCATTAGTTGTAAGGTAAGGAGTATGGGGCAAATTGAGTGGCAGTAAGAGTTCTGATCTGACACTGATGTGAAGGAAATGGCCAGAATGTGCTTCAGGATTATGGGGAGGAATGACAGAAGTCGATGCTGATGGTGGCGGTTCAGTTAAATTGGCCTGTGCTAGGGTTAGGGTTTCCTGTAAGGGAAAATCTATGCATATGTTACGGTGACGGTGAAAATCAGGGTTCAGTTCTGATGTGAGTACGAGGGTGAGAATGAGGCTCATGGTTAAGATGAGTCTCCTAGTTGGCACAAATGTTGAAGGCGAAGAATCTAGTCTAGTTCTCGGGCCTAGGGTTAGGGTTAGGTGTTCACTAACATTTACAGTATCATAGAGTTACATTTAGAGATTCATTTGACCCTGTTGTGAGGGCGATGGCCAGATTGAGCTTCAGGTTTATGGTGCGGCATGACAGACGTTGAAGTTGACTATGTCAGCTCAGGTAAAATGGCCAGGGCTAGAGTTATGGTATTGTGTTCTGTGATGTGTACAGGAAGTATAAGGGTATGGACAGACTTAGGGCTGGTCTCTGATGTGAGGGCAAGTGCGAGATTGAGGTTCAGGATTACGGTGAAGTGTGGGTCATGCCAATGGTTACGGTGAATGGACAGGTCCAAGATTCATGGCTAGGGTTAGGATTACTGCGTCGTTCTGTTCTACAGAAAGGACAAGTTTAGGATTAAGTTTAGGGTCCAGCTCTTTGTGAGTGCGAGTGTGAAATTGCGATTCAGTGTTGAGGAGGGCCCTGGGTGATGTCAATGGTGACGTTGTGTGGATAGGCCCAGGACTCAGTTCTAGGCTTAAAATTTTGTGTTCTCTCTGTTTTCCGGAGACATTAGCATTACGGAAAGGGTTAGGATCTGGGTCTGATGTGACGGTAAGTGCAATATGGTGGATCAGGTTTATGGTGAGGCATGGTTCACGTCAGTGGTCAAGTTCGGGTGTTAGGACCACGGGCCAGGGCTAGGGATATGGTTAGGTTTTTGGGAAGCTGTAGAGGGATGGTATTGTTACGTTAGACTTAGGTTCCTTCTCTTACGTTAGGGCGACTATACGATTCAGTTCCAGGTTTACTGTGAGCCAAGGTTTATATCCGAGGTTAAGGTGGACTTTCAGGAAACAGGTCCACGCTAGGGTTAGAGTTATGTAATCGTTAAAGTGTATGGGGTTTACGTGAATAGAGCTCGGTTTTTGATCCTACTCTAATGTGAGGGCGTATTACAGAATGATCTTGATCATGGTGTGGCATAGGTGACATAAATGCTGACGCTGAGGGTCCAGGTTAAGGGACCTTGGTTAGCGGTAGGGTTTTTTTAAGGAAATGTCTATGCAGAAGATATGGTTTTGGATATAATTAGGGAGCAGTTTTGACGTCAGGACGAGTGTGAGGTCGAGTCACAGGGTTGAGGGATTCATAGTTTATATCAATGGTGAAGGCGCAGTATCTGGTCCATAGCTCGGGTCTAGGGTTACGTTTAGGTGTTCGATAAGGAGTATGGGTGAGATAGGCTTACAGTTAAATTCGGATCCATCTCTGATGTGAGGGCGAGCGCAAGATTGAGTCTCAGTTTTAAGGTGAGGTGTGGGTGTCTTTAATGCTTAAGTTGAAGTGTCAGATCCTGGCGCCAGGGCTAGGGCTGGCATTAGTTGTAAGTTAAGGTGTATTGGGCTGACTGAGTGACAGTTAGAGATCTGATCCGTCTCTGATGTGAGGGCAATTGCCAGAGTGAGCTTCAGGATTATGGGGAGGAATGACAGACGTCAATGCTGATGGTGGCAGTTCAGTTAAAGGGGCCTGGGCTAGGTTTAGGGTTTCCTGTTAGGGAAAGTCTATGCATATGATACGGTTATGGAGAGAATTTGGGTTCAATTCTGATGTGAGTGCGAAGGTGAGATTGAGTCTCAGGGTAAAGATGTGCCTCCTTGTCGGCAGCAATGTTGAAGTCAGAGTATCTAGTCCAGGGCTCGGGTCTAGGGTTAGGCTTAGGTGTTCAGTAAGATTTACAGGAACATAGAGTTACATTTAGAGTTCGAATCTGACACTGATGTGAGGGCGATGGCCAGATTGAGATTCAGGTTTACTTTGCGGCATGACAGACGTTGCAGCTGATGACGTCGTTTCAGGTAAAGTGGCCAGCGTTAGAGTTATGTTATTGTGCTCTGTGAGGTGTACAGGAAGGAGATTGTGATGGACAGACTTAGGGTGTTCTCTGATGTGAGGGCAAGTTCGAGATGGAGGTTCAGGTTTACGGTGAAGTGTGAATGATGCCAATGGTTACGGTGAAGGGTCAAGTAAAGAGTCATTTCTATTGTTGAGATTAGAGGGTCTTTCTGTTCTACAGAAAGGATAAGTTAAGGAATAGGGTTAGGTTCCAGCTCTGATGTGAGTGCGCTTCTGAAATTGCGTTTCATTGTTGAGGAGGGCCCTGGGTGATGTCGAAGCTGACGTTGTGTGGATAGGCCCAGGATTCAGTGATAGGGTTAAAATTTTGTTTTCTCTCTGATTTCCAGAGACATTAGCATTACCGAAAGAGTTAGGTTCTGGGTCTGATGTGACGGGGAGGGCAAGATGGTGGATCAGTTTTATATTGAGGCATGGCTGCCGTCAGTGTTCCAGGTGAGGTGTCAGGACCACTGGCCAGGGCTAGTCTTAGTTTTAGGTTTTTCGGTAGCTGTGGAGAGAGGGTTTTGTTACAATTACACATAGGGTCCTTCTCTTACGTTAGGGCGAATGTGCGATTCAGTTCCAGGATTACAGTGAGGCAAGGGTGATATCCATGATGATGGTGGAGTTTCAGTCCACTGGTCCGCGCTAGGGTTATGGTTATGTAATCGTTATAAAGTATGGGGTGGACCGGGATACGTTTCGATTTGCATCCTACTCTGACGTGAGGGCGAAGGCCAGATTCATCTTCATCATCGTACAGTGGCATCGGTGACATCAATGCTGACGCTGAGGGTACAGGTTAATAGACCTGGTTTATTGATAAGATTTTCTGTAAGGAAAAGTCTATGCGGTACATATGGTTATGGACAGAATTAGGGAGCAGTTCTGAGGTCAGGGCGAGTGTGAGATTGAGTCGCAGGATCAATAGAGTCATAGTAGATATCAACGGTGAAGGTGAATTATCTGTTCCAGGGTCGGGTGTACGGTTAGATTTAGGTGTTCGATAAGGAATACGGGTGTGATATGGTTACAGTTAGACTTCAGATCTATCTCTGATGTGAGGGAGAGTGCATGATTGAGTTTGAAGATAAAGCTGAAATATGGGTGACATCAAAGATGAAGGTGAAGTGTCAGATACTGGCGCCAGGGCTAGGGTTAGCATTAGTTGTAAGGTAAGGAGTATGGGGCAGATTGAGTGGCAGTAAGAGTTCTGATCTGACACTGATGTGAAGGAAATGGCCAGAATGTGCTTCAGGATTATGGGGAGGAATGACAGAAGTCGATGCTGATGGTGGCGGTTCAGTTAAATTGGCCTGTGCTAGGGTTAGGGTTTCCTGTATCGGAAAATCTATGCATATGTTACCGTGACGGAGAAAATTAGGGTTCAGTTCTGATGTGAGGACGAGTTTGAGATTGAGGCTCATGGTTAAGATGAGTCTCCTAGTTGGCACAAATGTTGAAGGCGAAGAATCTAGTCTAGTTCTCATGCCTAGGGCTAGGGTTAGGTGTTCACTAAGATTTACAGTAACATAGAGTTACATTTAGAGTTTCATTTGACCCTGATGTGAGGGCGATGGCCAGATTGAGCTTCAGGTTTATGGTGCGGCATGACAGACGTTGAAGTTGACTATGTCAGCTCAGGTAAAGTGGCCAGGGCTAGAGTTATGGTATTGTGTTCTGTGAGGTGTACAGGAAGGATAGGGGTATGGACAGACTTAGGGCTGGTCTCTGATGTGAGGGCCATGGCGTGATTGATTTTCAGGATTATGGTGAAGTGTGGGTCATGCCAATGGTTACGGTGAATGGACAGGTCCAAGATTCATGGCTAGGTTTAGGATTACTGCGTCGTTCTGTTCTACAGAAAGGACAAGTTAAGGATTAAGGTTAGGGTCCAGCTCTGATTTGAGTGCGAGTGTGAAATTGCGATTCAGTGTTGAGGAGGGCCCTGGGTGATGTCAATTGTGACGTTGTGTGGATAGGTCCCGGACTCAGTGTAGGCTTAAAATTTTGTAATCTCTCGGTTTTCCGGAGACATTAGCATTACGGAAAGAGTTAGGTTCTGGGTCTGAAGTGACGGTAAGTGCAAGACGGTGGATCAGGTTTATGGTGAGGCATGTTTGACGTCAGTGGTCAAGTTCGGGTGTCAGGACCACGCGCCAGGTCTTGGGATAGGGTTAGGTTTTTGGGAAGCTTTAGAGGGATGGTACTGTTACGTTTACACTTAGGTTCCTTCTCTTACGTTAGGGCGACTATACGATTCAGTTCCAGGATTACTGTGAGCCAAGGTTGATATCCAAGGTTATGGTGGAGTTTCAGGGAAAAATTCCACGCTAGGGTTAGGGTTATGTAATCGTTAAAGTGTATGGGGTTTACGTGAATAGAGCTCGATTTTGGATCCTACTCTGATGTGAGGGCGTAGGCCTGACTGATCTTTATCATCATGGTGTGGCATAGGTGACATCAATGCTGACGATAAGGGTCCAGGTTAAGGGACCTTGGTTAGCGGTATGGTTTTTGTAAGGAAAAGTCTATGCAGAAGATATTGTTTTGGATATAATTAGGGTGCAGTTTTGAAGTCAGGGCGAGTGTGAGGTCGAGTCACAGGGTTGAGGGAGTCATAGTTGATATCAACGGTGAAGGAGAAGTATCTGGTCCATGGCTCGGGTCTAGGGTTCCGTTTAGGTGTTCGATAAGGTGTATGGGTGAGAGAGGGATACAGTTAGATTCGGATTCATCTCTGATGTGAGGGCGAGCGCAAGATTGAGTTTCAGTTTTAAGGTGAGGTGTGGGTGTCTTTAATGCTTAAGTTGAAGTGTCAGATCCTGGCGCCAGGGCTAGGGCTGGCATTAGTTGTAAGTTAAGGTGTATTGGGCTGACTGAGTGACAGTTAGAGATCTGATCCGTCTCTGATGTGAGGGCAATGGCCAGAGTGAGCTTCAGGATTATGGGGAGGAATGACAGACGTCAATGCTGATGGTGGCAGATCACTTAAAGGGGCTTGGGCTAGGTTTAGGGTTTCCTGTAAGGGAAAGTCTATGCATATGATACGGTTACGGAGAGAATTTGGGTTCAATTCTGATGTGAGTGCGAATTGGAGACTGAGTCTCAGGGTAAAGATGTGCCTCCTAGTCGGCAGCAATGTTGAAGTCAGAGTATCTAGTCCAGGGCTCAGGTCTAGGGTTAGGCTTAGTTGTTCAGTAAGATTTACAGGAACATAGAGTTACATTTAGACTTCGAATCTGACACTGATGTGAGGGCGATGGCCAGATTGAGCTTCAGGTTTACTTTGCGGCATGAAAGACGTTGCAGCTGATGGCGTCGTTTCAGGTAAAGTGGCCAGGTTTAGAGTTATGTTATTGTGCTCTGTGAGGTGTACAGGAATGATAGGTTGATGGACAGACTTAGGGTGTTCTCTGAAATGAGGGCAAGTTCGAGGTGGAGTTTCAGGTTTATGGTGAAGTATGAATGATGCCAATGGTTACGGTGAAGGGTCAAGTAAAGAGTCATTTCTATTGTTGAGATTAGAGGGTCTTTCTGTTCTACAGAAAGGATAAGTTAAGGAATAGGGTTAGGTTCCAGCTCTGATGTGAGTGCGCTTCTGAAATTGCGTTTCATTGTTGAGGAGGGCCCTGGGTGATGTCGAAGCTGACGTTGTGTGGATAGGCCCAGGATTCAGTGATAGGGTTAAAATTTTGTGTTCTCTCTGATTTCCAGAGACATTAGCATTACCGAAAGAGTTAGGTTCTGGGTCTGATGTGACGGGGAGAGCAAGATGGTGGATCAGGTTTATATTGAGGCATGGCTGTCGTCAGTGTTCCAGGTGAGGTGTCAGGACCACTGGCCAGGGCTAGACTTAGGTTTAGGTTTTTCGGTAGCTGTAGAGAGAAGGTTTTATTACAATTACACATAGGGACCTTCTCTTACGTTAGGGCGAATGTGCGATCCAGTTCCAGGATTACAGTGAGGCAAGGGTCATATCCATGATGATGGTGGAGTTTCAGGCCACCGGTCCACGCTAGGGTTATTGTTATGTAATCGTTATAAAGTATGGGGTGGACCGGGATACGTTTCGATTTGCATCCTACTCTGACGTGAGGGTGAAGGCCAGATTCATCTTCATCATCGTGCTGTGGCATCGGTGACATCAATGCTGACACTGAGGGTACAGGTTTATAGACCTGGTTTAGGGATAAGATTTTCTGTAAGGAAAAGTCTATGCGGTACATATGGTTATGGACAGAATTAGGGAGCAGTTCTGATGTCAGGCCGAGTGTGAGATTGAGTCGCAGGGTCAATAG
This sequence comes from Manis pentadactyla, assembly GCF_030020395.1. Taxonomy (NCBI): domain Eukaryota; kingdom Metazoa; phylum Chordata; class Mammalia; order Pholidota; family Manidae; genus Manis; species Manis pentadactyla. Next base: position 55,385,720 of record NC_080019.1, read on the forward strand.
AGTCATAGTTGATATCAACGGTTAAGGTGAATTATCTGTTCCAGGGTCGTGTGTACGGTTAGATTTAGGTGTTCGATAAGAAATACGGGTGTGATATGGTTACAGTTAGACTTCAGATCTATCTCTGATGTGAGGGAGAGTGCATGATTGAGTTTGAAGATAAAGTTGAAATATGGGTGACATCAAAGATGAAGGTGAAGTGTCAGATCCTGGCGCCAGGGCTAGGGTTAGCTTTAGTTGTAAGGTAAGGAGTATGGGGCAGATTGAGTGGCAGTAAGAGTTCTGATCTGACTCTGATGTGAAGGAAATGGCCAGAATGTGCTTCAGGATTATGGGGAGGAATGACAGAAGTCGATGCTGATTGTGGCGGTTCAGTGAAATTGGCCTTGGCTAGGGTTAGGGTTTCCTGTAATAGAAAATCTGTGCATATGTTACGGTGACGGTGAGAAATAGGGTTCAGTTCTGATGTGAGGACGAGGGTGAGATTGAGGCTCATGGTTAAGATGAGTCTCCTAGTTGGCACAAATGTTGAAGGCGAAGAATCTAGTCTAGTTCTCGGGCCTAGGGTTAGGGTTAGGTGTTCACTAAGATTTACAGTAACATAGAGTTACATTTAGAGTGTGCATCTTACCCTGATGTGAGGGCGGTGGCCAGATTGAGCTTCAGGTTTATGGTGCGGCATGACAGACGTTGAAGTTGACTATGTCAGCTCAGGTAAAGTGGCCAGGGCTAGGGTTATGGTATTGTGTTCTGTGAGGTGTACAGGAAGGATATGGGTATGGACAGACTTAGGGCTGGTCTCTGATGTGAGGGCAAGTGAGAGATTGAGGTTCAGGATTACGGTGAAGTGTGGTTCATGCCGAAGGTTACGGTGAATGCACACGTCCAAGATTCATGGCTAGGGTTAGGATTACTGCGTCGTTCTGTTCTACAGAAAGGACAAGTTTAGGATTAAGGTTAGGGTCCAGCTCTGATTTGATTGCGAGTGTGAAATTGCGATTCAGTGTTGAGGAGGGCCCTGGGTGATGTCAATTGTGACGTTGTGTGGATAGGTCCCGGACTCAGGGCTGGGCTAAAAATTTTGTAATCTCTCTGTTTTCCGGAGACATTAGCATTACGGAAAGAGTTAGGTTCTGGGTCTGATGTGACGGTAAGTGCAAGATGGTGGATCAGGTTTATGGTGAGGCATGTTTGACGTCAGTGGTCAAGTTCAGGTGTCAGGACCACGCGCCAGGGCTAGGGATAGGGTTAGGTTTTTGGGAAGCTGTAGAGGGATGGTATTGTTACGTTTAGACTTAGGTTCCTTCTCTTACATTAGGACGACTATACGATTCAGTTCCAGGATTACTGTGAGCCAAGGTTTATATCCAAGGTTATGGTGGAGTTTCAGGGAACAGGTCCACGCTAGGGTTAGGTTTATGTAATCGTTAAAGTGTATGGGGTTTACGTGAATAGAGCTCGATTTTGGATCTTACTCTGATGTGAGAGCGTAGGCCAGACTTATCTTGATCATCATGGTGTGGCACAGGTGACATCAATGCTGACGCTGAGGGTCCAGGTTAAGGGACCTTGGCTAGCGTTAGGGCTTTTGTAAGGAAATGTCTATGCAGAAGATATGGTTTTGAATATAATTAGGGTGAGGTTTTGAAGTCAGGGCGAGTGTGAGGTCGAGTCACAGGGTTGATGGAGTCATAGTTGATATCAACGGTGAAGGCGAAGTATATGGTCCATGGCTCGGGTCTAGGGATCCGTTTAGGTGTTCGATAAGGAGTATGGGTGAGAGAGGGTTACAGTTAGATTCGGATCCATCTCTGATGTGAGGGCGAGCGCAAGATTGAGTTTCAGTTTTAAGGTGAAGTGTGAGTGTCATGAATGCTTAAGTTGAAGTGTCAGAAGCTGTCGCCAGGGCTAGGGCTGGCATTAGTTGTAAGTTAAGGTGTATTGGGCTGACTGAGTGACAGTTAGAGATCTTATCCGTCTCTGATGTGAGGGCAATGGCCAGAGTGAGCTTCAGGATTATGGGGAGGAATGACAGACGTCAATGCTGATGGTGGCAGATCAGTTAAAGGGGCTTTGGCTAGGTTTAGGGTTTCCTGTAAGGGAAAGTCTATGCATATGATACGGTTACGGAGAGAATTTGGGTTCAATTCTGATGTGAGTGCGAATTTGAGACTGAGTCTCAGGGTAAAGATGTGCCTCCTAGTCGGCAGCAATGTTGAAGTCAGAGTATCTAGTCCAGGGCTCAGGTCTTGGGTTAGGCTTAGGTGTTCAGTAAGATTTAAAGGAACATAGAGTTACATTTAGACTTCGAATCTGACACTGATGTGAGGGCAATGGCCAGATTGAGCTTCAGGTTTACTTTGCGGCATGACAGACGTTGCAGCTGATTTCGTCGTTTCAGGTAAAGTGGCCAGGTTTAGATTTATGTTATTGTGCTCTGTGAGGTGTACAGGAAGGATAGGGTGATGGACAGACTTAGGGTGTTCTCTGAAATGAGGGCAAGTTCGAGGTGAAGGTTCAGGTTTATGGTGAAGTGTGAATGATGCCAATGGTTACGGTGAAGGGTCAAGTAAAGAGTCATTTCTATTGTTGAGATTAGAGGGTCTTTCTGTTCTAGAGAAAGGATAAGTTAAGGATTAGGGTTAGGGTCCAGCTCTGATGTGAGTGCGCTTCTGAAATTGCGTTTCATTGTTGAGGAGGGCCCTGGGTGATGTCGAAGCTGACGTTGTGTGGATAGGCCCAGGATTCAGTGATAGGGTTAAAATTTTGTGTTCTCTCTGATTTCCAGAGACATTAGCATTACCGAAAGAGTTAGGTTCTGGGTCTGATGTGACAGGGAGAGCAAGATGGTGGATCAGGTTTATATTGAGGCATGGCTGCCGTCAGTGTTCCAGGTGAGGTGTCAGGACCACTGGCCAGGGCTAGGCTTAGGTTTAGGTTTTTCGGTAGCTGTAGAGAGAGGGTTTGTTACAATTACACATAGGGTCCTTCTCTTACGTTAGGGCGAATGTGCGATTCAGTTCCAGGATTACAGTGAGGCAAGGGTGATATCCATGATGATGGTGGAGTTTCAGTCCACTGGTCCGCGCTAGGGTTATGGTTATGTAATCGTTATAAAGTATGGGGTGGACTGGGGTACGTTTCGATTTGCATCCTACTCTAACGTGAGGGCGAAGGCCAGATTCATCTTCATCATCATGCTGTGGCATCGGTGTCATCAATGCTGACACTGAGGGTACAGGTTTATAGACCTGGTTTAGGGATAAGATTTTCTGTAAGGAAAAGTCTATGCGGTACATATGGTTATGGACAGAATTAGGGAGCAGTTCTGATGTCAGGCCGAGTGTGAGATTGAGTCGCAGGGTCAATAGAGTCATAGTTGATATCAACGTTTAAGGTGAATTATCTGTTCCAGGGTTGGGTGTACGGTTAGATTTAGGTGTTCGATAAGAAATACGGGTGTGATATGGTTACAGTTAGACTTCAGATCTATCTCTGATGTGAGGGAGAGTGCATGATTGAGTTTGAAGATAAAGTTGAAATATGGGTGACATCAAAGATGAAGGTGAAGTGTCAGATCCTGGCGCCAGGGCTAGGGTTAGCATTAGTTGTAAGGTAAGGAGTATGGGGCAGATTGAGTGGCAGTAAGAGTTCTGATCTGACTCTGATGTGAAGGAAATGGCCAGAATGTGCTTCAGGATTATGGGGAGGAATGACAGAAGTCGATGCTGATTGTGGCGGTTCAGTGAAATTGGCCTTGGCTAGGGTTAGGGTTTCCTGTAATAGAAAATCTGTGCATATGTTACGGTGACGGTGAAAAATAGGGTTCAGTTCTGATGTGAGGACGAGGGTGAGATTGAGGCTCATGGTTAAGATGAGTCTCCTAGTTGGCACAAATGTTGAAGGCGAAGAATCTAGTCTAGTTCTCGGGCCTAGGGTTAGGGTTAGGTGTTCACTAAGATTTACAGTAACATTGAGTTACATTTAGAGTTTCATTTGACCCTGATGTGAGGGCGATGGCCAGATTGAGCTTCAGGTTTATGGTGCGGCATGACAGACGTTGAAGTTGACTATGTCAGCTCAGGTAAAGTGGCCAGGGCTAGAGTTATGGTATTGTGTTCTGTGAGGGGTACAGGAAGGATAGGGGTATGGACAGACTTAGCGCTGGTCTCTGATGTGAGGGCCAGGGCGTGATTGATTTTTCAGGATTACGGTGAAGTGTGGGTAATGCCAATGGATACCCTGAATGGACAGGTCCAAGATTCATGGCTAGGGTTAGGATTACTGCGTCGTTCTGTTCTACAGAAAGGACAAGTTTAGGATTAATTTTAGGGTCCAGCTCTGATTTGAGTGCGAGTGTGAAATTGCGATTCAGTGTTGAGGAGGGCCCTGGGTGATGTCAATTGTGACGTTGTGTGGATAGGTCCCGGACTCAGGGCTAGGCTAAAAATTTTGTAATCTCTCGGTTTTCCGGAGACATTAGCATTACGGAAAGAGTTAGGTTCTGGGTCTGATGTGACGGTAAGTGCAAGATGGTGGATCAGGTTTATGGTGAGGCATGTTTGACGTCAGTGGTCAAGTTCAGGTGTCAGGACCACGCGCCAGGGCTAGGGATAGGGTTAGGTTTTTGGGAAGCTGTAGAGGGATGGTATTGTTACGTTTAGACTTAGGTTCCTTCTCTTACATTAGGGCGACTATACGATTCAGTTCCAGGATTACTGTGAGCCAAGGTTTATATCCAAGGTTATGGTGGAGTTTCAGGGAACAAGTCCACGCTAGGGTTAGGTTTATGTAATCGTTAAAGTGTATGGGGTTTACGTGAATAGAGCTCGATTTTGGATCTTACTCTGATGTGAGAGCGTAGGCCAGACTTATCTTGATCATCATGGTGTGGCATAGGTGACATCAATGCTGACGCTGAGGGTCCAGGTTAAGGGACCTTGGCTAGCGTTAGGGTTTTTGTAAGGAAATGTCTATGCAGAAGATATGGTTTTGAATATAATTAGGGTGAGGTTTTGAAGTCAGGGCGAGTGTGAGGTCGAGTCACAGGGTTGACGGAGTCATAGTTGATAACATCGGTGAAGGCGAAGTATATGGTCCATGGCTCGGGTCTAGGGATCTGTTTAGGTGTTCGATAAGGAGTATGGGTGAGAGAGGGTTACAGTTAGATTCGGATCCATCTCTGATGTGAGGGCGAGCGCAAGATTGAGTTTCAGTTTTAAGGTGATGTGTGGGTGTCATTAATGCTTAAGTTGAAGTGTCAGATCCTGGCGCCAGGGCTAGGGCTGGCATTAGTTGTAAGTTAAGTTGTATTGGGCTGACTGAGTGACAGTTAGAGATCTGATCCGTCTCTGATGTGAGGGCAATGGCCAGAGTGAGATTCAGGATTATGGGGAGGAATGACAGAAGTCGATGCTGATGGTGGCGGTTCAGTTAAATTGGCCTGTGCTAGGGTTAGGGTTTCCTGTAAGGGAAAATCTATGCATATGTTACGGTGACGGAGAAAATTAGGGTTCAGTTCTGATGTGAGGAAGAGGGTGAGATTGAGGCTCATGGTTAAGATCTGTCTCCTAGTTGGCACAAATGTTGAAGGCGAAGAATCTAGTCTAGTTCTCGGGCCTAGGGTTAGGGTTAGGTGTTCACAAAGATTTACAGTAACATAGAGTTACATGTAGAGTTTGCATCTGACCCTGATGTGAGGGGGATGGCCAGATTGAGCTTCAGGTTTACTTTGCGGCATGACAGACGTTGCAGCTGATGGCGTCGTTTCAGGTAAAGTGGCCAGGGTTAGAGTTATGTTATTGTGCTCTGTGAGGTGTACAGGAAGGATAGGGTGATGGACAGACTTAGGGTGTTCTCTGATGTGAGGGCAAGTTCGAGATGGAGGTTCAGATTTACGGTGAAGTGGGAATGATGCCAATGGTTACGGTGAAGGGTCAACTAAAGAGTCATTTCTATTGTTGAGATTAAAGGATCTTTCTGTTCTAGAGAAAGGATAATTTAAGGATTAGGGTTAGGTTCCAGCTCTGATGTAAGTGCGCTTCTGAAATTGCGATTCATTGTTGAGGAGTGCCCTGGGTGATGTCGAAGCTGACGTTGTGTGGATAGGCCCAGGATTCAGTGATAGGGTTAAAATTTTGTGTTCTCTCTGATTTCCAGAGACATTAGCATTACGGAAAGAGTTAGGTTCTGGGTCTGATGTGACGGGGAGAGCAAGATGGTGGATCAGGGTTATGGTGAGGCATGGGTGACATCAATGTTCCAGGAGAGCTGTCAGGACCACTGGCCAGGGCTAGGCTATGCGTTAGGTTTTTGGTTAGGTGTAGAGAGAGGGTGTTTTCACATTTATACATAGGTCCTTCGCTTACGTTAGGGCGAATGTGTGATTCAGTTCCAGGATTACAGTGAGGCATGGGTGATATCCATGATGATGGTGGACTTTCAGGCCACTGGTCCGCGCTAGGGTTAGGGATATGTAATCGTTAAAGGGTATGGGGTGGACCGGGATACGTTTCGATTTGCATCCTACTCTGACGTGAGGGCGAAGGCGAGATTGATCTTCACCATCGTGGTGTGGCATCGGTGACATCAATGCTGACGCTGAGGTTACAGGTTTATAGACCTGGTTTAGGGATAAGATTTTCTGTAAGGAAAAGTCTATGCGGTACATATGGTTATGGACAAAATTAGGGAGCAGTTCTGATGTCAGGGCGAGTGTGAGATTGAGTCACAGGGTCAATGGAGTCATAGTTGTTATCAACGGTGAAGGTGAATTATCTGATCCAGGGTTGGGTATACGGTTAGATTTAGGTGTTCGATAAGGAATACGGGTGTGATATGGTTACAGTTAGAATTCAGATCTATCTCTGATGTGAGGGAGAGTGCATGATTGAATTTGAAGTTAAAGCTGAAATATGGGTGACATGAAAGATGAAGGTGAAGTGTCAGATCCTGGCGCCAGTGCTAGGGATAGCATTAGTTGTAAGGTAAGGAGTATGGGGCAGATTGAGTGGCAGTAAGAGTTGTGATCTGACTCTGATGTGAAGGAAATGGCCAGAATGTGCTTCAGGATTATGGGGAGGAATGACAGAAGACGATGCTGATGGTGGCGGTTCAGTTAAATATTCCTGTGCTAGGGTTAGGGTTTCCTGTAAGGGAAAATCTTTCCATATGTTACGGTGACGGAGAAAATTAGGGTTCAGTTCTGATGTGAGGACGAGGGTGAGATTGAGGCTCATGGTTAAGATGTGTCTCCTAGTTGGCACAAATGTTGAAGGCGAAGAACGTAGTCTAGTTCTCGGGCCTAGGGTTAGGGTTAGGTGTTCACTAAGATTTACAGTAACATAGAGTTACATTTAGACTTTGCATCTGACCTTGATGTGAGGGCGATGGCCAGATTGAGCTTCAGGTTTATGGTGCGGCATGACAGACGTTGAAGTTGACTATGTCAGCTCAGGTAAAGTTGCCAGTGCTAGAGTTACGGTATTGTGTTCTCTGAGGTGTACAGGAAGGATAGGGGTATGGACAGACTTAGGGCTGGTCTCTGATGTGAGGGCAAGTGCGACATTGAGGTTCAGGATTACGGTGAAGTGTGGGTAATGCCAATGGTTACGGTGAATGGACAGGTCCAAGATTCATGGCTAGGGTTAGGATTACTGCGTTATTCTCTTCTACAGAAAGGACAAGTTTAGGATTAAGGTTAGGGTCCAGCTCTGATGTGAGTGCGAGTGTGAAATTGCGATTCAGTTTTGAGGAGGGCCTTGGGTGATGTCAATGGTGACGTTGTGTGGATAGGCCCAGGACTCAGTGCTAGGCTTAAAACTCTGTGTTCTCTCTGTTTTCTGGAGACATTAGCATTACGGAAAGAGTTAGGTTCTGGGTCGGATGCGACGGTAAGTGCAAGATGGTGGATCAGGTTTATGGTGAGGCATGGGTGACGTCAGTGGTCAAGGTCGGGTGTCAGGAACACGGGCCTGGCCTAGGGTTAGGGTTAGGTTTTTGGGAAGCTGTATAGGGATGGTATTGTTACGTTTAGACTTAGGTTCCTTCTCTTACGTTAGGGCGACTATATGATTCAGTTCCAGGATTACTGTGAGCCAATGTTGATATCCAAGGTTATGGTGGAGTTTCAGGAAACAGGTCCACGCTAGGGTTAGTGTTATGTAATCGTTAAAGTGTATGGGGTTTACGTGAATAGAGCTCGATTTTGGATCCTACTCTGATGTGAGGGCGTAGGCCAGACTGATCTTGTTCATCATGGTGTGGCATAGGTGACATCAATGCTGACGCTGAGGGTCCAGGTTAAGGGACCTTGGTTAGCGGTAGGGTTTTTGTAAGGAAATGTCTATGCAGAAGATATTGTTTTGGATATAATTTGGGTGCAGTTTTGTAGTCAGGGCGAGTGTGAGGTCGAGTCACAGGGTTGAGGGAGTCATAGTTGATATCAATGGTGAAGGCGAAGTATCTGGTCCATGGCTCGGGTCTAGGGTTTCGTTTAGGTGTTCGATAAGGAGTACGGGTGAGATAGGGTTACAGTTAGATTCGGATCCATCTCTGATGTGAGGGCGAGCGCAAGATTGAGTTTCAGTTTTAAGGTGAGGTGTGGGAGTCATTAATGCTTAAGTTGAAGTGTCAGATCCTGGTGCCAGGGCTAGGGCTGGCATTAGTTGTAAATTAAGGTGTATTGGGCTGACTGAGTGACAGTTAGAGATCTGATCCGTCTCTGATGTGAGGGCAATGGCCAGAGTGAGCTTCAGGATTATGGGGAGGAATGACAGACTTCAATGCTGATGGTGGCAGATCAGTTAAAGGGGCCTGGGCTAGGTTTAGGGTTTCCTTAAGGGAAAGTCTATGCATATGATACGGATACGGAGAGAATTTGGGTTCAATTCTGATGTGAGTGCGAGGGTGAGATTGAGTCTCAGGGTAAAGATGTGCCTCCTAGTCGGCAGCAATGTTGAAGTCAGAGTATCTAGTCCAGGGCTCGGGTCTAGGGTTAGGCTTAGGTGTTCAGTAAGATTTACAGGAACATAGAGTTACATTTAGACTTCGAATCTGACACTGATGTGAGGGCGATGGCCAGATTGAGCTTCAGGTTTACTTTGCGGCATGACAGACGTTGCAGCTGATGGCGTCGTTTCAGGTAAAGTGGCCAGGTTTAGAGTTATGTTATTGTGCTCTGTGTGGTGTACAGGAAGGATAGGGTGATGGACAGACTTAGGGTGTTCTCTGATGTGAGGGCAAGTTCGAGGTGGAGGTTCAGGTTTATGGTGAAGTGTGAATGATGCCAATGGTTACGGTGAAGGGTCAAGTAAAGAGTCATTTCTATTGTTGAGATTAGAGGGTCTTTCTGTTCTACAGAAAGGATAAGTTAAGGATTAGGGTTAGGGTCCAGCTCTGATGTGAGTGCGCTTCTGAAATTGCGTTTCATTGTTGAGGAGGGCCCTGGGTGATGTCGAAGCTGACGTTGTGTGGATAGGCCCAGGATTCAGTGATAGGGTAAAAATTTTGTGTTCTCTCTGATTTCCAGAGACATTAGCATTACGGAAAGGGTTAGGTTCTGGGTCTGATGTGACGGGGAGAGCAAGATGTTGGATCAGGTTTATATTGAGGCATGGCTGCCATCAGTGTTCCAGGTGAGGTGTCAGGAAACACTAGATAGGGCTAGGCTTAGGTATAGGTTTTTCGTTAGCTGTAGAGAGAGGGTTTTGTTACAATTACACATAGGGACCTTCTCTTACGTTAGGGCGAATGTGCGATTCAGTTCCAGGATTACAGTGAGGCAAGGGTGATATCCATGATGATGGTGGACTTTAAGTCCACTAGTCCGCGCTAGGGTTATGTTTATGTAATCGTTATAAAGTATGGGGTGGACTGGGATACGTTTCGATTTGCATCCTACTCTGACGTGAGGGCGGAGGCCAGATTCATCTTCATCATCGTGCTGTGGCATCGGTGACATCAATGCTGACACTGAGGGTACAGGTTTTTAGACCTGGTTTAGGGATAAGATTTTCTGTAAGGAAAAGTCTATGCGGTACATATGGTTATGGACAGAATTAGGGAGCAGTTCTGATGTCAGGGCGAGTGTGAGATTGAGTCGCAGTGTCAATAGAGTCATAGTTGATATCAACGGTTAAGGTGAATTATCTGTTCTGGGTCGGGTGTACGGTTAGATTTAGGTGTTCGATAGGAAATACGGGTGAGATAGGGTTACAGTTAGATTCGAATCCATCTCTGATGTGAGAGCGAGCGCAAGATTGAGTTTCAGTTTTAAGGTGAGGTGTGGGAGTCATTAATGCTTAAGTTGAAGTGTCAGATAATGGCGCCAGGGCAAGGGCTGGCATTAGTTGTAAGTTAAGGTGTATTGGGCTGACGGAGTGACAGTTAGAGATCTGATCCGTCTCTGATGTGAGGGCAATGGCCAGAGTGAGCTTCAGGATTATGGGGAGGAATGACAGAAGTCGATGCTGATGGTGGCGGTTCAGTTAAATTGGCCTGTGCTAGCGTTAGGGTTTCCTGTAAGGGAAAATCTATGCATATGTTACGGTGACGGAGAAAATTAGGGTACAGTTCTGATGTGAGGACGAGGGTGAGATTGAGGCTCATGGTTAAGATGTGTCTCCTAGTTGGCACAAATATTGAAGGCGAAGAATCTAGTCTAGTTCTCGGGCCTAGGGATAGGGTTAGGTGTTCACTAAGATTTACAGTAACATAGAGTTACATTTAGAGTTTGCATCTGACCCTGATGTGAGGGCGATGGCCAGATTGAGCTTCAGGTTTATGGTGTGGCATGACAGACGTTGAAGTTGACTATGTCAGCTCAGGTAAAGTTGCCAGGGCTAGAGTTACGGTATTGTGTTCTGTGAGGTGTACAGGAAGGATAGGGGTATGGACAGACTTACGGCTGGTCTCTGATGTGAGGGCAAGTGCGAGATTGAGGTTCAGGATTACGGTGAATTGTGGGTCATGCCAATGGTTACGGTGAATGGACAGGTCCAAGATTCATGGCTAGGGTTAGGATTACTGCGTCGTTCTCTTCTACAGAAAGGACAAGTTCAGGATTAAGGTTAGGGTCCAGCTCTGATGTGAGTGCGAGTGTGAAATTGCGATTCAGTGTTGAGGAGGGCCCTGGGTGATGTCAATGGTGACGTTGTGTGGATAGGCCCAGGACTCAGTGCTAGGCTTAAAACTCTGTGTTCTCTCTGTTTTCCGGCGACATTAGCATTTCGGAAAGTGTTAGGTTCTGGGTCTAATGCGACGGTAAGTGCAAGATGGTGGATCAGGTTTATGGTGAGGCATGGGTGACGTCAGTGTTCAAGGTCGGGTGTCATGACCACGGGCCAGGCCTAGGGTTAGGGTTAGGTTTTTGGGAAGCTTTAGAGGGATGGTATTGTTACGTTTAGACTTAGGTTTCTTCTCTTACGTTAGGGCGACTATACAATTCAGTTCCAGGATTACTGTGAGCCAATGTTTATATCCAAGGTTATGGTGGAGTTTCAGGAAACAGGTCCACGCTAGGGTTAGGGTTTTGTAATCGTTAAAGTGTATGGGGTTTACGTGAATAGAGCTCGATATTGGATCCTATTCTGATGTGAGGGCGTAGGCCAGACTGATCTTGATCATCATGGTGTGGCATAGGTGACATCAATGCTGACGCTGAGGGTCCAGGTTAAATGACCTTGGTTAGCATTAGGGTTTTTTTAAGGAAATGTCTATGCAGAAGATATGGTTGTGGATATAATTAGGGTGCAGTTTTGAAGTCAGGGCGAGTGTGAGGTCGAGTCACAGGGTTGAGGGAGTCATAGTTGATATCAATATTGAAGGCGAAGTATCTGGTCCATGGCTCGGGTCTAGGGTTTCGTTTAGGTGTTCGATAAGGAGTACGGGTGAGATAGGGTTACAGTTAGATTCGGATCCATCTCTGATGTGAGGGCGAGCGCAAGATTGAGTTTCAGTTTTAAGGTGAGGTGTTTGAGTCATTAATGCTTAAGTTGAAGTGTCAGATCCTGGCGCCAGCGCTAGGGCTGGCATTAGTTGTAAGTTAAGGTGTATTGGGCTGACTGAGTGACAGTTAGAGATCTGATCCGTCTCTGATGTGAGGGCAATGGCCAGAGTGAGCTTCAGGATTATGGGGAGGAATGACAGACGTCAATGCTGATGGTGGCAGTTCAGTTAAAGGGGCCTGGGCTAGGTTTAGGGTTTCCTGTAAGGGAAAGTCTTTGCATATGATACGGATACGGAGAGAATTTGGGTTCAATTCTGATGTGAGTGCGAGGGTGAGATTGAGTCTCAGGGTAAAGATGTGCCTCCTAGTCGGCAGCAATGTTGAAGGCAGAGTATCTAGTCCAGGGCTCGGGTCTAGGGTTAGGCTTAGGTGTTCAGTAAGATTTACAGGAACATAGAGTTACATTTAGAGTTCGAATCTGACACTGATGTGAGGTCGATGGCCAGATTGAGCTTCAGGTTTACTTTGCGGCATGACAGACGTTGCAGCTGATGGCGTCGTTTCAGGTAAAGTGGCCAGGGTTAGAGTTATGTTATTGTGCTCTGTGAGGTTTACAGGAAGGATAGGGTGATGGACAGACTTAGGGTGTTCTCTGATGTGAGGGCAAGTTCGAGATGGACGTTCAGATTTACGGTGAAGTGGGAATGATGCCAATGGTTACGGTGAAGGGTCAAGTAAAGAGTCATTTCTATTGTTGAGATTAAAGGGTCTTTCTGTTCTACAGAAAGGATAAGTTAAGGATTAGGGTTAGGTTCCAGCTCTGATGTGAGTGCGCTTCTGAAATTGCGATTCATTGTTGATGAGGGCTCTGGGTGATGTCGAAGCTGACGTTGTGTGGATAGGCCCAGGATTCAGTGATAGGGTTAAAATTTTGTGTTCTCTCTGATTTCCAGAGACATTAGCATTACGGAAAGAGTTAGGTTCTGGGTCTGATGTGATGGGGAGTGCAAGATGGTGGATCAGGGTTATGGTGAGGCATGGGTGACATCAATGTTCCAGGTGAGCTGTCAGGACCACTGGCCAGGGCTAGGCTAAGCGTTAGGTTTTTGGTTAGGTGAAGAGAGAGGGTGTATTCACATTTATACATAGGGTCCTTCTCTTACGTTTGGGCGAATGTGCGATTCAATTCCAGGATTACAGTGAGGCAAGGGTGATATCCATGATGATGGTGGAGTTTCAGGCCACTGGTCCGCGCTAGGGTTAGGGTTATGTAATCGTTAAAGGGTATGGGGTGGACCGGGATACGTTTCGATTTGCATCCTACTCTTACGTGAGGGCGAAGGCGAGATTGATCTTCACCATCGTGGTGTGGCATCGGTGACATCAATGCTGACGCTGAGGTTACAGGTTTATAGACCTGGTTTAGGGATAAGATTTTCTGTAAGGAAAAGTCTATGCGGTACATATGGTTATGGACAGAATTAGGGAGCAGTTCTGATGTCAGGGCGAGTGTGAGATTGAGTCACAGGGTCAATGGAGTCATAGTTCATATCAACGGAGAAGGTGAATTATCTGATCCAGGGTCAGGTGTACGGTTAGATTTAGGTGTTCGATAAGGAATACGGGTGTGATATGGTTACAGTTAGAATTCAGATCTATCTCTGATGTGAGGGAGAGTGCATGATTGAGTTTGAAATTAAAGCTGAAATATGGGTGACATCAAAGATGAAGGTGAAGTGTCAGATCCTGGCGCCAGTGCTAGGGTTAGCATTAGTTGTAAGGTAAGGAGTATGGGGCAGATTGAGTGGAAGTAAGAGTTCTGATCTGACTCTGATGTGAAGGAAATGGCCAGAATGTGCTTCAGGATTATGGGGAGGAATGACAGAAGTCGATGCTGATGGTGGCGGTTCAGTTAAATTGGCCTGTGCTAGGGTTAGGGTTTCCTGTAAGGGAAAATCAATGCATATGTTACGGTGAGGGAGAAAAGTAGGGTTCAGTTCTGATGTGAGGACGAGGGTGAGATTGAGGCTCATGGTTAAGATGTGTCTCCTAGTTGGCACAAATGTTGAAGGCGAAGAATCTAGTCTAGTTCTCGGGCCTAGGGTTAGGGTTAGGTGTTCACTAAGATTTACAGTAACATAGAGTTACATTTAGAGTGTGCATCTGACCCTGATGTGAGGGCGATGGCCAGATTGAGCTTCAGGTTTATGGAGCGGCATGACAGACGTTGAAGTTGACGATGTCAGCTCAGGTAAAGTGGCCAGGGCTAGGGTTATGGTATTGTGTTCTGTGAGGTGTACAGGAAGAATAGGGGTATGGACAGTCTTAGGGCTGGTCTCTGATATGAGGGCAAGTGAGAGATTGAGGTTCAGGATTACGGTGAAGTGTGGTTCATGCCAAAGGTTACGGTGAATGCACACGTCCAAGATTCATGGCTAGGGTTAGGATTACTGCGTCGTTCTGTTCTACAGAAAGGACAAGTTTAGGATTAAGGTTAGGGTCCAGCTCTGATGTGAGTGCGAGTGTGAGATTGCGATTCAGTGTTGAGGAGGGCCCTGGTTGATGTCAATGGTGACGTTGTGTGGATAGGCCCAGGACTCAGTGCTAGGCTTAAAATTTTGTGTTCTCTCTGTTTTCCGGAGACATTAGCATTACGGAAAGAGTTAGGTTCTGGGTCTGATGTGACGGTAAGTGCAAGATGGTGGATCAGGTTTATGGTGAGGCATGGGTGACGTCAGTGATCAAGGTCGGGTGTCAGGACCACGGGCCAGGGCTAGGGTTAGGGTTAGGTTTTTGGGAAGCTGTAGAGGGATGGTATTGTTACGTTTAGACTTAGGTTCCTTCTCTTACGTTAGGGCGACTATACGATTCAGTTCCAGCATTACTGTGAGCCAAGGTTGATATCCAAGGTTATGGTGGATTTTAAGGAAACAGGTCCACGCTGTGGTTAGGGTTATGTAATCGTTAAAGTGTATGGGGTTTACGTGCATAGAGCTCGATTTTGATCCTACTCTGATGTGAGGGCGTAGGCCAGACTGATCTTGATCATCATGGTGTGGCATAGGTGACATCAATGCTGACGCTGAGGGTCCAGGTTAAGGGACCTTGGTTAGCGGTAGGGTTTTTGTAAGGAAATGTCTATGCAGAAGATATTTTTCTGGATATAATTAGGGTGCAGTTTTGAAGTCAGGGCGAGTGTGAGGTCGAGTCACAGGGTTGAGGGAGTCATAGTTGATATCAATGGTGAAGGCGAAGTATCTGGTCCATGGCTCGGGTCTAGGGTTCCGTTTAGGTGTTCGATAAGGAGTACGGGTGAGATAGGTTTACAGTTAGATTCGGATCCATCTCTGATGTGAAGGCGAGCGCAAGATTGAGTTTCAGTTTTAAGGTGAGATGTGGGTGTCATGAATGCTTAAGTTGAAGTGTCAGATCCTGGCGCCAGGGATAGGGCTGGCATTAGTTGTAAGTTAAGGTGTATTGGGCTGACTGAGTGACAGTTAGAGATCTGATCCGTCTCCGATGTGAGGGCAATGGCCAGATTGATCTTCAGGATTATGGGGAGGAATGACAGACGTCAATGCTGATGGTGGCAGTTCAGTTAAAGGGGCCTGGGCTAGGTTTAGGGTTTCCTGTAAGGGAAAGTCTATGCATATGATACGGTTACGGAGAGAATTTGGGTTCAATTCTGATGTGAGTGCGAGGGTGAGATTGAGTCTCAGGGTAAAGATGTGGCTCCTAATCGGCAGCAATGTTGAAGTCAGAGTATCTAGTCCAGGGCTCGGGTCTAGGGTTAGGCTTAGGTGTTCAGTAAGATTTACAGGATCATAGAGTTACATTTAGAGTTCGAATCTGACCCTGATGTGAGGGCGATGGCCAGATTGAGCTTCATGTTTACTTTGCGGCATGACAGACGTTGCAGCTGATGGCGTCGTTTCAGGTAAAGTGGCCAGGGTTAGAGTTATGTTATTGTGCTCTGTGAGGTGTACAGGAAGGATAGGGTGATGGACAGACTTAGGGTGTTCTCTGATGTGAGGGCAAGTTCGAGATGGAGGTTCAGGTTTACGGTGAAGTGTGAATGATGCCAATGGTTACGGTGAAGGGTCAAGTAAAGAGTCATTTCTATTGTTGAGATTAAAGGGTCTTTCTGTTCTACAGAAAGGATAAGTTAAGGAATAGGGTTAGGTTCCAGCTCTGATGTGAGTGCGCTTCTGAAATTGCGATTCATTGTTGAGGAGGGCCCTGGGTGATGTCGAAGCTTACGTTGTGTGGATAGGCCCAGGATTCAGTGATAGGGTTAAAATTTTGTGTTCTCTCTGATTTCCAGAGACATTAGCATTACGGAAAGAGTTAGGTCCTGGGTCTGATGTGACGGGGAGAGCAACATGGTGGATCAGGATTATGGTGAGGCATGGGTGACATCAATGTTCCAGGTGAGCTGTCAGGACCACTGGCCAGGGCTAGGCTAAGCGTTAGGTTTTCGGTTAGGTGAAGAGAGAGGGTGTTTTCACATTTATACATATTGTCCTTCTCTTACGTTAGGGCGAATGTGCGATTCAGTTCCAGGATTACAGTGTGGCAAAGGTGATATCCATGATGAGGTTGGAGTTTCAGGCCACTGGTCCGCGCTAGGGTTAGGGTTATGTAATCGTTAAAGAGTATGGGTTGGACCGGGATACTTTTCGATTTGCATCCTACTCTGACGTGAGGGCGAAGGCCAGATTGATCTTCATCATCGTGGTGTGGCATCGGTGACATCAATGCTGACGCTGAGGGTACAGGTTAATAGACCTGGTTTAGGGATAAGATTTTCTGTAAGGAAAAGTCTATGCGGTACATATGGTTATGGACAGAATTAGAGAGCAGTTCTGAGGTCAGGGCGAGTGTGAGATTGAGTCGCAGGGTCAATGCAGTCACAGTTGATATCAACGGTGAAGGTGAATTATCTGTTCCAGGGTAGGGTGTACGGTTAGATTTAGGTGTTCGATAAGGAATACGGGTGTGATATGGTTACAGTTAGACTTCAGATCTATCTCTGATGTGTGGGAGAGTGCATGATTGAGGTTGAAGTTAAAGCTGAAATATGGGTGACATCAAAGATGAAGGTGAAGTGTCAGATCCTGTCGCCAGGGCTAGGGTTAGCATTAGTTGTAAGGTAAGGAGTATGGGGCAGATTGAGTGGCAGTAAGAGTTGTGATCTGACTCTGATGTGAAGGAAATGGCCAGAATGTGCTTCAGGATTATGGGGAGGAATGACAGAAGTCGATGCTGATGGTGGCGGTTCAGTGAAATTGGCCTGGGCTAGGGTTAGGGTTTCCTGTAAGGGAAAATCTATGCATATGTTACGGTGACGGAGAAAACTAGGGTTCAGTTCTGATGTGTGGACGAGTGTGAGATTGAGGCTCATGGTTAAGATGTGTCTCCTAGTTGGCACAAATGTTGAAGGCGAAGAATCTAGTCTAGTTCTCGGGCCTAGGGTTAGGGTTAGGTGTTCACTAAGATTTACAGTAACATAGAGTTACATTTAGAGTTTGCATCTGACCCTGATGTGAGGGCGATGGCCAGATTGAGCTTCAGGTTTATGGTGCGGCATGACAGACGTTGAAGTTGACTATGTCAGCTGAGGTAAAGTGGCCAGGGCTAGAGATATGGTATTGTGTTCTGTGAGGTGTACAGGAAGGATAGGGGTATGGACAGACTTAGGGCTTATCTCTGATGTGAGGAGAAGTGCGAGATTGAGGTTCAGGATTACGGTGAAGTGTGGGTCATGCCAATGGTTACGGTGAAAGGACAGGTCCAAGATTCATGGCTAGGGTTAGGATTACTGCGTCGTTCTGTTCTACAGAAAGGACAAGTTAAGGATTAAGGTTAGGGTCCAGCTCTGATGTGAGTGCGAGTGTGAAATTGCGATTCAGTGTTGAGGAGGGCCCTGGGTGATGTCAATGGTGACGTTGTGTGGATAGGCCCAGGACTCAGTGCTAGGCTTAAAATTTTGTGTTCTCTCTGTTTTCCGGAGACATTAGCATTACGGAAAGTGTTAGGGTCTGGGTCTGATGCGACGGTAAGTGCAAGATGGTGGATCAGGTTTATGGTGAGGCATGGGTGACGTCACTGGTCAAGTCGGGTGTCATAACCACGGGCCAGGGCTAGGGTAAGGGTTAGGTTTTTGGGAAACTGTAGAGGGATGGTATTGTTACATGTAGACTTAGGTCCTTCTCTTAAGTTAGGGCGAGTATACGATTCAGTTCCAGCATTACTGTGAGCCAAGGTTGATATCCAAGGTTATGGTGGATTTTAAGGAAACAGGTCCACGCTGGGGTTAGGGTTATGTAATCGTTAAAGTGTATGGGGTTTACGTGAATAGAGCTCGATTTTGGATCCTACTCTGATGTGAGGGCGTAGGCCAGACTGATCTTGATCATCATGGTGTGGCATAGGTGACATCAATGCTGACGCTGAGGGTCCAGGTTAAGGGACCTTGGTTAGCGGTAGGGTTTTTGTAAGGAAATGTCTATGCAGAATATATGTTTCTGGATATAATTAGGGTGCAGTTTTGAAGTCAGGGCGAGTGTGAGGTCGAGTCACAGGGTTGAGGGAGTCATAGTTGATATCAATGGTGAAGGCGAAGTATCTGGTCCATGGCTCGGGTCTAGGGTTCCGTTTAGGTGTTCGATAAGGAGTACGGGTGAGATAGGTTTACAGTTAGATTCGGATCCATCTCTGATGTGAAGGCGACCGCAAGATTGAGTTTCAGTTTTAAGGTGAGGTGTGGATGTCATTAATGCTTAAGTTGAAGTGTCAGATCCTGGTGCCAGGGCTAGGGGTGGCATTAGTTGTAAGTTAAGGTGTATTGGGCTGACTGAGTGACAGTTAGGGATCTGATCCGTCTCTGATGTGAGGGCAATGGCCAGAGTGAGCTTCAGGATTATGGGGAGGAATGACAGACGTCAATGCTGATGGTGGCAGTTCAGTTAAAGGGGCCTGGGCTAGGTTTAGGGTTTCCTGTAAGGGAAAGTCTATGCATATGATACGGTTACGGAGAGAATTTGGGTTCAATTCTGATGTGAGTGCAAGGGTGAGATTGAGTCTCAGGGTAAAGATGTGGCTCCTAGTCGGCAGCAATGTGGAAGTCAGAGTATCTAGTCCAGGGCTCGGGTCTAGGGTTAGGCTTAGGTGTTCAGTAAGATTTACAGGAACATAGAGTTACATTTAGAGTTCGAATCTGACCCTGATGTGAGGGCGATGGCCAGATTGAGCTTCATGTTTACTTTGCGGCATGACAGACGTTGCAGCTGATGGCGTCGTTTCAGGTAAAGTGGCCAGGGTTAGAGTTATGTTACTGTGCTCTGTGAGGTGTACAGGAAGGATAGGGTGATGGACAGACTTAGGGTGTTCTCTGATGTGAGGGCAAGTTCGAGATGGAGGTTCAGGTTTACGGTGAAGTGTGAATGATGCCAATGGTTACGGTGAAGGGTCAAGTAAAGAGTCATTTCTATTGTTGAGATTAAAGGGTCTTTCTGTTCTACAGAAAGGATAAGTTAAGGAATAGGGTTAGGTTCCAGCTCTGATGTGAGTGCGCTTCTGAAATTGCGATTCATTGTTGAGGAGGGCCCTGGGTGATGTCGAAGCTTACGTTGTGTGGATAGGCCCAGGATTCAGTGATAGGGTTAAAATTTTGTGTTCTCTCTGATTTCCAGAGACATTAGCATTACGGAAAGAGTTAGGTCCTGGGTCTGATGTGACGGGGAGAGCAACATGGTGGATCAGGATTATGGTGAGGCATGGGTGACATCAATGTTCCAGGTGAGCTGTCAGGACCACTGGCCAGGGCTAGGCTAAGCGTTAGGTTTTCGGTTAGGTGAAGAGAGAGGGTGTTTTCACATTTATACATATTGTCCTTCTCTTACGTTAGGGCGAATGTGCGATTGAGTTCCAGGATTACAGTGTGGCAAAGGTGATATCCATGATGAGGTTGGAGTTCCAGGCCACTGGTCCGCGCTAGGGTTAGGGTTATGTAATCGTTAAAGAGTATGGGTTGGACCGGGATACTTTTCGATTTGCATCCTACTCTGACGTGAGGGAGAAGGCCAGATTGATCTTCATCATCGTGGTGTGGCATCGGTGACATCAATGCTGACGCTGAGGGTACAGGTTAATAGACCTGGTTTAGGGATAAGATTTTCTGTAAGGAAAAGTCTATGCGGTACATATGGTTATGGACAGAATTAGAGAGCAGTTCTGAGGTCAGGGCGAGTGTGAGATTGAGTCGCAGGGTCAATGCAGTCACAGTTGATATCAACGGTGAGGGTGAATTATCTGTTCCAGGGTAGGGTGTACGGTTAGATTTAGATGTTCGATAAGGAATACGGGTGTGATATGGTTACAGTTAGACTTCAGATCTATCTCTGATGTGTGGGAGAGTGCATGATTGAGTTTGAAGTTAAAGCTGAAATATGGGTGACATCAAAGATGAAGGTGAAGTGTCAGATCCTGTCGCCAGGGCTAGGGTTAGCATTAGTTGTAAGGTAAGGAGTATGGGGCAGATTGAGTGGCAGTAAGAGTTGTGATCTGACTCTGATGTGAAGGCAATGGCCAGAATGTGCTTCAGGATTATGGGGAGGAATGACAGAAGTCGATGCTGATGGTGGCGGTTCAGTGAAATTGGCCTGGGCTAGGGTTAGGGTTTCCTGTAAGGGAAAATCTATGCATATGTTACGGTGACGGAGAAAACTAGGGTTCAGTTCTGATGTGTGGACGAGTGTGAGATTGAGGCTCATGGTTAAGATGTGTCTCCTAGTTGGCACAAATGTTGAAGGCGAAGAATCTAGTCTAGTTCTCGGGCCTAGGGTTAGGGTTAGGTGTTCACTAAGATTTACAGTAACATAGAGTTACATTTAGAGTTTGCATCTGACCCTGATGTGAGGGCGATGGCCAGATTGAGCTTCAGGTTTATGGTGCGGCATGACAGACGTTGAAGTTGACTATGTCAGCTGAGGTAAAGTGGCCAGGGCTAGAGATATGGTATTGTGTTCTGTGAGGTGTACAGGAAGGATAGGGGTATGGACAGACTTAGGGCTTATCTCTGATGTGAGGAGAAGTGCGAGATTGAGGTTCAGGATTACGGTGAAGTGTGGGTCATGCCAATGGTTACGGTGAAAGGACAGGTCCAAGATTCATGGCTAGGGTTAGGATTACTGCGTCGTTCTGTTCTACAGAAAGGACAAGTTAAGGATTAAGGTTAGGGTCCAGCTCTGATGTGAGTGCGAGTGTGAAATTGCGATTCAGTGTTGAGGAGGGCCCTGGGTGATGTCAATGGTGACGTTGTGTGGATAGGCCCAGGACTCAGTGCTAGGCTTAAAATTTTGTGTTCTCTCTGTTTTCCGGAGACATTAGCATTACGGAAAGTGTTAGGGTCTGGGTCTGATGCGACGGTAAGTGCAAGATGGTGGATCAGGTTTATGGTGAGGCATGGGTGACGTCACTGGTCAAGTCGGGTGTCATAACCACGGGCCAGGGCTAGGGTAAGGGTTAGGTTTTTGGGAAACTGTAGAGGGATGGTATTGTTACATGTAGACTTAGGTCCTTCTCTTAAGTTAGGGCGAGTATACGATTCAGTTCCAGCATTACTGTGAGCCAAGGTTGATATCCAAGGTTATGGTGGATTTTAAGGAAACAGGTCCACGCTGGGGTTAGGGTTATGTAATCGTTAAAGTGTATGGGGTTTACGTGAATAGAGCTCGATTTTGGATCCTACTCTGATGTGAGGGCGTAGGCCAGACTGATCTTGATCATCATGGTGTGGCATAGGTGACATCAATGCTGACGCTGAGGGTCCAGGTTAAGGGACCTTGGTTAGCGGTAGGGTTTTTGTAAGGAAATGTCTATGCAGAAGATATGTTTCTGGATATAATTAGGGTGCAGTTTTGAAGTCAGGGCGAGTGTGAGGTCGAGTCACAGGGTTGAGGGAGTCATAGTTGATATCAATGGTGAAGGCGAAGTATCTGGTCCATGGCTCGGGTCTAGGGTTCCGTTTAGGTGTTCGATAAGGAGTACGGGTGAGATAGGTTTACAGTTAGATTCGGATCCATCTCTGATGTGAAGGCGACCGCAAGATTGAGTTTCAGTTTTAAGGTGAGGTGTGGATGTCATTAATGCTTAAGTTGAAGTGTCAGATCCTGGTGCCAGGGCTAGGGGTGGCATTAGTTGTAAGTTAAGGTGTATTGGGCTGACTGAGTGACAGTTAGGGATCTGATCCGTCTCTGATGTGAGGGCAATGGCCAGAGTGAGCTTCAGGATTATGGGGAGGAATGACAGACGTCAATGCTGATGGTGGCAGTTCAGTTAAAGGGGCCTGGGCTAGGTTTAGGGTTTCCTGTAAGGGAAAGTCTATGCATATGATACGGTTACGGAGAGAATTTGGGTTCAATTCTGATGTGAGTGCAAGGGTGAGATTGAGTCTCAGGGTAAAGATGTGGCTCCTAGTCGGCAGCAATGTGGAAGTCAGAGTATCTAGTCCAGGGCTCGGGTCTAGGGTTAGGCTTAGGTGTTCAGTAAGATTTACAGGAACATAGAGTTACATGTAGAGTTCGAATCTAACCCTGATGTGAGGGCGATGGCCAGATTGAGCTTCATGTTTACTTTGCGGCATGACAGACGTTGCAGCTGATGGCGTCGTTTCAGGTAAAGTGGCCAGGGTTAGAGTTATGTTATTGTGCTCTGTGAGGTGTACAGGAAGGATAGAGTGATGGACAGACTTAGGGTGTTCTCTGATGTGAGGGCAAGTTCGAGATGGAGGTTCAGGTTTACGGTGAAGTGTGAATGATGCCAATGGTTACGGTGAAGGGTCAAGTAAAGAGTCATTTCTATTGTTGAGATTAAAGGGTCTTTCTGTTCTACAGAAAGGATAAGTTAAGGAATAGGGTTAGGTTCCAGCTCTGATGTGAGTGCGCTTCTGAAATTGCGATTCATTGTTGAGGAGGGCCCTGGGTGATGTCGAAGCTTACGTTGTGTGGATAGGCCCAGGATTCAGTGATAGGGTTAAAATTTTGTGTTCTCTCTGATTTCCAGAGACATTAGCATTACGGAAAGAGTTAGGTCCTGGGTCTGATGTGACGGGGAGAGCAACATGGTGGATCAGGATTATGGTGAGGCATGGGTGACATCAATGTTCCAGGTGAGCTGTCAGGACCACTGGCCAGGGCTAGGCTAAGCGTTAGGTTTTCGGTTAGGTGAAGAGAGAGGGTGTTTTCACATTTATACATATTGTCCTTCTCTTACGTTAGGGCGAATGTGCGATTCAGTTCCAGGATTACAGTGTGGCAAAGGTGATATCCATGATGAGGTTGGAGTTTCAGGCCACTGGTCCGCGCTAGGGTTAGGGTTATGTAATCGTTAAAGAGTATGGGTTGGACCGGGATACTTTTCGATTTGCATCCTACTCTGACGTGAGGGCGAAGGCCAGATTGATCTTCATCATCGTGGTGTGGCATCGGTGACATCAATGCTGACGCTGAGGGTACAGGTTAATAGACCTGGTTTAGGGATAAGATTTTCTGTAAGGAAAAGTCTATGCGGTACATATGGTTATGGACAGAATTAGAGAGCAGTTCTGAGGTCAGGGCGAGTGTGAGATTGAGTCGCAGGGTCAATGCAGTCACAGTTGATATCAACGGTGAAGGTGAATTATCTGTTCCAGGGTAGGGTGTACGGTTAGATTTAGGTGTTCGATAAGGAATACGGGTGTGATATGGTTACAGTTAGACTTCAGATCTATCTCTGATGTGTGGGAGAGTGCATGATTGAGGTTGAAGTTAAAGCTGAAATATGGGTGACATCAAAGATGAAGGTGAAGTGTCAGATCCTGTCGCCAGGGCTAGGGTTAGCATTAGTTGTAAGGTAAGGAGTATGGGGCAGATTGAGTGGCAGTAAGAGTTGTGATCTGACTCTGATGTGAAGGAAATGGCCAGAATGTGCTTCAGGATTATGGGGAGGAATGACAGAAGTCGATGCTGATGGTGGCGGTTCAGTGAAATTGGCCTGGGCTAGGGTTAGGGTTTCCTGTAAGGGAAAATCTATGCATATGTTACGGTGACGGAGAAAACTAGGGTTCAGTTCTGATGTGTGGACGAGTGTGAGATTGAGGCTCATGGTTAAGATGTGTCTCCTAGTTGGCACAAATGTTGAAGGCGAAGAATCTAGTCTAGTTCTCGGGCCTAGGGTTAGGGTTAGGTGTTCACTAAGATTTACAGTAACATAGAGTTACATTTAGAGTTTGCATCTGACCCTGATGTGAGGGCGATGGCCAGATTGAGCTTCAGGTTTATGGTGCGGCATGACAGACGTTGAAGTTGACTATGTCAGCTGAGGTAAAGTGGCCAGGGCTAGAGTTATGGTATTGTGTTCTGTGAGGTGTACAGGAAGGATAGGGGTATGGACAGACTTAGGGCTTATCTCTGATGTGAGGAGAAGTGCGAGATTGAGGTTCAGGATTACGGTGAAGTGTGGGTCATGCCAATGGTTACGGTGAAAGGACAGGTCCAAGATTCATGGCTAGTGTTAGGATTACTGCGTCGTTCTGTTCTACAGAAAGGACAAGTTAAGGATTATGGTTAGGGTCCAGCTCTGATGTGAGTGCGAGTGTGAAATTGCGATTCAGTGTTGAGGAGGGCCCTGGGTGATGTCAATGGTGACGTTGTGTGGATAGGCCCAGGACTCAGTGCTAGGCTTAAAATTTTGTGTTCTCTCTGTTTTCCGGAGACATTAGCATTACGGAAAGTGTTAGGGTCTGGGTCTGATGCGACGGTAAGTGCAAGATGGTGGATCAGGTTTATGGTGAGGCATGGGTGACGTCAGTGGTCAAGTCGGGTGTCATAACCACGGGCCATGGCTAGGGTAAGGGTTTGGTTTTTGGGAAACTGTAGAGGGATGGTATTGTTACATGTAGACTTAGGTCCTTCTCTTAAGTTAGGGCGAGTATACGATTCAGTTCCAGCATTACTGTGAGCCAAGGTTGATATCCAAGCTTATGGTGGATTTTAAGGAAACAGGTCCACGCTGGGGTTAGGGTTATGTAATCATTAAAGTGTATGGGGTTTACTTGAATAGAGCTCGATTTTGGATCCTACTCTGATGTGAGGGCGTAGGCCAGACTGATCTTGATCATCATGGTGTGGCATAGGTGACATCAATGCTGACGCTGAGGGTCCAGGTTAAGGGACCTTGGTTAGCGGTAGGGTTTTTGTAAGGAAATGTCTATGCAGAAGATATGTTTCTGGATATAATTAGGGTGCAGTTTTGAAGTCAGGGCGAGTGTGAGGTCGAGTCACAGGGTTGAGGGAGTCATAGTTGATATCAATGGTGAAGGCGAAGTATCTGGTCCATGGCTCGGGTCTAGGGTTCCGTTTAGGTGTTCGATAAGGAGTACGGGTGAGATAGGTTTACAGTTAGATTCGGATCCATCTCTGATGTGAAGGCGAGCGCAAGATTGAGTTTCAGTTTTAATTTGAGATGTGGGTGTCATGAATGCTTAAGTTGAAGTGTCAGATCCTGGCGCCAGGGATAGGGCTGGCATTAGTTGTAAGTTAAGGTGTATTGGGCAGACTGAGTGACAGTTAGAGATCTGATCCGTCTCCGATGTGAGGGCAATGGCCAGATTGATCTTCAGGATCATGGGGAGGAATGACAGACGTCAATGCTGATGGTGGCAGTTCAGTTAAAGGGGCCTGGGCTAGGTTTAGGGTTTCCTGTAAGGGAAAGTCTATGCATATGATACGGTTACGGAGAGAATTTGGGTTCAATTCTGATGTGAGTGCGAGGGTGAGATTGAGTCTCAGGGTAAAGATGTGGCTCCTAATCGGCAGCAATGTTGAAGTCAGAGTATCTAGTCCAGGGCTCGGGTCTAGGGTTAGGCTTAGGTGTTCAGTAAGATTTACAGGAACATAGAGTTACATTTAGAGTTCGAATCTGACCCTGATGTGAGGGCGATGGCCAGATTGAGCTTCATGTTTACTTTGCGGCATGACAGACGTTGCAGCTGATGGCGTCGTTTCAGGTAAAGTGGCCAGGGTTAGAGTTATGTTATTGTGCTCTGTGAGGTGTACAGGAAGGATAGGGTGATGGACAGACATAGGGTGTTCTCTGATGTGAGGGCAAGTTCGAGATGGAGGTTCAGGTTTACGGTGAAGTGTGAATGATGCCAATGGTTACGGTGAAGGGTCAAGTAAAGAGTCATTTCTATTGTTGAGATTAAAGGGTCTTTCTGTTCTACAGAAAGGATAAGTTAAGGAATAGGGTTAGGTTCCAGCTCTGATGTGAGTGCGCTTCTGAAATTGCGATTCATTGTTGAGGAGGGCCCTGGGTGATGTCGAAGCTTACGTTGTGTGGATAGGCCCAGGATTCAGTGATAGGGTTAAAATTTTGTGTTCTCTCTGATTTCCAGAGACATTAGCATTACGGAAAGAGTTAGGTCCTGGGTCTGATGTGACGGGGAGAGCAACATGGTGGATCAGGATTATGGTGAGGCATGGGTGACATCAATGTTCCAGGTGAGCTGTCAGGACCACTGGCCAGGGCTAGGCTAAGCGTTAGGTTTTCGGTTAGGTGAAGAGAGAGGGTGTTTTCACATTTATACATATTGTCCTTCTCTTACGTTAGGGCGAATGTGCGATTCAGTTCCAGGATTACAGTGTGGCAAAGGTGATATCCATGATGAGGTTGGAGTTCCAGGCCACTGGTCCGCGCTAGGGTTAGGGTTATGTAATCGTTAAAGAGTATGGGTTGGACCGGGATACTTTTCGATTTGCATCCTACTCTGACGTGAGGGCGAAGGCCAGATTGATCTTCATCATCGTGGTGTGGCATCGGTGACATCAATGCTGACGCTGAGGGTACAGGTTAATAGACCTGGTTTAGGGATAAGATTTTCTGTAAGGAAAAGTCTATGCGGTACATATGGTTATGGACAGAATTAGAGAGCAGTTCTGAGGTCAGGGCGAGTGTGAGATTGAGTCACAGGGTCAATGCAGTCACAGTTGATATCAACGGTGAAGGAGAATTATCTGTTCCAGGGTAGGGTGTACGGTTAGATTTAGGTGTTCGATAAGGAATACGGGTGTGATATGGTTACAGTTAGACTTCAGATCTATCTCTGATGTGTGGGAGAGTGCATGATTGAGGTTGAGGTTAAAGCTGAAATATGGGTGACATCAAAGATGAAGGTGAAGTGTCAGATCCTGTCGCCAGGGCTAGGGTAAGCATTAGTTGTAAGGTAAGGAGTATGGGGCAGATTGAGCGGCAGTAAGAGTTGTGATCTGACTCTGATGTGAAGGAAATGGCCAGAATGTGCTTCAGGATTATGGGGAGGAATGACAGAAGTCGATGCTGATGGTGGCGGTTCAGTGAAATTGGCCTGGGCTAGGGTTAGGGTTTCCTGTAAGGGAAAATCTATGCATATGTTACGGTGACGGAGAAAACTAGGGTTCAGTTCTGATGTGTGGACGAGTGTGAGATTGAGGCTCATGGTTAAGATGTGTCTCCTAGTTGGCACAAATGTTGAAGGCGAAGAATCTAGTCTGGTTCTCGGGCCTAGGGTTAGGGTTAGGTGTTCACTAAGATTTACAGAAACATAGAGTTACATTTAGAGTTTGCATCTGACCCTGATGTGAGGGCGATGGCCAGATTGAGCTTCAGGTTTATGGTGCGGCATGACAGACGTTGAAGTTGACTATGTCAGCTGAGGTAAAGTGGCCAGGTCTAGAGTTATGGTATTGTGTTCTGTGAGGTGTACAGGAAGGATAGGGGTATGGACAGACTTAGGGCTTATCTCTGATGTGAGGAGAAGTGCGAGATTGAGGTTCAGGATTACGGTGAAGTGTGGGTCATGCCAATGGTTACGGTGATAGGACAGGTCCAAGATTCATGGCTAGGGTTAGAATTACTGCGTCGTTCTGTTCTACAGAAAGGACAAGTTAAGGATTAAGGTTAGGGTCCAGCTCTGATGTGAGTGCGAGTGTGAAATTGCGATTCAGTGTTGAGGAGGGCCCTGGGTGATGTCAATGGTGACGTTGTGTGGATAGGCCCAGGACTCAGTGCTAGGCTTAAAATTTTGTGTTCTCTCTGTTTTCCGGAGACATTAGCATTACGGAAAGTGTTAGGGTCTGGGTCTGATGCGACGGTAAGTGCAAGATGGTGGATCAGGTTTATGGTGAGGCATGGGTGACGTCAGTGGTCAAGTCGGGTGTCATAACCACGGGCCAGGGCTAGGGTAATGGTTAGGTTTTTGGGAAACTGTAGAGGGATGGTATTGTTACATGTAGACTTAGGTTCCTTCTCTTAAGTTAGGGCGAGTATACGATTCAGTTCCAGCATTACTGTGAGCCAAGGTTGATATCCAAGGTTATGGTGGATTTTAAGGAAACAGGTCCACGCTGGGGTTAGGGTTATGTAATCGTTAAAGTGTATGGGGTTTACGTGAATAGAGCTCGATTTTGGATCCTACTCTGATGTGAGGGCGTAGGCCAGACTGATCTTGATCATCATGGTGTGGCATAGGTGACATCAATGCTGGCGCTGATGGTCCAGGTTAAGGGACCGTGGTTAGCGTAGGGTTTATGTACGGAAATGTATATGCAGAAGATATGGTTTTGGATATAATTAGGGTGCAGTTTTGAAGTCAGGGCGAGAGTGAGGTCGAGTCACATGGTTGAGGGAGTCATAGTTGATATCAATGGTGAAGGCGATGTATCTGGTCCATGGCTCGGGTCTAGGGTTCCGTTTAGGTGTTCGGTAAGGAGTATGGGTGAGATAGGGTTACAGTTAGATTCGGATCCATCTCTGATGTGAGGGCGAGCGCAAGATTGAGTTTCAGTTTTAAGGTGAAGTGTGAGTGTCATGAATGCTTAAGTTGAAGTGTCAGAAGCTGTCGCCAGGGCTAGGGCTGGCATTAGTTGTAAGTTAAGGTGTATTGGGCTGACTGAGTGACAGTTAGAGATCTGATCCGTCTCCGATGTGAGGGCAATGGCCAGAGTGAGCTTCAGGATTATGGGGAGGAATGACAGACGTCAATACTGGTGGTGGCAGTTCAGTGAAAGGGGCCTGGGCTAGGTTTAGGGTTTCCTGTAAGGGAAAGTCTATGCATATGATACGGTTACGTAGAGAATTTGGGTTCAATTCTGATGTGAGTACGAGGGTGAGATTGAGTCTCAGGGTAAAGATGTGGCTCCTAGTCGGCAGCAATGTGGAAGTCAGAGTATCTAGTCTAGGGCTCGGGTCTAGGGTTATGCTTAGGTGTTCAGTAAGATTTACAGGATCATAGAGTTACATTTAGACTTCGAATCTGACCCTGATGTGAGGGCGATGGCCAGATTGAGCTTCATGTTTACTTTGCGGCATGACAGACGGTGCAGCTGATGGCGGCGTTTCAGGTAAAGTGGCCAGGGTTAGAGTTATGTTATTGTGCTCTGTGAGGTGTACAGGAAGGATAGGGTGATGGACAGACTTAGGGTGTTCTCTGATGTGAAGGCAAGTTCGAGATGGAGGTTCAGGTTTACGGTGAAGTGTGAATGATGCCAATGGTTACGGTGAAGGGTCAAGTAAAGAGTCCCTTCTATTGTTGAGATTAAAGGGTCTTTCTGTTCTACAGAAAGGATAAGTTAAGGAATAGGGTTAGGTTCCAGCTCTGATGTGAGTGCGCTTCTGAAATTGCGGTTCATTGTTGAGGAGGGCCCTGGGTGATGTCGAAGCTTACGTTGTGTGGATAGGCCCAGGATTCATTGATAGGGTTAAAATTTTGTGTTCTCTCTGATTTCCAGAGACATTAGCATTACGGAAAGAGTTAGGTCCTGGGTCTGATGTGACGGGGAGAGCAACATGGTGGATCAGGTTTATGGTGAGGCATTGGTGACATCAAATGTTCCAGGTGAGCTGTCAGTACCACTGGCCAGGGCTAGGCTAAGCGTTAGGTTTTCGGTTAGGTGAAGAGAGAGGGTGTTTTCACATTTATACATATTGTCCTTCTCTTACGTTAGGGCGAATGTGCGATTCAGTTCCAGGATTACAGTGTGGCAAAGGTGATATCCATGATGAGGTTGGATTTTCAGGCCACTGGTCCGCGCTAGGGTTAGGGTTATGTAATCGTTAAAGAGTATGGGTTGGACCGGGATACGTTTCGATTTGCTTCCTACTCTGACGTGAGGGCGAAGGCCAGATTGATCTTCATCATCGTGGTGTGGCATCGGTGACATCAATGCTGACGCTGAGGGTACAGGTTAATAGACCTGGTTTAGGGATAAGATTTTCTGTAAGGAAAAGTCTATGCGGTACATATGGTTATGGACAGAATTAGGGAGCAGTTCTGAGGTCAGGGCGAGTGTGAGATTGAGTCGCAGGGTCAATGCAGTCACAGTTGATATCAACGTTGAAGGTGAATTATCTGTTGCATGGTAGGGTGTACGGTTAGATTTAGGTGTTCGATAAGGAATACGGGTGTGATATGGTTACAGTTAGACTTCAGATCTATCTCTGATGTGTGGGAGAGTGCATGATTGAGGTTGAAGTTAAAGCTGAAATATGGGTGACATCAAAGATGAAGGTGAAGTGTCAGATCCTGGCGCCAGGGCTAGGGTTAGCATTAGTTGTAAGGTAAGGAGTATGGGGCAGATTGAGTGGCAGTAAGAGTTGTGATCTGACTCTGATGTGAAGGCAATGGCCAGAATGTGCTTCAGGATTATGGGGAGGAATGACAGAAGTCGATGCTGATGGTGGCGGTTCAGTGAAATTGGCCTGGGCTAGGGTTAGGGTTTCCTGTAAGGGAAAATCTATGCATATGTTATGGTGACGGAGAAAATTAGGGTTCAGTTCTGATGTGTGGACGAGTGTGAGATTGAGGCTCATGGTTAAGATGTGTCTCCTAGTTGGCACAAATGTTGAAGGCGAAGAATCTAGTCTAGTTCTCGGGCCTAGGGTTAGGGTTAGGTTTTCACTAAGATTTACAGTAACATAGAGTTACATTTAGAGTTTGCATCTGACCCTGATGTGAGGGCGATGGCCAGATTGAGCTTCAGGTTTATGGTGCGGCATGACAGACGTTGAAGTTGACTATGTCAGCTCAGGTAAAGTTGCCTGGGCTAGAGTTACGGTATTGTGTTCTGTGTGGTGTACAGGAAGTATTGGGGTATGGACAGACTTAGGGCTAGTCTCTGATGTTTGGGCAAGTGCGAGATTGAGGTTCAGGATTACGGTGAAGTGTGGGTCATGCCAATGGTTACGGTGAAAGGACAGGTCCAAGATTCACGGCTAGTGTTAGGATTACTGCGTCGTTCTGTTCTACAGAAAGGACAAGTTTAGGATTAAGGTTAGGGTCCAGCTCTGATGTGAGTGCGAGTGTGAAATTTCGATTCAGTGTTGAGGAGGGCCCTGGGTGATGTCAATGGTGACGTTGTGTGGATAGGCCCCGGACTCAGTGCTAGGCTTAAAATTTTGTGTTCTCTCTGTTTTCCGGAGACATTAGCATTACGGAAAGTGTTAGGTTCTCGGTCTGATGTGACGGTAAGTGCAAGATGGTGTATCAGGTGTATGGTGAGGCATGGGTAACGTCAGTGGTCAAGTTCGGGTGTCAGGACCACGGGCCAGGGCTAGGGATAGGGTTAGGATTTTGGGAAGCTGTAGTGGGATGGTATTGTTACGTTTAGACTTAGGTTCCTTCTCTTACGTTAGGGCGACTATACGATTCAGTGCCAGGATTACTGTGAGCCAAGTTGATATCCAAGG
This sequence comes from Manis pentadactyla, assembly GCF_030020395.1. Taxonomy (NCBI): domain Eukaryota; kingdom Metazoa; phylum Chordata; class Mammalia; order Pholidota; family Manidae; genus Manis; species Manis pentadactyla. Next base: position 55,417,428 of record NC_080019.1, read on the forward strand.
TTATAGTGGAGTTTCAGGAAACAGGTCCACGCTAGGGTTAGGGTTATGTAATCGTTAAAGTGTATGGGGTTTACGTGAATAGAGCTCGATTTTGGATCCTACTCTGATGTGAGGGCGTAGGCCAGACTGATCTTGATCATCATGGTGTGGCATAGGTGACATAAATGCTGACGCTGAGGGTCCAGTTTAAGGGACCTTGGTTCGCGGTAGGGTTTTTGTAAGGAAATGTCTATGAAGAAGATATGGTTTTGGATATAATTAGGGTGCAGTTTTGAAGTCAGGGCGAGTGTGAGGTCGAGTCACAGGGTTGAGGGAGTCATAGTTGATATCAGTGGTGTAGGCAAAGTATCTGGTCAATGGCTCGGGTCCAGGGTTCCGTTTAGGTGTTCGATAAGGAGTATGGGTGAGGTAGGGTTACAGTTAGATTCGGATCCATCTCTGATATGAGGGCGAGCGCAAGATTGAGTTTCAGTTTTAAGGTGAGGTGTGGGTGTGGGTGTAATTAATGCATAAGTTGAAGTGTCAGATCCTGGCGCCAGGGCTAGGGCTACCATTAGTTGTAAGTTAAGGTGTATTGGGCTGACTGAGTGACAGTTAGAGATCTGATTCATCTCTGATGTGAGGGCAATGGCCGGAGTGACCTTCAGGATTATGGGGAGGAATGACAGACGTCAATGCTGATGTTGGCAGTTCAGTTAATGGGGCCTGGGCTACGTTTAGGTTTTCCTGTAAGGGAACGTCTATGCATATGATACGGTTACGGAGAGAATTTGGGTTCAATTCTGATGTGAGTGCGAATTTGAGACTGAGTCTCAGGGTAAAGATGTGCCTCCTAGTCGGCAGCAATGTTGAAGTCAGAGTATCTATTCCAGGGCTCGGGTGTAGGGTTAGTCGTAGGTGTTCAGTAAGATTTACAGGAACATAGAGTTACATTTAGACTTCGAATCTGACACTGATGTGAGGGCGATGGCCAGATTGAGCTTCAGGTTTACTTTGCGGCACGACAGACATTGCAGCTGATGGCGTCGTTTCAGGTAAAGTGGCCAGGGTTAGAGTTATGTTATTGTGCTCTGTGAGGTGTACAGGAAGGATAGGGTGATGGACAGACTTAGGGTGTTCTCTGATGTGAGGGCAAGTTCGAGATGGAGGTTCAGGTTTACGGTGAAGTGTGAATGATGCTAATGGTTACGGTGAAGGGTCAAGTAAAGAGTCATTTCTATTGTTGAGATTAGAGGGTCTTTCTGTTCTACAGAAAGGATAAATTAAGGATTAGGATTAGGGTCCAGCTCTGATGTGTGTGCGCTTCTGAAATTGCGTTTCATTGTTGAGGAGGGCCCTGGGTGATGTCGAAGCTTACGTTGTGTGGATAGGCCCAGGATTCAGTGATAGGGTTAAAATTTTGTGTACTCTCTGATTTCCAGAGACATTAGCATTACAGAAAGAGTTAGGTTCTGGGTCTGATGTGACGGGGAGAGCAAGATGGTGGATCAGGTTTATATTGAGGCATGGCTGTCGTCAGTGTTCCAGGTGAGGTGTCAGGACCACTGGCCAGGGCTAGGCTTAGGTTTAAGTTTTTCGGTAGCTGTAGAGAGATGGTTTTGTTACAATTACACATAGGGTCCTTCTCTTACGTTAGGGCGAATGTGCGATTCAGTTCCAGGATTACAGTGAGGCAAGGGTGATATCCATGCTGATGGTGGAGTTTCAGGACACGGGTCCGCTCTAGGGTTATGGTTATGCAATCGTTATGAGGTATGGGGTGAACCGGTATACGTTTTGATTTGCATCCTACTCTGACGTGAGGGCGAAAGCCAGATTCATCTTCATCATCGTGCTGTGGCATCGGTGACATCAATGCTGACGCTGAGGGTACAGGTTAATAGACCTGGTTTAGGGATAAGATTTTCTGTAAGGAAAAGTCTATGTGGTACATATGGTTATGGACAGAATTAGGGAGCAGTTCTGATGTCAGGGCGAGTGTGAGATTGAGTCGCAGGGTCAATAGAGTCATAGTTGATATCAACGGTGAAGGTGAATTATCTGTTCCAGGGTCGGGTGTACGGTTAGATTTAGGTGTTCGATAAGGAATACGGGTGTGATATGGTTACAGTTAGACTTCAGATCTATCTCTGATGTGAGGGAGAGTGCATAATTGAGTTCGAAGATAAAGCTGAAATATGGGTGACATCAAAGATGAAGGTGAAGTGTCAGATCCTGGCACCAGGACTAGGGTTAGCATTAGTTGTAAGGTAAGGAGTATTTTGCAGATTGAGTGGCAGTAAGAGTTCTGATCTGACTCTGATGTGAAGGAAATGGACAGAATGTGCTTCAGGATTATGGGGAGGAATGACAGAAGTCGATGCTGATGGTGGCGGTTCAGTGAAATTGGCCTGGGCTAGGGTTAGGGTTTCCTGTAAGGGAAAATCTATGCATATGTTACGGTGACGGAGAAAACTAGGGTTCAGTTCTGATGTGTGGACGAGTGTGAGATTGAGGCTCATGGTTAAGATGTGTCTCCTAGTTGGCACAAATGTTGAAGGCGAAGAATCTAGTCTAGTTCTCGGGCCTAGGGTTAGGGTTAGGTGTACACTAAGATTTACAATAACATAGAGTTACATTTAGAGTTTCATTGACCCTGATGTGAGGGCGATGGCCAGATTGAGCTTCAGGTTTATGGTGCGGCATGACAGATGTTGAAGTTGACTATGTCAGCTCAGGTAAAGTGGCCAGGGCTAGAGTTATGGTATTGTGTTCTGTGAGGTGTACAGGAAGTATAGGGGTATGTACAGACTTAAGGCTGGTCTCTGATGTGAGGGCAATTGCGAGATTGAGGTTCAGGATTACGGTGAAGTGTTGGTCAAGCCAATGGTTATGGTGAAAGGACAGGTCCAAGATTCATGGCTATTGTTAGGATTACTGCGTCATTCTCTTCTACAGAAAGGACAAGTTTAGAATTAAGGTTAGGGTCCAGCTCTGATGTGAGTGCGAGTGCGAAATTGCGATTCAGTGTTTAGGAGGGCCCTGGGTGATGTCAATGGTGACGTTGTGTAGTAGGCCCCGGACTCAGTGCTAGGCTTAAAATTTTGTGTTATCTCTGTTTTCCGGAGACATTAGCATTACGGAAAGAGTTAGGTTCTGGGTCTGATGTGATGGTAAGTGTAAGATGGTGGATCAGGTTTATGGTGAGGCATGGCTGATGTCAGTGGTCAAGTTCGGGTGTCAGGACCAAGGGCCAGGGCTAGGGTTAGGGTTAGGATTTTGAGAAGCTGTAGAGAGATGGTATTGTTACGTTTAGACTTAGGATCCTTCTCTTACCTTAGGGCGACTATACGATTCAGTTCCAGGATTACTGTGAGCCAAGTTAATATCCAAGGTTATGGTGGAGTTTCAGGAAACATGTCCACGCTAGGGTTAGGGATATGTAATCGTTAAAGTGTATGGGGTGTACGTGAATAGAGCACGATTTTTGATCCTCCTCTGATGTGAGGCCGTAGGCCAGACTGATCTTCATTATCATGGTGTGGCATAGGTGACATCAATGCTGACGCTGAGGGTCCAGGTTAAGGGACCTTGGTTAGCGGTAGGGTTTTTGTAAGGAAATGTCTATGCAGAAGTTATGGTTTTGGATATAATTAGGGTGCAGTTTTGAAGTCAGGGCGAGTGTGAGGTCGAGTCACAGGGTTGAGGGAGTCATAGTTTATATCAATGGTGAAGGCGAAGTATCTGGTCCATGGCTCGGGTCTAGGGTTCCGTTTAGGTGTTCGATAAGGATTACGGGTGAGATAGGTTTACAGTTAGATTCGGATCCATCTCTGATGTGAAGGCGAGCGCAAGATTGAGTTTCAGTTTTAAGGTGAGATGCGGGTGTCATGAATGCTTAAGTTGAAGTGTCAGATCCTGGCGCCAGGGATAGGGCTGGCATTAGTTGTAAGTTAAGGTGTATTGGGCTGACTGAGTGACAGTTAGAGATCTGATCCGTCTCCGATGTGAGGGCAATGGCCAGATTGATCTTCAGGATTATGGGGAGGAATGACAGACGTCAATGCTGATGGTGGCAGTTCAGTTAAAGGGGCCTGGGCTAGGTTTAGGGTTTCCTGTAAGGGAAAGTCTATGCATATGATACGGTTACGGAGAGAATTTGGGTTCAATTCTGATGTGAGTGCGAGGGTGAGATTGAGTCTCAGGGTAAAGATGTGGCTCCTAATCGGCAGCAATGTTGAAGTCAGAGTATCTAGTCCAGGGCTCGGGTCTAGGGTTAGGCTTAGGTGTTCAGTAAGATTTACAGGAACATAGAGTTACATTTAGAGTTCGAATCTGACCCTGATGTGAGGGCGATGGCCAGATTGAGCTTCATGTTTACTTTGCGGCATGACAGACGTTGCAGCTGATGGCGTCGTTTCAGGTAAAGTGGCCAGGGTTAGAGTTATGTTATTGTGCTCTGTGAGGTGTACAGGAAGGATAGGGTGATGGACAGACTTAGGGTGTTCTCTGATGTGAGGGCAAGTTCGAGATGGAGGTTCAGGTTTACGGTGAAGTGTGAATGATGCCAATGGTTACGGTGAAGGGTCAAGTAAAGAGTCCCTTCTATTGTTGAGATTAAAGGGTCTTTCTGTTCTACAGAAAGGATAAGTTAAGGAATAGGGTTAGGTTCCAGCTCTGATGTGAGTGCGCTTCTGAAATTGCGATTCATTGTTGAGGAGGGCCCTGGGTGATGTCGAAGCTTACGTTGTGTGGATAGGCCCAGGATTCAGTGATAGGGTTAAAATTTTGTGTTCTCTCTGATTTCCAGAGACATTAGCATTACGGAAAGAGTTAGGTCCTGGGTCTGATGTGACGGGGAGAGCAACATGGTGGATCAGGATTATGGTGAGGCATGGGTGACATCAATGTTCCAGGTGAGCTGTCAGGACCACTGGCCAGGGCTAGGCTAAGCGTTAGGTTTTCGGTTAGGTGAAGAGAGAGGGTGTTTACACATTTATACATATTGTCCTTCTCTTACGTTAGGGCGAATGTGCGATTCAGTTCCAGGATTACAGTATGGCAAAGGTGATATCCATGATGAGGTTGGAGTTTCAGGCCACTGGTCCGCGCTAGGGTTAGGGTTATGTAATCGTTAAAGAGTATGGGTTGGACCGGGATACGTTTCGATTTGCATCCTACTCTGACGTGAGGGCGAAGGCCAGATTGATCTTCATCATCGTGGTGTGGCATCGGTGACATCAATGCTGACGCTGAGGGTACAGGTTAATAGACCTGGTTTAGGGATAAGATTTTCTGTAAGGAAAAGTCTATGCGGTACATATGGTTATGGACAGAATTAGAGAGCAGTTCTGAGGTCAGGGCGAGTGTGTGATTGAGTCGCATTGTCAATGCAGTCACAGTTGATATCAACGGTGAAGGAGAATTATCTGTTCGAGGGTAGGGTGTACGGTTAGATTTAGGTGTTCGATAAGGAATACGGGTGTGATATGGTTACAGTTAGACTTCAGATCTATCTCTGATGTGTGGGAGAGTGCATGATTGAGGTTGAGGTTAAAGCTGAAATATGGGTGACATCAAAGATGAAGGTGAAGTGTCAGATCCTGTCGCCAGGGCTAGGGTTAGCATTAGTTGTAAGGTAAGGAGTATGGGGCAGATTGAGTGGCAGTAAGAGTTGTGATCTGACTCTGATGTGAAGGAAATGGCCAGAATGTGCTTCAGGATTATGGGGAGGAATGACAGAAGTCGATGCTGATGGTGGCGGTTCAGTGAAATTGGCCTGGGCTAGGGTTAGGGTTTCCTGTAAGGGAAAATCTATGCATATGTTACGGTGACGGAGAAAACTAGGGTTCAGTTCTGATGTGTGGACGAGTGTGAGATTGAGGCTCATGGTTAAGATGTGTCTCCTAGTTGGCACAAATGTTGAAGGCGAAGAATCTAGTCTAGTTCTCGGGCCTAGGGTTAGGGTTAGGTGTTCACTAAGATTTACAGTAACATAGAGTTACATTTAGAGTTTGCATCTGACCCTGATGTGAGGGCGATGGCCAGATTGAGCTTCAGGTTTATGGTGCGGCATGACAGACGTTGAATTTGACTATGTCAGCTGAGGTAAAGTGGCCAAGGCTAGAGTTATGGTATTGTGTTCTGTGAGGTGTACAGGAAGGATAGGGGTATGGACAGACTTAGGGCTTATCTCTGATGTGAGGAGAAGTGCGAGATTGAGGTTCAGGATTACGGTGAAGTGTGGGTCATGCCAATGGTTACGGTGAAAGGACAGGTCCAAGATTCATGGCTAGGGTTAGGATTACTGCGTCGTTCTGTTCTACAGAAAGGACAAGTTAAGTATTAAGGTTAAGGTCCAGCTCTGATGTGAGTGTGAGTGTGAAATTGCGATTCAGTGTTGATTAGGGCCCTGGGTGTTGTCAATGGTGACGTTGTGTGGATAGGCCCAGGACTCAGTGCTAGGCTAAAAATTTTGTGTTCTCTCTGTTTTCCGGAGACATTAGCATTACGGAAAGTGTTAGGGTCTGGGTCTGATGCGACGGTAAGTGCAAGATGGTGGATCAGGTTTATGGTGAGGCATGGGTGACGTCAGTGGTCAAGTCGGGTGTCATAACCACAGGCCAGGGCTAGGGTAATGGTTAGGTTTTTGGGAAACTGTAGAGGGATGGTATTGTTACATGTAGACTTAGGTTCCTTCTCTTAAGTTAGGGCGAGTATATGATTCAGTTCCAGCATTACTGTGAGCCAAGGTTGATATCCAAGTTTATGGTGGATTTTAAGGAAACAGGTCCACGCTGGGGTTAGGGTTATGTAATCGTTAAAGTGTATGGGGTTTACGTGAATAGAGCTCGATTTTGGATCCTACTCTGATGTGAGGGCGTAGGCCAGACTGATCTTGATCATCATGGTGTGTCATAGGTGACATCAATGCTGGCGCTGATGGTCCAGGTTAAGGGACCGTGGTTAGCGTAGGGTTTATGTACGGAAATGTATATGCAGAAGATATGGTTTTGGATATAATTAGGGTGCAGTTTTGAAGTCAGGGCGAGAGTGAGGTCAAGTCACATCGTTGAGGGAGTCATAGTTGATATCAATGGTGAAGGCGATGTATCTGTTCCATGGCTCGGGTCTAGGGTTCCGTTTAGGTGTTCGGTAAGGAGTATGGGTGAGATAGGGTTACAGTTAGATTCAGATCCATCTCTGATGTGAGGGCGAGCGCAAGATTGAGTTTCAGTTTTAAGGTGAGGTGTGGGTGTCATGAATGCTTAAGTTGAAGTGTCAGATCCTGGCGCCAGGGATCGGGCTGGCATTAGCTGTAAGTTAAGGTGTATTGGGCTGACTGAGTGACAGTTAGAGATCTGATCCGTCTCTGATGTGAGGGCAATGGCCAGAGTGAGCTTCAGGATTATGGGGAGGAATGACAGACGTCAATGCTGATGGTGGCAGTTCAGTTAAAGGGGCCTGGGCTAGGTTTAGGGTTTCCTGAAAGGGAAAGTCTATGCATATGATACGGTTACGGAGAGAATTTGGGTTCAATTCTGATGTGAGTGCGAGGGTGAGTTTGAGTCTCAGGGTAAAGATGTGGCTCCTAGTCGGCAGCAATGTTGATGTCAGAGTATCTAGTCCAGGGCTCGGGTCTAGGGTTAGGCATAGGGGTTCAGTAAGATTTGCAGGATCATAGAGTTACATTTAGAGTTCGAATCTGACCCTGATGTGAGGGCGATGGCCAGATTGAGCTTCATGTTTACTTTGCGGCATGACAGACGTTGCAGCTGATGGCGTCGTTTCAGGTAAAGTGGCCAGGGTTAGAGTTATGTTATTGTGCTCTGTGAGGTGTACAGGAAGGATAGGGTGATGGACAGACTTAGGATGTTCTCTGATGTGAGGGCAAGTTCGAGATGGAGGTTCAGGTTTACGGTGAAGTGTGAATGATGCCAATGGTTACGGTGAAGGGTCAAGTAAAGAGTCATTTCTATTGTTGAGATTAAAGGGTCTTTCTGTTCTACAGAAAGGATAAGTTAAGGAATAGGGTTAGGTTCCAGCTCTGATGTGAGTGCGCTTCTGAAATTGCGGTTCATTGTTGAGGAGGGCCCTGGGTGATGTCGAAGCTTACGTTGTGTGGATAGGCCCAGGATTCAGTGATAGGGTTAAAATTTTGTGTTCTCTCTGATTTCCAGAGACATTAGCATTACGGAAAGAGTTAGGTCCTGGGTCTAATGTGACGGGGAGAGCAACATGGTGGATCAGGTTTATGGTGAGGCATGGGTGACATCAAATGTTCCAGGTAAGCTGTTAGGACCACTGGCCAGGGCTAGGCTAAGCGTTAGGTTTTCGGTTAGGTGAAGAGAGAGGGTGTTTTCACATTTATACATATTGTCCTTCTCTTACGTTAGGGCGAATGTGCAATTCAGTTCCAGGATTACAGTGTGGCAAAGGTGATATCCATGATGAGGTTGGAGTTTCAGGCCACTGGTCCGCGCTAGGGTTAGGGTTATGTAATCGTTAAAGAGTATGGGTTGGAACGGGATACGTTTCGATTTGCATCCTACTCTGACGTGAGGGCGAAGGCCAGATTGTTCTTCATCATCGTGGTGTGGCATCGGTGACATCAATGCTGACGCTGAGGGTACAGGTTAATAGACCTGGTTTAGGGATAAGATTTTCTGTAAGGAAAAGTCTATGCCGTACATATGGTTATGGACAGAATTAGGGAGCAGTTCTGAGTTCAGGGCGAGTGTGAGATTGAGTCGCAGGGTCAATGCAGTCACAGTTGATATCAACGGTGAAGGAGAATTATCTGTTCCAGGGTAGGGTGTACGGTTAGATTTAGGTGTCCGATAAGGAATACGGGTGTGATATGGTTACAGTTAGACTTCAGATCTATCTCTGATGTGTGGGAGAGTGCATGATTGAGGTTGAAGTTAAAGCTGAAATATGGGTGACATCAAAGATGAAGGTGAAGTGTCAGATCATGTCGCCAGGGCTTGGGTTAGCATTAGTTGTAAGGTAAGGAGTATGGGGCAGATTGAGTGGCAGTAAGAGTTCTGATCTGACTCTGATGTGAAGGAAATGGCCAGAATGTGCTTCAGGATTATGGGGAGGAATGACAGAAGTCGATGCTGATGGTGGCGGTTCAGTGAAATTGGCCTGGGCTAGGGTTAGGGTTTCCTGTAAGGGAAAATCTATGCATATGTTATGGTGACGGAGAAAATTAGGGTTCAGTTCTGATGTGTGGACGAGTGTGAGATTGAGGCTCATGGTTAAGATGTGTCTCCTAGTTGGCACAAATGTTGAAGGCGAAGAATCTAGTCTAGTTCTCGGGCCTAGGGTTATTGTTAGGTGTTCACTAAGATTTACAGTAACATAGAGTTACATTTAGAGTTTGCATCTGACCCTGATGTGAGGGCGATGGCCAGATTGAGCTTCAGGTTTATGGTGCGGCATGACAGACGTTGAAGTTGACTATGTCAGCTGAGGTAAAGTGGCCAGGGCTAGAGTTATGGTATTGTGTTCTGTGAGGTGTACAGGAAGGATAGGGGTATGGACAGACTTAGGGCTTATCTCTGATGTGTGGAGAAGTGCGAGATTGAGGTTCAGGATTACGGTGAAGTGTGGGTCATGCCAATGGTTACGGTGAAAGGACAGGTCCAAGATTCATGGCTAGGGTTAGGATTACTGCGTCGTTCTGTTCGACAGAAAGGACAAGTTTAGGATTAAGGTTAGGGTCCAGCTCTGATGTGAGTGCGAGTGTGAAATTGCGATTCAATGTTGAGTAGGGCCCTGGGTGATGTCAATGGTGACATTGTGTGGATCGGCCAAGGACTCAGTGCTAGGCTTAAAATTTTGTGTTCTCTCTGTTTTCCGGAGACATTAGCATTACAGAAAGAGTTAGGTTATGGGTCTGATGTGACGGTAAGTGCAAGATGGTGGATCAGGTTTATGGTGAGGCATGGGTGACGTCAGTGGTCAAGGTCGGGTGTCAGGACCACGGGCCAGGGCTAGGGTTAGGGTTAGGTTTTTGTGAAGCTGTAGAGGGATGGTATTGTTACGTTTAGACTTAGGTTCCTTCTCTTACGTTAGGGCGACTATACGATTCAGTTCCAGGTTTACTGTGAGCCAAGGTTGATATTAAAGGTTATGGTGGAATTTCAGGAAAGAGGTCTACGCTAGGGTTAGGGATATGTAATCGTTAAAGTGTATGGTGTTTACGTGAATAGAGCTCGATTTTGGATCCTACTCTGATGTGAGGGCGTAGGCCAGACTGATCTTGATCATCATGGTGTGGCATAGGTGACATCAATGCTGGCGCTGATGGTCCAGGTTAAGGGACCGTGGTTAGCGTAGGGTTTATGTACGGAAATGTATATGCAGAAGATATGGTTTTGGATATAATTAGGGTGCAGTTTTGAAGTCAGGGCGAGAGTGAGGTCGAGTCACATGGTTGAGGGAGTCATAGTTGATATCAATGGTGAAGATGATGTATCTGGTCCATGGCTCGGGTCTAGGGTTGCGTTTAGGTGTTCGGTAAGGAGTATGGGTGAGATAGGGTTACAGTTAGATTCGGATCCATCTCTGATGTGAGGGCGAGCGCAAGATTGAGTTTCAGTTTTAAGGTGAAGTGTGAGTGTCATGAATGCTTAAGTTGAAGTGTCAGAAGCTGTCGCCAGGGCTAGGGCTGGCATTAGTTGTAAGTTAAGGTGTATTGGGATGACTGAGTGACAGTTAGAGATCTGATCCGTCTCCGATGTGAGGGCAATGGCCAGAGAGAGCTTCAGGATTATGGGGAGGAATGACAGACGTCAATGCTGGTGGTGGCAGTTCAGTTAAAGGGGCCTGGGCTAGGTTTAGGGTTTCCTGTAAGGGAAAGTCTATGCATATGATACGGTTACGTAGAGAATTTGGGTTCAATTCTGATGTGAGTACGAGGGTGAGATTGAGTCTCAGGGTAAAGATGTGGCTCCTAGTCGGCAGCAATGTGGAAGACAGAGTATCTAGTCCAGGGCTCGGGTCTAGGGTTAGGCTTAGGTGTTCAGTAAGATTTACAGGATCATAGAGTTACATTTAGACTTCGAATCTGACCCTGATGTGAGAGCGATGGCCAGATTGAGCTTCATGTTTACTTTGCGGCATGACAGACGTTGCAGCTGATGGCGTCGTTTCAGGTAAAGTGGCCAGGGTTAGAGTTATGTTATTGTGCTCTGTGAGGTGTACAGGAAGGATAGGGTGATGGACAGACTTAGGGTGTTCTCTGATGTGAAGGCAAGTTCGAGATGGAGGTTCAGGTTTACGGTGAAGTGTGAATGATGCCAATGGTTACGGTGAAGGGTCAAGTAAAGAGTCCCTTCTATTGTTGAGATTAAAGGGTCTTTCTGTTCTACAGAAAGGATAAGTTAAGGAATAGGGTTAGGTTCCAGCTCTGATGTGAGTGCGCTTCTGAAATTGCGGTTCATTGTTGAGGAGGGCCCTGGGTGATGTCGAAGCTTACGTTGTGTGGATAGGCCCAGGATTCAGTGATAGGGTTAAAATTTTGTGTTCTCTCTGATTTCCAGAGACATTAGCATTACGGAAAGAGTTAGGTCCTGGGTCTGATGTGACGGGGAGAGCAACATGGTGGATCAGGTTTATGGTGAGGCATTGGTGACATCAAATGTTCCAGGTGAGCTGTCAGTACCACTGGCCAGGGCTAGGCTAAGCGTTAGGTTTTCGGTTAGGTGAAGAGAGAGGGTGTTTTCACATTTATACATATTGTCCTTCTCTTACGTTAGGGCGAATGTGCGATTCAGTTCCAGGATTACAGTGTGGCAAAGGTGATATCCATGATGAGGTTGGAGTTTCAGACCACTGGTCCGCGCTAGGGTTAGGGTTATGTAATCGTTAAAGAGTATGGGTTGGACCGGGATACGTTTCGATTTGCTTCGTACTCTGACGTGAGGGCGAAGGCCAGATTGATCTTCATCATCGTGGTGTGGCATCGGTGACATCAATGCTGACGCTGAGGGTACAGGTTAATAGACCTGGTTTAGGGATAAGATTTTCTGTAAGGAAAAGTCTATGCGGTACATATGGTTATGGACAGAATTAGGGAGCAGTTCTGAGGTCAGGGCGAGTGTGAGATTGAGTCGCAGGGTCAATGCAGTCACAGTTGATATCAACGGTGAAGGTGAATTATCTGTTGCATGGTAGGGTGTACGGTTAGATTTAGGTGTTCGATAAGGAATACGGGTGTGATATGGTTACAGTTAGACTTCAGATCTATCTCTGATGTGTGGGAGAGTGCATGATTGAGGTTGAAGTTAAAGCTGAAATATGGGAGACATCAAAGATGAAGGTGAAGTGTCAGATCCTGTCGCCAGGGCTAGGGTTAGCATTAGTTGTAAGGTAAGGAGTATGGGGCAGATTGAGTGGCAGTAAGAGTTGTGATCTGACTCTGATGTGAAGGAAATGGCCAGAATGTGCTTCAGGATTATGGGGAGGAATGACAGAAGTCGATGCTGATGGTGGCGGTTCAGTGAAATTGGCCTGGGCTAGGGTTAGGGTTTCCTGTAAGGGAAAATCTGTGCATATGTTACGGTGACGGAGAAAACTAGGGTTCAGTTCTGATGTGTGGACGAGTGTGAGATTGAGGCTCATGGTTAAGATGTGTCTCCTAGTTGGCACAAATGTTGAAGGCGAAGAATCTAGTCTAGTTCTCGGGCCTAGGGTTAGGGTTAGGTGTTCACTAAGATTTACAGTAACATAGAGTTACATTTAGAGTTTGCATCTGACCCTGATGTGAGGGCGATGGCCAGATTGAGCTTCAGGTTTATGGTGCGGCATGACAGACGTTGAAGTTGACTATGTCAGCTCAGGTAAAGTGGCCAGGGCCAGAGTTATGGTATTGTGTTCTGTGAGGTGTACAGGAAGGATAGGGGTATGGACAGACATAGGGCTGGTCTCTGATGTGAGGGCAAGTGCGAGATTGAGGTTCAGGATTACGGTGAAGTGTGGCTCATGCCAATGGTTACGGTGAAAGGACAGGTCCAAGATTCATGGCTAGGGTTAGGATTACTGCTTCGTTCTGTTCTACAGAAAGGATAAGTTTGGGATTAAGGTTAGGGTCCAGCTCTGATGTGAGTGCGAGTGTGAAATTGCGATTCAGTGTTGAGGAGGGCCCTGGGTGATGTCAATGGTGACGTTGTGTGGATAGGCCCATGACTCAGTGCTAGGCTTAAAATTTTGTCTTCTCTCTGTTTTCCGGAGACATTAGCATTACGGAAAGTGTTAGGGTCTGGGTCTGATGGGACGGTAAGTGCAAGATGGTGGATCAGGTTTATGGTGAGGCATGGGTGACGTCAGTGGTCAAGTCGGGTGTCATAACCATGGGCCAGGGCTAGGGTAAGGGTTAGGTTTCTGGGAAAGTGTAGAGGGATGGTATTGTTACATGTAGACTTAGGTCCATCTCTTAAGTTAGGGTGAGTATACGATTCAGTTCAAGGATTACTGTGAGCCAAGGTTGATATCCAAGGTTATGGTGGATTTTAAGGAAACAGGTCCACGCTGGGGTTAGGGTTATGTAATCGTTAAAGTGTATGGGGTGTACGTGAATAGAGCTCGATTTTTGATCCTCCTCTGATGTGAGGCCGTAGGCCAGACTGATCTTGATTATCATGGTGTGGCATAGGTGACATCAATGCTGACTCTGACTGTCCAGGTTAAGGGACCTTGGTTAGCGGTAGGGTTTTTGTAAGGAAATGTCTATGCAGAAGTTATGGTTTTGGATATAATTAGGGTGCAGTTTTGAAGTCAGGGCGAGTGGGAGGTCGAGTCACAGGGTTGAGGGAGTCATAGTTGTTATCAATGGTGAAGTTGAAGTATCTGGTCCATGGCTCGGGTCTAGGGTTCCGTTTAGGTGTTCGATAAGAAGTATGGGTGAGATAGGTTACAGTTAGATTCGGATCCATGTCTGATGTGAGGGCGAGCGCAAGATTGAGTTTCAGTTTTAAGGTGAGGTGTGGATGTCATTAATGCTTAAGTTGAAGTGTCAGATCCTGGTGCCAGGGCTAGGGGTGGCATTAGTTGTAAGTTAAGGTGTATTGGGCTGACTGAGTGACAGTTAGGGATCTGATCCGTCTCTGATGTGAGGGCAATGGCCAGAGTGAGCTTCAGGATTATGGGGAGGAATGACAGACGTCAATACTGATGGTAGCAGTTCAGTTAATGGGGCCTGGGCTAGGTTTAGGGTTTCCTGTAAGGGAAAGTCTATGCATATGATACGGTTACGGAGAGAATTTGGGTTCAATTCTGATGTGAGTGCGAAGGTGAGATTGAGTCCCAGGGTAAAGATGTGCCTCCCAGTCGGCAGCAATGTTGAAGTCAGTGTATCTAGTCCAGGGCTCGGGTCTAGGGTTAGGCTTAGGTGTTCAGTAAGATTTACAGGAACATAGAGTTACAATTAGACTTCGAATCTGACACTGATGTGAGGGAGATGGCCAGATTGAGCTTCAGGTTTACTTTGCGGCATGACAGACGTTGCAGCTGATGGCGTCGTTTCAGGTAAAGTGGCCAGGGTTAGAGTTATGTTATTGTGCTCTATGTGGTGTACAGGAAGGATAGGGTGATGGACAGACTTGGGGTGTTCTCTGATGTGTGGGCAAGTTCGAGATGGAGGTTCAGGTTTACGGTGAAGTGTGAATGATGCCAATGGTTACGGTGAAGGGTCAAGTAAAGAGTCATTTCTATTTTTGAGATTAGAGGGACTTTCTGTTCTACAGAAAGTATAAGTTAAGGATTAGGGTTAGGGTCCAGCTCTGATATGAGTGCGCTTCTGAAATTGCGTTTCATTGTTGAGTACGGCCCTGGGTGCTGTCGAGGCTGACGTTGTGTGGATAGGCCCAGGATTCAGTGATAGGGTTAAAATTTTGTGTTCTCTCTAATTTCCAGAGGCATTAGCATTACGGAAAGAGTTAGGTTCTGGGTCTGATGTGACGGGGAGAGCAATATGGTGGGTCAGGTTTATGGTGAGGCATGGGTGACATCAATGTTCCAGGTGAGCTGTCAGGACCACTGGCCAGGGCTAGGCTAAGTGTTAGGTTTTTAGTTAGGTGTGTAGAGAGCGTGTTTTCACATTTATACATAGGGTCCTTCTCTTTCGTTAGGGCGAATGTGCGATTCAGTTCCAGGATTACAGTGAGGCAAGGGTGATATCCATGATGATGGTGCAGTTTCAGGCCACTGGTCCGCGCTAGGGTTAGGGTTATGTAATCGTTAAAGTGTATGGGGTGGACGGGGATACGTTTCGATTTGCATCCTTCTCTGACGTGAGGGCGAAGGCCAGATTCATCTTCATCATCGTGCTGTGGCATCGGTGACATCAATGCTGACGCTGAGGGTCCAGGTTAAGAGACCTTGGTTAGCGGTAGGGTTTTTGTAAGGAAATGTCTATGCAGAAGTTATGGTTTTGGATATAATTAGGGTGCAGTTTTGAAGTCAGTGCGAGTGTGAGGTCGAGTCACAGGGTTGAGGGAGTCATAGTTGATATCAATGGTGAAGGTGAAGTATCTGGTCCATGGCTCGGGTCTAGGGTTTCGTTTATGTGTTCGATAAGTAGTATGGGTGAGATAGGGTTAGAGTTAGATTCGGATCCATGTCTGATGTGAGGGCGAGCGCAAGATTGAGTTTCAGTTTTAAGGTGACGTGTGGATGTCATTAATGCTTAAGTTGAAGTGTCAGATCCTGGTGCCAGGGCTAGGGGTGGCATTAGTTGTAAGTTAAGGTGTATTGGGCTGACTGAGTGACAGTTAGAGGTCTGATCCATCTCTGATGTGAGGGCAATGGCCAGATTGAGCTTCAGGATTATGGGGAGGAATGACAGACGTCAATGCTGTTAGTGGCAGTTCAGTTAAAGTGGCCTGGGCTAGGTTTAGGGTTTCCTGTAAGGGAAAGTCTATGCATATGATACGGTTACGGAGAGAATTTGGGTTCAATTCTGATGTGAGTGCGAGGGTGAGATTGAGTCTCAGGGTAAAGATGTGCCTCCTAGTCTGCAGCAATTTTGACGTCACAGTATCTAGTCCAGGGCTCGGGTCTAGGGTTAGGCTTAGGTGTTCAGTAAGATTTACAGGAACATAGAGTTACATTTAGACTTCGAATCTGACACTGATGTGAGGGCGATGGCCAGATTGAGCTTCATGTTTACTTTGCGGCATGACAGACGTTGCAGCTGATGGCGTCGTTTCAGGTAAAGTGGCCAGGTTTAGAGTTATGTTATTGTGCTCTGTGAGGTGTACAGGAAGGATAGGGTGATGGACAGGCTTAGGGTGTTCTCTGATGACAGGGCAAGTTCGAGATGGAGGTTCAGATTAACGGTGAAGTGTGAATGATGCCAATGGTTACGGTGAAGGGTCAAGTAACGAGTCATTTCTATTGTTGAGATTAAAGGGTCTTTCTATTCTACAGAAAGGATAAGTTAAGGATTTGGGTTAGGTTCCAGCTCTGGTGTGAGTGCGCCTCTGAAATTGCGATTCATTGTTGAGGAGGGCCCTGGGTGATGTCGAAGCTGACGTTGTGTGGATAGGCCCAGGATTCGGTGGAAGGTTAAAATTTTGTGTTCTCTCTGATTTCCAAAGACATTAGCATTACGGAAAGAGTTAGGTTCTGGGTCTGATATGACGGGGAGAGCAAGATGGTGGGTCAGGGTTATGGTGAGGCATGGGTGACATCAATGTTCCAGGTGAGCTGTCAGGACCACTGGCCAGGGCTAGGCTAAGCGTTAGGTTTTTAGTTAGGTGTGTAGAGAGTGTGTTTTCACATTTATACATAGGGTCCTTCTCTTTCGTTAGGGCGAATGTGCGATTCAGTTCCAGGATTACAGTGAGGCAAGGGTGATATCCATGATGATGGTGCAGTTTCAGGCCACTGGTCCGCGCTAGGGTTAGGGTTATGTAATCGTTATAGGGTATGGGGTGGACCGGGATACGTTTCGATTTGCATCCTACTCTGACGTGAGGACGAAGGCCAAATTCATCTTCATCATCGTGCTGTAGCATCGGTGACATCAATGCTGACGCTGAGGGTACAGGTTAATAGACCTGGTTTAGGGATAAGATTTCCTGTAAGGAAAAGTCTAAGCGGTACATATGGTTATGGACAGAATTAGGGAGCAGTTCTGATGTCAGGGCGAGTGTGAGATTGAGTCGCAGGGTCAATAGAGTCATAGTTGATATCAACGGTGAAGGTGAATTATCTGATCCAGGGTCGGGTGTACGGTTAGATTTAGGTGTTCGATGAGGAATACGGGTGTGAAAAGGTTACAGTTAGACTTCAGATCTATCTCTGATGTGAGGGAGAGTGCATGATTGAGTTTGAAGAGAAAGCTGAAATATGGGTGACATCAAAGATGAAGGTGAAATGTCAGATCCTGGTGCCAGGGCTAGGGTTAGCATTAGTTGTAAGGAAAGGAGTATGGGGCAGATTTAGTGGCAGTAAGAGTTCTGATCTGACTCTGATGTGAAGGAAATGGCCAGAATGTGCTTCAGGATTATGGGGCGGAATGACAGATGTCGATGCTGATGGTGGCGGTTCAGTGAAATTGGCCTGGGCTAGGGTTAGGGTTTCCTGTAAGAGAAAATCTATGCATATGTTATGGTGACGGAGAAAATTAGGGTTCAGTTCTGATGTGAGGACGAGGGTGAGATTGAGGCTCATGGTTAAGATGTGTCTCCTAGTTGGCACAAATGTTGAAGGCGAAGAATCTAGTCTAGTTCTCGGGCCTAGGGTTAGGGTTAGGTGTTCACTAAGATTTACAGTAACATAGAGTTACATTTAGAGTTTCATTTGATCCTGATGTGAGGGCGATGGCCAGATTGAGCTTCAGGTTTATGGTGCGGCATGACAGACGTTGAAGTTGACTATGTCAGCTCAGGTAAAGTGGCCAGGGCTAGAGTTATGGTATTGTGTTCTGTGAGGTGTACAGGAAGTATTGGGGTATGGAGAGACTTAGGGCTGGTCTCTGATGTTAGGGCAAGTGCGAGATTGAGGTTCAGGATTACGGTGAAGTGTGGGTCATGCCAATGGTTACGGTGAATGGACAGGTCCAAGATTCACGGCTCGGGTTAGGATTACTGCGTCGTTCTGTTCTACAGAAAGGACAAGTTTAGGATTAAGGTTAGGGTCCAGCTCTGATGTGAGTGCGAGTGCGAAATTGCGATTCAGTGTTGAGGAGGGCCCTGGGTGATGTCAATGGTGACGTTGTGTGGTAGGCCCCGGACTCAGTGCTAGGCTTAAAAGTTTGTGTTATCTCTGTTTTCCGGAGACATTAGCATTACGGAAAGAGTTAGGTTCTGGGTCTGATGTGACGGTAATTGCAAGATGGTGGATCAGGTTTATGGTGAGGCATGGGTGATGTCAGTGGTCAAGTTCGGGTGTCAGGACCACGGGCCAGGGCTAGGGATAGGGTTAGGATTTTGGGAAGCTGTAGTGGGATGGTATTGTTACGTTTAGACTTAGGTTCCTTCTCTTACGTTAGGGCGACTATACGATTCAGTGCCAGGATTACTGTGAGCCAAGTTGATATCCAAGGTTATAGTGGAGTTTCAGGAAACAGGTCCACGCTAGGGTTAGGGTTATGTAATCGTTAAAGTGTATGGGGTTTACGTGAATAGAGCTCGATTTTGGATCCTCCTCTGATGTGAGGCCGTAGGCCAGACTGATCTTGATCATCATGGTGTGGCATAGGTGACATCAATGCTGACGCTGAGGGTCCAGGTTAAGGGACTTTGGTGAGCGGTAGGGTTTTTGTAAGGTATTTTCTATGCAGAAGTTTTGGTTTTGGATATAATTAGGGTGCAGTTTTGAAGTCAGGGCGAGTGTGAGGTCGAGTCACAGGGTTGAGGGAGTCATAGTTGATATCAATGGTGAAGTTGAAGTATCTGGTCCATGGCTCGGGTCTAGGGTTCCGTTTAGGTGTTCGATAAGGAGTATGGGTGAGATAGGGTTACAGTTAGATTCGGATCCATGTCTGATGTGAGGGCGAGCGCCAGATTGAGTTTCAGTTTTAAGGTGAGGTGTGGATGTCATTAATGCTTAAGTTTAAGTGTCAGATCCTGGTGCCAGGGCTAGGGGTGGCATTAGTTGTAAGTTAAGGTGTATTGGGTTGACTGAGTGACAGTTAGGGATCTGATCCATCTCTGATGTGAGGGCAATGGCCGGAGTGACCTTCAGGATTATGGGGAGGAATGACAGACGTCAATGCTGATGTTGGCAGTTCAGTTAATGGGGCCTGGGCTACGTTTAGGTTTTCCTGTAAGGGAACGTCTATGCATATGATACGGTTACGGAGAGAATTTGGGTTCAGTTCTGATGTGAGTGCGAATTTGAGACTGAGTCTCAGGGTAAAGATGTGCCTCCTAGTCGGCAGCAATGTTGAAGTCAGAGTATCTAGTCCAGGGCTCGGGTGTAGGGTAAGGCTTAGGTGTTCAGTAAGATTTACAGGAACATAGAGTTACATTTAGACTTCGAATCTGACACTGATGTGAGGGCGATGGCCAGATTGAGCTTCAGGTTTACTTTGCGGCATGACAGACGTTGCAGCTGATGGCGTCGTTTCAGGTAAAGTGGCCAGGGTTAGAGTTATGTTATTGTGCTCTGTGAGGTGTACAGGAAGGATAGGGTGATGGACAGACTTAGGGTGTTCTCTGATGTGAGGGCAAGTTCGAGATGGAGGTTCAGGTTTACGGTGAAGTGTGTATGATGCCAATGGTTACGGTGAAGGGTCAAGTAAAGAGTCATTTATATTGTTGAGATTAGAGGGTCTTTCTGTTCTACAGAAAGGATAAGTTAAGGATTAGGGTTAGGGTCCAGCTCTGATGTGAGTGCGCTTCTGAAATTGCGTTTCATTGTTGAGGAGGGCCCTGGGTGATGTCGAAACTGACGTTGTGTGGATAGGCCCAGGATTCAGTGATATGGTTAAAATTTTATTTTCTCTCTGATTTCCAGAGACATTAGCATTACGGAAAGAGTTAGATTCTGGGTCTGATGTGACGGGGAGAGCAAGATGGTGGATCAGGTTTATATTGAGGCATGGCTGTCGTCAGTGTTCAAGGTGAGGTGTCAGGACCACTGGCCAGGGCTAGGCTTAGGTTTAAGTTTTTCGGTAGCTGTAGAGAGAGGGTTTTGTTACAATTACACATAGGGTCCTTCTCTTACGTTAGGGCGAATGTGCGATTCAGTTCCAGGATTACAGTGAGGCAAGGGTGATATCCATGATGATGGTGCAGTTTCAGGCCACTGGTCCGCGCTAGGGTTAGGGTTATGTAATCGTTAAAGGGTATGGGGAGGACCGGGATACGTTTCGATTTGCATCCTACTCTGACGTGAGGGCGAAGGCCAGATTGATCTTCATCATCGTGGTGTGGCATCGGTGACATCAATGCTGACGCTGAGGGTACAGGTTAATAGACCTGGTTTAGGGATAAGATTTTCTGTAAGGAAAAGTCTGTGCGGTACATATGGTTATGGACAGAATTAGGGATCAGTTCTGATGTCAGGGCGAGTGTGAGATTGAGTCGCAGGGTCAATAGAGTCATAGTTGATATCAACGGTGAAGGTGAATTATCTGTTCCAGGGTAGGGTGTACGGTTAGATTTAGGTGTTCCATAAGAAATATGGGTGTGATATGGTTACAGTTAGACTTCAGATCTATCTCTGATGTGAGGGAGAGTGCATGATTGAGTTTGAAGATAAAGCTGAAATATGGGTGACATCAAAGATGAAGGTGAAATGTCAGATCCTGGCGCAAGGGCTAGGGTTAGCATTAGTTGTAAGGAAAGGAGTATGGGGCAGATTTAGTGGCAGGAAGAGTTCTGATCTGACACTGATGTGAAGGAAATGGTCAGAATGTGCTTCAGGATTATGGGGAGGAATGACAGAAGTCGATGCTGATGGTGGCGGTTCAGTGAAATTGTCCTGGGCTAGGGTTAGGGTTTCCTGTAAGAGAAAATCTATGCATATGTTACGGTGACGGAGAAAATTAGGGTTCAGTTCTGATGTGAGGACGACGGTGAGATTGAGGCTCATGGTTAAGATGAGTCTCCTAATTGGCACAAATGTTGAAGGCCAAGAATCTAGTCTACTTATCTGGCCTAGGGTTAGGGTTAGGTGTTCACTAAGATTTACAATAACATAGAGTTACATTTACAGTTTCATTGACCCTGATGTGATGGCGATGGCCAGATTGAGCTTCAGGTTTAAGGTGCGGCATGACAGATGTTGAAGTTGACTATGTCAGCTCAGGTAAAGTGGCCAGGGCTAGAGTTATGGTATTGTGTTCTGTGAGGTGTACAGGAAGTATAGGGGTATGTACAGACTTAAGGCTGGTTTCTGATGTGAGGGCAAGTGCGAGATTGAGGTTCAGGATTACGGTGAACTGTTGGTCAAGCCAATGGTTACGGTGAAAGGACAGGTCCAAGATTCATGGCTAGGGTTAGGATTACTGCGTCATTCTCTTCTACAGAAAGGACAAGTTTAGAATTAAGGTTAGGGTCCAGCTCTGATGTGAGTGCGAGTCCGAAATTGCGATTCAGTGTTGAGGAGGGCCCTGGGTGATGTCAATGGTGACGTTGTGTGGTAGGCCCCGGACTCAGTGCTAGGCTTAAAATTTTGTGTTATCTGTTTTCCGGAGACATTAGCATTACGGAAAGAGTTAGGTTCTGGGTCTGATGTGACGGTAAATGCAAGATGGTGGATCAGGTTTATGGTGAGACATGGGTGACGTCAGTGGTCAAGTTCGAGTGTCAGGACCAAGGGCCAGGGCTAGGTATAGGGTTAGGATTTTGAGAAGCTGTAGAGAGATGGTATTGTTACGTTTAGATTTAGGATCCTTCTCTTACCTTAGGGCGATTGTACGATTCATTTCCAGGATTACTGTGAGCCAAGTTAATATCCAAGGTAATGGTGGAGTTTCAGGAAACAGGTCCACGCTAGGGTTAGGGTTATGTAATCGTTAAAGTGTATGGGGTGTACGTGAATAGAGCTCGATTTTGGATCCTCCTCTGATGTGAGGCCGTAGGCCAGACTGATCTTGATCATCATGGTGTGGCATAGGTGACATCAATGCTGACGATGAGGGTCCAGGTTAAGGGACCTTGGTGAGCGGTAGGGTTTTAGTAAGGAAATGTCTATGCAGAAGTTATGGTTTTGGATATAATTAGGGTGCAGTTTTGAAGTCAGGGCGAGTGTGAGGTCGAGTCACAGGGTTGAGGGAGTCATAGTTGATATCAATGGTGAAGTTGAAGTATCTGGTCCATGGCTCGGGTCTAGGGTTCCGTTTATGTGATCGATAAAGAGTATGGGTGAGATAGGGTTACAGTTAGATTCGGATCCATGTCTGATATGAGGGTGAGCGCAAGATTGAGTTTCAGTTATAAGGTGAGGTGTGGATGTCATGAATGCTTAAGTTGAAGTGTCAGATCCTGGTGCCAGGGCTAGGGGTGGCATTAGTTGTAAGTTAAGGTGTATTGGGCTGACTGAGTGACAGTTAGAGATCTGATCCGTCTCTGATGTGAGGGCAATTGCCAGAGTGAGCTTCAGGATTATGGGGAGGAATGACAGACGTCAATGCAGATTGTGGCAGTTCAGTTAATGGGGCCTGGGCTAGGTTTAGGGTTTCCTATAAGGGAAAGTCTATGCATATGATGCGGTTGCGGAGAGAATTTTCGTTCAATTCTAATGTGAGTGCGAAGGTGAGATTGAGTCTCAGGGTAAAGATGTGCCTCCTAGTCGGCAGCAATGTTGAAGTCAGAGTATCTAGTCCAGGGCTCGGGTCTAGGGTTAGGCTTAGGTGTTCAGTAAGATTTACAGGAACATAGAGTTACATTTAGACTTCGAATCTGACACTGATGTGAGGGCGATAGCCAGATTGAGCTTCAGGTTTACTTTGCGGCATGACCGACGTTGCAGCTGATGGCGTCGTTTCAGGTAAAGTTTCCAGGGTTAGAGTTATGTTATTGTGCTCTGTGAGGTGTACAGGAAGGATAGGGTGATGGACAGACTTAGGGTGTTCTCTGATGTGAGGGCAAGTTCGAGGTGGAGGTTCAGGTTTACGGTGAAGTGTGAATGATGCCAATGGTTATGGTGAAGGGTCAAGTAAAGAGTCATTTCTATTGTTGAGATTAGAGTTTCTTTCTGTTCTAAAGAAAGGATAAGTTAAGGATAAGGGTTAGGGTCCAGCCCTGATGTGAGTGCGCTTCTGAAATTGCGTTTCGTTGTTGAGGAGGACCCTGGGTGATGTCGAAGCTGACGTTGTGTGGAGAGGCCCAGGATTCAGTGATAGGGTTAAAATTTTGTGTTCTCTCTGATTTAAAGAGACATTAGCATCACGGAAAGAGTTAGGTTCTGGGTCTGATGTGACGGGGAGAGCAAGATGGTGGATCAGGTTTATATTGAGGCATGGCTGTCGTCAGTGTTCCAGGTGAGGTGTCAGGACCACGGGCCAGGGGTAGGCTTAGGTTTAGGTTTTTCGGTAGCTGTAGAGAGAGGGTTTTGTTACAATTACACATAGGGTCCTTCTCTTACGTTAGGGTGAATGTGCGATTCAGTTCCAGGATTAGAGTGAGGCAAGGGTGATATCCATAATGGTGGTGGAGTTTCAGTCCACTGGTCCGCGCTAGGGTTAGGGTTATGTATTCGTTAAAAGGTATGGGGTGGACCGGGATACGTTTCGATTTGCATCCTACTCTGACGTGAGGGCGAAGGTCAGATTCATCTTCATCATCATGCTCTGGCATCGGTGACATCAATGCTGACGCTGAGGATACAGGTTAATAGACCTGGTTTAGGGATAAGATTTTCTGTAAGGAAAAGTCTATGCGGTACATATGGTTATGGACAGAATTAGGGAGCAGTTCTGAGGTCAGGGCGAGTGTGAGATTGAGTCGCAGGGTCAATATAGTCATAGTTGATATCAACGGTGAATGTGAATTATCTGTTCCAGGGTCGGGTGTACAGTTAGATTTAGGTGTTCGATAAGGAATACGGGTGTGATATGGTTACAGTTAGACTTCAGATCTATCTCTGATGTGAGGGAGAGTGCATGATTGAGTTTGAAGGTAAAGCTGAAATATGGGTGACATCAAAGATGAAGGTGAAGTGTCAGATCCTGGCGCCAGGGCTAGGGTTAGCATTAGTTGTAAGGTAAGGAGTATGGGGCAGATTGAGTGGCAGAAAGAGTTCTGATCTTACTCTGATGTGTAGGAAATGGCCAGAATGTGCTTCAGGATTATGGGGAGGAATGACAGAAGTCGATGCTGATGGTGGCGGTTCAGTTAAATTGGCCTGGGCTAGTGTTAGGGTTTCCTGTAAGAGAAAATCTATGCATATGTTACGGTGATGAACAAAATTAGAGTTCAGTTCTGATGTGAGGACGAGGGTGAGATTGAGGCTCATGGTTAAGATATGTCTCCTAGTTGGCACAAATGTTGAAGGCGAAGAATCTAGTCTAGTTCTCGGGCCTAGGGTTAGGGTTAGGTGTTCACTAAGATTTACAGTAACATAGAGTTACATTTAGAGTTTCATTTGACCCTGATGTGAGGGCGATGGCCAGATTGAGCTTCAGGTTTATGGTGCGGCATGACAGACCTTGAAGTTGACTATGTCAGCTCAGGTAAAGTGGCCAGGGCTAGAGCTATGGTATTGTGTTCTGTGAGGTGTACAGGAAGTATAGGGGTATGGACAGACTTAGGGCTGGTCTCTGATGTGAGGGCAAGTGCGAGATTGAGGTTCAGGATTACGGTGAAGTGTGGGTCATGCGAATGGTTACGGTGAATGGACATGTCCAAGATTCATGGCTAGGGTTAGGATTACTGCGTCGTTCTCTTCTACAGAAAGGACAAGTTTAGGATAAAGTTTAGGGTCCAGCTCTGATGTGAGTGCGAGTGTGAAATTGCGATTCAGTGTTGAGGAGGGCACTGGGTGATGTCAATGGTGACGTTGTGTGGATAGGCCCCGACTCAGTGCTAGGCTTAAAATTTTGTGTTCTCTCTGTTTTCCGGAGACATTAGCATTACGGAAAGAGTTAGGTTCTGGGTCTGATGTGACGGTAAGTGCAAGATGGTGGATCAGGTTTATGGTGAGGCATGGGTGACGTCAGTGGTCAAGTACGGGTGTCAGGACCACGGGCCAGGGCCAGGGATAGGGTTAGGATTTTGGGAAGCTGTAGAGGGATGGTATTGTTACGTTTAGACTTAGGTTCCTTCTCTTACGTTAGGGCGACTGTACAATTCAGTTCCAGGATTACTGTGAGCCAAGGTTGATATCCAAGGTTATGGTGGAGTTTCAGGAAACAGGTCCACGCTAGGGTTAGGGTTATGTAATCGTTAAAGTGTATGGGGTGTACGTGAATAGAGCTCGATTTTGGATCCTACTCTGATGTGAGGGCGTAGGCCAGACTGATCTTGATCAGCATGGTGTGGCATAGGTGACATCAATGCTGACGCTGAGGGTCCAGATTAAGGGACGTTGGAGAGCGGTAGGGTTTTTGTAAGGAAATGTCTATGCAGAAGATATGGTTTTGGATATAATTAGGGTGCAGTTTTGAAGTCAGGGCGAGTGGGAGGTCGAGTCACAGGGTTGAGGAGTCATAGTTGATATCAATGGTGAAGGCGAAGTATCTGGTCCATGGCTCGAGTCTAGGGTTCCGTTTAGGTGTTCGATAAGGAGTATGGGTGAGATAGGGTTACAGTTAGATTCGGATCAATCTCTGATGTGAGGGCGAGCGCAAGATTGAGTTTCAGTTTTAAGGTGAGGTGTGGGTGTCATTAATGCTTAAGTTGAAGTGTCAGATCCTGGCGCCAGGGCTAGGGCTGGCATTAGTTGTAAGTTAAGGTGTATTGGGCTGACTGAGTGACAGTTAGAGATCTGATCCGTCTCTGATGTGAGGGCAATTGCCAGAGTGAGCTTCAGGATTATGGGGAGGAATGACAGACGTCAATGCTGATTGTGGCAGTTCAGTTAATGGGGCCTGGGCTAGGTTTAGGGTTTCCTATAAGGGAAAGTCTATGCATATGATGCGGTTGCGGAGAGAATTTTCGTTCAATTCTAATGTGAGTGCGAAGGTGAGATTGAGTCTCAGGGTAAAGATGTGCCTCCTAGTCGGCAGCAATGTTGAAGTCAGAGTATCTAGTCCAGGGCTCGGGTCTAGGGTTAGGCTTAGGTGTTCAGTAAGATTTACAGGAACATAGAGTTACATTTAGACTTCGAATCTGACACTGATGTGAGGGCGATAGCCAGATTGAGCTTCAGGTTTACTTTGCGGCATGACCGACGTTGCAGCTGATGGCGTCGTTTCAGGTAAAGTTTCCAGGGTTAGAGTTATGTTATTGTGCTCTGTGAGGTGTACAGGAAGGATAGGGTGATGGACAGACTTAGGGTGTTCTCTGATGTGAGGGCAAGTTCGAGGTGGAGGTTCAGGTTTACGGTGAAGTGTGAATGATGCCAATGGTTATGGTGAAGGGTCAAGTAAAGAGTCATTTCTATTGTTGAGATTAGAGTTTCTTTCTGTTCTAAAGAAAGGATAAGTTAAGGATAAGGGTTAGGGTCCAGCCCTGATGTGAGTGCGCTTCTGAAATTGCGTTTCGTTGTTGAGGAGGACCCTGGGTGATGTCGAAGCTGACGTTGTGTGGAGAGGCCCAGGATTCAGTGATAGGGTTAAAATTTTGTGTTCTCTCTGATTTAAAGAGACATTAGCATCACGGAAAGAGTTAGGTTCTGGGTCTGATGTGACGGGGAGAGCAAGATGGTGGATCAGGTTTATATTGAGGCATGGCTGTCGTCAGTGTTCCAGGTGAGGTGTCAGGACCACGGGCCAGGGGTAGGCTTAGGTTTAGGTTTTTCGGTAGCTGTAGAGAGAGGGTTTTGTTACAATTACACATAGGGTCCTTCTCTTACGTTAGGGTGAATGTGCGATTCAGTTCCAGGATTAGAGTGAGGCAAGGGTGATATCCATAATGGTGGTGGAGTTTCAGTCCACTGGTCCGCGCTAGGGTTAGGGTTATGTATTCGTTAAAAGGTATGGGGTGGACCGGGATACGTTTCGATTTGCATCCTACTCTGACGTGAGGGCGAAGGTCAGATTCATCTTCATCATCATGCTCTGGCATCGGTGACATCAATGCTGACGCTGAGGATACAGGTTAATAGACCTGGTTTAGGGATAAGATTTTCTGTAAGGAAAAGTCTATGCGGTACATATGGTTATGGACAGAATTAGGGAGCAGTTCTGAGGTCAGGGCGAGTGTGAGATTGAGTCGCAGGGTCAATATAGTCATAGTTGATATCAACGGTGAATGTGAATTATCTGTTCCAGGGTCGGGTGTACAGTTAGATTTAGGTGTTCGATAAGGAATACGGGTGTGATATGGTTACAGTTAGACTTCAGATCTATCTCTGATGTGAGGGAGAGTGCATGATTGAGTTTGAAGGTAAAGCTGAAATATGGGTGACATCAAAGATGAAGGTGAAGTGTCAGATCCTGGCGCCAGGGCTAGGGTTAGCATTAGTTGTAAGGTAAGGAGTATGGGGCAGATTGAGTGGCAGAAAGAGTTCTGATCTTACTCTGATGTGTAGGAAATGGCCAGAATGTGCTTCAGGATTATGGGGAGGAATGACAGAAGTCGATGCTGATGGTGGCGGTTCAGTTAAATTGGCCTGGGCTAGTGTTAGGGTTTCCTGTAAGAGAAAATCTATGCATATGTTACGGTGATGAACAAAATTAGAGTTCAGTTCTGATGTGAGGACGAGGGTGAGATTGAGGCTCATGGTTAAGATATGTCTCCTAGTTGGCACAAATGTTGAAGGCGAAGAATCTAGTCTAGTTCTCGGGCCTAGGGTTAGGGTTAGGTGTTCACTAAGATTTACAGTAACATAGAGTTACATTTAGAGTTTCATTTGACCCTGATGTGAGGGCGATGGCCAGATTGAGCTTCAGGTTTATGGTGCGGCATGACAGACCTTGAAGTTGACTATGTCAGCTCAGGTAAAGTGGCCAGGGCTAGAGCTATGGTATTGTGTTCTGTGAGGTGTACAGGAAGTATAGGGGTATGGACAGACTTAGGGCTGGTCTCTGATGTGAGGGCAAGTGCGAGATTGAGGTTCAGGATTACGGTGAAGTGTGGGTCATGCGAATGGTTACGGTGAATGGACATGTCCAAGATTCATGGCTAGGGTTAGGATTACTGCGTCGTTCTCTTCTACAGAAAGGACAAGTTTAGGATAAAGTTTAGGGTCCAGCTCTGATGTGAGTGCGAGTGTGAAATTGCGATTCAGTGTTGAGGAGGGCACTGGGTGATGTCAATGGTGACGTTGTGTGGATAGGCCCCGACTCAGTGCTAGGCTTAAAATTTTGTGTTCTCTCTGTTTTCCGGAGACATTAGCATTACGGAAAGAGTTAGGTTCTGGGTCTGATGTGACGGTAAGTGCAAGATGGTGGATCAGGTTTATGGTGAGGCATGGGTGACGTCAGTGGTCAAGTACGGGTGTCAGGACCACGGGCCAGGGCCAGGGATAGGGTTAGGATTTTGGGAAGCTGTAGAGGGATGGTATTGTTACGTTTAGACTTAGGTTCCTTCTCTTACGTTAGGGCGACTGTACGATTCAGTTCCAGGATTACTGTGAGCCAAGGTTGATATCCAAGGTTATGGTGGAGTTTCAGGAAACAGGTCCACGCTAGGGTTAGGGTTATGTAATCGTTAAAGTGTATGGGGTGTACGTGAATAGAGCTCGATTTTGGATCCTACTCTGATGTGAGGGCGTAGGCCAGACTGATCTTGATCAGCATGGTGTGGCATAGGTGACATCAATGCTGACGCTGAGGGTCCAGATTAAGGGACGTTGGAGAGCGGTAGGGTTTTTGTAAGGAAATGTCTATGCAGAAGATATGGTTTTGGATATAATTAGGGTGCAGTTTTGAAGTCAGGGCGAGTGGGAGGTCGAGTCACAGGGTTGAGGAGTCATAGTTGATATCAATGGTGAAGGCGAAGTATCTGGTCCATGGCTCGAGTCTAGGGTTCCGTTTAGGTGTTCGATAAGGAGTATGGGTGAGATAGGGTTACAGTTAGATTCGGATCAATCTCTGATGTGAGGGCGAGCGCAAGATTGAGTTTCAGTTTTAAGGTGAGGTGTGGGTGTCATTAATGCTTAAGTTGAAGTGTCAGATCCTGGCGCCAGGGCTAGGGCTGGCATTAGTTGTAAGTTAAGGTGTATTGGGCTGACTGAGTGACAGTTAGAGATCTGATCCATCTCTGATGTGAGGGCAATTGCCAGAGTGAGCTTCAGGATTATGGGGAGGAATGACAGACGTCAATGCAGATTGTGGCAGTTCAGTTAATGGGGCCTGGGCTAGGTTTAGGGTTTCCTATAAGGGAAAGTCTATGCATATGATGCGGTTGCGGAGAGAATTTTCGTTCAATTCTAATGTGAGTGCGAAGGTGAGATTGAGTCTCAGGGTAAAGATGTGCCTCCTAGTCGGCAGCAATGTTGAAGTCAGAGTATCTAGTCCAGGGCTCGGGTCTAGGGTTAGGCTTAGGTGTTCAGTAAGATTTACAGGAACATAGAGTTACATTTAGACTTCGAATCTGACACTGATGTGAGGGCGATAGCCAGATTGAGCTTCAGGTTTACTTTGCGGCATGACCGACGTTGCAGCTGATGGCGTCGTTTCAGGTAAAGTTTCCAGGGTTAGAGTTATGTTATTGTGCTCTGTGAGGTGTACAGGAAGGATAGGGTGATGGACAGACTTAGGGTGTTCTCTGATGTGAGGGCAAGTTCGAGGTGGAGGTTCAGGTTTACGGTGAAGTGTGAATGATGCCAATGGTTATGGTGAAGGGTCAAGTAAAGAGTCATTTCTATTGTTGAGATTAGAGTTTCTTTCTGTTCTAAAGAAAGGATAAGTTAAGGATAAGGGTTAGGGTCCAGCCCTGATGTGAGTGCGCTTCTGAAATTGCGTTTCGTTGTTGAGGAGGACCCTGGGTGATGTCGAAGCTGACGTTGTGTGGAGAGGCCCAGGATTCAGTGATAGGGTTAAAATTTTGTGTTCTCTCTGATTTAAAGAGACATTAGCATCACGGAAAGAGTTAGGTTCTGGGTCTGATGTGACGGGGAGAGCAAGATGGTGGATCAGGTTTATATTGAGGCATGGCTGTCGTCAGTGTTCCAGGTGAGGTGTCAGGACCACGGGCCAGGGGTAGGCTTAGGTTTAGGTTTTTCGGTAGCTGTAGAGAGAGGGTTTTGTTACAATTACACATAGGGTCCTTCTCTTACGTTAGGGTGAATGTGCGATTCAGTTCCAGGATTAGAGTGAGGCAAGGGTGATATCCATAATGGTGGTGGAGTTTCAGTCCACTGGTCCGCGCTAGGGTTAGGGTTATGTATTCGTTAAAAGGTATGGGGTGGACCGGGATACGTTTCGATTTGCATCCTACTCTGACGTGAGGGCGAAGGTCAGATTCATCTTCATCATCATGCTCTGGCATCGGTGACATCAATGCTGACGCTGAGGATACAGGTTAATAGACCTGGTTTAGGGATAAGATTTTCTGTAAGGAAAAGTCTATGCGGTACATATGGTTATGGACAGAATTAGGGAGCAGTTCTGAGGTCAGGGCGAGTGTGAGATTGAGTCGCAGGGTCAATATAGTCATAGTTGATATCAACGGTGAATGTGAATTATCTGTTCCAGGGTCGGGTGTACAGTTAGATTTAGGTGTTCGATAAGGAATACGGGTGTGATATGGTTACAGTTAGACTTCAGATCTATCTCTGATGTGAGGGAGAGTGCATGATTGAGTTTGAAGGTAAAGCTGAAATATGGGTGACATCAAAGATGAAGGTGAAGTGTCAGATCCTGGCGCCAGGGCTAGGGTTAGCATTAGTTGTAAGGTAAGGAGTATGGGGCAGATTGAGTGGCAGAAAGAGTTCTGATCTTACTCTGATGTGTAGTAAATGGCGAGAATGTGCTTCAGGATTATGGGGAGGAATGACAGAAGTCGATGCTGATGGTGGCGGTTCAGTTAAATTGGCCTGGGCTAGTGTTAGGGTTTCCTGTAAGATAAAATCTATGCATATGTTACGGTGATGGACAAAATTAGGGTTCAGTTCTGATGTGAGGACGAGGGTGAGATTGAGGCTCATGGTTAAGATATGTCTCCTAGTTGGCACAAATGTTGAAGGCGAAGAATCTAGTCTAGTTCTCGGGCCTAGGGTTAGGGTTAGGTGTTCACTAAGATTTACAGTAACATAGAGTTACATTTAGAGTTTCATTTGACCCTGATGTGAGGGCGATGGCCAGATTGAGCTTCAGGTTTATGGTGCGGCATGACAGACGTTGAAGTTGACTATGTCAGCTCAGGTAAAGTGGCCAGGGCTAGAGTTATGGTATTGTGTTCTGTGAGGTGTACAGGAAGTATAGGGGTATGGACAGACTTAGGGCTGGTCTCTGATGTGAGGGCAAGTGCGAGATTGAGGTTCAGGATTACGGTGAAGTGTGGGTCATGCGAATGGTTACGGTGAATGGACATGTCCAAGATTCATGGCTAGGGTTAGGATTACTGCGTCGTTCTCTTCTACAGAAAGGACAAGTTTAGGATAAAGTTTAGGGTCCAGCTCTGATGTGAGTGCGAGTGTGAAATTGCGATTCAGTGTTGAGGAGGGCACTGGGTGATGTCAATGGTGACGTTGTGTGGATAGGCCCCGACTCAGTGCTAGGCTTAAAATTTTGTGTTCTCTCTGTTTTCCGGAGACATTAGCATTACGGAAAGAGTTAAGTTCTGGGTCTGATGTGACGGTAAGTGCAAGATGGTGGATCAGGTTTATGGTGAGGCATGGGTGACGTCAGTGGTCAAGTACGGGTGTCAGGACCACGGGCCAGGGCCAGGGATAGGGTTAGGATTTTGGGAAGCTGTAGAGGGATGGTATTGTTACGTTTAGACTTAGGTTCCTTCTCTTACGTTAGGGCGACTGTACGATTCAGTTCCAGGATTACTGTGAGCCAAGGTTGATATCCAAGGTTATGGTGGAGTTTCAGGAAACAGGTCCACGCTAGGGTTAGGGTTATGTAATCGTTAAAGTGTATGGGGTGTACGTGAATAGAGCTCGATTTTGGATCCTACTCTGATGTGAGGGCGTAGGCCAGACTGATCTTGATCAGCATGGTGTGGCATAGGTGACATCAATGCTGACGCTGAGGGTCCAGATTAAGGGACGTTGGAGAGCGGTAGGGTTTTTGTAAGGAAATGTCTATGCAGAAGATATGGTTTTGGATATAATTAGGGTGCAGTTTTGAAGTCAGGGCGAGTGGGAGGTCGAGTCACAGGGTTGAGGAGTCATAGTTGATATCAATGGTGAAGGCGAAGTATCTGGTCCATGGCTCGAGTCTAGGGTTCCGTTTAGGTGTTCGATAAGGAGTATGGGTGAGATAGGGTTACAGTTAGATTCGGATCCATCTCTGATGTGAGGGCGAGCGCAAGATTGAGTTTCAGTTTTAAGGTGAGGTGTGGGTGTCATTAATGCTTAAGTTGAAGTGTCAGATCCTGGCGCCAGGGCTACCGCTGGCATTAGTTGTAAGTTAAGGTGTATTGGGCTGACTGAGTGACAGTTAGAGATCTGATCCATCTCTGATGTGAGGGCAATTGCCAGAGTGAGCTTCAGGATTATGGGGAGGAATGACAGACGTCAGTGCAGATTGTGGCAGTTCAGTTAATGGGGCCTGGGCTAGGTTTAGGGTTTCCTATAAGGGAAAGTCTATGCATATGATGCGGTTGCGGAGAGAATTTTCGTTCAATTCTAATGTGAGTGCGAAGGTGAGATTGAGTCTCAGGGTAAAGATGTGCCTCCTAGTCGGCAGCAATGTTGAAGTCAGAGTATCTAGTCCAGGGCTCGGGTCTAGGGTTAGGCTTAGGTGTTCAGTAAGATTTACAGGAACATAGAGTTACATTTAGACTTCGAATCTGACACTGATGTGAGGGCGATAGCCAGATTGAGCTTCAGGTTTACTTTGCGGCATGACCGACGTTGCAGCTGATGGCGTCGTTTCAGGTAAAGTTTCCAGGGTTAGAGTTATGTTATTGTGCTCTGTGAGGTGTACAGGAAGGATAGGGTGATGGACAGACTTAGGGTGTTCTCTGATGTGAGGGCAAGTTCGAGGTGGAGGTTCAGGTTTACGGTGAAGTGTGAATGATGCCAATGGTTATGGTGAAGGGTCAAGTAAAGAGTCATTTCTATTGTTGAGATTAGAGTTTCTTTCTGTTCTAAAGAAAGGATAAGTTAAGGATAAGGGTTAGGGTCCAGCCCTGATGTGAGTGCGCTTCTGAAATTGCGTTTCGTTGTTGAGGAGGACCCTGGGTGATGTCGAAGCTGACGTTGTGTGGAGAGGCCCAGGATTCAGTGATAGGGTTAAAATTTTGTGTTCTCTCTGATTTAAAGAGACATTAGCATCACGGAAAGAGTTAGGTTCTGGGTCTGATGTGACGGGGAGAGCAAGATGGTGGATCAGTTTTATATTGAGGCATGGCTGTCGTCAGTGTTCCAGGTGAGGTGTCAGGACCACGGGCCAGGGGTAGGCTTAGGTTTAGGTTTTTCGGTAGCTGTAGAGAGAGGGTTTTGTTACAATTACACATAGGGTCCTTCTCTTACGTTAGGGTGAATGTGCGATTCAGTTCCAGGATTAGAGTGAGGCAAGGGTGATATCCATAATGGTGGTGGAGTTTCAGTCCACTGGTCCGCGCTAGGGTTAGGGTTATGTATTCGTTAAAAGGTATGGGGTGGACCGGGATACGTTTCGATTTGCATCCTACTCTGACGTGAGGGCGAAGGTCAGATTCATCTTCATCATCATGCTCTGGCATCGGTGACATCAATGCTGACGCTGAGGATACAGGTTAATAGACCTGGTTTAGGGATAAGATTTTCTGTAAGGAAAAGTCTATGCGGTACATATGGTTATGGACAGAATTAGGGAGCAGTTCTGAGGTCAGGGCGAGTGTGAGATTGAGTCGCAGGGTCAATATAGTCATAGTTGATATCAACGGTGAATGTGAATTATCTGTTCCAGGGTCGGGTGTACAGTTAGATTTAGGTGTTCGATAAGGAATACGGGTGTGATATGGTTACAGTTAGACTTCAGATCTATCTCTGATGTGAGGGAGAGTGCATGATTGAGTTTGAAGATAAAGCTGAAATATGGGTGACATCAAAGATGAAGGTGAAGTGTCAGATCCTGGCGCCAGGGCTAGGGTTAGCATTAGTTGTAAGGTAAGGAGTATGGGGCAGATTGAGTGGCAGAAAGAGTTCTGATCTTACTCTGATGTGTAGTAAATGGCGAGAATGTGCTTCAGGATTATGGGGAGGAATGACAGAAGTCGATGCTGATGGTGGCGGTTCAGTTAAATTGGACTGGGCTAGTGTTAGGGTTTCCTGTAAGATAAAATCTATGCATATGTTACGGTGATGGACAAAATTAGGGTTCAGTTCTGATGTGAGGACGAGGGTGAGATTGAGGCTCATGGTTAAGATATGTCTCCTAGTTGGCACAAATGTTGAAGGCGAAGAATCTAGTCTAGTTCTCGGGCCTAGGGTTAGGGTTAGGTGTTCACTAAGATTTACAGTAACATAGAGTTACATTTAGAGTTTCATTTGACCCTGATGTGAGGGCGATGGCCAGATTGAGCTTCAGGTTTATGGTGCGGCATGACAGACGTTGAAGTTGACTATGTCAGCTCAGGTAAAGTGGCCAGGGCTAGAGTTATGGTATTGTGTTCTGTGAGGTGTACAGGAAGTATAGGGGTATGGACAGACTTAGGGCTGGTCTCTGATGTGAGGGCAAGTGCGAGATTGAGGTTCAGGATTACGGTGAAGTGTGGGTCATGTGAATGGTTACGGTGAATGGACATGTCCAAGATTCATGGCTAGGGTTAGGATTACTGCGTCGTTCTCTTCTACAGAAAGGACAAGTTTAGGATAAAGTTTAGGGTCCAGCTCTGATGTGAGTGCGAGTGTGAAATTGCGATTCAGTGTTGAGGAGGGCACTGGGTGATGTCAATGGTGACGTTGTGTGGATAGGCCCCGACTCAGTGCTAGGCTTAAAATTTTGTGTTCTCTCTGTTTTCCGGAGACATTAGCATTACGGAAAGAGTTAGGTTCTGGGTCTGATGTGACGGTAAGTGCAAGATGGTGGATCAGGTTTATGGTGAGGCATGGGTGACGTCAGTGGTCAAGTACGGGTGTCAGGACCACGGGCCAGGGCCAGGGATAGGGTTAGGATTTTGGGAAGCTGTAGAGGGATGGTATTGTTACGTTTAGACTTAGGTTCCTTCTCTTACGTTAGGGCGACTGTACGATTCAGTTCCAGGATTACTGTGAGCCAAGGTTGATATCCAAGGTTATGGTGGAGTTTCAGGAAACAGGTCCACGCTAGGGTTAGGGTTATGTAATCGTTAAAGTGTATGGGGTGTACGTGAATAGAGCTCGATTTTGGATCCTACTCTGATGTGAGGGCGTAGGCCAGACTGATCTTGATCAGCATGGTGTGGCATAGGTGACATCAATGCTGACGCTGAGGGTCCAGATTAAGGGACGTTGGAGAGCGGTAGGGTTTTTTAAAAGGAAATGTCTATGCAGAAGATATGGTTTTGGATATAATTAGGGTGCAGTTTTGAAGTCAGGGCAAGTGGGAGGTCGAGTCACAGGGTTGAGGAGTCATAGTTGATATCAATGGTGAAGGCGAAGTATCTGGTCCATGGCTCGAGTCTGGGGTTCCGTTTAGGTGTTCGATAAGGAGTATGGGTGAGATAGGGTTACAGTTAGATTCGGATCCATCTCTGATGTGAGGGCGAGCGCAAGATTGAGTTTCAGTTTTAAGGTGAGGTGTGGGTGTCATTAATGCTTAAGTTGAAGTGTCAGATCCTGGCGCCAGGGCTAGGGCTGGCATTAGTTGTAAGTTAAGGTGTATTGGGCTGACTGAGTGACAGTTAGAGATCTGATCCGTCTCTGATGTGAGGGCAATTGCCAGAGTGAGCTTCAGGATTATGGGGAGGAATGACAGACGTCAATGCTGATTGTGGCAGTTCAGTTAATGGGGCCTGGGCTAGGTTTAGGGTTTCCTATAAGGGAAAGTCTATGCATATGATGCGGTTGCTTAGAGAATTTTTGTTCAATTCTAATGTGAGTGCGAAGGTGAGATTGAGTCTCAGGGTAAAGATGTGCCTCCTAGTCGGCAGCAATGTTGAAGTCAGAGTATCTAGTCCAGGGCTCGGGTCTAGGGTTAGGCTTAGGTGCTCAGTAAGATTTACAGGAACATAGAGTTACATTTAGACTTCGAATCTGACACTGATGTGAGGGCGATAGCCAGATTGAGCTTCAGGTTTACTTTGCGGCATGACCGACGTTGCAGCTGATGGCGTCGTTTCAGGTAAAGTTTCCAGGGTTAGAGTTATGTTATTGTGCTCTGTGAGGTGTACAGGGAGAATAGGGTGATGGACAGACTTAGGGTGTTCTCTGATGTGAGGGCAAGTTCGAGGTGGAGGTTCAGGTTTACGGTGAAGTGTGAATGATGCCAATGGTTACGGTGAAGGGTCAAGTAAAGAGTCATTTCTATTGTTGAGATTAGAGTTTCTTTCTGTTCTAAAGAAAGGATAAGTTAAGGATAAGGGTTAGGGTCCAGCCCTGATGTGAGTGCGCTTCTGAAATTGCGTTTCGTTGTTGAGGAGGACCCTGGGTGATGTCGAAGCTGACGTTGTGTGGAGAGGCCCAGGATTCAGTGATAGGGTTAAAATTTTGTGTTCTCTCTGATTTAAAGAGACATTAGCATCACGGAAAGAGTTAGGTTCTGGGTCTGATGTGACGGGGAGAGCAAGATGGTGGATCAGGTTTATATTGAGGCATGGCTGTCGTCAGTGTTCCAGGTGAGGTGTCAGGACCACGGGCCAGGGGTAGGCTTAGGTTTAGGTTTTTCGGTAGCTGTAGAGAGAGGGTTTTGTTACAATTACACATAGGGTCCTTCTCTTACGTTAGGGTGAATGTGCGATTCATTTCCAGGATTAGAGTGAGGCAAGGGTGATATCCATAATGATGGTGGAGTTTCAGTCCACTGGTCCGCGCTAGGGTTAGGGTTATGAATTCGTTAAAAGATATGGGGTGGACCGGGATACGTTTCGATTTGCATCCTACTCTGACGTGAGGGCGAAGGTCAGATTAATCTTCATCATCATGCTCTGGCATCGGTGACATCAATGCTGACGCTGAGGATACAGGTTAATAGACCTGGTTTAGGGATAAGATTTTCTGTAAGGAAAAGTCTATGCGGTACATATGGTTATGGACAGAATTAGGGAGCAGTTCTGAGGTCAGGGCGAGTGTGAGATTGAGTCGCAGGGTCAATATAGTCATAGTTGATATCAACGGTTAATGTGAATTATCTGTTCCAGGGTCGGGTGTACAGTTAGATTTAGGTGTTCGATAAGGAATACGGGTGTGATATGTTTACAGTTAGACTTCAGATCTATCTCTGATGTGAGGGAGAGTGCATGATTGAGTTTGAAGATAAAGCTGAAATATGGGTGACATCAAAGATGAAGGTGAAGTGTCAGATCCTGGCGCCAGGGCTAGGGTTAGCATTAGTTGTAAGGTAAGGAGTATGGGGCAGATTGAGTGGCAGAAAGAGTTCTGATCTTACTCTGATGTGTAGGAAATGGCGAGAATGTGCTTCAGGATTATGGGGAGGAATGACAGAAGTCGATGCTGATGGTGGCGGTTCAGTTAAATTGGCCTGGGCTAGTGTTAGGGTTTCCTGTAAGAGAAAATCTATGCATATGTTACGGCGATGGACAAAATTAGGGTTCAGTTCTGATGTGAGGACGAGGGTGAGATTGAGGCTCATGGTTAAGATATGTCTCCTAGTTGGCACAAATGTTGAAGGCGAAAAATCTAGTCTATTTCTCGGGCCTAGGGTTAGGGTTAGGTGTTCACTAAGATTTACAGTAACATAGAGTTACATTTAGAGTTTCATTTGACCCTGATGTGAGGGCGATGGCCAGATTGAGCTTCAGGTTTATGGTGCGGCATGACAGACCTTGAAGTTGACTATGTCAGCTCAGGTAAAGTGGCCAGGGCTAGAGTTATGGTATTGTGTTCTGTGAGGTGTACAGGAAGTATAGGGGTATGGACAGACTTAGGGCTGGTCTCTGATGTGAGGGCAAGTGCGAGATTGAGGTTCAGGATTACGGTGAAGTGTGGGTCATGTGAATGGTTACGGTGAATGGACATGTCCAAGATTCATGGCTAGGGTTAGGATTACTGCATCGTTCTCTTCTACAGAAAGGACAAGTTTAGGATAAAGTTTAGGGTCCAGCTCTGATGTGAGTGCGAGTGTGAAATTGCGATTCAGTGTTGAGGAGGGCACTGGGTGATGTCAATGGTGACGTTGTGTGGATAGGCCCCGACTCAGTGCTAGGCTTAAAATTTTGTGTTCTCTCTGTTTTCCGGAGACATTAGCATTACGGAAAGAGTTAGGTTCTGGGTCTGATGTGACGGTAAGTGCAAGATGGTGGATCAGGTTTATGGTGAGGCATGGGTGACGTCAGTGGTCAAGTACGTGTGTCAGGACCACGGGCCAGGGCCAGGGATAGGGTTAGGATTTTGGGAAGCTGTAGAGGGATGGTATTGTTACGTTTAGACTTAGGTTCCTTCTCTTACGTTAGGGCGACTGTACGATTCAGTTCCAGGATTACTGTGAGCCAAGGTTGATATCCAAGGTTATGGTGGATTTTCAGAAAACAGGTCCACGCTAGGGTTAGGGTTATGTAATCGTTAAAGTGTATGGGGTATACGTGAATAGAGCTCGATTTTGGATCCTACTCTGATGTGAGGGCGTAGGCCAGACTGATCTTGATCATCATGGTGTGGCATAGGTGACATAAATGCTGACGCTGAGGGTACAGGTTAAGGGACCTTGGTTAGCGGTAGGGTTTTTGTAAGGAAATGTCTATGCAGAAGATATGGTTTTGGATATAATTAGTGTGCAGTTTTGAAGTCAGGGCGAGTGGGAGGTCGGGTCACAGGGTTGAGGGAGTCATAGTTGATATGAATGGGGAAGGCGAAGTATCTGGTCCATGGCTCGAGTCTAGGGTTCCGTTTAGGTGTTCGATAAGGAGTATGGGTGAGATAGGGCTACAGTTAGATTCGGATCCATCTCTGATGTGAGGGCGAGCGCAAGATTGAGTTTCAGTTTTAAGGTGATGTGTGGGTGTCATTAATGCTTAAGTTGAAGTGTCAGATCCTGGCGCCAGGGCTAGGGCTGGCATTAGTTGTAAGTTAACGTGTATTGGGCTGACTGAGTGACAGAGATCTGATCCGTCTCTGATGTGAGGGCAATTGCCAGAGTGAGCTTCAGGATTATGGGGAGGAATGACAGACGTCAATGCTGATTGTGGCAGTTCAGTTAATGGGGCCTGGGCTAGGTTTAGGGTTTCCTATAAGGGAAAGTCTATGCATATGATGCGGTTGCTTAGAGAATTTTTGTTCAATTCTAATGTGAGTGCGAAGGTGAGATTGAGTCTCAGGGTAAAGATGTGCCTCCTAGTCGGCAGCAATGTTGAAGTCAGAGTATCTAGTCCAGGGCTCGGGTCTAGGGTTAGGCTTAGGTGTTCAGTAAGATTTAAAGGAACATAGAGTTACATTTAGACTTCGAATCTGACACTGATGTGAGGGCGATAGCCAGATTGAGCTTCAGGTTTACTTTGCGGCATGACCGACGTTGCAGCTGATGGCGTCGTTTCAGGTAAAGTTTCCAGGGTTAGAGTTATGTTATTGTGCTCTGTGAGGTGTACAGGAAGGATAGGGTGATGGACAGACTTAGGGTGTTCTCTGATGTGAGGGCAAGTTCGAGGTGGAGGTTCAGATTTACGGTTAAGTGTGAATGATGCCAATGGTTACGGTGAAGGGTCAAGTATAGAGTCATTTCTATTGTTGAGATTAGAGGTTCTTTCTGTTCTAAAGAAAGGATAAGTTAAGGATAAGGGTTAGGGTCCAGCCCTGATGTGAGTGCGCTTCTGAAATTGCGTTTCGTTGTTGAGGAGGACCCTGGGTGATGTCGAAGCTGACGTTGAGTGGATAGGCCCAGGATTCAGTGATAGGGTTAAAATTTTGTGTTCTCTCTGATTTAAAGAGACATTAGCATCACGGAAAGAGTTAGGTTCTGGGTCTGATGTGACGGGGAGAGCAAGATGGTGGATCAGGTTTATATTGAGGCATGGCTGTCGTCAGTGTTCCAGGTGAGGTGTCAGGACCACTGGCCAGGTGTAGGCTTAGGTTTAGGTTTTTCGGTAGCTGTAGAGAGAGGGTTTTGTTACATTTACACATAGGGTCCTTCTCTTACGTTAGGGCGAATGTGCGATTCAGTTCCAGGATTACAGTGAGGCAAGGGTGATATCCATGATGATGGTGGAGTTTCAGGCCACTGGTCCACGCTAGGGTTAGGGTTGTGTAATCGTTAAAGGGTATGGGGTGGACCGGGATACGTTTCGATTTGCATCCTTCTCTCACGTGAGGGTGAAGGCCAGATTCATCTTCATCATCGTGCTGTGGCATCGGTGACATCAATGCTGACGCTGAGGGTACACGTTAATAGACCTAGTTTAGGGATAAGATTTTCTGTAAGGAAATGTCTATGCCGTACATATGGCTATGGACAGAATTAGGGATCAGTTCTGATGTCAGGGCAAGTGTGAGATTGTGTTGCAGGGTCAATAGAGTCATAGTTGATATCAACGGTGAAGGTGAATTATCTGTTCCAGGGTCGGGTGTACTGTTAGATTTAAGTGTTCGATAAGGAATACGGGTGTGATATGGTTACAGTTAGACTTCAGATCTATCTCTGATGTGAGGGAGAGTGCATG
Organism: Manis pentadactyla; assembly: GCF_030020395.1. NCBI lineage: Eukaryota > Metazoa > Chordata > Mammalia > Pholidota > Manidae > Manis > Manis pentadactyla. The sequence continues at coordinate 55,458,320 of NC_080019.1, forward strand.
ATTGAGTTTGAAGATAAAGTTGAAATATGGGTGACATCAAAGATGAAGGTGAAGTGTCAGATCCTGGCGCAAGGGCTAGGTTAGCATTAGTTGTAAGGTAAGGAGTATGGGGCAAATTGAGTGGCAGTAAGAGTTCTGATCTGACACTGATGTGAAGGAAATGGCCAGAATGTGCTACAGGATTATGGGGAGGAATGACAGAAGTCGATGCTGATGGTGGCGGTTCAGTGAAATTGGCCTTGGCTAGGGTTAGGGTTTCCTGTAATAGAAAATCTGTGCATATGTTACGGTGACGGTGAAAATCAGGGTTCAGTTCTGATGTGAGTACGAGGGTGAGAATGAGGCTCATGGTTAAGATGAGTCTCCTAGTTGGCACAAATGTTGAAGGCGAAGAATCTAGTCTAGTTCTCGGGCCTAGGGTTAGGGTTAGGTGTTCACTAAGATTTACAGTAACATAGAGTTACATTTAGAGTTTCATTTGACCCTGATGTGAGGGCGATGGCCAGATTGAGCTTCAGGTTTATGGTGCGGCATGACAGACGTTGAAGTTGACAATGTCAGCTCAGGTAAAGTGGCCAGGGCTAGAGTTATGGTATTGTGTTCTGTGATGTGTACAGGAAGTATAAGGGTATGGACAGACTTAGGGCTGGTCTCTGATGTGAGGGCAAGTGCGAGATTGAGGTTCAGGATTACGGTGAAGTGTGGGTCATGCCAATGGTTACGGTGAATGGACAGGTCCAAGATTCATGGCTAGGGTTAGGATTACTGCGTCGTTCTGTTCTACAGAAAGGACAAGTTTAGGATTAAGTTTAGGGTCCAGCTCTTTGTGAGTGCGAGTGTGAAATTGCGATTCAGTGTTGAGGAGGGCCCTGGGTGATGTCAATGGTGACGTTGTGTGGATAGGCCCCGACTCAGTGCTAGACTTAAAATTTTGTGTTCTCTCTGTTTTCCGGAGACATTAGCATTACGGAAAGAGTTAGGTTCTGGGTCTGATGTGACGGTAAGTGCAAGATGGTGGATCAGGTTTATGGTGAGGCATGGGTGACGTCAGTGGTCAAGTACGGGTGTCAGGACCACGGGCCAGGGCCAGGGATAGGGTTAGGATTTTGGGAAGTTGTAGAGGGATGGTATTGTTACGTTTAGACTTAGGTTCCTTCTCTTACGTTAGGGCGACTGTACGATTCAGTTCCAGGATTACTGTGAGCCAAGGTTGATATCCAAGGTTATGGTGGAGTTTCAGGAAACAGGTCCACGCTATTGTTAGGGTTATGTAATCGTTAAAGTGTATGGGGTTTACGTGAATAGAGCTCGATTTTGGATCCTACTCTGATGTGAGGGCGTAGGCCAGACTGATCTTGATCATCATGGTGTGGCATAGGTGACATCAATGCTGACGCTGAGGGTACAGGTTAAGGGACCTTGGTTAGCGGTAGGGTTTTTGTAAGGAAATGTCTATGCAGAAGATATGGTTTTGGATATAATTAGGGTGCAGTTTTGAAGTCAGGGCGAGTGGGAGTTCGAGTCACAGGGTTGAGGGAGTCATAGTTGATATCAATGGTGAAGGCGAAGTATCTGGTCCATGGCTCGAGTCTAGGGATCCGTTTAGGTGTTCGATAAGGAGTATGGGTGAGATAGGGTTACAGTTAGATTCGGATCCATCTCTGATGTGAGGGCGAGCGCAAGATTGAGTTTCAATTTTAAGGTGATGTGTGGGTGTCATTAATGCTTAAGTTGAAGTGTCAGATCCTGGCGCCAGGGCTAGGGCTGGCATTAGTTGTAAGTTAAGGTGTATTGGGCTGACTGAGTGACAGTTAGAGATCTGATCCGTCTCTGATGTGAGGGCAATTGCCAGAGTGAGCTTCAGGATTATGGGGAGGAATGACAGACGACAATGCTGATTGTGGCAGTTCAGTTAATGGGGCCTGGGCTAGGTTTACGGTTTCCTATAAGGGAAAGTCTATGCATATGATGCGGTTGCGGGGAGAATTTTTGTTCAACTCTAATGTGAGTGCGAAGGTGAGATTGAGTCTCAGGGTAAAGATGTGCCTCCTAGTCGGCAACAATGTTGAAGTCAGAGTATCTAGTCCAGGGCTCGGGTCTAGGGTTAGGCTTAGGTGTTCAGTAAGATTTACAGGAACATAGAGTTACATTTAGACTTCGAATCTGACACTGATGTGAGGGCGATAGCCAGATTGAGCTTCAGGTTTAATTTGCGGCATGACCGACGTTGCAGCTGATGGCGTCGTTTCAGGTAAAGTTTCCAGGGTTAGAGTTATGTTATTGTGCTCTGTGAGGTGTACAGGAAGGATAGGGTGATGGACAGACTTAGGGTGTTCTCTGATGTGAGGGCAAGTTCGAGGTGGAGGTTCAGATTTACGGTTAAGTGTGAATGATGCCAATGGTTACGGTGAAGGGTCAAGTAAAGAGTCATTTCTATTGTTGAGATTAGAGGTTCTTTCTGTTCTAAAGAAAGGATAAGTTAAGGATAAGGGTTAGGGTCCAGCCCTGATGTGAGTGCGCTTCTGAAATTGCGTTTCGTTGTTGAGGAGGACCCTGGGTGATGTCGAAGCTGACGTTGAGTGGATAGGCCCAGGATTCAGTGATAGGGTTAAAATTTTGTGTTCTCTCTGATTTAAAGAGACATTAGCATCACGGAAAGAGTTAGGTTCTGGGTCTGATGTGACGGGGAGAGCAAGATGGTGGATCAGGTTTATATTGAGGCATGGCTGTCGTCAGTGTTCCAGGTGAGGTGTCAGGACCACTGGCCAGGTGTAGGCTTAGGTTTAGGTTTTTCGGTAGCTGTAGAGAGAGGGTTTTGTTACAATTACACATAGGGTCCTTCTCTTACGTTAGGGCGAATGTGCGATTCAGTTCCAGGATTACAGTGAGGCAAGGGTGATATCCATGATGATGGTGGAGTTTCAGGCCACTGGTCCACGCTAGGGTTAGGGTTATGTAATCGTTAAAGGGTATGGGGTGGACCGGGATACGTTTCGATTTGCATCCTTCTCTCACGTGAGGGTGAAGGCCAGATTCATCTTCATCATCGTGCTGTGGCATCGGTGACATCAATGCTGACGCTGAGGGTACACGTTAATAGACCTAGTTTAGGGATAAGATTTTCTGTAAGGAAATGTCTATGCCGTACATATGGCTATGGACAGAATTAGGGATCAGTTCTGATGTCAGGGCAAGTGTGAGATTGTGTTGCAGGGTCAATAGAGTCATAGTTGATATCAACGGTGAAGGTGAATTATCTGTTCCAGGGTCGGGTGTACTGTTAGATTTAAGTGTTCGATAAGGAATACGGGTGTGATATGGTTACAGTTAGACTTCAGATCTATCTCTGATGTGAGTCAGAGTGCATGATTGAGTTTGAAGATAAAGCTGAAATATGGGTGACATCAAAGATGAAGGTGAAGTGTCAGATCCTGGCGCAAGGGCTAGGTTAGCATTAGTTGTAAGGTAAGGAGTATGGGGCAAATTGAGTGGCAGTAAGAGTTCTGATCTGACACTGATGTGAAGGAAATGGCCAGAATGTGCTTCAGGATTATGGGGAGGAATGACAGAAGTCGATGCTGATGGTGGCGGTTCAGTTAAATTGGCCTGTGCTAGGGTTAGGGTTTCCTGTAAGGGAAAATCTATGCATATGTTACGGTGACGGTGAAAATCAGGGTTCAGTTCTGATGTGAGTACGAGGGTGAGAATGAGGCTCATGGTTAAGATGAGTCTCCTAGTTGGCACAAATGTTGAAGGCGAAGAATCTAGTCTAGTTCTCGGGCCTAGGGTTAGGGTTAGGTGTTCACTAACATTTACAGTATCATAGAGTTACATTTAGAGATTCATTTGACCCTGTTGTGAGGGCGATGGCCAGATTGAGCTTCAGGTTTATGGTGCGGCATGACAGACGTTGAAGTTGACTATGTCAGCTCAGGTAAAATGGCCAGGGCTAGAGTTATGGTATTGTGTTCTGTGATGTGTACAGGAAGTATAAGGGTATGGACAGACTTAGGGCTGGTCTCTGATGTGAGGGCAAGTGCGAGATTGAGGTTCAGGATTACGGTGAAGTGTGGGTCATGCCAATGGTTACGGTGAATGGACAGGTCCAAGATTCATGGCTAGGGTTAGGATTACTGCGTCGTTCTGTTCTACAGAAAGGACAAGTTTAGGATTAAGTTTAGGGTCCATCTCTTTGTGAGTGCGAGTGTGAAATTGCGATTCAGTGTTGAGGAGGGCCCTGGGTGATGTCAATGGTGACGTTGTGTGGATAGGCCCAGGACTCAGTTCTAGGCTTAAAATTTTGTGTTCTCTCTGTTTTCCGGAGACATTAGCATTACGGAAAGGGTTAGGATCTGGGTCTGATGTGACGGTAAGTGCAATATGGTGGATCAGGTTTATGGTGAGGCATGGTTCACGTCAGTGGTCAAGTTCGGGTGTTAGGACCACGGGCCAGGGCTAGGGATATGGTTAGGTTTTTGGGAAGCTGTAGAGGGATGGTATTGTTACGTTAGACTTAGGTTCCTTCTCTTACGTTAGGGCGACTATACGATTCAGTTCCAGGTTTACTGTGAGCCAAGGTTTATATCCGAGGTTAAGGTGGACTTTCAGGAAACAGGTCCACGCTAGGGTTAGAGTTATGTAATCGTTAAAGTGTATGGGGTTTACGTGAATAGAGCTCGGTTTTTGATCCTACTCTAATGTGAGGGCGTATTACAGAATGATCTTGATCATGGTGTGGCATAGGTGACATAAATGCTGACGCTGAGGGTCCAGGTTAAGGGACCTTGGTTAGCGGTAGGGTTTTTTTAAGGAAATGTCTATGCAGAAGATATGGTTTTGGATATAATTAGGGAGCAGTTTTGACGTCAGGACGAGTGTGAGGTCGAGTCACAGGGTTGAGGGATTCATAGTTTATATCAATGGTGAAGGCGCAGTATCTGGTCCATAGCTCGGGTCTAGGGTTACGTTTAGGTGTTCGATAAGGAGTATGGGTGAGATAGGCTTACAGTTAAATTCGGATCCATCTCTGATGTGAGGGCGAGCGCAAGATTGAGTCTCAGTTTTAAGGTGAGGTGTGGGTGTCTTTAATGCTTAAGTTGAAGTGTCAGATCCTGGCGCCAGGGCTAGGGCTGGCATTAGTTGTAAGTTAAGGTGTATTGGGCTGACTGAGTGACAGTTAGAGATCTGATCCGTCTCTGATGTGAGGGCAATTGCCAGAGTGAGCTTCAGGATTATGGGGAGGAATGACAGACGTCAATGCTGATGGTGGCAGTTCAGTTAAAGGGGCCTGGGCTAGGTTTAGGGTTTCCTGTTAGGGAAAGTCTATGCATATGATACGGTTATGGAGAGAATTTGGGTTCAATTCTGATGTGAGTGCGAAGGTGAGATTGAGTCTCAGGGTAAAGATGTGCCTCCTTGTCGGCAGCAATGTTGAAGTCAGAGTATCTAGTCCAGGGCTCGGGTCTAGGGTTAGGCTTAGGTGTTCAGTAAGATTTACAGGAACATAGAGTTACATTTAGAGTTCGAATCTGACACTGATGTGAGGGCGATGGCCAGATTGAGATTCAGGTTTACTTTGCGGCATGACAGACGTTGCAGCTGATGACGTCGTTTCAGGTAAAGTGGCCAGCGTTAGAGTTATGTTATTGTGCTCTGTGAGGTGTACAGGAAGGAGATTGTGATGGACAGACTTAGGGTGTTCTCTGATGTGAGGGCAAGTTCGAGATGGAGGTTCAGGTTTACGGTGAAGTGTGAATGATGCCAATGGTTACGGTGAAGGGTCAAGTAAAGAGTCATTTCTATTGTTGAGATTAGAGGGTCTTTCTGTTCTACAGAAAGGATAAGTTAAGGAATAGGGTTAGGTTCCAGCTCTGATGTGAGTGCGCTTCTGAAATTGCGTTTCATTGTTGAGGAGGGCCCTGGGTGATGTCGAAGCTGACGTTGTGTGGATAGGCCCAGGATTCAGTGATAGGGTTAAAATTTTGTTTTCTCTCTGATTTCCAGAGACATTAGCATTACCGAAAGAGTTAGGTTCTGGGTCTGATGTGACGGGGAGGGCAAGATGGTGGATCAGTTTTATATTGAGGCATGGCTGCCGTCAGTGTTCCAGGTGAGGTGTCAGGACCACTGGCCAGGGCTAGTCTTAGTTTTAGGTTTTTCGGTAGCTGTGGAGAGAGGGTTTTGTTACAATTACACATAGGGTCCTTCTCTTACGTTAGGGCGAATGTGCGATTCAGTTCCAGGATTACAGTGAGGCAAGGGTGATATCCATGATGATGGTGGAGTTTCAGTCCACTGGTCCGCGCTAGGGTTATGGTTATGTAATCGTTATAAAGTATGGGGTGGACCGGGATACGTTTCGATTTGCATCCTACTCTGACGTGAGGGCGAAGGCCAGATTCATCTTCATCATCGTACAGTGGCATCGGTGACATCAATGCTGACGCTGAGGGTACAGGTTAATAGACCTGGTTTATTGATAAGATTTTCTGTAAGGAAAAGTCTATGCGGTACATATGGTTATGGACAGAATTAGGGAGCAGTTCTGAGGTCAGGGCGAGTGTGAGATTGAGTCGCAGGATCAATAGAGTCATAGTAGATATCAACGGTGAAGGTGAATTATCTGTTCCAGGGTCGGGTGTACGGTTAGATTTAGGTGTTCGATAAGGAATACGGGTGTGATATGGTTACAGTTAGACTTCAGATCTATCTCTGATGTGAGGGAGAGTGCATGATTGAGTTTGAAGATAAAGCTGAAATATGGGTGACATCAAAGATGAAGGTGAAGTGTCAGATACTGGCGCCAGGGCTAGGGTTAGCATTAGTTGTAAGGTAAGGAGTATGGGGCAGATTGAGTGGCAGTAAGAGTTCTGATCTGACACTGATGTGAAGGAAATGGCCAGAATGTGCTTCAGGATTATGGGGAGGAATGACAGAAGTCGATGCTGATGGTGGCGGTTCAGTTAAATTGGCCTGTGCTAGGGTTAGGGTTTCCTGTATCGGAAAATCTATGCATATGTTACCGTGACGGAGAAAATTAGGGTTCAGTTCTGATGTGAGGACGAGTTTGAGATTGAGGCTCATGGTTAAGATGAGTCTCCTAGTTGGCACAAATGTTGAAGGCGAAGAATCTAGTCTAGTTCTCAGGCCTAGGGCTAGGGTTAGGTGTTCACTAAGATTTACAGTAACATAGAGTTACATTTAGAGTTTCATTTGACCCTGATGTGAGGGCGATGGCCAGATTGAGCTTCAGGTTTATGGTGCGGCATGACAGACGTTGAAGTTGACTATGTCAGCTCAGGTAAAGTGGCCAGGGCTAGAGTTATGGTATTGTGTTCTGTGAGGTGTACAGGAAGGATAGGGGTATGGACAGACTTAGGGCTGGTCTCTGATGTGAGGGCCATGGCGTGATTGATTTTCAGGATTATGGTGAAGTGTGGGTCATGCCAATGGTTACGGTGAATGGACAGGTCCAAGATTCATGGCTAGGTTTAGGATTACTGCGTCGTTCTGTTCTACAGAAAGGACAAGTTTAGGATTAAGGTTAGGGTCCAGCTCTGATTTGAGTGCGAGTGTGAAATTGCGATTCAGTGTTGAGGAGGGCCCTGGGTGATGTCAATTGTGACGTTGTGTGGATAGGTCCCGGACTCAGTGTAGGCTTAAAATTTTGTAATCTCTCGGTTTTCCGGAGACATTAGCATTACGGAAAGAGTTAGGTTCTGGGTCTGAAGTGACGGTAAGTGAAAGACGGTGGATCAGGTTTATGGTGAGGCATGTTTGACGTCAGTGGTCAAGTTCGGGTGTCAGGACCACGCGCCAGGTCTTGGGATAGGGTTAGGTTTTTGGGAAGCTTTAGAGGGATGGTACTGTTACGTTTACACTTAGGTTCCTTCTCTTACGTTAGGGCGACTATACGATTCAGTTCCAGGATTACTGTGAGCCAAGGTTGATATCCAAGGTTATGGTGGAGTTTCAGGGAAAAATTCCACGCTAGGGTTAGGGTTATGTAATCGTTAAAGTGTATGGGGTTTACGTGAATAGAGCTCGATTTTGGATCCTACTCTGATGTGAGGGCGTAGGCCTGACTGATCTTTATCATCATGGTGTGGCATAGGTGATATCAATGCTGACGATAAGGGTCCAGGTTAAGGGACCTTGGTTAGCGGTATGGTTTTTGTAAGGAAAAGTCTATGCAGAAGATATTGTTTTGGATATAATTAGGGTGCAGTTTTGAAGTCAGGGCGAGTGTGAGGTCGAGTCACAGGGTTGAGGGAGTCATAGTTGATATCAACGGTGAAGGAGAAGTATCTGGTCCATGGCTCGGGTCTAGGGTTCCGTTTAGGTGTTCGATAAGGTGTATGGGTGAGAGAGGGATACAGTTAGATTCGGATTCATCTCTGATGTGAGGGCGAGCGCAAGATTGAGTTTCAGTTTTAAGGTGAGGTGTGGGTGTCTTTAATGCTTAAGTTGAAGTGTCAGATCCTGGCGCCAGGGCTAGGGCTGGCATTAGTTGTAAGTTAAGGTGTATTGGGCTGACTGAGTGACAGTTAGAGATCTGATCCGTCTCTGATGTGAGGGCAATGGCCAGAGTGAGCTTCAGGATTATGGGGAGGAATGACAGACGTCAATGCTGATGGTGGCAGATCACTTAAAGGGGCTTGGGCTAGGTTTAGGGTTTCCTGTAAGGGAAAGTCTATGCATATGATACGGTTACGGAGAGAATTTGGGTTCAATTCTGATGTGAGTGCGAATTGGAGACTGAGTCTCAGGGTAAAGATGTGCCTCCTAGTCGGCAGCAATGTTGAAGTCAGAGTATCTAGTCCAGGGCTCAGGTCTAGGGTTAGGCTTAGTTGTTCAGTAAGATTTACAGGAACATAGAGTTACATTTAGACTTCGAATCTGACACTGATGTGAGGGCGATGGCCAGATTGAGCTTCAGGTTTACTTTGCGGCATGAAAGACGTTGCAGCTGATGGCGTCGTTTCAGGTAAAGTGGCCAGGTTTAGAGTTATGTTATTGTGCTCTGTGAGGTGTACAGGAATGATAGGTTGATGGACAGACTTAGGGTGTTCTCTGAAATGAGGGCAAGTTCGAGGTGGAGTTTCAGGTTTATGGTGAAGTATGCATGATGCCAATGGTTACGGTGAAGGGTCAAGTAAAGAGTCATTTCTATTGTTGAGATTAGAGGGTCTTTCTGTTCTACAGAAAGGATAAGTTAAGGAATAGGGTTAGGTTCCAGCTCTGATGTGAGTGCGCTTCTGAAATTGCGTTTCATTGTTGAGGAGGGCCCTGGGTGATGTCGAAGCTGACGTTGTGTGGATAGGCCCAGGATTCAGTGATAGGGTTAAAATTTTGTGTTCTCTCTGATTTCCAGAGACATTAGCATTACCGAAAGAGTTAGGTCCTGGGTCTGATGTGACGGGGAGAGCAAGATGGTGGATCAGGTTTATATTGAGGCATGGCTGTCGTCAGTGTTCCAGGTGAGGTGTCAGGACCACTGGCCAGGGCTAGACTTAGGTTTAGGTTTTTCGGTAGCTGTAGAGAGAAGGTTTTATTACAATTACACATAGGGACCTTCTCTTACGTTAGGGCGAATGTGCGATCCAGTTCCAGGATTACAGTGAGGCAAGGGTCATATCCATGATGATGGTGGAGTTTCAGGCCACCGGTCCACGCTAGGGTTATTGTTATGTAATCGTTATAAAGTATGGGGTGGACCGGGATACGTTTCGATTTGCATCCTACTCTGACGTGAGGGTGAAGGCCAGATTCATCTTCATCATCGTGCTGTGGCATCGGTGACATCAATGCTGACACTGAGGGTACAGGTTTATAGACCTGGTTTAGGGATAAGATTTTCTGTAAGGAAAAGTCTATGCGGTACATATGGTTATGGACAGAATTAGGGAGCAGTTCTGATGTCAGGCCGAGTGTGAGATTGAGTCGCAGGGTCAATAGAGTCATAGTTGATATCAACGGTTAAGGTGAATTATCTGTTCCAGGGTCGTGTGTACGGTTAGATTTAGGTGTTCGATAAGAAATACGGGTGTGATATGGTTACAGTTAGACTTCAGATCTATCTCTGATGTGAGGGAGAGTGCATGATTGAGTTTGAAGATAAAGTTGAAATATGGGTGACATCAAAGATGAAGGTGAAGTGTCAGATCCTGGCGCCAGGGCTAGGGTTAGCATTAGTTGTAAGGTAAGGAGTATGGGGCAGATTGAGTGGCAGTAAGAGTTCTGATCTGACTCTGATGTGAAGGAAATGGCCAGAATGTGCTTCAGGATTATGGGGAGGAATGACAGAAGTCGATGCTGATTGTGGCGGTTCAGTGAAATTGGCCTTGGCTAGGGTTAGGGTTTCCTGTAATAGAAAATCTGTGCATATGTTACGGTGACGGTGAGAAATAGGGTTCAGTTCTGATGTGAGGACGAGGGTGAGATTGAGGCTCATGGTTAAGATGAGTCTCCTAGTTGGCACAAATGTTGAAGGCGAAGAATCTAGTCTAGTTCTCGGGCCTAGGGTTAGGGTTAGGTGTTCACTAAGATTTACAGTAACATAGAGTTACATTTAGAGTGTGCATCTTACCCTGATGTGAGGGCGGTGGCCAGATTGAGCTTCAGGTTTATGGTGCGGCATGACAGACGTTGAAGTTGACTATGTCAGCTCAGGTAAAGTGGCCAGGGCTAGGGTTATGGTATTGTGTTCTGTGAGGTGTACAGGAAGGATATGGGTATGGACAGACTTAGGGCTGGTCTCTGATGTGAGGGCAAGTGAGAGAATGAGGTTCAGGATTACGGTGAAGTGTGGTTCATGCCAAAGGTTACGGTGAATGCACACGTCCAAGATTCATGGCTAGGGTTAGGATTACTGCGTCGTTCTGTTCTACAGAAAGGACAAGTTTAGGATTAAGGTTAGGGTCCAGCTCTGATTTGAGTGCGAGTGTGAAATTGCGATTCAGTGTTGAGGAGGGCCCTGGGTGATGTCAATTGTGACGTTGTGTGGATAGGTCCCGGACTCAGGGCTGGGCTAAAAATTTTGTAATCTCTCTGTTTTCCGGAGACATTAGCATTACGGAAAGAGTTAGGTTCTGGGTCTGATGTGACGGTAAGTGCAAGATGGTGGATCAGGTTTATGGTGAGGCATGTTTGACGTCAGTGGTCAAGTTCAGGTGTCAGGACCACGCGCCAGGGCTAGGGATAGGGTTAGGTTTTTGGGAAGCTGTAGAGGGATGGTATTGTTACGTTTAGACTTAGGTTCCTTCTCTTACATTAGGGCGACTATACGATTCAGTTCCAGGATTACTGTGAGCCAAGGTTTATATCCAAGGTTATGGTGGAGTTTCAGGGAACAGGTCCACGCTAGGGTTAGGTTTATGTAATCGTTAAAGTGTATGGGGTTTACGTGAATAGAGCTCGATTTTGGATCTTACTCTGATGTGAGAGCGTAGGCCAGACTTATCTTGATCATCATGGTGTGGCACAGGTGACATCAATGCTGAAGCTGAGGGTCCAGGTTAAGGGACCTTGGCTAGCGTTAGGGCTTTTGTAAGGAAATGTCTATGCAGAAGATATGGTTTTGAATATAATTAGGGTGAGGTTTTGAAGTCAGGGCGAGTGTGAGGTCGAGTCACAGGGTTGATGGAGTCATAGTTGATATCAACGGTGAAGGCGAAGTATATGGTCCATGGCTCGGGTCTAGGGATCCGTTTAGGTGTTCGATAAGGAGTATGGGTGAGAGAGGGTTACAGTTAGATTCGGATCCATCTCTGATGTGAGGGCGAGCGCAAGATTGAGTTTCAGTTTTAAGGTGAAGTGTGAGTGTCATGAATGCTTAAGTTGAAGTGTCAGAAGCTGTCGCCAGGGCTAGGGCTGGCATTAGTTGTAAGTTAAGGTGTATTGGGCTGACTGAGTGACAGTTAGAGATCTTATCCGTCTCTGATGTGAGGGCAATGGCCAGAGTGAGCTTCAGGATTATGGGGAGGAATGACAGACGTCAATGCTGATGGTGGCAGATCAGTTAAAGGGGCTTTGGCTAGGTTTAGGGTTTCCTGTAAGGGAAAGTCTATGCATATGATACGGTTACGGAGAGAATTTGGGTTCAATTCTGATGTGAGTGCGAATTTGAGACTGAGTCTCAGGGTAAAGATGTGCCTCCTAGTCGGCAGCAATGTTGAAGTCAGAGTATCTAGTCCAGGGCTCAGGTCTTGGGTTAGGCTTAGGTGTTCAGTAAGATTTAAAGGAACATAGAGTTACATTTAGACTTCGAATCTGACACTGATGTGAGGGCAATGGCCAGATTGAGCTTCAGGTTTACTTTGCGGCATGACAGACGTTGCAGCTGATGGCGTCGTTTCAGGTAAAGTGGCCAGGTTTAGAGTTATGTTATTGTGCTCTGTGAGGTGTACAGGAAGGATAGGGTGATGGACAGACTTAGGGTGTTCTCTGAAATGAGGGCAAGTTCGAGGTGAAGGTTCAGGTTTATGGTGAAGTGTGAATGATGCCAATGGTTACGGTGAAGGGTCAAGTAAAGAGTCATTTCTATTGTTGAGATTAGAGGGTCTTTCTGTTCTAGAGAAAGGATAAGTTAAGGATTAGGGTTAGGGTCCAGCTCTGATGTGAGTGCGCTTCTGAAATTGCGTTTCATTGTTGAGGAGGGCCCTGGGTGATGTCGAAGCTGACGTTGTGTGGATAGGCCCAGGATTCAGTGATAGGGATAAAATTTTGTGTTCTCTCTGATTTCCAGAGACATTAGCATTACCGAAAGAGTTAGGTTCTGGGTCTGATGTGACAGGGAGAGCAAGATGGTGGATCAGGTTTATATTGAGGCATGGCTGCCGTCAGTGTTCCAGGTGAGGTGTCAGGACCACTGGCCAGGGCTAGGCTTAGGTTTAGGTTTTTCGGTAGCTGTAGAGAGAGGGTTTGTTACAATTACACATAGGGTCCTTCTCTTACGTTAGGGCGAATGTGCGATTCAGTTCCAGGATTACAGTGAGGCAAGGGTGATATCCATGATGATGGTGGAGTTTCAGTCCACTGGTCCGCGCTAGGGTTATGGTTATGTAATCGTTATAAAGTATGGGGTGGACTGGGGTACGTTTCGATTTGCATCCTACTCTGACGTGAGGGCGAAGGCCAGATTCATCTTCATCATCATGCTGTGGCATCGGTGTCATCAATGCTGACACTGAGGGTACAGGTTTATAGACCTGGTTTAGGGATTAGATTTTCTGTAAGGAAAAGTCTATGCGGTACATATGGTTATGGACAGAATTAGGGAGCAGTTCTGATGTCAGGCCGAGTGTGAGATTGAGTCGCAGGGTCAATAGAGTCATAGTTGATATCAACGGTTAAGGTGAATTATCTGTTCCAGGGTTGGGTGTACGGTTAGATTTAGGTGTTCGATAAGAAATACGGGTGTGATATGGTTACAGTTAGACTTCAGATCTATCTCTGATGTGAGGGAGAGTGCATGATTGAGTTTGAAGATAAAGTTGAAATATGGGTGACATCAAAGATGAAGGTGAAGTGTCAGATCCTGGCGCCAGGGCTAGGGTTAGCATTAGTTGTAAGGTAAGGAGTATGGGGCAGATTGAGTGGCAGTAAGAGTTCTGATCTGACTCTGATGTGAAGGAAATGGCCAGAATGTGCTTCAGGATTATGGGGAGGAATGACAGAAGTCGATGCTGATTGTGGCGGTTCAGTGAAATTGGCCTTGGCTAGGGTTAGGGTTTCCTGTAATAGAAAATCTGTGCATATGTTACGGTGACGGTGAAAAATAGGGTTCAGTTCTGATGTGAGGACGAGGGTGAGATTGAGGCTCATGGTTAAGATGAGTCTCCTAGTTGGCACAAATGTTGAAGGCGAAGAATCTAGTCTAGTTCTCGGGCCTAGGGTTAGGGTTAGGTGTTCACTAAGATTTACAGTAACATTGAGTTACATTTAGAGTTTCATTTGACCCTGATGTGAGGGCGATGGCCAGATTGAGCTTCAGGTTTATGGTGCGGCATGACAGACGTTGAAGTTGACTATGTCAGCTCAGGTAAAGTGGCCAGGGCTAGAGTTATGGTATTGTGTTCTGTGAGGGGTACAGGAAGGATAGGGGTATGGACAGACTTAGCGCTGGTCTCTGATGTGAGGGCCAGGGCGTGATTGATTTTTCAGGATTACGGTGAAGTGTGGGTAATGCCAATGGATACCCTGAATGGACAGGTCCAAGATTCATGGCTAGGGTTAGGATTACTGCGTCGTTCTGTTCTACAGAAAGGACAAGTTTAGGATTAATTTTAGGGTCCAGCTCTGATTTGAGTGCGAGTGTGAAATTGCGATTCAGTGTTGAGGAGGGCCCTGGGTGATGTCAATTGTGACGTTGTGTGGATAGGTCCCGGACTCAGGGCTAGGCTAAAAATTTTGTAATCTCTCTGTTTTCCGGAGACATTAGCATTACGGAAAGAGTTAGGTTCTGGGTCTGATGTGACGGTAAGTGCAAGATGGTGGATCAGGTTTATGGTGAGGCATGTTTGACGTCAGTGGTCAAGTTCAGGTGTCAGGACCACGCGCCAGGGCTAGGGATAGGGTTAGGTTTTTGGGAAGCTGTAGAGGGATGGTATTGTTACGTTTAGACTTAGGTTCCTTCTCTTACATTAGGGCGACTATACGATTCAGTTCCAGGATTACTGTGAGCCAAGGTTTATATCCAAGGTTATGGTGGAGTTTCAGGGAACAAGTCCACGCTAGGGTTAGGTTTATGTAATCGTTAAAGTGTATGGGGTTTACGTGAATAGAGCTCGATTTTGGATCTTACTCTGATGTGAGAGCGTAGGCCAGACTTATCTTGATCATCATGGTGTGGCATAGGTGACATCAATGCTGACGCTGAGGGTCCAGGTTAAGGGACCTTGGCTAGCGTTAGGGTTTTTGTAAGGAAATGTCTATGCAGAAGATATGGTTTTGAATATAATTAGGGTGAGGTTTTGAAGTCAGGGCGAGTGTGAGGTCGAGTCACAGGGTTGAGGGAGTCATAGTTGATAACATCGGTGAAGGCGAAGTATATGGTCCATGGCTCGGGTCTAGGGATCTGTTTAGGTGTTCGATAAGGAGTATGGGTGAGAGAGGGTTACAGTTAGATTCGGATCCATCTCTGATGTGAGGGCGAGCGCAAGATTGAGTTTCAGTTTTAAGGTGATGTGTGGGTGTCATTAATGCTTAAGTTGAAGTGTCAGATCCTGGCGCCAGGGCTAGGGCTGGCATTAGTTGTAAGTTAAGTTGTATTGGGCTGACTGAGTGACAGTTAGAGATCTGATCCGTCTCTGATGTGAGGGCAATGGCCAGAGTGAGATTCAGGATTATGGGGAGGAATGACAGAAGTCGATGCTGATGGTGGCGGTTCAGTTAAATTGGCCTGTGCTAGGGTTAGGGTTTCCTGTAAGGGAAAATCTATGCATATGTTACGGTGACGGAGAAAATTAGGGTTCAGTTCTGATGTGAGGAAGAGGGTGAGATTGAGGCTCATGGTTAAGATCTGTCTCCTAGTTGGCACAAATGTTGAAGGCGAAGAATCTAGTCTAGTTCTCGGGCCTAGGGTTAGGGTTAGGTGTTCACAAAGATTTACAGTAACATAGAGTTACATGTAGAGTTTGCATCTGACCCTGATGTGAGGGGGATGGCCAGATTGAGCTTCAGGTTTACTTTGCGGCATGACAGACGTTGCAGCTGATGGCGTCGTTTCAGGTAAAGTGGCCAGGGTTAGAGTTATGTTATTGTGCTCTGTGAGGTGTACAGGAAGGATAGGGTGATGGACAGACTTAGGGTGTTCTCTGATGTGAGGGCAAGTTCGAGATGGAGGTTCAGATTTACGGTGAAGTGGGAATGATGCCAATGGTTACGGTGAAGGGTCAACTAAAGAGTCATTTCTATTGTTGAGATTAAAGGATCTTTCTGTTCTAGAGAAAGGATAATTTAAGGATTAGGGTTAGGTTCCAGCTCTGATGTAAGTGCGCTTCTGAAATTGCGATTCATTGTTGAGGAGTGCCCTGGGTGATGTCGAAGCTGACGTTGTGTGGATAGGCCCAGGATTCAGTGATAGGGTTAAAATTTTGTGTTCTCTCTGATTTCCAGAGACATTAGCATTACGGAAAGAGTTAGGTTCTGGGTCTGATGTGACGGGGAGAGCAAGATGGTGGATCAGGGTTATGGTGAGGCATGGGTGACATCAATGTTCCAGGAGAGCTGTCAGGACCACTGGCCAGGGCTAGGCTATGCGTTAGGTTTTTGGTTAGGTGTAGAGAGAGGGTGTTTTCACATTTATACATAGGGTCCTTCGCTTACGTTAGGGCGAATGTGTGATTCAGTTCCAGGATTACAGTGAGGCATGGGTGATATCCATGATGATGGTGGACTTTCAGGCCACTGGTCCGCGCTAGGGTTAGGGATATGTAATCGTTAAAGGGTATGGGGTGGACCGGGATACGTTTCGATTTGCATCCTACTCTGACGTGAGGGCGAAGGCGAGATTGATCTTCACCATCGTGGTGTGGCATCGGTGACATCAATGCTGACGCTGAGGTTACAGGTTTATAGACCTGGTTTAGGGATAAGATTTTTTGTAAGGAAAAGTCTATGCGGTACATATGGTTATGGACAAAATTAGGGAGCAGTTCTGATGTCAGGGCGTGTGTGAGATTGAGTCACAGGGTCAATGGAGTCATAGTTGTTATCAACGGTGAAGGTGAATTATCTGATCCAGGGTTGGGTATACGGTTAGATTTAGGTGTTCGATAAGGAATACGGGTGTGATATGGTTACAGTTAGAATTCAGATCTATCTCTGATGTGAGGGAGAGTGCATGATTGAATTTGAAGTTAAAGCTGAAATATGGGTGACATGAAAGATGAAGGTGAAGTGTCAGATCCTGGCGCCAGTGCTAGGGATAGCATTAGTTGTAAGGTAAGGAGTATGGGGCAGATTGAGTGGCAGTAAGAGTTCTGATCTGACTCTGATGTGAAGGAAATGGCCAGAATGTGCTTCAGGATTATGGGGAGGAATGACAGAAGACGATGCTGATGGTGGCGGTTCAGTTAAATATTCCTGTGCTAGGGTTAGGGTTTCCTGTAAGGGAAAATCTTTCCATATGTTACGGTGACGGAGAAAATTAGGGTTCAGTTCTGATGTGAGGACGAGGGTGAGATTGAGGCTCATGGTTAAGATGTGTCTCCTAGTTGGCACAAATGTTGAAGGCGAAGAACGTAGTCTAGTTCTCGGGCCTAGGGTTAGGGTTAGGTGTTCACTAAGATTTACAGTAACATAGAGTTACATTTAGACTTTGCATCTGACCTTGATGTGAGGGCGATGGCCAGATTGAGCTTCAGGTTTATGGTGCGGCATGACAGACGTTGAAGTTGACTATGTCAGCTCAGGTAAAGTTGCCAGTGCTAGAGTTACGGTATTGTGTTCTCTGAGGTGTACAGGAAGGATAGGGGTATGGACAGACTTAGGGCTGGTCTCTGATGTGAGGGCAAGTGCGACATTGAGGTTCAGGATTACGGTGAAGTGTGGGTAATGCCAATGGTTACGGTGAATGGACAGGTCCAAGATTCATGGCTAGGGTTAGGATTACTGCGTTATTCTCTTCTACAGAAAGGACAAGTTTAGGATTAAGGTTAGGGTCCAGCTCTGATGTGAGTGCGAGTGTGAAATTGCGATTCAGTTTTGAGGAGGGCCTTGGGTGATGTCAATGGTGACGTTGTGTGGATAGGCCCAGGACTCAGTGCTAGGCTTAAAACTCTGTGTTCTCTCTGTTTTCTGGAGACATTAGCATTACGGAAAGAGTTAGGTTCTGGGTCGGATGCGACGGTAAGTGCAAGATGGTGGATCAGGTTTATGGTGAGGCATGGGTGACGTCAGTGGTCAAGGTCGGGTGTCAGGAACACGGGCCTGGCCTAGGGTTAGGGTTAGGTTTTTGGGAAGCTGTATAGGGATGGTATTGTTACGTTTAGACTTAGGTTCCTTCTCTTACGTTAGGGCGACTATATGATTCAGTTCCAGGATTACTGTGAGCCAATGTTGATATCCAAGGTTATGGTGGAGTTTCAGGAAACAGGTCCACGCTAGGGTTAGTGTTATGTAATCGTTAAAGTGTATGGGGTTTACGTGAATAGAGCTCGATTTTGGATCCTACTCTGATGTGAGGGCGTAGGCCAGACTGATCTTGTTCATCATGGTGTGGCATAGGTGACATCAATGCTGACGCTGAGGGTCCAGGTTAAGGGACCTTGGTTAGCGGTAGGGTTTTTGTAAGGAAATGTCTATGCAGAAGATATTGTTTTGGATATAATTTGGGTGCAGTTTTGTAGTCAGGGCGAGTGTGAGGTCGAGTCACAGGGTTGAGGGAGTCATAGTTGATATCAATGGTGAAGGCGAAGTATCTGGTCCATGGCTCGGGTCTAGGGTTTCGTTTAGGTGTTCGATAAGGAGTACGGGTGAGATAGGGTTACAGTTAGATTCGGATCCATCTCTGATGTGAGGGCGAGCGCAAGATTGAGTTTCAGTTTTAAGGTGAGGTGTGGGAGTCATTAATGCTTAAGTTGAAGTGTCAGATCCTGGTGCCAGGGCTAGGGCTGGCATTAGTTGTAAATTAAGGTGTATTGGGCTGACTGAGTGACAGTTAGAGATCTGATCCGTCTCTGATGTGAGGGCAATGGCCAGAGTGAGCTTCAGGATTATGGGGAGGAATGACAGACTTCAATGCTGATGGTGGCAGATCAGTTAAAGGGGCCTGGGCTAGGTTTAGGGTTTCCTTAAGGGAAAGTCTATGCATATGATACGGATACGGAGAGAATTTGGGTTCAATTCTGATGTGAGTGCGAGGGTGAGATTGAGTCTCAGGGTAAAGATGTGCCTCCTAGTCGGCAGCAATGTTGAAGTCAGAGTATCTAGTCCAGGGCTCGGGTCTAGGGTTAGGCTTAGGTGTTCAGTAAGATTTACAGGAACATAGAGTTACATTTAGACTTCGAATCTGACACTGATGTGAGGGCGATGGCCAGATTGAGCTTCAGGTTTACTTTGCGGCATGACAGACGTTGCAGCTGATGGCGTCGTTTCAGGTAAAGTGGCCAGGTTTAGAGTTATGTTATTGTGCTCTGTGTGGTGTACAGGAAGGATAGGGTGATGGACAGACTTAGGGTGTTCTCTGATGTGAGGGCAAGTTCGAGGTGGAGGTTCAGGTTTATGGTGAAGTGTGAATGATGCCAATGGTTACGGTGAAGGGTCAAGTAAAGAGTCATTTCTATTGTTGAGATTAGAGGGTCTTTCTGTTCTACAGAAAGGATAAGTTAAGGATTAGGGTTAGGGTCCAGCTCTGATGTGAGTGCGCTTCTGAAATTGCGTTTCATTGTTGAGGAGGGCCCTGGGTGATGTCGAAGCTGACGTTGTGTGGATAGGCCCAGGATTCTGTGATAGGGTAAAAATTTTGTGTTCTCTCTGATTTCCAGAGACATTAGCATTACGGAAAGGGTTAGGTTCTGGGTCTGATGTGACGGGGAGAGCAAGATGGTGGATCAGGTTTATATTGAGGCATGGCTGCCATCAGTGTTCCAGGTGAGGTGTCAGGAAACACTAGCCAGGGCTAGGCTTAGGTATAGGTTTTTCGTTAGCTGTAGAGAGAGGGTTTTGTTACAATTACACATAGGGACCTTCTCTTACGTTAGGGCGAATGTGCGATTCAGTTCCAGGATTACAGTGAGGCAAGGGTGATATCCATGATGATGGTGGACTTTAAGTCCACTAGTCCGCGCTAGGGTTATGTTTATGTAATCGTTATAATGTATGGGGTGGACTGGGATACGTTTCGATTTGCATCCTACTCTGACGTGAGGGCGGAGGCCAGATTCATCTTCATCATCGTGCTGTGGCATCGGTGACATCAATGCTGACACTGAGGGTACAGGTTTTTAGACCTGGTTTAGGGATAAGATTTTCTGTAAGGAAAAGTCTATGCGGTACATATGGTTATGGACAGAATTAGGGAGCAGTTCTGATGTCAGGGCGAGTGTGAGATTGAGTCGCAGTGTCAATAGAGTCATAGTTGATATCAACGGTTAAGGTGAATTATCTGTTCTGGGTCGGGTGTACGGTTAGATTTAGGTGTTCGATAGGAAATACGGGTGAGATAGGGTTACAGTTAGATTCGAATCCATCTCTGATGTGAGAGCGAGCGCAAGATTGAGTTTCAGTTTTAAGGTGAGGTGTGGGAGTCATTAATGCTTAAGTTGAAGTGTCAGATAATGGCGCCAGTTCAAGGGCTGGCATTAGTTGTAAGTTAAGGTGTATTGGGCTGACGGAGTGACAGTTAGAGATCTGATCCGTCTCTGATGTGAGGGCAATGGCCAGAGTGAGCTTCAGGATTATGGGGAGGAATGACAGAAGTCGATGCTGATGGTGGCGGTTCAGTTAAATTGGCCTGTGCTAGCGTTAGGGTTTCCTGTAAGGGAAAATCTATGCATATGTTACGGTGACGGAGAAAATTAGGGTACAGTTCTGATGTGAGGACGAGGGTGAGATTGAGGCTCATGGTTAAGATGTGTCTCCTAGTTGGCACAAATATTGAAGGCGAAGAATCTAGTCTAGTTCTCGGGCCTAGGGATAGGGTTAGGTGTTCACTAAGATTTACAGTAACATAGAGTTACATTTAGAGTTTGCATCTGACCCTGATGTGAGGGCGATGGCCAGATTGAGCTTCAGGTTTATGGTGTGGCATGACAGACGTTGAAGTTGACTATGTCAGCTCAGGTAAAGTTGCCAGGGCTAGAGTTACGGTATTGTGTTCTGTGAGGTGTACAGGAAGGATAGGGGTATGGACAGACTTACGGCTGGTCTCTGATGTGAGGGCAAGTGCGAGATTGAGGTTCAGGATTACGGTGAATTGTGGGTCATGCCAATGGTTACGGTGAATGGACAGGTCAAAGATTCATGGCTAGGGTTAGGATTACTGCGTCGTTCTCTTCTACAGAAAGGACAAGTTCAGGATTAAGGTTAGGGTCCAGCTCTGATGTGAGTGCGAGTGTGAAATTGCGATTCAGTGTTGAGGAGGGCCCTGGGTGATGTCAATGGTGACGTTGTGTGGATAGGCCCAGGACTCAGTGCTAGGCTTAAAACTCTGTGTTCTCTCTGTTTTCCGGCGACATTAGCATTTCGGAAAGTGTTAGGTTCTGGGTCTAATGCGACGGTAAGTGCAAGATGGTGGATCAGGTTTATGGTGAGGCATGGGTGACGTCAGTGTTCAAGGTCGGGTGTCATGACCACGGGCCAGGCCTAGGGTTAGGGTTAGGTTTTTGGGAAGCTTTAGAGGGATGGTATTGTTACGTTTAGACTTAGGTTTCTTCTCTTACGTTAGGGCGACTATACAATTCAGTTCCAGGATTACTGTGAGCCAATGTTTATATCCAAGGTTATGGTGGAGTTTCAGGAAACAGGTCCACGCTAGGGTTAGGGTTTTGTAATCGTTAAAGTGTATGGGGTTTACGTGAATAGAGCTCGATATTGGATCCTATTCTGATGTGAGGGCGTAGGCCAGACTGATCTTGATCATCATGGTGTGGCATAGGTGACATCAATGCTGACGCTGAGGGTCCAGGTTAAATGACCTTGGTTAGCATTAGGGTTTTTTTAAGGAAATGTCTATGCAGAAGATATGGTTGTGGATATAATTAGGGTGCAGTTTTGAAGTCAGGGCGAGTGTGAGGTCGAGTCACAGGGTTGAGGGAGTCATAGTTGATATCAATATTGAAGGCGAAGTATCTGGTCCATGGCTCGGGTCTAGGGATTCGTTTAGGTGTTCGATAAGGAGTACGGGTGAGATAGGGTTACAGTTAGATTCGGATCCATCTCTGATGTGAGGGCGAGCGCAAGATTGAGTTTCAGTTTTAAGGTGAGGTGTTTGAGTCATTAATGCTTAAGTTGAAGTGTCAGATCCTGGCGCCAGCGCTAGGGCTGGCATTAGTTGTAAGTTAAGGTGTATTGGGCTGACTGAGTGACAGTTAGAGATCTGATCCGTCTCTGATGTGAGGGCAATGGCCAGAGTGAGCTTCAGGATTATGGGGAGGAATGACAGACGTCAATGCTGATGGTGGCAGTTCAGTTAAAGGGGCCTGGGCTAGGTTTAGGGTTTCCTGTAAGGGAAAGTCTTTGCATATGATACGGATAAGGAGAGAATTTGGGTTCAATTCTGATGTGAGTGCGAGGGTGAGATTGAGTCTCAGGGTAAAGATGTGCCTCCTAGTCGGCAGCAATGTTGAAGGCAGAGTATCTAGTCCAGGGCTCAGGTCTAGGGTTAGGCTTAGGTGTTCAGTAAGATTTACAGGAACATAGAGTTACATTTAGAGTTCGAATCTGACACTGATGTGAGGTCGATGGCCAGATTGAGCTTCAGGTTTACTTTGCGGCATGACAGACGTTGCAGCTGATGGCGTCGTTTCAGGTAAAGTGGCCAGGGTTAGAGTTATGTTATTGTGCTCTGTGAGGTTTACAGGAAGGATAGGGTGATGGACAGACTTAGGGTGTTCTCTGATGTGAGGGCAAGTTCGAGATGGACGTTCAGATTTACGGTGAAGTGGGAATGATGCCAATGGTTACGGTGAAGGGTCAAGTAAAGAGTCATTTCTATTGTTGAGATTAAAGGGTCTTTCTGTTCTACAGAAAGGATAAGTTAAGGATTAGGGTTAGGTTCCAGCTCTGATGTGAGTGCGCTTCTGAAATTGCGATTCATTGTTGATGAGGGCTCTGGGTGATGTCGAAGCTGACGTTGTGTGGATAGGCCCAGGATTCAGTGATAGGGTTAAAATTTTGTGTTCTCTCTGATTTCCAGAGACATTAGCATTACGGAAAGAGTTAGGTTCTGGGTCTGATGTGATGGGGAGTGCAAGATGGTGGATCAGGGTTATGGTGAGGCATGGGTGACATCAATGTTCCAGGTGAGCTGTCAGGACCACTGGCCAGGGCTAGGCTAAGCGTTAGGTTTTTGGTTAGGTGAAGAGAGAGGGTGTATTCACATTTATACATAGGGTCCTTCTCTTACGTTTGGGCGAATGTGCGATTCAATTCCAGGATTACAGTGAGGCAAGGGTGATATCCATGATGATGGTGGAGTTTCAGGCCACTGGTCCGCGCTAGGGTTAGGGTTATGTAATCGTTAAAGGGTATGGGGTGGACCGGGATACGTTTCGATTTGCATCCTACTCTTACGTGAGGGCGAAGGCGAGATTGATCTTCACCATCGTGGTGTGGCATCGGTGACATCAATGCTGACGCTGAGGTTACAGGTTTATAGACCTGGTTTAGGGATAAGATTTTCTGTAAGGAAAAGTCTATGCGGTACATATGGTTATGGACAGAATTAGGGAGCAGTTCTGATGTCAGGGCGAGTGTGAGATTGAGTCACAGGGTCAATGGAGTCATAGTTCATATCAACGGAGAAGGTGAATTATCTGATCCAGGGTCAGGTGTACGGTTAGATTTAGGTGTTCGATAAGGAATACGGGTGTGATATGGTTACAGTTAGAATTCAGATCTATCTCTGATGTGAGGGAGAGTGCATGATTGAGTTTGAAATTAAAGCTGAAATATGGGTGACATCAAAGATGAAGGTGAAGTGTCAGATCCTGGCGTCAGTGCTAGGGTTAGCATTAGTTGTAAGGTAAGGAGTATGGGGCAGATTGAGTGGAAGTAAGAGTTCTGATCTGACTCTGATGTGAAGGAAATGGCCAGAATGTGCTTCAGGATTATGGGGAGGAATGACAGAAGTCGATGCTGATGGTGGCGGTTCAGTTAAATTGGCCTGTGCTAGGGTTAGGGTTTCCTGTAAGGGAAAATCAATGCATATGTTACGGTGAGGGAGAAAAGTAGGGTTCAGTTCTGATGTGAGGACGAGGGTGAGATTGAGGCTCATGGTTAAGATGTGTCTCCTAGTTGGCACAAATGTTGAAGGCGAAGAATTTAGTCTAGTTCTCGGGCCTAGGATTAGAGTTAGGTGTTCACTAAGATTTACAGAAACATAGAGTTACATTTAGAGTTTGCATCTGACCCTGATGTGAGGGCGATGGCCAGATTGAGCTTCAGGTTTATGGTGCGTCATGACAGACGTTGAAGTTGACTATGTCAGCTCAGGTAAAGTTGCCAGGGCTAGAGTTACGGTATTGTGTTCTGTGAGGTGTACAGGAAGGATAGGGGTATGGACAGACTTAGGGCTGGTCTCTGATGTGAGGGCAAGTGCGACATTGAGGTTCAGGATTACGGTGAAGTGTGGGTCATGCCAATGGTTACGGTGTATGGACAGGTCCAAGATTCATGGCTAGGATAATAATTACTGCTCATCTGTTCTACAGAAAGGACAAGTTCAGGATTAAGGTTAGGGTCCAGCTCTGATGTGAGTGCGAGTGTGAAATTGCGATTCAGTGTTGAGGAGGGCCCAGGGTGATGTCAATGGTGACGTTGTGTGGATAGGCCCAGGACTCAGTGCTAGGCTTAAAACTCTGTGTTCTCTCTGTTTTCCGGAGACATTAGCATTTCGGAAAGTGTTAGGTTCTGGGTCTGATGTGACGGTAAGTGCAAGATGGTGGATCAGGTTTATGGTGAGGCATGGGTGACGTCAGTGGTCAAGGTCGGGTGTCAGGACCACGGGCCAGTCCGAGGGTTAGGGTTAGGTTTTTGGGAAGCTGTAGAGGGATGGTATTGTTACGTCTAGACTTAGGTTCCTTCTCTTACGTTAGGGCGACTATACGATTCAGTTCCAGGATTACTGTGAGCCAAGGTTGATATCCAAGGTTATGGTGGAGTTTCAGGAAACAGGTCCACGCTAGGGTTAGGGTTCTGTAATCGTTAAAGTGTATGGGCTTTACGTGAATAGAGCTCGATTTTGGATCCTACTCTGATGTGACGGCGTAGGCCAGACTGATCTTGATCATCATGGTGTGGCATAGGTGACATCAATGCTGACGCTGAGGGTCCAGGTTAAGGGACCTTGGTTAGCGGTAGGGTTTTTGTAAGGAAATGTCTATGCAGAAGATATGGTTTTGGATATAATTAGGGTGCAGTTTTTAAGTCAGGGCGAGTGTGAGTTCGAGTCACAGGGTTGAGGGAGTCATAGTTGATATCAATGGTGAAGGCGAAGTATCTGGTCCATGGCTCGTGTCTAGGGTTCCATTTAGGTGTGCGATAAGGAGTACGGGTGAGATAGGGTTACAGTTAGATTCGGATCCATCTCTGATGTGAGGGCGTGCGCAAGATTGAGTTTCAGTTTTAAAGTGAGGTGTGGGAGTCATTAATGCTTAAGTTGAAGAGTCAGATCCTGGCGCTAGGGCTAGGGCTGGCATTAGTCGTAAGTTAAGGTGTATTGGGCTGACTGTGTGACAGTTAGAGATCTGATCCGTCTCTGATGTGAGGGCAATGGCCAGAGTGAGCTTCAGGATTATGGGGAGGAATGACAGACGTCAATGCTGATGGGGGCAGTTCAGTTAAAGGGGCCTGGGCTAGGTTTAGGGTTTCCTGTAAGGGAAAGTCTATGCATATGATACGGATACGGAGAGAATTTGGGTTCAATTCTGATGTGAGTGTGAGGGTGAGATTGAGTCTCAGGGTAAAGATGTGCCTCCTAGTCGGCAGCAATTTTGAAGTCAGAGTATCTAGTCCAGGGCTCGGGTCTAGGGTTAGGCTTAGGTGTTCAGTAAGATTTACAGGAACCTAGAGTTACATTTAGAGTTCGAATCTGACACTGATGTGAGGGCGATGGCCAGATTGAGCTTCAGGTTTACTTTGCGGCATGACAGACGTTGCAGCTGATGGCGGCGTTTCAGGTAAAATGGCCAGGGTTAGAGTTATGTTATTGTGCTCTGTGAGGTGTACAGGAAGGATAGGGTGATGGACAGACTTAGGGTGTTCTCTGATGTGAGGGCAAGTTCGAGATGGGGGTTCAGGTTTACGGTGAAGTGGGAATGATGAAAATGGTTACAGTGAAGGGTCAAGTAAAGAATCATTTCTATTGTTGAGATTAAAGGGTCTTTCTGTTCTAGAGAAAGGATAAGTTAAGGATTAGGGTTAGGTTCCAGCTCTTATGTGAGTGCGCTTCTGAAATTGCGATTCATTGTTGAGGACGGCCCTGGGTGATGTCGAAGCTGACGTTGTGTGGATAGGCACAGGATTCAGTGATAGGGTTAAAATTTTGTGTTCTCTCTGATTTCCAGAGACATTAGCATTACGGAAAGTGTTAGGATCTGGGTCTGATGTGACGGGGAGAGCAAGATGGTGGATCAGGTTTATGGTGAGGCATGGGTGTCATCAATGTTCCAGGTGATCTGTCAGGACCACTGGCCAGGGCTAGGCTAAGCGTTAGGTTTTTGGTTAGGTGTAGAGAGAGGATGTTTTCACATTTATACATAGGGTCCTTCTCTTCCGTTAGGGCGAATGTGCAATTCAGTTCCAGGATTACAGTGAGGCAAGGGTGATATCCATGATGATGGTGGAGTTTCAGGCCACTGGTCCACGCTAGGGTTAGGGTTATGTAATCGTTAAAGGGTATGGCGTGGACCGGGATACGTTTCGATTTGCATCCTACTCTGACGTGAGGGCGAAGGCGAGATTGATCTTCATCATCGTGGTGTGGCATTGGTGACATCAATGCTGACGCTGAGGGTACAGGTTAACAGACCTTGTTTAGGGATAATATTTTCTGTACGGAAATTTCTATGCGGTACATATGGTTATGGACAGAATTAGGGAGCAGTTCTGAGGTCAGGGCGAGTGTGAGTTTGAGTCGCAGGGACAATGGAGTCATAGTTGATATCAACGGTGAAGGTGAATTATCTGTTCCAGGGTCGGGTGTACGGTTAGATTTAGGTGTTCGATAAGGAGTACGGGTGTGATATGGTTACAGTTAGACTTCATATCTTTCTCTGATGTGAGGGAGAGTGCATGATTGAGTTTGAAGTTAAAGCTGAAATATGTTTGAAATCGAAGATGAAGGTGAAGTGTCAGATCCTGACGCCAGTGCTGGGGTTAGCATTAGTTGTAAGGTAAGGAGTATGGGGCAGATTGAGTGGCAGTAAGAGTTCTGATCTGACTCTGATGTGAAGGAAATGGCCAGAATGTGCTTCAGGATTATGGGGAGGAATGACAGAAGTCGATGCTGATGGTGGTGGTTCAGTGAAATTGGCCTTGGCTAGGGTTAGGGTTTCCTGTAAGGGAAAATCTATGCATATGTTACGGTGACGGATAAATTTAGGGTTCAGTTCTGATGTGAGGACGAGGGTGAGATTGAGGCTCATGGTTAAGATGTGTCTCCTAGTTGGCACAAATGTTGAAGGCGAAGAATCTAGTCTAGTTCTCGGGCCTAGGGTTAGGGTTAGGTGTTCACAAAGATTTACAGTAACATAGAGTTATATTTAGAGTTTGCATCTGACCCTGATGTGAGGGCGATGGCCAGATTGAGCTTCAGGTTTATGGTGCGGCATGGCAGATGTTGAAGTTGACTATGTCAGCTCAGGTAAAGTGGCCAGGGCTAGAGTTATGGTATTGTGTTCTGTGAGGTGTACAGGAAGGTTAGGGGTATGGACAGACTTAGGGCTGGTCTCTGATGTGAGGGCAAGTGCGACATTGAGGTTCAGGATTACGGTGAAGTGTGGGTCATGCCAATGGTTACGGTGTATGGACAGGTCCAAGATTCATGGCTAGGATAATGATTACTGCGTCGTTCTGTTCTACAGAAAGGACAAGTTCAGGATTAAGGTTAGGGTCCAGCTCTGATGTGAGTGCGAGTGTGAAATTGCGATTCAGTGTTGAGGAGGGCCCAGGGTGATGTCAATGGTGACGTTGTGTGGATAGGCCCAGGACTCAGTGCTAGGCTTAAAACTCTGTGTTCTCTCTGTTTTCCGGAGACATTAGCATTACGGAAAGTGTTAGGTTCTGGGTCTGATGCGACGGTAAGTGCAAGATGGTGGATCAGGTTTATGGTGAGGCATGGGTGACGTCAGTGGTCAAGGTCGGGTGTCAGGACCACGGGCCAGTCCGAGGGTTAGGGTTAGGTTTTTGGGAAGCTGTAGAGGGATGGTATTGTTACGTCTAGACTTAGGTTCCTTCTCTTACGTTAGGGCGACTATACGATTCAGTTCCAGGATTACTGTGAGCCAAGGTTGATATCCAAGGTTATGGTGGAGTTTCAGGAAACAGGTCCACGCTAGGGTTAGGGTTCTGTAATCGTTAAAGTGTATGGGCTTTACGTGAATAGAGCTCGATTTTGGATCCTACTCTGATGTGAGGGCGTAGGCCAGACTGATCTTGATCATCGTGGTGTGGCATAGGTGACATCAATGCTGACGCTGAGGGTCCAGGTTAAGGGACCTTGGTTAGCGGTAGGGTTTTTGTAAGGAAATGTCTATGCAGAAGATATGGTTTTGGATATAATTAGGGTGCAGTTTTTAAGTCAGGGCGAGTGTGAGTTCGAGTCACAGGGTTGAGGGAGTCATAGTTGATATCAATGGTGAAGGCGAAGTATCTGGTCCATGGCTCGTGTCTAGGGTTCCATTTAGGTGCGCGATAAGGAGTACGGGTGAGATAGGGTTAGAGTTAGATTCGGATCCATCTCTGATGTGAGGGCGTGCGCAAGATTGAGTTTCAGTTTTAAAGTGAGGTGTGGGAGTCATTAATGCTTAGGTTGAAGTGTCAGATCCTGGCGCTAGGGCTAGGGCTGGCATTAGTCGTAAGTTAAGGTGTATTGGGCTGACTGTGTGACAGTTAGAGATCTGATCCGTCTCTGATGTGAGGGCAATGGCCAGAGTGAGCTTCAGGATTATGGGGAGGAATGACAGACGTCAATGCTGATGGGGGCAGTTCAGTTAAAGGGGCCTGGGCTAGGTTTAGGGTTTCCTGTAAGGGAAAGTCTATGCATATGATACGGATACGGAGAGAATTTGGGTTCAATTCTGATGTGAGTGCGAGGGTGAGATTGAGTCTCAGGGTAAAGATGTGCCTCCTAGTCGGCAGCAATTTTGAAGTCAGAGTATCTAGTCCAGGGCTCGGGTCTAGGGTTAGGCTTAGGTGTTCAGTAAGATTTACAGGAACCTAGAGTTATATTTAGAGTTCGAATCTGACACTGATGTGAGGGCGATGGCCAGATTGAGCTTCAGGTTTACTTTGCGGCATGACAGACGTTGCAGCTGATGGCGGCGTTTCAGGTAAAATGGCCAGGGTTAGAGTTATGTTATTGTGCTCTGTGAGGTGTACAGGAAGGATAGGGTGATGGACAGACTTAGGGTGTTCTCTGATGTGAGGGCAAGTTCGAGATGGGGGTTCAGGTTTACGGTGAAGTGGGAATGATGAAAATGGTTACAGTGAAGGGTCAAGTAAAGAGTCATTTCTATTGTTGAGATTAAAGGGTCTTTCTGTTCTAGAGAAAGGATAAGTTAAGGATTAGGGTTAGGTTCCAGCTCTTATGTGAGTGCGCTTCTGAAATTGCGATTCATTGTTGAGGAGGGCCCTGGGTGATGTCGAAGCTGACGTTGTGTGGATAGGCACAGGATTCAGTGATAGGGTTAAAATTTTGTGTTCTCTCTGATTTCCAGAGACATTAGCATTACGGAAAGTGTTAGGATCTGGGTCTGATGTGACGGGGAGAGCAAGATGGTGGATCAGGTTTATGGTGAGGCATGGGTGTCATCAATGTTCCAGGTGATCTGTCAGGACCACTGGCCAGGGCTAGGCTAAGCGTTAGGTTTTTGGTTAGGTGTAGAGAGAGGATGTTTTCACATTTATACATAGGGTCCTTCTCTTCCGTTAGGGCGAATGTGCGATTCAGTTCCAGGATTACAGTGAGGCAAGGGTGATATCCATGATGATGGTGGAGTTTCAGGCCACTGGTCAGCGCTAGGGTTAGGGTTATGTAATCGTTAAAGGGTATGGGGTGGACCGGGATACGTTTCGATTTGCATCCTACTCTGACGTGAGGGCGAAGGCGAGATTGATCTTCATCATCGTGGTGTGGCATTGGTGACATCAATGCTGACGCTGAGGGTACAGGTTAACAGACCTTGTTTA
The DNA here is from genome assembly GCF_030020395.1 of Manis pentadactyla. Classification (NCBI taxonomy): domain Eukaryota; kingdom Metazoa; phylum Chordata; class Mammalia; order Pholidota; family Manidae; genus Manis; species Manis pentadactyla. The sequence goes on from NC_080019.1 coordinate 55,488,392, forward strand.
GGGATAATATTTTCTGTACGGAAATTTCTATGCGGTACATATGGTTATGGACAGAATTAGGGAGCAGTTCTGAGGTCAGGGCGAGTGTGAGTTTGAGTCGCAGGGACAATGGAGTCATAGTTGATATCAACGGTGAAGGTGAATTATCTGTTCCAGGGTCGGGTGTACGGTTAGATTTAGGTGTTCGATAAGGAGTACGGGTGTGATATGGTTACAGTTAGTCTTCATATCTATCTCTGATGTGAGGGAGAGTGCATGATTGAGTTTGAAGTTAAAGCTGAAATATGGGTGAAATCGAAGATGAAGGTGAAGTGTCAGATCCTGGCGCAAGGGCTAGGGTTAGCATTAGTTGTAAGGTAAGGAGTATGGGGCAGATTGAGTGGCAGTAAGAGTTCTGATCTGACTCTGATGTGAAGGAAATGGCCAGAATGTGCTTCAGGATTATGGGGAGGAATGACAGAAGTCGATGCTGATGGTGGTGGTTCAGTGAAATTGGCCTTGGCTAGGGTTAGGGTTTCCTGTAAGGGAAAATCTATGCATATGTTACGGTGACGGAGAAAATTAGGGTTCAGTTCTGATGTGAGGACGAGGGTGAGATTGAGGCTCATGGTTAAGATGTGTCTCCTAGTTGGCACAAATGTTGAAGGCGAAGAATCTAGTCTAGTTCTCGGGCCTAGGGTTAGGGTTAGGTGTTCACAAAGATTTACAGTAACATAGAGTTACATTTAGAGTTTGCATCTGACCCTGATGTGAGGGCGATGGCCAGATTGAGCTTCAGGTTTATGGTGCGGCATGACAGACGTTGAAGTTGACTATGTCAGCTCAGGTAAAGTGGCCAGGACTAGAGTTATGGTATTGTGTTCTGTGAGGTGTACAGGAAGGATAGGGGTATGGACAGACTTAGGGCTGGTCTCTGATGTGAGGGCAAGTGCGACATTGGGGTTCAGGATTACGGTGAATTGTGGGTCATGCCAATGGTTACGGTGTATAGACAGGTCCAAGATTCATGGCTAGGATAATGATTACTGCGTCGTTCTGTTCTACAGAAAGGACAAGTTCAGGATTAAGGTTAGGGTCCAGCTCTGATGTGAGTGCGAGTGTGAAATTGCGATTCAGTGTTGAGGAGGGCCCAGGGTGATGTCAATGGTGACGTTGTGTGGATAGGCCCAGGACTCAGTGCTAGGCTTAAAACTCTGTGTTCTCTCTGTTTTCCGGAGACATTAGCATTACGGAAAGTGTTAGGTTCTGGGTCTGATGCGACGGTAAGTGCAAGATGGTGGATCAGGTTTATGGTGAGGCATGGGTGACGTCAGTGGTCAAGGTCGGGTGTCAGGACCACGGGCCAGTCCGAGGGTTAGGGTTAGGTTTTTGGGAAGCTGTAGAGGGATGGTATTGTTACGTCTAGACTTAGGTTCCTTCTCTTACGTTAGGGCGACTATACGATTCAGTTCCAGGATTACTGTGAGCCAAGGTTGATATCCAAGGTTATGGTGGAGTTTCAGGAAACAGGTCCACGCTAGGGTTAGGGTTCTGTAATCGTTAAAGTGTATGGGCTTTACGTGAATAGAGCTCGATTTTGGATCCTACTCTGATGTGAGGGCGTAGGCCAGACTGATCTTGATCATCGTGGTGTGGCATAGGTGACATCAATGCTGACGCTGAGGGTCCAGGTTAAGGGACCTTGGTTAGCGGTAGGGTTTTTGTAAGGAAATGTCTATGCAGAAGATATGGTTTTGGATATAATTAGGGTGCAGTTTTTAAGTCAGGGCGAGTGTGAGTTCGAGTCACAGGGTTGAGGGAGTCATAGTTGATATCAATGGTGAAGGCGAAGTATCTGGTCCATGGCTCGTGTCTAGGGTTCCATTTAGGTGCGCGATAAGGAGTACGGGTGAGATAGGGTTACAGTTAGATTCGGATCCATCTCTGATGTGAGGGCGTGCGCAAGATTGAGTTTCAGTTTTAAAGTGAGGTGTGGGAGTCATTAATGCTTAGGTTGAAGTGTCAGATCCTGGCGCTAGGGCTAGGGCTGGCATTAGTCGTAAGTTAAGGTGTATTGGGCTGACTGTGTGACAGTTAGAGATCTGATCCGTCTCTGATGTGAGGGCAATGGCCAGAGTGAGCTTCAGGATTATGGGGAGGAATGACAGACGTCAATGCTGATGGGGGCAGTTCAGTTAAAGGGGCCTGGGCTAGGTTTAGGGTTTCCTGTAAGGGAAAGTCTATGCATATGATACGGATACGGAGAGAATTTGGGTTCAATTCTGATGTGAGTGCGAGGGTGAGATTGAGTCTCAGGGTAAAGATGTGCCTCCTAGTCGGCAGCAATTTTGAAGTCAGAGTATCTAGTCCAGGGCTCGGGTCTAGGGTTAGGCTTAGGTGTTCAGTAAGATTTACAGGAACCTAGAGTTATATTTAGAGTTCGAATCTGACACTGATGTGAGGGCGATGGCCAGATTGAGCTTCAGGTTTACTTTGCGGCATGACAGACGTTGCAGCTGATGGCGGCGTTTCAGGTAAAATGGCCAGGGTTAGAGTTATGTTATTGTGCTCTGTGAGGTGTACAGGAAGGATAGGGTGATGGACAGACTTAGGGTGTTCTCTGATGTGAGGGCAAGTTCGAGATGGGGGTTCAGGTTTACGGTGAAGTGGGAATGATGAAAATGGTTACAGTGAAGGGTCAAGTAAAGAGTCATTTCTATTGTTGAGATTAAAGGGTCTTTCTGTTCTAGAGAAAGGATAAGTTAAGGATTAGGGTTAGGTTCCAGCTCTTATGTGAGTGCGCTTCTGAAATTGCGATTCATTGTTGAGGAGGGCCCTGGGTGATGTCGAAGCTGACGTTGTGTGGATAGGCACAGGATTCAGTGATAGGGTTAAAATTTTGTGTTCTCTCTGATTTCCAGAGACATTAGCATTACGGAAAGTGTTAGGATCTGGGTCTGATGTGACGGGGAGAGCAAGATGGTGGATCAGGTTTATGGTGAGGCATGGGTGTCATCAATGTTCCAGGTGATCTGTCAGGACCACTGGCCAGGGCTAGGCTAAGCGTTAGGTTTTTGGTTAGGTGTAGAGAGAGGATGTTTTCACATTTATACATAGGGTCCTTCTCTTCCGTTAGGGCGAATGTGCGATTCAGTTCCAGGATTACAGTGAGGCAAGGGTGATATCCATGATGATGGTGGAGTTTCAGGCCACTGGTCAGCGCTAGGGTTAGGGTTATGTAATCGTTAAAGGGTATGGGGTGGACCGGGATACGTTTCGATTTGCATCCTACTCTGACGTGAGGGCGAAGGCGAGATTGATCTTCATCATCGTGGTGTGGCATTGGTGACATCAATGCTGACGCTGAGGGTACAGGTTAACAGACCTTGTTTAGGGATAATATTTTCTGTACGGAAATTTCTATGCGGTACATATGGTTATGGACAGAATTAGGGAGCAGTTCTGAGGTCAGGGCGAGTGTGAGTTTGAGTCGCAGGGACAATGGAGTCATAGTTGATATCAACGGTGAAGGTGAATTATCTGTTCCAGGGTCGGGTGTACGGTTAGATTTAGGTGTTCGATAAGGAGTACGGGTGTGATATGGTTACAGTTAGTCTTCATATCTATCTCTGATGTGAGGGAGAGTGCATGATTGAGTTTGAAGTTAAAGCTGAAATATGGGTGAAATCGAAGATGAAGGTGAAGTGTCAGATCCTGGCGCAAGGGCTAGGGTTAGCATTAGTTGTAAGGTAAGGAGTATGGGGCAGATTGAGTGGCAGTAAGAGTTCTGATCTGACTCTGATGTGAAGGAAATGGCCAGAATGTGCTTCAGGATTATGGGGAGGAATGACAGAAGTCGATGCTGATGGTGGTGGTTCAGTGAAATTGGCCTTGGCTAGGGTTAGGGTTTCCTGTAAGGGAAAATCTATGCATATGTTACGGTGACGGAGAAAATTAGGGTTCAGTTCTGATGTGAGGACGAGGGTGAGATTGAGGCTCATGGTTAAGATGTGTCTCCTAGTTGGCACAAATGTTGAAGGCGAAGAATCTAGTCTAGTTCTCGGGCCTAGGGTTAGGGTTAGGTGTTCACAAAGATTTACAGTAACATAGAGTTACATTTAGAGTTTGCATCTGACCCTGATGTGAGGGCGATGGCCAGATTGAGCTTCAGGTTTATGGTGCGGCATGACAGACGTTGAAGTTGACTATGTCAGCTCAGGTAAAGTGGCCAGGACTAGAGTTATGGTATTGTGTTCTGTGAGGTGTACAGGAAGGATAGGGGTATGGACAGACTTAGGGCTGGTCTCTGATGTGAGGGCAAGTGCGACATTGGGGTTCAGGATTACGGTGAATTGTGGGTCATGCCAATGGTTACGGTGTATAGACAGGTCCAAGATTCATGGCTAGGATAATGATTACTGCGTCGTTCTGTTCTACAGAAAGGACAAGTTCAGGATTAAGGTTAGGGTCCAGCTCTGATGTGAGTGCGAGTGTGAAATTGCGATTCAGTGTTGAGGAGGGCCCAGGGTGATGTCAATGGTGACGTTGTGTGGATAGGCCCAGGACTCAGTGCTAGGCTTAAAACTCTGTGTTCTCTCTGTTTTCCGGAGACATTAGCATTACGGAAAGTGTTAGGTTCTGGGTCTGATGCGACGGTAAGTGCAAGATGGTGGATCAGGTTTATGGTGAGGCATGGGTGACGTCAGTGGTCAAGGTCGGGTGTCAGGACCACGGGCCAGTCCGAGGGTTAGGGTTAGGTTTTTGGGAAGCTGTAGAGGGATGGTATTGTTACGTCTAGACTTAGGTTCCTTCTCTTACGTTAGGGCGACTATACGATTCAGTTCCAGGATTACTGTGAGCCAAGGTTGATATCCAAGGTTATGGTGGAGTTTCAGGAAACAGGTCCACGCTAGGGTTAGGGTTCTGTAATCGTTAAAGTGTATGGGCTTTACGTGAATAGAGCTCGATTTTGGATCCTACTCTGATGTGAGGGCGTAGGCCAGACTGATCTTGATCATCATGGTGTGGCATAGGTGACATCAATGCTGACGCTGAGGGTCCAGGTTAAGGGACCTTGGTTAGCGGTAGGGTTTTTGTAAGGAAATGTCTATGCAGAAGATATGGTTTTGGATATAATTAGGGTGCAGTTTTTAAGTCAGGGCGAGTGTGAGTTCGAGTCACAGGGTTGAGGGAGTCATAGTTGATATCAATGGTGAAGGCGAAGTATCTGGTCCATGGCTCGTGTCTAGGGTTCCATTTAGGTGCGCGATAAGGAGTACGGGTGAGATAGGGTTACAGTTAGATTCGGATCCATCTCTGATGTGAGGGCGTGCGCAAGATTGAGTTTCAGTTTTAAAGTGAGGTGTGGGAGTCATTAATGCTTAGGTTGAAGTGTCAGATCCTGGCGCTAGGGCTAGGGCTGGCATTAGTCGTAAGTTAAGGTGTATTGGGCTGACTGTGTGACAGTTAGAGATCTGATCCGTCTCTGATGTGAGGGCAATGGCCAGAGTGAGCTTCAGGATTATGGGGAGGAATGACAGACGTCAATGCTGATGGGGGCAGTTCAGTTAAAGGGGCCTGGGCTAGGTTTAGGGTTTCCTGTAAGGGAAAGTCTATGCATATGATACGGATACGGAGAGAATTTGGGTTCAATTCTGATGTGAGTGCGAGGGTGAGATTGAGTCTCAGGGTAAAGATGTGCCTCCTAGTCGGCAGCAATTTTGAAGTCAGAGTATCTAGTCCAGGGCTCGGGTCTAGGGTTAGGCTTAGGTGTTCAGTAAGATTTACAGGAACCTAGAGTTACATTTAGAGTTCGAATCTGACACTGATGTGAGGGCGATGGCCAGATTGAGCTTCAGGTTTACTTTGCGGCATGACAGACGTTGCAGCTGATGGCGGCGTTTCAGGTAAAATGGCCAGGGTTAGAGTTATGTTATTGTGCTCTGTGAGGTGTACAGGAAGGATAGGGTGATGGACAGACTTAGGGTGTTCTCTGATGTGAGGGCAAGTTCGAGATGGGGGTTCAGGTTTACGGTGAAATGGGAATGATGAAAATGGTTACAGTGAAGGGTCAAGTAAAGAGTCATTTCTATTGTTGAGATTAAAGGGTCTTTCTGTTCTAGAGAAAGGATAAGTTAAGGATTAGGGTTAGGTTCCAGCTCTTATGTGAGTGCGCTTCTGAAATTGCGATTCATTGTTGAGGAGGGCCCTGGGTGATGTCGAAGCTGACGTTGTGTGGATAGGCACAGGATTCAGTGATAGGGTTAAAATTTTGTGTTCTCTCTGATTTCCAGAGACATTAGCATTACGGAAAGTGTTAGGATCTGGGTCTGATGTGACGGGGAGAGCAAGATGGTGGATCAGGTTTATGGTGAGGCATGGGTGTCATCAATGTTCCAGGTGATCTGTCAGGACCACTGGCCAGGGCTAGGCTAAGCGTTAGGTTTTTGGTTAGGTGTAGAGAGAGGATGTTTTCACATTTATACATAGGGTCCTTCTCTTCCGTTAGGGCGAATGTGCGATTCAGTTCCAGGATTACAGTGAGGCAAGGGTGATATCCATGATGATGGTGGAGTTTCAGGCCACTGGTCCGCGCTAGGGTTAGGGTTATGTAATCGTTAAAGTGTATGGGGTGGACCGGGATACGTTTCGATTTGCATCCTACTCTGACGTGAGGGCGAAGGCGAGATTGATCTTCATCATCGTGGTGTGGCATTGGTGACATCAATGCTGACGCTGAGGGTACAGGTTAACAGACCTTGTTTAGGGATAATATTTTCTGTACGGAAATTTCTGTGCGGTACATATGGTTATGGACAGAATTAGGGAGCAGTTCTGAGGTCAGGGCGAGTGTGAGTTTGAGTCGCAGGGACAATGGAGTCATAGTTGATATCAACGGTGAAGGTGAATTATCTGTTCCAGGGTCGGGTGTACGGTTAGATTTAGGTGATCGATAAGGAGTACGGGTGTGATATGGTTACAGTTAGTCTTCATATCTATCTCTGATGTGAGGGAGAGTGCATGATTGAGTTTGAAGTTAAAGCTGAAATATGGGTGAAATCGAAGATGAAGGTGAAGTGTCAGATCCTGGCGCAAGGGCTAGGGTTAGCATTAGTTGTAAGGTAAGGAGTATGGGGCAGATTGAGTGGCAGTAAGAGTTCTGATCTGACTCTGATGTGAAGGAAATGGCCAGAATGTGCTTCAGGATTATGGGGAGGAATGACAGAAGTCGATGCTGATGGTGGTGGTTCAGTGAAATTGGCCTTGGCTAGGGTTAGGGTTTCCTGTAAGGGAAAATCTATGCATATGTTACGGTGACGGAGAAAATTAGGGTTCAGTTCTGATGTGAGGACGAGGGTGAGATTGAGGCTCATGGTTAAGATGTGTCTCCTAGTTGGCACAAATGTTGAAGGCGAAGAATCTAGTCTAGTTCTCGGGCCTAGGGTTAGGGTTAGGTGTTCACAAAGATTTACAGTAACATAGAGTTACATTTAGAGTTTGCATCTGACCCTGATGTGAGGGCGATGGCCAGATTGAGCTTCAGGTTTATGGTGCGGCATGACAGACGTTGAAGTTGACTATGTCAGCTCAGGTAAAGTGGCCAGGGCTAGAGTTATGGTATTGTGTTCTGTGAGGTGTACAGGAAGGATAGGGGTATGGACAGACTTAGGGCTGGTCTCTGATGTGAGGGCAAGTGCGACATTGGGGTTCAGGATTACGGTGAAGTGTGGGTCATGCCAATGGTTACGGTGTATGGACAGGTCCAAGATTCATGGCTAGGATAATGATTACTGCGTCGTTCTGTTCTACAGAAAGGACAAGTTCAGGATTAAGGTTAGGGTCCAGCTCTGATGTGAGTGCGAGTGTGAAATTGCGATTCAGTGTTGAGGAGGGCCCAGGGTGATGTCAATGGTGACGTTGTGTGGATAGGCCCAGGACTCAGTGCTAGGCTTAAAACTCTGTGTTCTCTCTGTTTTCCGGAGACATTAGCATTACGGAAAGTGTTAGGTTCTGGGTCTGATGCGACGGTAAGTGCAAGATGGTGGATCAGGTTTATGGTGAGGCATGGGTGACGTCAGTGGTCAAGGTCGGGTGTCAGGACCACGGGCCAGTCCGAGGGTTAGGGTTAGGTTTTTGGGAAGCTGTAGAGGGATGGTATTGTTACGTCTAGACTTAGGTTCCTTCTCTTACGTTAGGGCGACTATACGATTCAGTTCCAGGATTACTGTGAGCCAAAGTTGATATCCAAGGTTATGGTGGAGTTTCAGGAAACAGGTCCACGCTAGGGTTAGGGTTCTGTAATCGTTAAAGTGTATGGGCTTTACGTGAATAGAGCTCGATTTTGGATCCTACTCTGATGTGACGGCGTAGGCCAGACTGATCTTGATCATCGTGGTGTGGCATAGGTGACATCAATGCTGACACTGAGGGTCCAGGATAAGGGACCTTGGTTAGCGGTAGGGTTTTTGTAAGGAAATGTCTATGCAGAAGATATGGTTTTGGATATAATTAGGGTGCAGTTTTTAAGTCAGGGCGAGTGTGAGTTCGAGTCACAGGGTTGAGGGTGTCATAGTTGATATCAATGGTGAAGACGAAGTTTCTGGTCCATGGCTCGTGTCTAGGGTTCCATTTAGGTGTGCGATAAGGAGTACGGGTGAGATAGGGTTACAGTTAGATTCGGATCCATCTCTGATGTGAGGGCGTGCGCAAGATTGAGTTTCAGTTTTAAAGTGAGGTGTGGGAGTCATTAATGCTTAGGTTGAAGTGTCAGATCCTGGCGCTAGGGCTAGGGCTGGCATTAGTCGTAAGTTAAGGTGTATTGGGCTGACTGTGTGACAGTTAGAGATCTGATCCGTCTCTGATGTGAGGGCAATGGCCAGAGTGAGCTTCAGGATTATGGGGAGGAATGACAGACGTCAATGCTGATGGGGGCAGTTCAGTTAAAGGGGCCTGGGCTAGGTTTAGGGTTTCCTGTAAGGGAAAGTCTATGCATATGATACGGATACGGAGAGAATTTGGGTTCAATTCTGATGTGAGTGCGAGGGTGAGATTGAGTCTCAGGGTAAAGATGTGCCTCCTAGTCGGCAGCAATTTTGAAGTCAGAGTATCTAGTCCAGGGCTCGGGTCTAGGGTTAGGCTTAGGTGTTCAGTAAGATTTACAGGAACCTAGAGTTACATTTAGAGTTCGAATCTGACACTGATGTGAGGGCGATGGCCAGATTGAGCTTCAGGTTTACTTTGCGGCATGACAGACGTTGCAGCTGATGGCGGCGTTTCAGGTAAAATGGCCAGGGTTAGAGTTATGTTATTGTGCTCTGTGAGGTGTACAGGAAGGATAGGGTGATGGACAGACTTAGGGTGTTCTCTGATGTGAGGGCAAGTTCGAGATGGGGGTTCAGGTTTACGGTGAAGTGGGAATGATGAAAATGGTTACAGTGAAGGGTCAAGTAAAGAGTCATTTCTATTGTTGAGATTAAAGGGTCTTTCTGTTCTAGAGAAAGGATAAGTTAAGGATTAGGGTTAGGTTCCAGCTCTTATGTGAGTGCGCTTCTGAAATTGCGATTCATTGTTGAGGAGGGCCCTGGGTGATGTCGAAGCTGACGTTGTGTGGATAGGCACAGGATTCAGTGATAGGGTTAAAATTTTGTGTTCTCTCTGATTTCCAGAGACATTAGCATTACGGAAAGTGTTAGGATCTGGGTCTGATGTGACGGGGAGAGCAAGATGGTGGATCAGGTTTATGGTGAGGCATGGGTGTCATCAATGTTCCAGGTGATCTGTCAGGACCACTGGCCAGGGCTAGGCTAAGCGTTAGGTTTTTGGTTAGGTGTAGAGAGAGGATGTTTTCACATTTATACATAGGGTCCTTCTCTTCCGTTAGGGCGAATGTGCGATTCAGTTCCAGGATTACAGTGAGGCAAGGGTGATATCCATGATGATGGTGGAGTTTCAGGCCACTGGTCCGCGCTAGGGTTAGGGTTATGTAATCGTTAAAGTGTATGGGGTGGACCGGGATACGTTTCGATTTGCATCCTACTCTGACGTGAGGGCGAAGGCGAGATTGATCTTCATCATCGTGGTGTGGCATTGGTGACATCAATGCTGACGCTGAGGGTACAGGTTAACAGACCTTGTTTAGGGATAATATTTTCTGTACGGAAATTTCTGTGCGGTACATATGGTTATGGACAGAATTAGGGAGCAGTTCTGAGGTCAGGGCGAGTGTGAGTTTGAGTCGCAGGGACAATGGAGTCATAGTTGATATCAACGGTGAAGGTGAATTATCTGTTCCAGGGTCGGGTGTACGGTTAGATTTAGGTGATCGATAAGGAGTACGGGTGTGATATGGTTACAGTTAGTCTTCATATCTATCTCTGATGTGAGGGAGAGTGCATGATTGAGTTTGAAGTTAAAGCTGAAATATGGGTGAAATCGAAGATGAAGGTGAAGTGTCAGATCCTGGCGCAAGGGCTAGGGTTAGCATTAGTTGTAAGGTAAGGAGTATGGGGCAGATTGAGTGGCAGTAAGAGTTCTGATCTGACTCTGATGTGAAGGAAATGGCCAGAATGTGCTTCAGGATTATGGGGAGGAATGACAGAAGTCGATGCTGATGGTGGTGGTTCAGTGAAATTGGCCTTGGCTAGGGTTAGGGTTTCCTGTAAGGGAAAATCTATGCATATGTTACGGTGACGGAGAAAATTAGGGTTCAGTTCTGATGTGAGGACGAGGGTGAGATTGAGGCTCATGGTTAAGATGTGTCTCCTAGTTGGCACAAATGTTGAAGGCGAAGAATCTAGTCTAGTTCTCGGGCCTAGGGTTAGGGTTAGGTGTTCACAAAGATTTACAGTAACATAGAGTTACATTTAGAGTTTGCATCTGACCCTGATGTGAGGGCGATGGCCAGATTGAGCTTCAGGTTTATGGTGCGGCATGACAGACGTTGAAGTTGACTATGTCAGCTCAGGTAAAGTGGCCAGGGCTAGAGTTATGGTATTGTGTTCTGTGAGGTGTACAGGAAGGATAGGGGTATGGACAGACTTAGGGCTGGTCTCTGATGTGAGGGCAAGTGCGACATTGGGGTTCAGGATTACGGTGAAGTGTGGGTCATGCCAATGGTTACGGTGTATGGACAGGTCCAAGATTCATGGCTAGGATAATGATTACTGCGTCGTTCTGTTCTACAGAAAGGACAAGTTCAGGATTAAGGTTAGGGTCCAGCTCTGATGTGAGTGCGAGTGTGAAATTGCGATTCAGTGTTGAGGAGGGCCCAGGGTGATGTCAATGGTGACGTTGTGTGGATAGGCCCAGGACTCAGTGCTAGGCTTAAAACTCTGTGTTCTCTCTGTTTTCCGGAGACATTAGCATTACGGAAAGTGTTAGGTTCTGGGTCTGATGCGACGGTAAGTGCAAGATGGTGGATCAGGTTTATGGTGAGGCATGGGTGACGTCAGTGGTCAAGGTCGGGTGTCAGGACCACGGGCCAGTCCGAGGGTTAGGGTTAGGTTTTTGGGAAGCTGTAGAGGGATGGTATTGTTACGTCTAGACTTAGGTTCCTTCTCTTACGTTAGGGCGACTATACGATTCAGTTCCAGGATTACTGTGAGCCAAAGTTGATATCCAAGGTTATGGTGGAGTTTCAGGAAACAGGTCCACGCTAGGGTTAGGGTTCTGTAATCGTTAAAGTGTATGGGCTTTACGTGAATAGAGCTCGATTTTGGATCCTACTCTGATGTGACGGCGTAGGCCAGACTGATCTTGATCATCGTGGTGTGGCATAGGTGACATCAATGCTGACACTGAGGGTCCAGGATAAGGGACCTTGGTTAGCGGTAGGGTTTTTGTAAGGAAATGTCTATGCAGAAGATATGGTTTTGGATATAATTAGGGTGCAGTTTTTAAGTCAGGGCGAGTGTGAGTTCGAGTCACAGGGTTGAGGGTGTCATAGTTGATATCAATGGTGAAGACGAAGTTTCTGGTCCATGGCTCGTGTCTAGGGTTCCATTTAGGTGTGCGATAAGGAGTACGGGTGAGATAGGGTTACAGTTAGATTCGGATCCATCTCTGATGTGAGGGCGTGCGCAAGATTGAGTTTCAGTTTTAAAGTGAGGTGTGGGAGTCATTAATGCTTAGGTTGAAGTGTCAGATCCTGGCGCTAGGGCTAGGGCTGGCATTAGTCGTAAGTTAAGGTGTATTGGGCTGACTGTGTGACAGTTAGAGATCTGATCCGTCTCTGATGTGAGGGCAATGGCCAGAGTGAGCTTCAGGATTATGGGGAGGAATGACAGACGTCAATGCTGATGGGGGCAGTTCAGTTAAAGGGGCCTGGGCTAGGTTTAGGGTTTCCTGTAAGGGAAAGTCTATGCATATGATACGGATACGGAGAGAATTTGGGTTCAATTCTGATGTGAGTGCGAGGGTGAGATTGAGTCTCAGGGTAAAGATGTGCCTCCTAGTCGGCAGCAATTTTGAAGTCAGAGTATCTAGTCCAGGGCTCGGGTCTAGGGTTAGGCTTAGGTGTTCAGTAAGATTTACAGGAACCTAGAGTTACATTTAGAGTTCGAATCTGACACTGATGTGAGGGCGATGGCCAGATTGAGCTTCAGGTTTACTTTGCGGCATGACAGACGTTGCAGCTGATGGCGGCGTTTCAGGTAAAATGGCCAGGGTTAGAGTTATGTTATTGTGCTCTGTGAGGTGTACAGGAAGGATAGGGTGATGGACAGACTTAGGGTGTTCTCTGATGTGAGGGCAAGTTCGAGATGGGGGTTCAGGTTTACGGTGAAGTGGGAATGATGAAAATGGTTACAGTGAAGGGTCAAGTAAAGAGTCATTTCTATTGTTGAGATTAAAGGGTCTTTCTGTTCTAGAGAAAGGATAAGTTAAGGATTAGGGTTAGGTTCCAGCTCTTATGTGAGTGCGCTTCTGAAATTGCGATTCATTGTTGAGGAGGGCCCTGGGTGATGTCGAAGTTGACGTTGTGTGGATAGGCACAGGATTCAGTGATAGGGTTAAAATTTTGTGTTCTCTCTGATTTCCAGAGACATTAGCATTACGGAAAGTGTTAGGATCTGGGTCTGATGTGACGGGGAGAGCAAGATGGTGGATCAGGTTTATGGTGAGGCATGGGTGTCATCAATGTTCCAGGTGATCTGTCAGGACCACTGGCCAGGGCTAGGCTAAGCGTTAGGTTTTTGGTTAGGTGTAGAGAGAGGATGTTTTCACATTTATACATAGGGTCCTTCTCTTCCGTTAGGGCGAATGTGCGATTCAGTTCCAGGATTACAGTGAGGCAAGGGTGATATCCATGATGATGGTGGAGTTTCAGGCCACTGGTCCGCGCTAGGGTTAGGGTTATGTAATCGTTAAAGGGTATGGGGTGGACCGGGATACGTTTCGATTTGCATCCTACTCTGACGTGAGGGCGAAGGCGAGATTGATCTTCATCATCGTGGTGTGGCATTGGTGACATCAATGCTGACGCTGAGGGTACAGGTTAACAGACCTTGTTTAGGGATAATATTTTCTGTAAGGAAATTTCTATGCGGTACATATGGTTATGGACAGAATTAGGGAGCAGTTCTGAGGTCAGGGCGAGTGTGAGTTTGAGTCGCAGGGACAATGGAGTCATAGTTGATATCAACGGTGAAGGTGAATTATCTGTTCCAGGGTCGGGTGTACGGTTAGATTTAGGTGTTCGATAAGGAGTACGGGTGTGATATGGTTACAGTTAGACTTCATATCTATCTCTGATGTGAGGGAGAGTGCATGATTGAGTTTGAAGTTAAAGCTGAAATATGGGTGAAATCGAAGATGAAGGTGAAGTGTCAGATCCTTGCGCCAGTGCTAGGGTTAGCATTAGTTGTAAGGTAAGGTGTATGGGGCAGATTGAGTGGCAGTAAGAGTTCTGATCTGACTCTGATGTGAAGGAAATGGCCAGAATGTGCTTCAGGATTATGGGGAGGAATGACAGAAGTCGATGCTGATGGTGGTGGTTCAGTGAAATTGGCCTTGGCTAGGGTTAGGGTTTCCTGTAAGGGAAAATCTATGCATATGTTACGGTGACGGAGAAAATTAGGGTTCAGTTCTGATGTGAGGACGAGGGTGAGATTTAGGCTCATGGTTAAGATGTGTCTCCTAGTTGGCACAAATGTTGAAGGCGAAGAATCTAGTCTAGTTCTCGGGCCTAGGGTTAGGGTTAGGTGTTCACAAAGATTTACAGTAACATAGAGTTACATTTAGAGTTTGCATCTGACCCTGATGTGAGGGCGATGGCCAGATTGAGCTTCAGGTTTATGGTGCGGCATGACAGACGTTGAAGTTGACTATGTCAGCTCAGGTAAAGAGGCCAGGGCTAGAGTTATGGTATTGTGTTCTGTGAGGTGTACAGGAAGGATAGGGGTATGGACAGACTTAGGGCTGGTCTCTGATGTGAGGGCAAGTGCGACATTGAGGCTCAGGATTACGGTGAAGTGTGGGTCATGCCAATGGTTACGGTGAATAGACAGGTCCAAGATTCATGGCTAGGGTTAGGATTACAGCGTTGTTCTGGTCTACAGAGAAGACAAGTTTAGGATTAAGATTAGGGTCCAGCTCTGATGTGAGTGCGAGTGTGAAATTGCGATTCAGTGTAGAGGAGGGCCCTGGGTGATGTCAATGGTGACGTTGTGTGGATAGGCCCAGGACTCAGTGCTAGGCTTAAAACTCTGTGTTCTCTCTGTTTTCTGGAGACATTAGCATTACGGAAAGTGTTAGGTTCTGGGTCTGATGCGACGGTAAGTGCAAGATGGTGGATCAGGTTTATGGTGAGGCATGGGTGACGTCAGTGGTCAAGGTCGGGTGTCAGGACCACGGGCCAGTCCGAGGGTTAGGGTTAGGTTTTTGGGAAGCTGTAGAGGGATGGTATTGTTACGTCTAGACTTAGGTTCCTTCTCTTACGTTAGGGCGACTATACGATTCAGTTCCAGGATTACTGTGAGCCAAGGTTGATATCCAAGGTTATGGTGGAGTTTCAGGAAACAGGTCCACGCTAGGGTTAGGGTTCTGTAATCGTTAAAGTGTATGGGCTTTACGTGAATAGAGCTCGATTTTGGATCCTACTCTGATGTGACGGCGTAGGCCAGACTGATCTTGATCATCGTGGTGTGGCATAGGTGACATCAATGCTGACACTGAGGGTCCAGGATAAGGGACCTTGGTTAGCGGTAGGGTTTTTGTAAGGAAATGTCTATGCAGAAGATATGGTTTTGGATATAATTAGGGTGCAGTTTTTAAGTCAGGGCGAGTGTGAGTTCGAGTCACAGGGTTGAGGGTGTCATAGTTGATATCAATGGTGAAGACGAAGTTTCTGGTCCATGGCTCGTGTCTAGGGTTCCATTTAGGTGTGCGATAAGGAGTACGGGTGAGATAGGGTTACAGTTAGATTCGGATCCATCTCTGATGTGAGGGCGTGCGCAAGATTGAGTTTCAGTTTTAAAGTGAGGTGTGGGAGTCATTAATGCTTAGGTTGAAGTGTCAGATCCTGGCGCTAGGGCTAGGGCTGGCATTAGTCGTAAGTTAAGGTGTATTGGGCTGACTGTGTGACAGTTAGAGATCTGATCCGTCTCTGATGTGAGGGCAATGGCCAGAGTGAGCTTCAGGATTATGGGGAGGAATGACAGACGTCAATGCTGATGGGGGCAGTTCAGTTAAAGGGGCCTGGGCTAGGTTTAGGGTTTCCTGTAAGGGAAAGTCTATGCATATGATACGGATACGGAGAGAATTTGGGTTCAATTCTGATGTGAGTGCGAGGGTGAGATTGAGTCTCAGGGTAAAGATGTGCCTCCTAGTCGGCAGCAATTTTGAAGTCAGAGTATCTAGTCCAGGGCTCGGGTCTAGGGTTAGGCTTAGGTGTTCAGTAAGATTTACAGGAACCTAGAGTTACATTTAGAGTTCGAATCTGACACTGATGTGAGGGCGATGGCCAGATTGAGCTTCAGGTTTACTTTGCGGCATGACAGACGTTGCAGCTGATGGCGGCGTTTCAGGTAAAATGGCCAGGGTTAGAGTTATGTTATTGTGCTCTGTGAGGTGTACAGGAAGGATAGGGTGATGGACAGACTTAGGGTGTTCTCTGATGTGAGGGCAAGTTCGAGATGGGGGTTCAGGTTTACGGTGAAGTGGGAATGATGAAAATGGTTACAGTGAAGGGTCAAGTAAAGAGTCATTTCTATTGTTGAGATTAAAGGGTCTTTCTGTTCTAGAGAAAGGATAAGTTAAGGATTAGGGTTAGGTTCCAGCTCTTATGTGAGTGCGCTTCTGAAATTGCGATTCATTGTTGAGGAGGGCCCTGGGTGATGTCGAAGTTGACGTTGTGTGGATAGGCACAGGATTCAGTGATAGGGTTAAAATTTTGTGTTCTCTCTGATTTCCAGAGACATTAGCATTACGGAAAGTGTTAGGATCTGGGTCTGATGTGACGGGGAGAGCAAGATGGTGGATCAGGTTTATGGTGAGGCATGGGTGTCATCAATGTTCCAGGTGATCTGTCAGGACCACTGGCCAGGGCTAGGCTAAGCGTTAGGTTTTTGGTTAGGTGTAGAGAGAGGATGTTTTCACATTTATACATAGGGTCCTTCTCTTCCGTTAGGGCGAATGTGCGATTCAGTTCCAGGATTACAGTGAGGCAAGGGTGATATCCATGATGATGGTGGAGTTTCAGGCCACTGGTCCGCGCTAGGGTTAGGGTTATGTAATCGTTAAAGGGTATGGGGTGGACCGGGATACGTTTCGATTTGCATCCTACTCTGACGTGAGGGCGAAGGCGAGATTGATCTTCATCATCGTGGTGTGGCATTGGTGACATCAATGCTGACGCTGAGGGTACAGGTTAACAGACCTTGTTTAGGGATAATATTTTCTGTAAGGAAATTTCTATGCGGTACATATGGTTATGGACAGAATTAGGGAGCAGTTCTGAGGTCAGGGCGAGTGTGAGTTTGAGTCGCAGGGACAATGGAGTCATAGTTGATATCAACGGTGAAGGTGAATTATCTGTTCCAGGGTCGGGTGTACGGTTAGATTTAGGTGTTCGATAAGGAGTACGGGTGTGATATGGTTACAGTTAGACTTCATATCTATCTCTGATGTGAGGGAGAGTGCATGATTGAGTTTGAAGTTAAAGCTGAAATATGGGTGAAATCGAAGATGAAGGTGAAGTGTCAGATCCTTGCGCCAGTGCTAGGGTTAGCATTAGTTGTAAGGTAAGGTGTATGGGGCAGATTGAGTGGCAGTAAGAGTTCTGATCTGACTCTGATGTGAAGGAAATGGCCAGAATGTGCTTCAGGATTATGGGGAGGAATGACAGAAGTCGATGCTGATGGTGGTGGTTCAGTGAAATTGGCCTTGGCTAGGGTTAGGGTTTCCTGTAAGGGAAAATCTATGCATATGTTACGGTGACGGAGAAAATTAGGGTTCAGTTCTGATGTGAGGACGAGGGTGAGATTTAGGCTCATGGTTAAGATGTGTCTCCTAGTTGGCACAAATGTTGAAGGCGAAGAATCTAGTCTAGTTCTCGGGCCTAGGGTTAGGGTTAGGTGTTCACAAAGATTTACAGTAACATAGAGTTACATTTAGAGTTTGCATCTGACCCTGATGTGAGGGCGATGGCCAGATTGAGCTTCAGGTTTATGGTGCGGCATGACAGACGTTGAAGTTGACTATGTCAGCTCAGGTAAAGAGGCCAGGGCTAGAGTTATGGTATTGTGTTCTGTGAGGTGTACAGGAAGGATAGGGGTATGGACAGACTTAGGGCTGGTCTCTGATGTGAGGGCAAGTGCGACATTGAGGCTCAGGATTACGGTGAAGTGTGGGTCATGCCAATGGTTACGGTGAATAGACAGGTCCAAGATTCATGGCTAGGGTTAGGATTACAGCGTTGTTCTGGTCTACAGAGAAGACAAGTTTAGGATTAAGATTAGGGTCCAGCTCTGATGTGAGTGCGAGTGTGAAATTGCGATTCAGTGTAGAGGAGGGCCCTGGGTGATGTCAATGGTGACGTTGTGTGGATAGGCCCAGGACTCAGTGCTAGGCTTAAAACTCTGTGTTCTCTCTGTTTTCTGGAGACATTAGCATTACGGAAAGTGTTAGGTTCTGGGTCTGATGCGACGGTAAGTGCAAGATGGTGGATCAGGTTTATGGTGAGGCATGGGTGACGTCAGTGGTCAAGGTCGGGTGTCAGGACCACGGGCCAGTCCGAGGGTTAGGGTTAGGTTTTTGGGAAGCTGTAGAGGGATGGTATTGTTACGTCTAGACTTAGGTTCCTTCTCTTACGTTAGGGCGACTATACGATTCAGTTCCAGGATTACTGTGAGCCAAGGTTGATATCCAAGGTTATGGTGGAGTTTCAGGAAACAGGTCCACGCTAGGGTTAGGGTTCTGTAATCGTTAAAGTGTATGGGCTTTACGTGAATAGAGCTCGATTTTGGATCCTACTCTGATGTGACGGCGTAGGCCAGACTGATCTTGATCATCATGGTGTGGCATAGGTGACATCAATGCTGACGCTGAGGGTCCAGGTTAAGGGACCTTGGTTAGCGGTAGGGTTTTTGTAAGGAAATGTCTATGCAGAAGATATGGTTTTGGATATAATTAGGGTGCAGTTTTTAAGTCAGGGCGAGTGTGAGTTCGAGTCACAGGGTTGAGGGAGTCGTAGTTGATATCAATGGTGAAGGCGAAGTATCTGGTCCATGGCTCGTGTCTAGGGTTCCATTTAGGTGTGCGATAAGGAGTACGGGTGAGATAGGGTTACAGTTAGATTCGGATCCATCTCTGATGTGAGGGCGTGCGCAAGATTGAGTTTCAGTTTTAAAGTGAGGTGTGGGAGTCATTAATGCTTTGGTTGAAGTGTCAGATCCTGGCGCTAGGGCTAGGGCTGGCATTAGTCGTAAGTTAAGGTGTATTGGGCTGACTGTGTGACAGTTAGAGATCTGGTCCGTCTCTGATGTGAGGGCAATGGCCAGAGTGAGCTTCAGGATTATGGGGAGGAATGACAGACGTCAATGCTGATGGGGGCAGTTCAGTTAAAGGGGCCTGGGCTAGGTTTAGGGTTTCCTGTAAGGGAAAGTCTATGCATATGATACGGATACGGAGAGAATTTGGGTTCAATTCTGATGTGAGTGCGAGGGTGAGATTGAGTCTCAGGGTAAAGATGTGCCTCCTAGTCGGCAGCAATTTTGAAGTCAGAGTATCTAGTCCAGGGCTCGGGTCTAGGGTTAGGCTTAGGTGTTCAGTAAGATTTACAGGAACCTAGAGTTACATTTAGAGTTCGAATCTGACACTGATGTGAGGGCGATGGCCAGATTGAGCTTCAGGTTTACTTTGCGGCATGACAGACGTTGCAGCTGATGGCGGCATTTCAGGTAAAATGGCCAGGGTTAGAGTTATGTTATTGTGCTCTGTGAGGTGTACAGGAAGGATAGGGTGATGGACAGACTTAGGGTGTTCTCTGATGTGAGGGCAAGTTCGAGATGGGGGTTCAGGTTTACGGTGAAGTGGGAATGATGAAAATTTTTACAGTGAAGGGTCAAGTAAAGAGTCATTTCTATTGTTGAGATTAAAGGGTCTTTCTGTTCTAGAGAAAGGATAAGTTAAGGATTAGGGTTAGGTTCCAGCTCTTATGTGAGTGCGCTTCTGAAATTGCGATTCATTGTTGAGGAGGGCCCTGGGTGATGTCGAAGCTGACGTTGTGTGGATAGGCTCAGGATTCAGTGATAGGGTTAAAATTTTGTGTTCTCTCTGATTTCCAGAGACATTAGCATTACGGAAAGTGTTAGGATCTGGGTCTGATGTGACGGGGAGAGCAAGATGGTGGATCAGGTTTATGGTGAGGCATGGGTGTCATCAATGTTCCAGGTGATCTGTCAGGACCACTGGCCAGGGCTAGGCTAAGCGTTAGGTTTTTGGTTAGGTGTAGAGAGAGGATGTTTTCACATTTATACATAGGGTCCTTCTCTTCCGTTAGGGCGAATGTGCGATTCAGTTCCAGGATTACAGTGAGGCAAGGGTGATATCCATGATGATGGTGGAGTTTCAGGCCACTGGTCCGCGCTAGGGTTAGGGTTATGTAATCGTTAAAGGGTATGGGGTGGACCGGGATACGTTTCGATTTGCATCCTACTCTGACGTGAGGGCGAAGGCGAGATTGATCTTCATCATCGTGGTGTGGCATTGGTGACATCAATGCTGACGCTGAGGGTACAGGTTAACAGACCTTGTTTAGGGATAATATTTTCTGTAAGGAAATTTATATGCGGTACATACGGTTATGGACAGAATTAGGGAGCAGTTCTGAGGTCAGGGCGAGTGTGAGTTTGAGTCGCAGGGACAATGGAGTCATAGTTGATATCAACGGTGAAGGTGAATTATCTGTTCCACGGTCGGGTGTACGGTTAGATTTAGGTGTTCGATTAGGAGTACGGGTGTGATATGGTTACAGTTAGACTTCATATCTATCTCTGATGTGAGGGAGAGTGCATGATTGAGTTTGAAGTTAAAGCTGAAATATGGGTGAAATCGAAGATGAAGGTGAAGTGTCAGATCCTGGCGCCAGTGCTAGGGTTAGCATTAGTTGTAAGGTAAGGAGTACGGGGCAGATTGAGTGGCAGTAAGAGTTCTGATCTGAGTCTGATGTGAAGGAAATGGCCAGAATGTGCTTCAGGATTATGGCGAGGAATGACAGAAGTCGATGCTGATGGTGGCGGTTCAGTGAAATTGGCCTTGGCTAGGGTTAGGGTTTCCTGTAAGGGAAAATCTATGCATATGTTACGGTGACGGAGAAAATTAGGGTTCAGTTCTGATGTGAGGACGAGGGTGAGATTGAGGCTCATGGTTAAGATGTGTCTCCCAGTTGGCACAAATGTTGAAGGCGAAGTATCTAGTCTAGTTTTCGGGCCTAGGGTTACGGTTAGGTGTTCACTAAGATTTACAGTAACATAGAGTTACATTTAGAGTTTGCATCTGACCCTGATGTGAGGGCGATGGCCAGATTGAGCTTCAGGTTTATGGTGCGGCATGACAGATGTTGAAGTTGACTATGTCAGCTCAGGTAAATTGGCCAGGGCTAGAGTTATGGTATTGTGTTCTGTGAGGTGTACAGGAAGGATAGGCGTACGGACAGCCTTAGGGCTGGTCTCTGATGTGAGGGCAAGTGTGAGATTGAGGTTCAGGATTATGGTGAAGTGTGGGTCATGCCAATGGTTACGGTGAATAGACAGGTCCAAGATTCATGGCTACGGTTAGGATTACTGCGTCGTTCTGTTCTACAGAAAGGACAAGTTTCGGATTAAGGTTAGGGTCCAGCTCTGATGTGAGTGCGAGTGTGAAATTGCGATTCAGTGTTGATTAGGGCCGTGGGTGATGTCAATGGTGACGTTGTGTGGATAGGCCCAGGACTCAGTGCTAGGTGTAAATTTTGTGTTCTCTCTATTTTCCGGAGATATTAGCATTACGGAAAGAGTTAGGTTCTGGGTCTGATGTGACGGTAAGTGCAAGATGGTGGATCAGGTTTATGGTGTGGCATGGGTGACGTCAGTGGTCAAGGTCATGTGTCAGGACCACGGGCCAGGGCTAGTGTTAGGTTTATGTTTTTGGGAAGCTGTAGAGGGATAGTATTGTTACGTTTAGATTTAGGTTCCTTCTCTTACGTTAGGGCGAATATACGATTCACTTCCAGGATTACTGTGAGCCAAGGTTGATATCCAAGGTTATGGTGGAGTTTCAGGAAACAGGTCCACGCTAGGGTTAGGGTTATGTAATCGTTAAAGTGTATGGAGTTTACGTGAATAGAGCTCGATTTTGGATCCTACTCTGATGTGAAGGCGTAGGCCAGACTGATCTTGATCATCATGGTGTGGCATAGGTGACATCAATGCTGACGCTGAGGGTCCAGGTTAAGGGACCTTGGTTAGCGGTAGGGTTTTTGTAAGAAAATGTCTATGCAGAAGATATGGTTCTGGATATAATTAGGGTGCAGTTTTGAAGTCAGGGCGAGTGTGAGGTCGAGTCACAGGGTTGAGGGAGTCATAGTTGATATCAATGGTGAAGGCGAAGTATCTGGTCCATGGCTCGGGTCTGGGGTTCCGTTTAGGTGTTCGATAAGGAGTACGGGTGAGATAGGTTTACAGTTAGATTCGGATCCATCTCTGATGTGAAGGCGAGCGCAAGATTGAGTTTCAGTTTTAAGATGAGGTGCGGGTGTCATGAATGCTTAAGTTGAAGTGTCAGATCCTGGCGCCAGGGATAGGGCTGGCATTAGTTGTAAGTTAAGGTGTATTGGGCTGACTGAGTGACAGTTAGAGATCAGATCCGTCTCCGATGTGAGGGCAATGGGCAAAGTGAGCTTCAGGATTATGGGGAGGAATGACAGACGTCAATGCTGATGGTGGCAGTTCAGTTAAAGGGGCCTGGGCTAGGGTTAGGGTTTCCTGTAAGGGAAAGTCTATGCATATGATACGGTTACGGAGAGAATTTGGGTTCAATTCTGATGTGAGTGCGAGGGTGAGATTGAGTCTCAGGGTAAAGATGTGCCTCCTAGTCGGCAGCAATGTTGAAGTCAGAGTATCTAGTCCAGGGCTCGGGTCTAGGGTTATGCTTAGGTGTTCAGTAATATTTACAGGAACATAGTCTTCAATTAGAGTTCGAATATGACACTGATTTGAGGGCGATGGCCAGATTGAGCTTCAGGTTTACTTTGCGGCATGACAGACTTTGCAGCTGGTGGCGTCGTTTCAGGTAAAGTGGCCAGGGGTAGAGTTATGTTATTGTGCTCTGTGAGGTGTACAGGAAGGATAGGGTGATGGACAGACTTAGGGTGTTCTCTGATGTGAGGGCAAGTTTGAGATGGAGTTTCAGGTTTACTTTGAAGTGTGAATGATGCCTATGGTTACGGTGAAGGGTCAAGTAAAGAGTCATTTCTATTGTTGAGATAAAAGTGTCTTACTGTTCTACAGAAAGGATAAGTTAAGGATTAAGGTTAGGTTCCAGCTCTGATGTGAGTGCGCTTCTGAAATTGCGATTCATTGTTGAGGAGGGCCCTGGATGATGTCGAAGCTGACATTGTGTGGATAGGCCCAGGATTCAGTGATAGGGTTAAAATTTTGTGTTCTCTCTGATTTCCAGACACATTAGCATTACCGAAAGAGTTAGGTTCTGGATCTGATGTGATGGGGAGAGCAAGATGGTGGATCAGGGTTATGGTGAGGCATGGGTGACATCAATGTTCCAGGTGAGCTGTCAGGACAACTGGCCAGGGCTTGGCTAAGCATTAGGATTTTGGCTAGGTGTAGCAAGAGGGTGTTTTCACATTTATACATAGGGTCCTTCTTTTACGTTAGGGCGAATGTGCGATTCAGTTCCAGGATTACAGTGAGGCAAGGGTGATATCCATGATGATGGTGGAGTTTTAGGCCACTGGTCCGCGCTAGGGTTAGAGTTATGTAATCGTTAAAGGGTATGGGGTGGACCGGGATACGTTTCGATTTGCATCCTACTCTGACGTGAGGGCGAAGGCCAGATTGATCTTCATCATCGTGGTGTATCATCAGTGACACCAATGCTGACGCTGAGGTACTGTTTAATAGACTTGGTTTAGGGATAAGATTTTTTGTAAGGAAAACTCTATGCGGTACATATGGTTATTGACAGAATTAGGGAGCAGTTCTGAGGTCAGGGCGACTGTGAGTTTGAGTCACAGGGTCAATGGAGTCATAGTTGATATCAATGGTGAAGGTGAATTATCTGTTACAGGGTCGGGTGTACGGTTAGATTTAGGTGTTCGATAAGGAATACGGGTGTGATATGGTTAAAGTTAGACTTCAGATCTATCTCTGATGTGAGGGAGAGTGCATGATTGAGTTTTAAGTAAAATCTGAAATATGGGTGACATGAAAGATGAAGGTGAAGTGTCAGATCCTGGTGCCAGGACTAGGATTAGCATTAGTTGTAAGGTAAGGAGTATGGGGCAGATTGAGTGGCAGTAAGAGTTCTGATCTGACTCTGATGTGAAGGAAATGGCCAAAATGTGCTTCAGGATTATGTGGAGGAATCCCAGAAGTCGATGCTGATGGTGGCGGTTCAGTTAAATTGGCCTGGGCTAGGGTTAGGGTTGGCTCTAAGGGAAAATCTATGCATATGTTACGGTGACGGAGAAAATTAGGGTTCAGTTCTGATGTGAGAACGAGGGTGAGATTGAGGCTCAGGGTTAAGATGTGTCTCCTAGTTGGCACAAATGTTGAAGGCGAAGTATCTAGTCTAGTTTTCGGGCCTAGGGTTACGGTTAGGTGTTCACTAAGATTTACAGTAACATAGAGTTACATTTAGAGTTTGCATCTGACCCTGATGTGAGGGCGATGGCCAGATTGAGCTTCAGGTTTATGGTGCGGCATGACAGATGTTGAAGTTGACTATGTCAGCTCAGGTAAATTGGCCAGGGCTAGAGTTATGGTATTGTGTTCTGTGAGGTGTACAGGAAGGATAGGGGTACGGACAGACTTAGGGCTGGTCTCTGATGTGAGGGCAAGTGTGAGATTGAGGTTCAGGATTACGGTGAAGTGTGGGTCATGCCAATGGTTACGGTGAATAGACAGGTCCAAGATTCATGGCTACGGTTAGGATTACTGCGTCGTTCTGTTCTACAGAAAGGACAAGTTTCGGATTAAGTTTAGGGTCCAGCTCTGATGTGAGTGCGAGTGTGAAATTGCGATTCAGTGTTGAGGAGGGCCGTGGGTGATGTCAATGGTGACGTTGTGTGGATAGGCCCAGGACTCAGTGCTAGGTGTAAATTTTGTGTTCTCTCTTTTTTCCGGAGATATTAGCATTACAGAAAGAGTTAGGTTCTGGGTCTGATGTGACGGTAAGTGCAAGATGGTGGATCAGGTTTATGGTGTGGCATGGGTGACGTCAGTGGTCAAGGTCATGTGTCAGGACCACGGGCCAGGGCTAGTGTTAGGTTTATGTTTTTGGGAAGCTGTAGAGGGATAGTATTGTTACGTTTAGATTTAGGTTCCTTCTCTTACGTTAGGGCGAATATACGATTCACTTCCAGGATTACTGTGAGCCAAGGTTGATATCCAAGGTTATGGTGGAGTTTCAGGAAACAGGTCCACGCTAGGGTTAGGGTTATGTAATCGTTAAAGTGTATGGAGTTTACGTGAATAGAGCTCGATTTTGGATCCTACTCTGATGTGAGGGCGTAGGCCAGACTGATCTTGATCATCATGGTGTGGCATAGGTGACATCAATGCTGACGCTGAGGGTCCAGGTTAAGGGACCTTGGTTAGCGGTAGGGTTTTTGTAAGGAAATATCTATGCAGAAGATATGGTTGTGGATATAATTAGTTTCCAGTTTTGAAGTCAGGGCGAGTGTGAGGTCGAGTCACAGGGTTGAGGGAGTCATAGTTGATATCAATGGTGAAGGCGAAGTATCTGGTCCATGGCTCGGGTGTAGGGTTCCGTTTAGGTGTTCAATAAGGAGTACAGGTGAGATAGGGTTACAGTTAGATTCGGATCCATCTCTGATGTGAGGGCGAGCGCAAGATTGAGTTTCAGATTTAAGATGAGTTGTGGGTGTCATTAATGCTTAAGTTGAAGTGTCAGATCCTGGCGCCAGGGCTAGGGCTGGCATTAGTTGTAAGTTAAGGTGTATTGGGCTGACTGAGTGACAGT
This sequence comes from Manis pentadactyla, assembly GCF_030020395.1. Taxonomy (NCBI): domain Eukaryota; kingdom Metazoa; phylum Chordata; class Mammalia; order Pholidota; family Manidae; genus Manis; species Manis pentadactyla. The sequence goes on from NC_080019.1 coordinate 55,514,066, forward strand.
TAGAGATATGATCCGTTTCTGATGTGAGGGCAATGGCCAGAGTGAGCTTCCGGATTATGGGGAGGAATGACAGACGTCAATGCTGATGGTGGCAGTTCAGTTAAAGGGGCCTTGGTTAGGTTTAGGTTTTCCTGTAAGGGAAAATCTATGCATATGATACGGATACGGAGAGAATTTGGGTTCAATTCTGATGTGAGTGCGAGGGTGAGATTGAGTCTCAGGGTAAAGATGTGCCTCCTAGTCGGCAGCAATGTTGAAGTCAGAGTATCTAGTCCAGGGCTCGAGTCTAGGGTTATGCTTAGGTGTTCAGTAATATTTACAGGAACATAGACTTCAATTAGAGTTCGAATATGACACTGATGTGAGGGCGATGGACAGATTGAGCTTCAGGTTTACTTTGCGGCATGACAGACTTTGCAGCTGATGGCGTCATTTCAGGTAAAGTGGCCAGGGGTAGAGTTATGTTATTGTGCTCTGTGAGGTGTACAGGAAGGATAGGGTGATGGACAGACTTAGGGTGTTCTCTGATGTGAGGGCAAGTTTGAGATGGAGTTTCAGGTTTACTTTGAAGTGTGAATGATGCCTATGGTTACGGTGAAGGGTCAAGTAAAGAGTCATTTCTATTGTTGAGATTAAAGTGTCTTTCTGTTCTACAGAAAGGATAAGTTAAGGATTAAGGTTAGGTTCCAGCTCTGATGTGAGTGCGCTTCTGAAATTGCGATTCATTGTTGAGGAGGGCCCTGGATGATGTCGAAGCTGACATTGTGTGGATAGGCCCAGGATTCAGTGATAGGGTTAAAATTTTGTGTTCTCTCTGATTTCCAGACACATTAGCATTACCGAAAGAGTTAGGTTCTGGATCTGATGTGACGGGGAGAGCAAGATGGTGGATCAGGGTTATGGTGAGGCATGGGTGACATCAATGTTCCAGGTGAGCTGTCAGGACAACTGGCCAGGGCTTGGCTAAGCATTAGGATTTTGGCTAGGTGTAGCAAGAGGGTGTTTTCACATTTATACATAGGGTCCTTCTTTTACGTTAGGGCGAATGTGCGATTCAGTTCCAGGATTACAGTGAGGCAAGGGTGATATCCATGATGATGGTGGAGTTTTAGGCCACTGGTCCGCGCTAGGGTTAGAGTTATGTAATCGTTAAAGGGTATGGGGTGGACCGGGATACGTTTCGATTTGCATCCTACTCTGACGTGAGGGCGAAGGCCAGATTGATCTTCATCATCGTGGTGTATCATCAGTGACACCAATGCTGACGCTGAGGTACTGTTTAATAGACTTGGTTTAGGGATAAGATTTTTTGTAAGGAAAACTCTATGCGGTACATATGGTTATTGACAGAATTAGGGAGCAGTTCTGAGGTCAGGGCGACTGTGAGTTTGAGTCACAGGGTCAATGGAGTCATAGTTGATATCAATGGTGAAGGTGAATTATCTGTTACAGGGTCGGGTGTACGGTTAGATTTAGGTGTTCGATAAGGAATACGGGTGTGATATGGTTAATGTTAGACTTCAGATCTATCTCTGATGTGAGGGAGAGTGCATGATTGAGTTTTAAGTAAAATCTGAAATATGGGAGACATGAAAGATGAAGGTGAAGTGTCAGATCCTGGTGCCAGGACTAGGATTAGCATTAGTTGTAAGGTAAGGAGTATGGGGCAGATTGAGTGGCAGTAAGAGTTCTGATCTGAGTCTGATGTGAAGGAAATGGCCAAAATGTGCTTCAGGATTATGTGGAGGAATCCCAGAAGTCGATGCTGATGGTGGCGGTTCAGTTAAATTGGCCTGGGCTAGGGTTAGGGTTGGCTCTAAGGGAAAATCTATGCATATGTTACGGTGACGGAGAAAATTAGGGTTCAGTTCTGATGTGAGAACGAGGGTGAGATTGAGGCTCAGGGTTAAGATGTGTCTCCTAGTTGGCACAAATGTTGAAGGCGAAGTATCTAGTCTAGTTTTCGGGCCTAGGGTTACGGTTAGGTGTTCACTAAGATTTACAGTAACATAGAGTTACATTTAGAGTTTGCATCTGACCCTGATGTGAGGGCGATGGCCAGATTGAGCTTCAGGTTTATGGTGCGGCATGACAGATGTTGAAGTTGACTATGTCAGCTCAGGTAAATTGGCCAGGGCTAGAGTTATGGTATTGTGTTCTGTGAGGTGTACAGGAAGGATAGGGGTACGGACAGACTTAGGGCTGGTCTCTGATGTGAGGGCAAGTGTGAGATTGAGGTTCAGGATTACGGTGAAGTGTGGGTCATGCCAATGGTTACGGTGAATAGACAGGTCCAAGATTCATGGCTACGGTTAGGATTACTGCGTCGTTCTGTTCTACAGAAAGGACAAGTTTCGGATTAAGTTTAGGGTCCAGCTCTGATGTGAGTGCGAGTGTGAAATTGCGATTCAGTGTTGAGGAGGGCCGTGGGTGATGTCAATGGTGACGTTGTGTGGATAGGCCCAGGACTCAGTGCTAGGTGTAAATTTTGTGTTCTCTCCTTTTTCCGGAGATATTAGCATTACGGAAAGAGTTAGGTTCTGGGTCTGATGTGACGGTAAGTGCAAGATGGTGGATCAGGTTTATGGTGTGGCATGGGTGACGTCAGTGGTCAAGGTCATGTGTCAGGACCACGGGCCAGGGCTAGTGTTAGGTTTATGTTTTTGGGAAGCTGTAGAGGGATAGTATTGTTACGTTTAGATTTAGGTTCCTTCTCTTACGTTAGGGCGAATATACGATTCACTTCCAGGATTACTGTGAGCCAAGGTTGATATCCAAGGTTATGGTGGAGTTTCAGGAAACAGGTCCACGCTAGGGTTAGGGTTATGTAATCGTTAAAGTGTATGGAGTTTACGTGAATAGAGCTCGATTTTGGATCCTACTCTGATGTGAGGGCGTAGGCCAGACTGATCTTGATCATCATGGTGTGGCATAGGTGACATCAATGCTGACGCTGAGGGTCCAGTTTAAGGGACCTTGGTTAGGGGTAGTGTTTTTGTAAGGAAATGTCTATGCAGAAGATAAGGTTGTGGATATAATTAGGGTGCAGTTTTGAAGTCAGGGCGTTTGTGAGTTCGAGTCACAGGGTTGAGGGAGTCATAGTTGATATCAATGGTGAAGGCGAAGTATCTGGTCCATGGCTCGGGTCTAGGGTTCCGTTTAGGTGTTCGATAAGGAGTACAGGTGAGATAGGGTTACAGTTAGATTCGGATCCATCTCTGATGTGAGGGCGAGCGCAAGATTGAGTTTCAGATTTAAGATGAGTTGTGGGTGTCATTAATGCTTAAGTTTAAGTGTCAGATCCTGGCGCCAGGGCTAGGGCTGGCATTAGTTGTAAGTTAAGGTGTATTGGGCTGACTGAGTGACAGTTAGAGATATGATCCGTTTCTGATGTGAGGGCAATGGCCAGAGTGAGCTTCCGGATTATGGGGAGGAATGACAGACGTCAATGCTGATGGTGGCAGTTCAGTTAAAGGGGCCTTGGCTAGGTTTAGGTTTTCCTGTAAGGGAAAGTCTATGCATATGATACGGATACGGAGAGAATTTGGGTTCAATTCTGATGTGAGTGCGAGGGTGAGATTGAGTCTCAGGGTAAAGATGTGCCTCCTAGTCGGCAGCAATGTTGAAGTCAGAGTATCTAGTCCAGGGCTCGGGTCTAGGGTTATGCTTAGGTGTTCAGTAATATTTACAGGAACATAGACTTCAATTAGAGTTCGAATATGACACTGATGTGAGGGCGATGGCCAGATTGAGCTTCAGGTTTACTTTGCGGCATGACAGACTTTGCAGCTGATGGCGTCGTTTCAGGTAAATTGGCCAGGGTTATAGTTATGTTATTGTGCTCTGTGAGGTGTACAGGAAGGATAGGGTGATGGACAGACTTAGGGTGTTCTCTGATGTGAGGGCAAGTTTGAGATGGAGTTTCAGGTTTACTTTGAAGTGTGAATGATGCCTATGGTTACGGTGAAGGGTCAAGTAAAGAGTCATTTCTATTGTTGAGATTAAAGTGTCTTTCTGTTCTACAGAAAGGATAAGTTAAGGATTAAGGTTAGGTTCCAGCTCTGATGTGAGTGCGCTTCTGAAATTGCGATTCATTGTTGAGGAGGGCCCTGGATGATGTCGAAGCTGACATTGTGTGGATAGGCCCAGGATTCAGTGATAGGGTTAAAATTTTGTGTTCTCTCTGATTTCCAGACACATTAGCATTACCGAAAGAGTTAGGTTCTGGATCTGATGTGATGGGGAGAGCAAGATGGTGGATCAGGGTTATGGTGGGGCATGGGTGACATCAATGTTCCAGGTGAGCTGTCAGGACAACTGGCCAGGGCTAGGCTAAGCATTAGGATTTTGGCTAGGTGTAGCAAGAGGGTGTTTTCACATTTATACATAGGGTCCTTCTCTTACGTTAGGGCGAATGTGCGATTCAGTTCCAGGATTACAGTGAGGCAAGGGTGATATCCATGATGATGGTGGAGTTTTAGGCCACTGGTCCGCGCTAGGGTTAGAGTTATGTAATCGTTAAAGGGTATGGGGTGGACCGGGATACGTTTCGATTTGCATCCTACTCTGACGTGAGGGCGAAGGCCAGATAGATCTTCATCATCGTGGTGTATCATCAGTGACACAAATGCTGACGCTGAGGTACTGTTTAATAGACTTGGTTTAGGGATAAGATTTTTTGTAAGGAAAACTCTATGCGGTACATATGGTTATTGACATAATTAGGGAGCAGTTCTGAGGTCAGGGCGACTGTGAGTTTGAGTCACAGGGTCAATGGAGTCATAGTTGATATCAATGGTGAAGGTGAATTATCTGTTACAGGGTCGGGTGTACGGTTAGATTTAGGTGTTCGATAAGGAATACGGGTGTGATATGGTTAAAGTTAGACTTCTGATCTATCTCTGATGTGAGGGAGAGTGCATGATTGAGTTTGAAGTTAAAGCTGAAATATGGGTGACATGAAAGATGAAGGTGAAGTGTCAGATCCTGGTGCCAGGACTAGGATTAGCATTAGTTGTAAGGTAAGGAGTATGGGGCAGATTGAGTGGCAGTAAGAGTTCTGATCTGACTCTGATGTGAAGGAAATGGCCAGAATGTTCTTCAGGATTATGGGGAGGAATGACAGAAGTCGATGCTGATGGTGGCGGTTCAGTTAAATTGGCCTGTGCTAGGGTTAGGGTTTCCTGTAAGGGAAAATCTATGCATATGTTACGGTGACGGAGAAAATTAGGGTTCAGTTCTGATGTGAGGACGAGGGTGAGATTGAGGCTCATGGTTAAGATGTGTCTCCTAGTTGGCACAAATGTTGAAGGCGAAGAATCTAGTCTAGTTCTCGGGCCTAGGGTTAGGGTTAGGTGTTCACTAAGATTTACAGTAACATAGAGTTACATTTAGAGTTTGCATCTGACCCTGATGTGAGGGCGATGGCCAGATTGAGCTTCAGGTTTATGGTGCAGCATGACAGTCGTTGAAGTTGACTATGTCAGCTCAGGTAAAGTGGCCAGGGCTAGGGTTATGGTATTGTGTACTGTGAAGTGTACAGGAAGGATAGGGTTATGGAGAGACTGAGGTCTGGTCTCTGATGTGAGGGCAAGTGCGAGATTGAGGTTCAGGATAACGGTCAAGTGTGGGTCATGCCAATGGTTACGGTGAATGGACAGGTCCAAGATTCATGGCTAAGGTTACGATTATTTCGTCGTTCTGTTCTACAGAAACGACAAGTTTAGGATTAAGGTTAGGGTCCAGCTCTGAAGTGAATGCGAGTGTGAAATTGCGATTCAGTGTTGAGGAGGGCCCTGGGTGATGTCAATGGAGACGTTGTGTGGATAGGCCCAGGACTCAGTGCTAGGCTTAAAATTTTGTGTTCTCTCTGTTTTCCGGAGACATTAGCATTACGGAAAGAGTTAGGTTCCGGGTCTGATGTGACGGTAAGTGCAAGATGGTGGATCAGGTTTATGGTGAGGCATGGGTGACGTCAGTAGTCAAGGTCGGGTGTCAGGACCACGGGCCAGGGCTAGGGTTAGGGATAGGTTTTTGGGAAGCTGTAGAGGGATGGTATTGCTACGTTTAGACTTAGGTTCCTTCTCTTACATTAGGGCGACTATACGATTCAGTTCCAGGATTACTGTGAGCCAAGGTTGATATCCAAGGTTATGGTGGAGTTTCAGGAAACAGATCCACGCTAGGGTTAGTGTTATGTAATCGTTAAAGTGTATGGGGTTTATGGGAATAGAGCTCGATTTTGGATCCTACTCTGATGTGAGGGCCTAGGCCAGACTGATCTTGATCATCATGGTGTGGCATAGGTGACATCAATGGTGACGCTGAGGGTCCAGGTTAAGGGACATTGGTTAGCGGTAGAGTTTTTGTAAGGAAATGTCTATGCAGAAGATATGGTTGTGGATATAATTAGGGTGCAGTTTTGAAGTCAGGGCGAGTGTGAGGTCGAGTCACAGGGTTGAGGGAGTCATAGTTGATATCAATGTTGAAGGCGAAGTATCTGGTCCATGGCTCGGGTCTAGGGTTCCGTTTAGGTGTTCGATAAGTAGTACGGGTGAGATAGGGTTACAGTTAGATTCGGATCCATCTCTGATGTGAGGGCGAGCCCAAGATTGAGTTTCAGTTTTAAGGTGAGGTGTGGGTGTCATTAATGCTTAAGTTGAAGTGTCAGATCCTGGCGCCAGGTCTAGGGCTGGCATTAGTTGTAAGTTAAGATGTATTGGGCTGACTGAGTGACAGTTAGAGATCTGATCCGTCTCTGATGTGAGGGCAATGGCCAGAGTGAGCTTCCGGATTATGGGGAGGAATGACAGACGTCAATGCTGATGGTGGCATTTCAGTTAAAGTGGCCTGGGCTAGGTTTAGGGTTTCCTTAAGGGAAAGTCTATGCATATGATGCGGTTATGGAGAGAATTTGGGTTCAATTCTGATGTGAGTGCGAGGGTGAGATTGAGTCTCAGGGTAAAGATGTGCTTCCTAGTCTGCAGCAATGTTGAAGTCAGAGTATCTAGTCCAGGGCTCGGGTCTAGGGTTAGGCTTAGGTGTTCAGTAAGATATACAGGAACATAGAGTTACATTTACAGTTCGAATATGACACTGATGTGAGGGCGATTGCCAGATTGAGCTTCAGGTTTACTTTGCGGCATGACAGACGTTGCAGCTGATGGCGTCGTTTCAGGTAAAGTGGCCAGGGTTAGAGTTATGTTATTGTGCTCTGTGAGGTGTACAGGAAGGATAGGTTGATGGACAGACTTAGGGTGTTCTCTGATGTGAGGGCAAGTTTGAGATGGAGGTTCAGGTTTACGGTGAAGTGTGAATGATGCCAATATTTACGGTGAAGGGTCAAGTAAAGAGTCTTTTCTATTGTTGAGATTAAAGGGTCTTTCTGTTCTACAGAAAGGATAAGTTAAGGATTAGGGTTAGGTTCCAGCTCTTATGTGAGTGCGCTTCTGAAATTGCGATTCATTGTTGAGGAGGGCCCTGGGTGATGTCGAAGCTGACATTGTGTGGATAGGCCCAGGATTCAGTGATAGGGTTAAAATTTTGTGTTCTCTCTGATTTCCAGAGACATTAGCATTACCAAAAGATTTTGGTTCTGGGTCTGATGTGACGGGGAGAGCAAGATGGTGGATCAGGGTTATGGTGAGGCATGGGTGACATCAATGTTCCAGGTGAGCTGTCAGGACAACTGGCCAGGGCTAGGCTAAGCGTTAGGATTTTGGTTAGGTGTAGAAAGAGGGTGTTTTCACATTTATACATAGGGTCCTTCTCTTACGTTAGGGCGAATGTGCGATTCAGTTCCAGGATTACAGTGAGGCAAGGGTGATATCCATGATGATGGTGGAGTTTCAGGCCACTTTTCCGCGCTAGGGTTAGAGTAATGTAATCGTTAAAGTGTATGGGGTGGACCGGGATACGTTTCGATTTGCATCCTACTCTGACGTGAGGGCGAAGGCCAGATTGATCTTCATCATCGTGGTGTATCATCAGTGACACAAATGCTGACGCTGAGGTACTGTTTAATAGACTTGGTTTAGGGATAAGATTTTTTGTAAGAAAAACTCTATGCGGTACATATGGTTATTGACAGAATTAGGGAGCAGTTCTGAGGTCAGGGCGACTGTGAGTTTGAGTCACAGGGTCAATGGAGTCATAGTTGATATCAATGGTGAAGGTGAATTATCTGTTACAGGGTCGGGTGTACGGTTAGATTTAGGTGTTCGATAAGGAATACGGGTGTGATATGGTTAAAGTTAGACTTCAGATCTATCTCTGATGTGAGGGAGAGTGCATGATTGAGTTTTGAGTAAAATCTGAAATATGGGTGACATGAAAGATGAAGGTGAAGTGTCAGATCCTGGTGCCAGGACTAGGATTAGCATTAGTTGGAAGGTAAGGAGTATGGGGCAGATTGAGTGGCATTAAGAGTTCTGATCTGACTCTGATGTGAAGGAAATGGCCAAAATGTGCTACAGGATTATGTGGAGGAATCACAGAAGTCGATGCTGATGGTGGCGGTTCAGTTAAATTGGCCTGGGCTAGGGTTAGGGTTGCCTGTAAGGGAAAATCTACGCATATGTTACGGTGACGGAGAAAATTAGGGTTCAGTTCTGATGTGAGAACGAGGGTGAGATTGAGGCTCATGGTTAAGATGTGTCTCCTAGTTGGCACAAATGTTGAAGACGAAGAATCTTGTCTAGTTCTCGTGCCTAGGGTTAGGGTTAGGTGTTCACTAAGATTTACAGTAACATAGAGATACATTTAGAGTTTGCAACTGACCCTGATGTGAGGGCGATGGCCAGATCGAGTTTCAGGTTTATGGTGCAGCATGACAGACGTTGAAGTTGACTATGTCAGCTTAAGAAAAGTGGCCAGGGCTAGAGTTATGGTATTGTGTTCTGTGAGGTGTACAGGAAGGATAGGGTTACGGAGAGACTTAGGAGTGGTCTCTGATGCGAGGGCAAGTGTGAGATTGAGGTTCAGGATTACGGTGAAGTGTGGGTCATGCCAATGGTTACGGTGAATAGACAGGTCCAAGATTCATGGCTACGGTTAGGATTACTGCGTCGTTCAGTTCTACAGAAAGGACAAGTTTCGGATTAAGGTTAGGGTCCAGCTCTGATGTGAGTGCGAGTGTGAAATTGTGATTCAGTGTTGAGGAGGGCCCTGGGTGATGTCGAAGCTGACATTGTGTGGATAGGCCCAGGATTCAGTGATAGGGTTAAAATTTTGTGTTCTCTCTGATTTCCAGAGACATTAGCATTACCGAAAGAGTTAGGTTCTGGGTCTGATGTGACGGGGAGAGCAAGATGGTGGATCAGGGTTATGGTGAGGCATGGGTGACATCAATGTTCCAGGTGAGCTGTCAGGACAATTGGCCAGGGCTAGGCTAAGTGTTAGGATTTTGGTTAGGTGTAGCAAGAGGGTGTTTTCACATTTATACATAGGGTCCTTCTCTTACGTTAGGGCGAATGTGCGATTCTGTTCCAGGATTACAGTGAGGCAAGGGTGATATCCATGATGATGGTGGAGTTTCAGGCCACTTTTCCGCGCTAGGGTTAGAGTTATGTAATCGTTAAAGGGTATGGGTTGGACCGGGATACGTTTCGATTTGCATCCTACTCTGACGTGAGGGCGAAGGCCAGATTGATCTTCATCATCGTGGTGTATCATCAGTGACATCAATGCTGACGCTGAGGTACTGTTTAATAGAATTGGTTTAGGGATAAGATTTTTTGTAAGGAAAAGTCTATGCATTACATATGGTTATTGACAGAATTAGGGAGCAGTTCTGAGGTCAGGGCGAGTGTGAGTTTGAGTCACAGGGTCAATGGAGTCATAGTTGATATCAACGGTGAAGGTGAATTATCTGTTACAGGGTCGGGTGTACGGTTAGATTTAGGTGTTCGATAAGGAATACGGGTGTGATATGGTTAAAGTTAGACTTCAGATCTATCTCTGATGTGAGGGAGAGTGCATGATTGAGTTTGAAGTTAAAGCTGAAATATGGGTGACATGAAAGATGAAGGTGAAGTGTCAGATCCTGGTGCCAGGACTAGGATTAGCATTAGTTGTAAGGTAAGGAGTATGGGGCAGATTGAGTGACAGTAAGAGTTCTGATCTGACTCTGATGTGAAGGAAATGGCCAGATTGTGCTTCAGGATTATGGGGAGGAATGACAGAAGTCGATGCTGATGGTGGCGGTTCAGTTAAATTGGCCTGTGCTAGGGTTAGGGTTTCCTATAAGGGAAAATCTATGCATATGTTACGGTGACGGAGAAAATTAGGGTTCAGTTCTGATGTGAGGAAGAGGGTGAGATTGAGGCTCATGGTTAAGATGTGTCTCCTAGTTGGCACAAATGTTGAAGGCGAAGAATCTAGTCTAGTTCTCGGGCCTAGGGTTAGGGTTAGGTGTTCACTAAGATTTACAGTAACATAGAGTTACATTTAGAGTTTGCATCTGACCCTGATGTGAGGGCGATGGCCAGATTGAGCTTCAGGTTTATGGTGCAGCATGACAGACGTTGAAGTTGACTATGTCAGCTCAGGTAAAGTGGCCAGGGCTAGGGTTATGGTATTGTGTTCTGTGAAGTGTACAGGAAGGATAGGGATATGGAGAGACTGAGGTCTGGTCTCTGATGTGAGGGCAAGTGCGAGATTGAGGTTCAGGATTACGGTCAAGTGTGGGTCATGCCAATGGTTACGGTGATTGGACAGGTCCAAGATTCATGGCTAGGGTTACGATTACTGCGTCGTTCTGTTCTACAGAAAGGACAAGTTTAGGATTAAGGGTAGGGTCCAGCTCTGAAGTGAGTGCGAGTGTGAAATTGCGATTCAGTGTTGAGGAGGGCCCTGGGTGATGTCAATGGAGACGTTGTGTGGATAGGCCCAGGACTCAGTGCTAGGCTTAAAATTTTGTGTTCTCTCTGTTTTCCGGAGACATTAGCATTACGGAAAGGGTTAGGTTCCGGGTCTGATGTGACGGTAAGTGCAAGATGGTGGATCAGGTTTACGTGAGGCATGGGTGACGTCAGTAGTCAAGGTCGGGTGTCAGGACCACGGGCCAGGGCTACGGTTAGGGATAGGTATTTGGGAAGCTGTAGAGGGATGGTATTGCTACGTTTAGACTTAGGTTCCTTCTCTTACATTAGGGCGACTATACGATTCAGTTCCAGGATTACTGTGAGCCAAGGTTGATATCCAAGTTTATGGTGGAGTTTCAGGAAACAGGTCCACGCTAGGGTTAGTGTTATGTAATCGTTAAAGTGTATGGGGTTTATGGGAATAGAGCTCGATTTTGGATCCTACTCTGATGTGAGGGCCTAGGCCAGACTGATCTTGATCATCATGGTGTGGCATAGGTGACATCAATGCTGACGCTGAGGGTCCAGGTTAAGGGACATTGGTTAGCGGTAGAGTTTTTGTAAGGAAATGTCTATGCAGAAGATATGGTTGTGGATATAATTAGGGTGCAGTTTTGAAGTCAGGGCGAGTGCGAGGTCGAGTCACAGGGTTGAGGGAGTCATAGTTGATATCAATGTTGAAGGCGAAGTATCTGGTCCATGGCTCGGGTCTAGGGTTCCGTTTAGGTGTTCGATAAGGAGTACGGGTGAGATAGGGATACAGTTAGATTCGGATCCATCTCTGATGTGAGGGCGAGCGCAAGATTGAGTTTCAGTTTTAAGGTGAGGTGTGGGTGTCATTAATGCTTAAGTTGAAGTGTCAGATCCTGGCGCAAGGGCTAGGGCTGGCATTACTTGTAAGTTAAGATGTATTGGGCTGACTGAGTGACAGTTAGAGATCTGATCCGTCTCTGATGTGAGGGCAATGGCCAGAGTGAGCTCCCAGATTATGGGGAGTAATGACAGACGTCAATGCTGATGGTGGCAGTTCAGTTAAAGGGGCCTGGGTTAGGTTTAGGGATTCCTGTAAGGGAAAGTCTATGCATATGATGCGGTTACGGAGAGAATTTGTGTTCAATTCTGATGAGAGTGCGAGGGTGAGATTGAGTCTCAGGGTAAAGATGTGCCTCCTAGTCTGCAGCAATGTTGAAGTCAGAGTATCTAGTCCAGGGCTCGGGTCTAGGGTTAGGCTTAGGTGTTCAGTAAGATTTACAGGAACATAGAGTTACATTTAGAGTTCGAATATGACACTGATGTGAGGGCGATGGCCAGATTGAGCTTCAGGTTTACTTTGCGGCATGACAGACGTTGCAGCTGATGGCGTCGTTTCAGGTAAAGTGGCCAGGGTTAGAGTTATGTTATTGTGCTCTGTGAGGTGTACAGGAAGGATAGGGTGATGGACAGACTTAGGGTGTTCTCTGATGTGAGGGCAAGTTTGAGATGGAGGTTCAGGTTTACGGTGAAGTGTGAATGATGCCAATGTTTACGGTGAAGGGTCAAGTAAAGTGTCTTTTCTATTGTTGAGAGTAAAGGGACTTTCTGTTCTACAGAAAGGATAAGTTAAGGATTAGGGTTAGGTTCCAGCTCTGATGTGAGTGCGCTTCTGAAATTGCGATTCATTGTTGAGGAGGGCCCTGGGTGATGTCGAAGCTGACATTGTGTGGATAGGCCATGGTTTCAGTGATAGGTTTAAAATTTTGTGTTCTCTCTGATTTCCAGAGACATTAGCATTACCGAAAGAGTTAGGTTCTGGGTCTGATGTGACGGGGAGAGCAAGATGGTTAATCAGGGTTATGGTGAGGCATGGGTGACATCAATGTTCCAGGTGAGCTGTCAGGACAACTGGCCAGGGCTAGGCTAAGCGTTAGGATTTTGGTTAGGTGTAGCAAGAGGGTGTTTTCACATTTATACATAGGGTCCTTCTCTTACGTTAGGGCGAATGTGCGATTCAGTTCCAGGATTACAGCGAGGCAAGGGTGATATCCATGATGATGGTGGAGTTTCAGGCCACTTTTCCGCGCTAGGGTTAGAGTAATGTAATCGTTAAAGGGTATGGGGTGGACCGGGGTACGTTTCGATTTGCATCCTACTCTGACGTGAGGGCGAAGGCCAGATTGATCTTCATCATCGTGGTGTATCATCAGTGACATCAATGCTGACGCTGAGGTACTGTTTAATAGAATTGGTTTAGGGATAAGATTTTCTATAAGGAAACGTCTATGCGGTACACATGGTTATGGACAGAATTAGGGAGCAGTTCTGAGGTCGGGGCGAGTGTGAGATTGAGTCGCAGGGTCAATGGAGTCATAGTTGATATCAACGGTGACAGTGAATTATCTGTTCCATGGTCGGGTGTACGGTTAGATTTAGGTGTTCGATAAGGAACACAGGTGTGATATGGTTACAGTTAGACTTCAGATCTATCTCTGATGTGAGGGAGAGTGCATGAGTGAGTTTGAAGTAAAAGCTGAAATATGGGTGACATCAAAGATGAAGGTGAAGTGTCAGATCCTGGCGCAAGGGCTAGGGTTAGCATTAGATGTAAGGTCAGGAGTATTGGGCAGATTGAGTGGCAGTAAGAGTTCTGATCTGACTCTGATGTGAGGGCAATGGCCAGAATGTTCTTCAGGATTATGGGGAGGAATGACAGAAGTCGATGCTGATGGTGGCGGTTCAGTTAAATTGGCCTGTGCTAGGGTTAGGGTTTCCTGTAAGGGAAAATCTATGCATATGTTACGGTGACGGAGAAAATTAGGGTTCAGTTCTGATGTGAGGACGAGGGTGAGATTGAGGCTCATGGTTAAGATGTGTCTCCTAGTTGGCACAAATGTTGAAGGCGAAGAATCTAGTCTAGTTCTCGGGCCCAGGGTTAGGGTTAGGTGTTCACTAAGATTTACAGTAACATAGAGTTACATTTAGAGTTTGCATCTGACCCTGATGTGAGGGCGATGGCCAGATGGAGCTTCAGGTTTATGGTGCGGCATGACAGAAGTTGAAGTTGACTATGTCAGCTCAGGTAAAGTGGCCAGGGCTAGGGTTATGGTATTGTGTTCTGTGATGTGTACAGGAAGGATAGGGATATGGAGAGACTGAGGTCTGGTCTCTGATGTGAGGGCAAGTGCGAGATTGAGGTTCAGGATTACGGTGAAGTGTGGGTCATGCCAATGGTTACGGTGAATGGACAGGTCCAAGATTCATGGCTAGGGTTAGGATTACTGCGTCGTTCTGTTCTACAGAAAGGACAAGTTTAGGATTAAGGTTAGGGTCCAGCTCTGAAGTGAGTGCGAGTGTGAAATTGCGATTCAGTGTTGAGGAGGGCCCTGGGTGATGTCAATGGAGACGTTGTGTGAATAGGCCCAGGACTCAGTGCTAGGCTTAAAATTTTGTGTTCTCTCTGTTTTCTGGAGACATTAGCATTACGGAAAGAGTTAGGTTCTGGGTCTGATGCGACGGTTAGTGCAAGATGGTGCATCAGGTTTATGGTGAGGCATGGGTGATGTCAGTGGTCAAGGTCGGGTGTCAGGACCACGGGCCAGGGCTAGGGTAAGGGATAGGTTTTTGGGAAGCTGTAGAGGGATGGTATTGTTACGTTTAGACTTAGGTTCCTTCTCTTACGTTAGGGGGAATATACAATTCAGTTCCAGGATTACTGTGAGCCAAGGTTGATATCCAAGGTTATGGTGGAGTTTCAGGAAACAGGTCCACGCTTGGGTTAGGGTTATGTAAGCGTTAAAGTGTATGGAGTTTACGTTTATAGGGTTCGATTTTGGATCCTACTCTGATGTGAGGGCCTAGGCCAGACTGATCTTGATCATCATGGTGTGGCATAGATGACATCAATGCTGACGCTGAGGGTCCAGGTTAAGGGACCTTGGTTAGCGGTAGAGGTTTTGTAAGGAAATGTCTATGCAGAAGATATGGTTGTGGATATAATAAGGGTGCAGTTTTGAAGTTAGGACGAGTTTGAGGTCGAGTCACAGGATTGAGGGAGTCATAGTTGATATCAATGGTGAAGGCGAAGTATCTGGTCCATGGCTCGGGTCTAGGGTGCCGTTTAGGTGTTCGATAAGGAGTACTGGTGAGATAGGGTTACAGTTAGATTCGGATCCATCTCTGATGTGAGGGCGAGCGCAAGATTGAGTTTAAGTTTTAAGGTGAGGTGTGGGTGTCATTAATGCTTAAGTTGAAGTGTCGGATCCAGGCGCCAGTTCTAGGGCTGGCATTAGTTGTAAGTTAAGGTGTATTGGGCTGACTGAGTGACAGTTAGAGATCTGATCTGTCTCTGATGTGAGGGCAATGGCCAGAGTGTGCTCCAGGATTATGGGGAGGAATGACAGACGTCAATGCTGATGGTGACAGTTCAGTTAAAGAGGCCTGGGCTAGGTTTAGGGTTTCCTTAAGGGAAAGTCTATGCATATGATACGGATACGGAGAGAATTTGGGTTCAATTCTGATGTGAGTGCGAGGGTGAGATTGAGTCTCAGGGTAAAGATGTGCCTCCTAGTCGGCAGCAATGTTGAAGTCAGAGTATCTAGTCCAGGGCTCGGGTCTAGGGTTAGGCTTAGGTGTTCAGTAAGATTTACAGGAACATAGAGTTACATTTAGAGTTCGAATCTGACACTGATGTGAGGGCGATGGCCAGATTGAGCTTCAGGTTTACTTTGCGGCATGACAGACTTTGCAGCTGATGGCGTCATTTCAGGTAAAGTGGCCAGGGTTAGAGTTATGTTATTGTGCTCTGTGAGGTGTACAGGAAGGTTAGGGTGATGGACAGACATAGGGTGTTCTCTGATGTGAGGGCAAGTTTGAAATGGAGGTTCAGGTTTACGTTGAAGTGTGAATGATGACTATTGTTACGGTGAAGGGTCAAGTAAAGAGTCATTTCTATTGTTGAGATTAAAGGGTCTTTCTGTTGTACAGAAAGGACAAGTTTTGGATTAAGGTTAGGTTCCAGCTCTGATGTGAGTGCGCTTCTGAAATTGCGATTCATTGTTGAGGAGGGCCCTGGGTGATGTCGAAGCTGACATTGTGTGGATAGGCCCAGGATTCAGTGATAGGGTTAAAATTTTGTGTTCTCTCTGATTTCCAGAGACATTAGCATTACGGAAAGAGTTAGGTTCTGGGTCTGATGTGACGGGGACTTCAAGATGGTGGATCAGGTTTATGGTGAGGCATGGGTGACATCAATGATCCAGGTGAGCTCTCAGGACAACTGGCCAGGGCTAGGCTAAGCGTTAGGTTTTTGGTTAGGTGTAGAGAGAGGGTGTTTTCACATTTATACATAGGGTCCTTCTCTTACGTTAGGGCGAATGTGCGATTCAGTTCCAGGATTACAGTGAGGCATGGGTGATATCCATGATGATGGTGGAGTTTCAGGCCACTGGTCCGCGCTAGGGTTAGAGTTTTGTAATCGTTAAAGGGTATGGGGTGGACCGGGATACGTTTCGATTTGCATCCTACTCTGACGTGAGGGCGAAGGCCAGATTGATCTTCATCATCGTGGTGTGGCATCGGTGACATCAATGCTGACGCTGAGGGTACAGGTTAATAGACCTGGTTTAGGGATAAGATTTTCTGTAAGGAAAAGTCTATGCGGTACATATGGTTATGGACAGAATTAGGGAGCAGTTCTGAGGTCAGGGCGAGTGTGAGATTGAGTCGCAGGGTCAATGGAGTCATAGTTGATATCAACGGTGACGGTGAATGATCTGTTCCATGGTCGGGTGTATGGTTAGATTTAGGTGTTCGATAAGGAATACAGGTGTGATATGTTTACAGTTAGACTTCAGATCTATCTCTGATGTGAGGGTGAGTGCATGATTGAGTTTGAAGTAAAAGCTGAAATATGGGTGACATCAAACATGAAGGTGAATTGTCAGATCCTGGCGCAAGGGCTAGGGTTAGCATTAGTTGTAAGGTCAGGAGTATGGGGCAGATTGAGTGGCAGTAAGAGTTCTGATCTGACTCTGATGTGAGGGCAATGGCCAGAATGTTCTTCAGGATTATGGGGAGGAATGACAGAAGTCGATGCTGATGGTGGCGGTTCAGTTAAATTGGCCTGGGCTAGGGTTAGGGTTTCCTGTAAGGGAAAATCTATGCATATGTTACGGTGACGGAGAAAATTAGGGTTCAGTTCTGATGTGAGGACGAGGGTGAGATTGAGGCTCATGGTTAAGATGTGTCTCCTAGTTGGCACAAATGTTGAAGGCGAAGAATCTAGTCTAGTTCCCGGGCCTAGGGTTAGGGTTAGGTGTTCACTAAGATTTACAGTAACATAGAGTTACATTTAGAGTTTGCATCTGACCCTGATGTGAGGGCGATGGCCAGATTGAGCTTCAGGTTTATGGTGCGGCATGACAGACGTTGAAGTTGACTATGTCAGCTCAGGTAAAGTGGCCAGGGCCAGAGTTATGGTATTGTGTTCTGTGAGGTGTACAGGAAGGATAGGGATATGGAGAGACTGAGGTCAGGTCTCTGATGTGAGGGCAAGTGGGAGATTGAGGTTCAGGATTACGGTGAAGTGTGGGTCATGCCAATGGTTACGGTGAATGGACAGGTCCAAGATTCATGGCTAGGGTTAGTATTACTGCGTCGTTCTGTTCTACAGAAAGGACAAGTTTCGGATTAAGGTTAGGGTCCAGCTCTGATGTGAGTGCGAGTGTGAAATTGCGATTCAGTGTTGAGGAGGGCCCTGGGTGATGTCAATGGTGACGTTGTGTGGATAGGCCCAGGACTCAGTGCTAGGCTTAAAATTTTGTGTTCTCTCTGTTTTCTGGAGACATTAGCATTACGGAAAGAGTTAGGTTCTGGGTCTGATGCGACGGTTAGTGCAAGATGGTGCATCAGGTTTATGGTGAGGCATGGGTGACGTCAGTGGTCAAGGTCGGGTGTCAGGACCACGGGCCAGGGCTAGGGCAAGGGATAGGTTTTTGGGAAGCTGTAGAGGGATGGTATTGTTACGTTTAGACTTAGGTTCCTTCTCTTACGTTAGGGCGACTATACAATTCAGTTCCAGGATTACTGTGAGCCAAGGTTGATATCCAAGGTTAGGGTGGAGTTTCAGGAAACAGGTCCACGCTGGGGTTAGGGTTATGTAATCGTTAAAGTGTATGGGGTTTACGTTTATAGGGCTCGATTTTGGATCCTACTCTGATGTGAGGGCCTAGGCCAGACTGATCTTGATCATCATGGTGTGGCATAGGTGACATCAGTGCTGACGCTGAACGTCCAGGTATAGGGACCTTGGTTAGCGGTAGGGTTTTCTGTAAGGATAAGTCTATGCAGAAGATATGGTTGTGGATATAATTAGGGTGCAGTTTTGAAGTCAGGGCGAGTGTGAGGTCGAGTCACAGGGTTGAGGGAGTCATAGTTGATATCAATGGTGAAGGCAAAGTATCTGGTCCATGGCTCGGGTCTAGTGTTCCGTTTAGGTGTTCGATAAGGAGTACGGGTGAGATAGGGTTACAGTTAGATTCAGATCCATCTCTGATGTGAGGGCGAGCGCAAGAATGAGTTTCAGTTTTAATGTGAGGTGTGGGTGTCATTAATGCTTAAGTTGAAGTGTCAGATCCTGGTGCCAATTCTTGGGCTGGCATTAGTTGTAAGTTAAGGTGTATTGGGCTGACTGAGTGACAGTTAGAGATCTGATCCGTCTCTGATGTGAGGGCAATGGCCAGAGTGTGCTCCAGGATTATGGGGAGGAATGACAGACGTCAATGCTGATGGTGGCAGTTCAGTTAAAGGGGCCTGGGCTAGGTTTAGGGTTTCCTTAAGGGAAAGTCTATGCATATGATACGGATACGGAGAGAATTTGGGTTCAATTCTGATGTGAGTGCGAGGGTGAGATTGAGTCTCAGGGTAAAGATGTGCCTCCTAGTCGGCAGCAATGTTGAAGTCAGAGTATCTAGTCCAGGGCTCGGGTCTAGGGTTAGGCTTAGGTGTTCAGTAAAATTTACAGGAACATAGAGTTACATATAGACTTCGAATCTGACACTGATGTGAGGGCGATGGCCAGATTGAGCTTCAGGTTTACTTTGCGGCATGACAGACGTTGCAGCTGATGGCGTCGTTTCAGGTAAAGTGGCCAGGGTTAGAGTTATGTTATTGTGCTCTGTGAGGTGTACAGGAAGGATAGGGTGATGGACAGACTTAGGGTGTTCTCTGATGTGAGGGCAAGTTCGAGATGGAGGTTCAGGTTTACGGTGAAGTGTGAATGATGCCTATGGTTACGGTGAAGGGTCAAGTAAAGAGTCATTTCTATTGTTGAGATTAAAGGGTCTTTCTGTTCTACAGAAAGGACAAGTTTCGGATTAAGTTTAGGTTCCAGCTCTGATGTGAGTGCGCTTCTGAAATTGCGATTCATTGTTGAGGAGGGCCCTGCGTTATGTCGAAGCTGACATTGTGTGGATAGGCCCAGGATTCAGTGATAGGGTTAAAATTTTGTGTTCTCTCTGATTTCCAGAGACATTAGCATTACGGAAAGAGTTAGGTTCTGGGTCTGATGTGACGGGGAGTTCAAGATGGTGGATCAGGTTTATGGTGAGGCATGGGTGACATCAATGATCCAGGTGAGCTCTCAGGACAACTGGCCAGGGCTAGGCTAAGCGTTAGGTTTTTGGTTAGGTGTAGAGAGAGGGTGTTTTCACATTTATTAATAGGGTCCTTCTCTTACGTTAGGGCGAATGTGCGATTCAGTTCCAGGATTACAGTGAGGCATGGGTGATATCCATGATGATGGTGGAGTTTCAGGCCACTGGTCCGCGCTAGGGTTAGAGTTTTGTAATCGTTAAAGGGTATGGGGTGGACCGGGATACGTTTCGATTTGCATCCTACTCTGACGTGAGGGCGAAGGCCAGATTGATCTTCATAATCGTGGTGTGGCATCGGTGACATCAATGCTGACGCTGAGAGTACAGGTTAATAGACCTGGTTTAGGGATAAGATTTTCTGTAAGGAAAAGTCTATGCGGTACATACGGTTATGGACAGAATTAGGGAGCAGTTCTGAGGTCAGGGCGAGTGTGAGATTGAGTCGCAGGGTCAATGGAGTCATAGTTGATATCAACGGTTACGGTGAATTATCTGTTCCAGGGTCGGGTGTACGGTTAGATTTAGGTGTTCGATAAGGAATACAGGTGTGATATGGTTACAGTTAGACTTCAGATCTATCTCTGATGTGAGGGAGAGTGCATGATTGAGTTTGAAGTAAAAGCTGAAATATGGGTGACATCAAAGATGAAGGTGAAGTGTCAGATCCTGGCGCCAGGGCTAGGGTTAGCATTAGTTGTAAGGTCAGGAGTATGGGGCAGATTGAGTGGCAGTAAGAGTTCTGATCTGACTCTGATGTGAGGGCAATGGCCAGAATGTTCTTCAGGATTATGGGGAGGAATGACAGAAGTCGATGCTGATGGTGGCGGTTCAGTTAAATTGGCCTGGGCTAGGGTTAGGGTTTCCTGTAAGGGAAAAACCTATGCATATGTTACGGTGATGGAGAAAATTAGGGTTCAGTTCTGATGTGAGGACGAGGGTGAGATTGAGGCTCATGGTTAAGATGTGTCTCCTAGTTGGCACAAATGTTGAAGGCGAAGAATCTAGTCTAGTTCTCGGGCCTAGGGTTAGGGTTAGGTGTTCACTAAGATTTACAGTAACATAGAGTTACATTTAGAGTTTGCATCTGACCCTGATGTGAGGGCGATGGCCAGATTGAGCTTCAGGTTTATGGTGCGGCATGACAGACGTTGAAGTTGACTATGTCAGCTCAGGTAAAGTGGCCAGGGCTAGGGTTATGGTATTGTGTTCTGTGAAGTGTACAGGAAGGATAGGGATATGGAGAGACTGAGGTCAGGTCTCTGATGTGAGGGCAAGTGCGAGATTGAGGTTCAGGATTACGGTGAAGTGTGGGTCATGCCAATGGTTACGGTGAATGGACAGGTCCAAGATTCATGGCTAGGGTTAGTATTACTGCGTCGTACTGTTCTACAGAAAGGACAAGTTTCGGATTAAGGTTAGGGTCCAGCTCTGATGTGAGTGCGAGTGTGAAATTGCGATTCAGTGTTGAGGAGGGCCCTGGGTGATGTCAATGGTGACGTTGTGTGGATAGGCCCAGGACTCAGTGCTAGGCTTAAAATTTTGTGTTCTCTCTGTTTTCTGGAGACATTAGCATTACGGAAAGAGTTAGGTTCTGGGTCTGATGCGACGGTTAGTGCAAGATGGTGCATCAGGTTTATGGTGAGGCATGGGTGACGTCAGAGGTCAAGGTCGGGTGTCAGGACCACGGGCCAGGGCTAGGGTTAGGGATAGGTTTTTGGGAAGCTGTAGAGGGATGGTATTGTTACGTTTAGACTTAGGTTCCTTCTCTTACGTTAGGGCGACTATACAATTCAGTTCCAGGATTACTGTGAGCCAAGGTTGATATCCAAGGTTATGGTGGAGTTTCAGGAAACAGGTCCACGCTAGGGTTAGGGTTATGTAATCGTTAAAGTGTATGGGGTTTACGTTTATAGGGCTCGATTTTGGATCCTACTCTGATGTGAGGGCCTAGGCTAGACTGATCTTGATCATCATGGTGTGGCATAGGTGACATCAGTGCTGACGCTGAACGTCCAGGTATAGGGACCTTGGTTAGCGGTAGGGTTTTCTGTAAGGATAAGCCTATGCAGAAGATATGGTTGTGGATATAATTAGGGTGCAGTTTTGAAGTCAGGGCGAGTGTGAGGTCGAGTCACATTGTTGAGGGAGTCATAGTTGATGTCAATGGTGAAGGCGAAGTATCTGGTCCATGGCTCGGGTCTAGTGTTCCGTTTAGGTGTTCGATAAGGAGTACGGGTGAGATAGGGTTACAGTTAGATTCAGATCCATCTCTGATGTGAGGGCGAGCGCAAGATTGAGTTTCAGTTTTAATGTGAGGTGTGGGTGTCATTAATGCTTAAGTTGAAGTGTCAGATCCTGGTGCCAATTCTTGGGCTGGCATTAGTTGTAAGTTAAGGTGTATTGGGCTGACTGAGTGACAGTTAGAGATCTGATCCGTCTCTGATGTGAGGGCAATGGCCAGAGTGTGCTCCAGGATTATGGGGAGGAATGACAGACGTCAATGCTGATGGTGGCAGTTCAGTTAAAGGGGCCTGGGCTAGGTTTAGGGTTTCCTTAAGGGAAAGTCTATGCATATGATACGGATACGGAGAGAATTTGGGTTCAATTCTGATGTGAGTGCGAGGGTGAGATTGAGTCTCAGGGTAAAGATGTGCCTCCTAGTCGGCAGCAATGTTGAAGTCAGAGTATCTAGTCCAGGGCTCGGGTCTAGGGTTAGGCTTAGGTGTTCAGTAAAATTTACAGGAACATAGAGTTACATATAGACTTCGAATCTGACACTGATGTGAGGGCGATGGCCAGATTGAGCTTCAGGTTTACTTTGCGGCATGACAGACGTTGCAGCTGATGGCGGCGTTTCAGGTAAAATGGCCAGGGTTAGAGTTATGTTATTGTGCTCTGTGAGGTGTACAGGAAGGATAGGATGATGGACAGACTTAGGGTGTTCTCTGATGTGAGGGCAAGTTCGAGATGGAGGTTCAGGTTTACGGTGAAGTGTGAATGATGCCTATGGTTACGGTGAAGGGTCAAGTAAAGAGTCATTTCTATTGTTGAGATTAAAGGGTCTTTCTGTTCTACAGAAAGGACAAGTTTCGGATTAAGTTTAGGTTCCAGCTCTGATGTGAGTGCGCTTCTGAAATTGCGATTCATTGTTGAGGAGGGCCCTGCGTGATGTCGAAGCTGACATTGTGTGGATAGGCCCAGGATTCAGTGATAGGGTTAAAATTTTGTGTTCTCTCTGATTTCCAGAGACATTAGCATTACGGAAAGAGTTAGGTTCTGGGTCTGATGTGACGGGGACTTCAAGATGGTGGATCAGGTTTATGGTGAGGCATGGGTGACATCAATGATCCAGGTGAGCTCTCAGGACAACTGGCCAGGGCTAGGCTAAGCGTTAGGTTTTTGGTTAGGTGTAGAGAGAGGGTGTTTTCACATTTATACATAGGGTCCTTCTCTTACGTTAGGGCGAATGTGCGATTCAGTTCCAGGTTTACAGTGAGGCATGGGTGATATCCATGATGATGGTGGAGTTTCAGGCCACTGGTCCGCGCTAGGGTTAGAGTTTTGTAATCGTTAAAGGGTATGGGGTGGACCGGGATACGTTTCGATTTGCATCCTACTCTGACGTGAGGGCGAAGGCCAGATTGATCTTCATCATCGTGGTGTGGCATCGGTGACATCAATGCTGACGCTGAGGGTACAGGTTAATAGACCTGGTTTAGGGATAAGATTTTCTGTAAGGAAAAGTCTATGCGGTACATATGGTTATGGACAGAATTAGGGAGCAGTTCTGAGGTCAGGGCGAGTGTGAGATTGAGTCGCAGGGTCAATGGAGTCATAGTTGATATCAACGGTGACGGTGAATTATCTGTTCCATGGTCGGGTGTACGGTTAGATTTAGGTGTTCGATAAGGAATACAGGTGTGATATGGTTACAGTTAGACTTCAGATCTATCTCTGATGTGAGGGAGAGTGCATGATTGAGATTGAAGTAAAAGCTGAAATATGGGTGACATCAAAGATGAAGGTGAAGTGTCAGATCCTGGAGCAAGTTCTAGGGTTAGCATTAGTTGTAAGGTCAGGAGTATGGGGAAGATTGAGTGGCAGTAAGAGTTCTGATCTGACTCTGATGTGAGGGCAATGGCCAGAATGTTCTTCAGGATTATGGGGAGGAATGACAGAAGTCGATGCTGATGGTGGCGGTTCAGTTAAATTGGCCTGGGCTAGGGTTAGGGTTTCCTGTAATGGAAAAATCTATGCATATGTTACGGTGACGGAGAAAATTAGGGTTCAGTTCTGATGTGACGACGAGGGTGAGATTGAGGCTCATGGTTAAGATGTGTCTCCTAGTTGGCACAAATGTTGAAGGCGAAGAATCTAGTCTAGTTCTCGGGCCTAGGGTTTGGGTTAGGTGTTCACTAAGATTTACAGTAACATAGAGTTACATTTAGAGTTTGCATCTGACCCTGATGTGAGGGCGATGGCCAGATTGAGCTTCAGGTTTATGGTGCGGCATGACAGACGTTGAAGTTGACTATGTCAGCTCAGGTAAAGTGGCCAGGGCTAGGGTTATGGTATTGTGTTCTGTGAAGTGTACAGGAAGGATAGGGATATGGAGAGACTGAGGTCAGGTCTCTGATGTGAGGGCAAGTGCGAGATTGAGGTTCAGGATTACGGTGAAGTGTGGGTCATGCCAATGGTTACGGTGAATGGACAGGTCCAAGATTCATGGCTAGGGTTAGTATTACTGCGTCGTTCTGTTCTACAGAAAGGACAAGTTTCGGATTAAGGTTAGGGTCCAGCTCTGATGTGAGTGCGAGTGTGAAATTGCGATTCAGTGTTGAGGAGGGCCCTGGGTGATGTCAATGGTGACGTTGTGTGGATAGGCCCAGGACTCAGTGCTAGGCTTAAAATTTTGTGTTCTCTCTGTTTTCTGGAGACATTAGCATTACGGAAAGAGTTAGGTTCTGGGTCTGATGCGACGGTTAGTGCAAGATGGTGCATCAGGTTTATGGTGAGGCATGGGTGACGTCAGTGGTCAAGGTCGGGTGTCAGGACCACGGGCCAGGGCTAGGGCTAGGGATAGGTTTTTGGGAAGCTGTAGAGGGATGGTATTGTTACGTTTAGACTTAGGTTCCTTCTCTTACGTTAGGGCGACTATACAATTCAGTTCCAGGATTACTGTGAGCCAAGGTTGATATCCAAGGTTATGGTGGAGTTTCAGGAAACAGGTCCACGCTGGGGTTAGGGTTATGTAATCGTTAAAGTGTATGGGGTTTACGTTTATAGGGCTCGATTTTGGATCCTACTCTGATGTGAGGGCCTAGGCCAGACTGATCTTGATCATCATGGTGTGGCATAGGTGACATCAGTGCTGACGCTGAACGTCCAGGTATAGGGACCTTGGTTAGCGGTAGGGTTTTCTGTTAGGATAAGTCTATGCAGAAGATATGGTTGTGGATATAATTAGGGTGCAGTTTTGAAGTCAGGGCGAGTGTGAGGTCGAGTCACAGGGTTGAGGGAGTCATAGTTGATATCAATGGTGAAGGCGAAGTATCTGGTCCATGGCTCGGGTCTAGTGTTCCGTTTAGGTGTTCGATAAGGAGTACGGGTGAGATAGGGTTACAGTTAGATTCAGATCCATCTCTGATGTGAGGGCGAGCGCAAGATTGAGTTTCAGTTTTAATGTGAGGTGTGGGTGTCATTAATGCTTAAGTTGAAGTGTCAGATCCTGGTGCCAATTCTTGGGCTGGCATTAGTTGTAAGTTAAGGTGTATTGGGCTGACTGAGTGACAGTTAGAGATCTGATCCGTCTCTGATGTGAGGGCAATGGCCAGAGTGTGCTCCAGGATTATGGGGAGGAATGACAGACGTCAATGCTGATGGGGGCAGTTCAGTTAAAGGGGCCTGGGCTAGGTTTAGGGTTTCCTTAAGGGAAAGTCTATGCATATGATACGGATACGGAGAGAATTTGGGTTCAATTCTGATGTGAGTGCGAGGGTGAGATTGAGTCTCAGGGTAAAGATGTGCCTCCTAGTCGGCAGCAATGTTGAAGTCAGAGTATCTAGTCCAGGGCTCGGGTCTAGGGTTAGGCTTAGGTGTTCAGTAAAATTTACAGGAACATAGAGTTACATATAGACTTCGAATCTGACACTGATGTGAGGGCGATGGCCAGATTGAGCTTCAGGTTTACTTTGCGGCATGACAGACGTTGCAGCTGATGGCGTCGTTTCAGGTAAAGTGGCCAGGGTTAGAGTTATGTTATTGTGCTCTGTGAGGTGTACAGGAAGGATAGGGTGATGGACAGACTTAGGGTGTTCTCTGATGTGAGGGCAAGTTCGAGATGGAGGTTCAGGTTTACGGTGAAGTGTGAATGATGCCTATGGTTACGGTGAAGGGTCAAGTAAAGAGTCATTTCTATTGTTGAGATTAAAGGGTCTTTCTGTTCTACAGAAAGGACAAGTTTCGGATTAAGTTTAGGCTCCAGCTCTGATGTGAGTGCGCTTCTGAAATTGCGATTCATTGTTGAGGAGGGCCCTGCGTGATGTCGAAGCTGACATTGTGTGGATAGGCCCAGGATTCAGTGATAGGGTTAAAATTTTGTGTTCTCTCTGATTTCCAGAGACATTAGCATTACGGAAAGAGTTAGGTTCTGGGTCTGATGTGACGGGGAGTTCAAGATGGTGGATCAGGTTTATGGTGAGGCATGGGTGACATCAATGATCCAGGTGAGCTCTCAGGACAACTGGCCAGGGCTAGGCTAAGCGTTAGGTTTTTGGTTAGGTGTAGAGAGAGGGTGTTTTCACATTTATACATAGGGTCCTTCTCTTACGTTAGGGCGAATGTGCGATTCAGTTCCAGGATTACAGTGAGGCATGGGTGATATCCATGATGATGGTGGAGTTTCAGGCCACTGGTCCGCGCTAGGGTTAGAGTTTTGTAATCGTTAAAGGGTATGGGGTGGACCGGGATACGTTTCGATTTGCATCCTACTCTGACGTGAGGGCGAAGGCCAGATTGATCTTCATCATCGTGGTGTGGCATCGGTGACATCAATGCTGACGCTGAGGGTACAGGTTAATAGACCTGGTTTAGGGATAAGATTTTCTGTAAGGAAAAGTCTATGCGGTACATATGGTAATGGACAGAATTAGGGAGCAGTTCTGAGGTCAGGGCGAGTGTGAGATTGAGTCGCAGGGTCAATGGAGTCATAGTTGATATCAACGGTTACGGTGAATTATCTGTTCCAGGGTCGGGTGTACGGTTAGATTTAGGTGTTCGATAAGGAACACAGGTGTGATATGGATACAGTTAGACTTCAGATCTATCTCTGATGTGAGGGAGAGTGCATGATTGAGTTTGAAGTAAAAGCTGAAATATGGGTGACATCAAAGATGAAGGTGAAGTGTCAGATCCTGGCGCAAGGGCTAGGGTTAGCATTAGTTGTAAGGTCAGGAGTACGGGGCAGATTGAGTGGCAGTAAGAGTTCTGATCTGACTCTGATGTGAGGGCAATGGCCAGAATGTTCTTCAGGATTATGGGGAGGAATGACAGAAGTCGATGCTGATGGTGGCGGTTCAGTTAAATTGGCCTGTGCTAGGGTTAGGGTTTCCTGTAAGGGAAAATCTATGCATATGTTACGGTGACGGAGAAAATTAGGGTTCAGTTCTGATGTGACGACGAGGGTGAGATTGAGGCTCATGGTTAAGATGTGTCTCCTAGTTGGCACAAATGTTGAAGGCGAAGAATCTAGTCTAGTTCTCGGGCCTAGGGTTTGGGTTAGGTGTTCACTAAGATTTACAGTAACATAGAGTTACATTTAGAGTTTGCATCTGACCCTGATGTGAGGGCGATGGCCAGATTGAGCTTCAGGTTTATGGTGCGGCATGACAGACGTTGACGTTGACTATGTCAGCTCAGGTAAAGTGGCCAGGGCTAGGGTTATGGTATTGTGTTCTGTGAAGTGTACAGGAAGGATAGGGATATGGAGAGACTGAGGTCAGGTCTCTGATGTGAGGGCAAGTGCGAGATTGAGGTTCAGGATTACGGTGAAGTGTGGGTCATGCCAATGGTTACGGTGAATGGACAGGTCCAAGATTCATGGCTAGGGTTAGTATTACTGCGTCGTTCTGTTCTACAGAAAGGACAAGTTTCGGATTAAGGTTAGGGTCCAGCTCTGATGTGAGTGCGAGTGTGAAATTGCGATTCAGTGTTTAGGAGGGCCCTGGGTGATGTCAATGGTGACGTTGTGTGGATAGGCCCAGGACTCAGTGCTAGGCTTAAAATTTTGTGTTCTCTCTGTTTTCTGGAGACATTAGCATTACGGAAAGAGTTAGGTTCTGGGTCTGATGCGACGGTTAGTGCAAGATGGTGCATCAGGTTTATGGTGAGGCATGGGTGACGTCAGTGGTCAAGGTCGGGTGTCAGGACCACGGGCCAGGGCTAGGGTTAGGGATAGGTTTTTGGGAAGCTGTAGAGGGATGGTATTGTTACGTTTAGACTTAGGTTCCTTCTCTTACGTTAGGGCGACTATACAATTCAGTTCCAGGATTACTGTGAGCCAAGGTTGATATCCAAGGTTATGGTGGAGTTTCAGGAAACAGGTCCACGCTAGGGTTAGGGTTATGTAATCGTTAAAGTGTATGGGGTTTACGTTTATAGGGCTCGATTTTGGATCCTACTCTGATGTGAGGGCCTAGGCCAGACTGATCTTGATCATCATGGTGTGGCATAGGTGACATCAGTGCTGACGCTGAACGTCCAGGTATAGGGACCTTGGTTAGCGGTAGGGTTTTCTGTAAGGATAAGTCTATGCAGAAGATATGGTTGTGGATATAATTAGGGTGCAGTTTTGAAGTCAGGGCGAGTGTGAGGTCGAGTCACAGGGTTGAGGGAGTCATAGTTGATATCAATGGTGAAGGCGAAGTATCTGGTCCATGGCTCGGGTCTAGTGTTCCGTTTAGGTGTTCGATAAGGAGTACGGGTGAGATAGGGTTACAGTTAGATTCAGATCCATCTCTGATGTGAGGGCGAGCGCAAGATTGAGTTTCAGTTTTAATGTGAGGTGTGGGTGTCATTAATGCTTAAGTTGAAGTGTCAGATCCTGGTGCCAATTCTTGGGCTGGCATTAGTTGTAAGTTAAGGTGTATTGGGCTGACTGAGTGACAGTTAGAGATCTGATCCGTCTCTGATGTGAGGGCAATGGCCAGAGTGTGCTCCAGGATTATGGGGAGGAATGACAGACGTCAATGCTGATGGGGGCAGTTCAGTTAAAGGGGCCTGGGCTAGGTTTAGGGTTTCCTTAAGGGAAAGTCTATGCATATGATACGGATACGGAGAGAATTTGGGTTCAATTCTGATGTGAGTGCGAGGGTGAGATTGAGTCTCAGGGTAAAGATGTGCCTCCTAGTCGGCAGCAATGTTGAAGTCAGAGTATCTAGTCCAGGGCTCGGGTCTAGGGTTAGGCTTAGGTGTTCAGTAAAATTTACAGGAACATAGAGTTACATATAGACTTCGAATCTGACACTGATGTGAGGGCGATGGCCAGATTGAGCTTCAGGTTTACTTTGCGGCATGACAGACGTTGCAGCTGATGGCGTCGTTTCAGGTAAAGTGGCCAGGGTTAGAGTTATGTTATTGTGCTCTGTGAGGTGTACAGGAAGGATAGGGTGATGGACAGACTTAGGGTGTTCTCTGATGTGAGGGCAAGTTCGAGATGGAGGTTCAGGTTTACGGTGAAGTGTGAATGATGCCTATGGTTACGGTGAAGGGTCAAGTAAAGAGTCATTTCTATTGTTGAGATTAAAGGGTCTTTCTGTTCTACAGAAAGGACAAGTTTCGGATTAAGTTTAGGTTCCAGCTCTGATGTGAGTGCGCTTCTGAAATTGCGATTCATTGTTGAGGAGGGCCCTGCGTGATGTCGAAGCTGACATTGTGTGGATAGGCCCAGGATTCAGTGATAGGGTTAAAATTTTGTGTTCTCTCTGATTTCCAGAGACATTAGCATTACGGAAAGAGTTAGGTTCTGGGTCTGATGTGACGGGGACTTCAAGATGGTGGATCAGGTTTATGGTGAGGCATGGGTGACATCAATGATCCAGGTGAGCTCTCAGGACAACTGGCCAGGGCTAGGCTAAGCGTTAGGTTTTTGGTTAGGTGTAGAGAGAGGGTGTTTTCACATTTATACATAGGGTCCTTCTCTTACGTTAGGGCGAATGTGCGATTCAGTTCCAGGATTACAGTGAGGCATGGGTGATATCCATGATGATGGTGGAGTTTCAGGCCACTGGTCCGCGCTAGGGTTAGACTTTTGTAATCGTTAAAGGGTATGGGGTGGACCGGGATACGTTTCGATTTGCATCCTACTCTGACGTGAGGGCGAAGGCCAGATTGATCTTCATCATCGTGGTGTGGCATCGGTGACATCAATGCTGACGCTGAGGGTACAGGTTAATAGACCTGGTTTAGGGATAAGATTTTCTGTAAGGAAAAGTCTATGCGGTACATATGGTAATGGACAGAATTAGGGAGCAGTTCTGAGGTCAGGGCGAGTGTGAGATTGAGTCGCAGGGTCAATGGAGTTATAGTTGATATCAACGGTTACGGTGAATTATCTGTTCCAGGGTCGGGTGTACGGTTAGATTTAGGTGTTCGATAAGGAACACAGGTGTGATATGGATACAGTTAGACTTCAGATCTATCTCTGATGTGAGGGAGAGTGCATGATTGAGTTTGAAGTAAAAGCTGAAATATGGGTGACATCAAAGATGAAGGTGAAGTGTCAGATCCTGGCGCAAGGGCTAGGGTTAGCATTAGTTGTAAGGTCAGGAGTACGGGGCAGATTGAGTGGCAGTAAGAGTTCTGATCTGACTCTGATGTGAGGGCAATGGCCAGAATGTTCTTCAGGATTATGGGGAGGAATGACAGAAGTCGATGCTGATGGTGCCGGTTCAGTTAAATTGGCCTGTGCTAGGGTTAGGGTTTCCTGTAAGGGAAAATCTATGCATATGTTACGGTGACGGAGAAAATTAGGGTTCAGTTCTGATGTGAGGACGAGGGTGAGATTGAGGCTCATGGTTAAGATGTGTCTCCTAGTTGGCACAAATGTTGAAGGCGAAGAATCTAGTCTAGTTCTCGGGCCTAGGGTTAGGGTTAGGTGTTCACTAAGATTTACAGTAACATAGAGTTACATTTAGAGTTTGCATCTGACCCTGATGTGTGGGCGATGGCCAGATTGAGCTTCAGGATTATGGTGCGGCATGACAGACGTTGACGTTGACTATGTCAGCTCAGGTAAAGTGGCCAGGGCTAGGGTTATGGTATTGTGTTCTGTGAAGTGTACAGGAAGGATAGGGATATGGAGAGACTGAGGTCTGGTCTCTGATGTGAGGGCAAGTGCGAGATTGAGGTTCAGGATTACGGTGAAGTGTGGGTCATGCCAATGGTTACGGTGAATGGACAGGTCCAAGATTCATGGCTAGGGTTAGTATTACTGCGTCGTTCTGTTCTACAGAAAGGACAAGTTTCGGATTAAGGTTAGGGTCCAGCTCTGATGTGAGTGCGAGTGTGAAATTGCGATTCAGTGTTTAGGAGGGCCCTGGGTGATGTCAATGGTGACGTTGTGTGGATAGGCCCAGGACTCAGTGCTAGGCTTAAAATTTTGTGTTCTCTCTGTTTTCTGGAGACATTAGCATTACGGAAAGAGTTAGGTTCTGGGTCTGATGCGACGGTTAGTGCAAGATGGTGCATCAGGTTTATGGTGAGGCATGGGTGACGTCAGTGGTCAAGGTCGGGTGTCAGGACCACGGGCCAGGGCTAGGGTTAGGGATAGGTTTTTGGGAAGCTGTAGAGGGATGGTATTGTTACGTTTAGACTTAGGTTCCTTCTCTTACGTTAGGGCGACTATACAATTCAGTTCCAGGATTACTGTGAGCCAAGGTTGATATCCAAGGTTATGGTGGAGTTTCAGGAAACAGGTCCACGCTAGGGTTAGGGTTATGTAATCGTTAAAGTGTATGGGGTTTACGTTTATAGGGCTCGATTTTGGATCCTACTCTGATGTGAGGGCCTAGGCCAGACTGATCTTGATCATCATGGTGTGGCATAGGTGACATCAGTGCTGACGCTGAACGTCCAGGTATAGGGACCTTGGTTAGCGGTAGGGTTTTCTGTAAGGATAAGTCTATGCAGAAGATATGGTTGTGGATATAATTAGGGTGCAGTTTTGAAGTCAGGGCGAGTGTGAGGTCGAGTCACAGGGTTGAGGGAGTCATAGTTGATATCAATGGTGAAGGCGAAGTATCTGGTCCATGGCTCGGGTCTAGTGTTCCGTTTAGGTGTTCGATAAGGAGTACGGGTGAGATAGGGTTACAGTTAGATTCAGATCCATCTCTGATGTGAGGGCGAGCGCAAGATTGAGTTTCAGTTTTAATGTGAGGTGTGGGTGTCATTAATGCTTAAGTTGAAGTGTCAGATCCTGGTGCCAATTCTTGGGCTGGCATTAGTTGTAAGTTAAGGTGTATTGGGCTGACTGAGTGACAGTTAGAGATCTGATCCGTCTCTGATGTGAGGGCAATGGCCAGAGTGTGCTCCAGGATTATGGGGAGGAATGACAGACGTCAATGCTGATGGGGGCAGTTCAGTTAAAGGGGCCTGGGCTAGGTTTAGGGTTTCCTTAAGGGAAAGTCTATGCATATGATACGGATACGGAGAGAATTTGGGTTCAATTCTGATGTGAGTGCGAGGGTGAGATTGAGTCTCAGGGTAAAGATGTGCCTCCTAGTCGGCAGCAATGTTGAAGTCAGAGTATCTAGTCCAGGGCTCGGGTCTAGGGTTAGGCTTAGGTGTTCAGTAAAATTTACAGGAACATAGAGTTACATATAGACTTCGAATCTGACACTGATGTGAGGGCGATGGCCAGATTGAGCTTCAGGTTTACTTTGCGGCATGACAGACGTTGCAGCTGATGGCGGCGTTTCAGGTAAAATGGCCAGGGTTAGAGTTATGTTATTGTGCTCTGTGAGGTGTACAGGAAGGATAGGATGATGGACAGACTTAGGGTGTTCTCTGATGTGAGGGCAAGTTCGAGATGGAGGTTCAGGTTTACGGTGAAGTGTGAATGATGCCTATGGTTACGGTGAAGGGTCAAGTAAAGAGTCATTTCTATTGTTGAGATTAAAGGGTCTTTCTGTTCTACAGAAAGGACAAGTTTCGGATTAAGTTTAGGTTCCAGCTCTGATGTGAGTGCGCTTCTGAAATTGCGATTCATTGTTGAGGAGGGCCCTGCGTGATGTCGAAGCTGACATTGTGTGGATAGGCCCAGGATTCAGTGATAGGGTTAAAATTTTGTGTTCTCTCTGATTTCCAGAGACATTAGCATTACGGAAAGAGTTAGGTTCTGGGTCTGATGTGACGGGGACTTCAAGATGGTGGATCAGGTTTATGGTGAGGCATGGGTGACATCAATGATCCAGGTGAGCTCTCAGGACAACTGGCCAGGGCTAGGCTAAGCGTTAGGTTTTTGGTTAGGTGTAGAGAGAGGGTGTTTTCACATTTATACATAGGGTCCTTCTCTTACGTTAGGGCGAATGTGCGATTCAGTTCCAGGTTTACAGTGAGGCATGGGTGATATCCATGATGATGGTGGAGTTTCAGGCCACTGGTCCGCGCTAGGGTTAGAGTTTTGTAATCGTTAAAGGGTATGGGGTGGACCGGGATACGTTTCGATTTGCATCCTACTCTGACGTGAGGGCGAAGGCCAGATTGATCTTCATCATCGTGGTGTGGCATCGGTGACATCAATGCTGACGCTGAGGGTACAGGTTAATAGACCTGGTTTAGGGATAAGATTTTCTGTAAGGAAAAGTCTATGCGGTACATATGGTTATGGACAGAATTAGGGAGCAGTTCTGAGGTCAGGGCGAGTGTGAGATTGAGTCGCAGGGTCAATGGAGTCATAGTTGATATCAACGGTGACGGTGAAATATCTGTTCCATGGTCGGGTGTACGGTTAGATTTAGGTGTTCGATAAGGAATACAGGTGTGATATGGTTACAGTTAGACTTCAGATCTATCTCTGATGTGAGGGAGAGTGCATGATTGAGATTGAAGTAAAAGCTGAAATATGGGTGACATCAAAGATGAAGGTGAAGTGTCAGATCCTGGAGCAAGTTCTAGGGTTAGCATTAGTTGTAAGGTCAGGAGTATGGGGAAGATTGAGTGGCAGTAAGAGTTCTGATCTGACTCTGATGTGAGGGCAATGGCCAGAATGTTCTTCAGGATTATGGGGAGGAATGACAGAAGTCGATGCTGATGGTGGCGGTTCAGTTAAATTGGCCTGGGCTAGGGTTAGGGTTTCCTGTAATGGAAAAATCTATGCATATGTTACGGTGACGGAGAAAATTAGGGTTCAGTTCTGATGTGAGGACGAGGGTGAGATTGAGGCTCATGGTTAAGATGTGTCTCCTAGTTGGCACAAATGTTGAAGGCGAAGAATCTAGTCTAGTTCTCGGGCCTAGGGTTTGGGTTAGGTGTTCACTAAGATTTACAGTAACATAGAGTTACATTTAGAGTTTGCATCTGACCCTGATGTGAGGGCGATGGCCAGATTGAGCTTCAGGTTTATTTAGCGGCATGACAGACGTTGAAGTTGACTATGTCAGCTCAGGTAAAGTGGCCAGGGCTAGGGTTATGGTATTGTGTTCTGTGAAGTGTACAGGAAGGATAGGGATATGGAGAGACTGAGGTCAGGTCTCTGATGTGAGGGCAAGTGCGAGATTGAGGTTCAGGATTACGGTGAAGTCTGGGTCATGCCAATGGTTACGGTGAATGGACAGGTCCAAGATTCATGGCTAGGGTTAGTATTACTGCGTCGTTCTGTTCTACAGAAAGGACAAGTTTCGGATTAAGGTTAGGGTCCAGCTCTGATGTGAGTGCGAGTGTGAAATTGCGATTCAGTGTTGAGGAGGGCCCTGGGTGATGTCAATGGTGACGTTGTGTGGATAGGCCCAGGACTCAGTGCTAGGCTTAAAATTTTGTGTTCTCTCTGTTTTCTGGAGACATTAGCATTACGGAAAGAGTTAGGTTCTGGGTCTGATGCGACGGTTAGTGCAAGATGGTGCATCAGGTTTATGGTGAGGCATGGGTGACGTCAGTGGTCAAGGTCGGGTGTCAGGACCACGGGCCAGGGCTAGGGCTAGGGATAGGTTTTTGGGAAGCTGTAGAGGGATGGTATTGTTACGTTTAGACTTAGGTTCCTTCTCTTACGTTAGGGCGACTATACAATTCAGTTCCAGGATTACTGTGAGCCAAGGTTGATATCCAAGGTTATGGTGGAGTTTCAGGAAACAGGTCCACGCTAGGGTTAGGGTTATGTAATCGTTAAAGTGTATGGGGTTTACGTTTATAGGGCTCGATTTTGGATCCTACTCTGATGTGAGGGCCTAGGCCAGACTGATCTTGATCATCATGGTGTGGCATAGGTGACATCAGTGCTGACGATGAACGTCCAGGTA
The DNA here is from genome assembly GCF_030020395.1 of Manis pentadactyla. NCBI lineage: Eukaryota > Metazoa > Chordata > Mammalia > Pholidota > Manidae > Manis > Manis pentadactyla. The sequence goes on from NC_080019.1 coordinate 55,549,064, forward strand.
TAGGGACCTTGGTTAGCGGTAGGGTTTTCTGTTAGGATAAGTCTATGCAGAAGATATGGTTGTGGATATAATTAGGGTGCAGTTTTGAAGTCAGGGCGAGTGTGAGGTCGAGTCACAGGGTTGAGGGAGTCATAGTTGATATCAATGGTGAAGGCGAAGTATCTGGTCCATGGCTCGGGTCTAGTGTTCCGTTTAGGTGTTCGATAAGGAGTACGGGTGAGATAGGGTTACAGTTAGATTCAGATCCATCTCTGATGTGAGGGCGAGCGCAAGATTGAGTTTCAGTTTTAATGTGAGGTGTGGGTGTCATTAATGCTTAAGTTGAAGTGTCAGATCCTGGTGCCAATTCTTGGGCTGGCATTAGTTGTAAGTTAAGGTGTATTGGGCTGACTGAGTGACAGTTAGAGATCTGATCCGTCTCTGATGTGAGGGCAATGGCCAGAGTGTGCTCCAGGATTATGGGGAGGAATGACAGACGTCAATGCTGATGGGGGCAGTTCAGTTAAAGGGGCCTGGGCTAGGTTTAGGGTTTCCTTAAGGGAAAGTCTATGCATATGATACGGATACGGAGAGAATTTGGGTTCAATTCTGATGTGAGTGCGAGGGTGAGATTGAGTCTCAGGGTAAAGATGTGCCTCCTAGTCGGCAGCAATGTTGAAGTCAGAGTATCTAGTCCAGGGCTCGGGTCTAGGGTTAGGCTTAGGTGTTCAGTAAAATTTACAGGAACATAGAGTTACATATAGACTTCGAATCTGACACTGATGTGAGGGCGATGGCCAGATTGAGCTTCAGGTTTACTTTGCGGCATGACAGACGTTGCAGCTGATGGCGGCGTTTCAGGTAAAATGGCCAGGGTTAGAGTTATGTTATTGTGCTCTGTGAGGTGTACAGGAAGGATAGGATGATGGACAGACTTAGGGTGTTCTCTGATGTGAGGGCAAGTTCGAGATGGAGGTTCAGGTTTACGGTGAAGTGTGAATGATGCCTATGGTTACGGTGAAGGGTCAAGTAAAGAGTCATTTCTATTGTTGAGATTAAAGGGTCTTTCTGTTCTACAGAAAGGACAAGTTTCGGATTAAGTTTAGGTTCCAGCTCTGATGTGAGTGCGCTTCTGAAATTGCGATTCATTGTTGAGGAGGGCCCTGCGTGATGTCGAAGCTGACATTGTGTGGATAGGCCCAGGATTCAGTGATAGGGTTAAAATTTTGTGTTCTCTCTGATTTCCAGAGACATTAGCATTACGGAAAGAGTTAGGTTCTGGGTCTGATGTGACGGGGACTTCAAGATGGTGGATCAGGTTTATGGTGAGGCATGGGTGACATCAATGATCCAGGTGAGCTCTCAGGACAACTGGCCAGGGCTAGGCTAAGCGTTAGGTTTTTGGTTAGGTGTAGAGAGAGGGTGTTTTCACATTTATACATAGGGTCCTTCTCTTACGTTAGGGCGAATGTGCGATTCAGTTCCAGGTTTACAGTGAGGCATGGGTGATATCCATGATGATGGTGGAGTTTCAGGCCACTGGTCCGCGCTAGGGTTAGAGTTTTGTAATCGTTAAAGGGTATGGGGTGGACCGGGATACGTTTCGATTTGCATCCTACTCTGACGTGAGGGCGAAGGCCAGATTGATCTTCATCATCGTGGTGTGGCATCGGTGACATCAATGCTGACGCTGAGGGTACAGGTTAATAGACCTGGTTTAGGGATAAGATTTTCTGTAAGGAAAAGTCTATGCGGTACATATGGTTATGGACAGAATTAGGGAGCAGTTCTGAGGTCAGGGCGAGTGTGAGATTGAGTCGCAGGGTCAATGGAGTCATAGTTGATATCAACGGTGACGGTGAAATATCTGTTCCATGGTCGGGTGTACGGTTAGATTTAGGTGTTCGATAAGGAATACAGGTGTGATATGGTTACAGTTAGACTTCAGATCTATCTCTGATGTGAGGGAGAGTGCATGATTGAGATTGAAGTAAAAGCTGAAATATGGGTGACATCAAAGATGAAGGTGAAGTGTCAGATCCTGGAGCAAGTTCTAGGGTTAGCATTAGTTGTAAGGTCAGGAGTATGGGGAAGATTGAGTGGCAGTAAGAGTTCTGATCTGACTCTGATGTGAGGGCAATGGCCAGAATGTTCTTCAGGATTATGGGGAGGAATGACAGAAGTCGATGCTGATGGTGGCGGTTCAGTTAAATTGGCCTGGGCTAGGGTTAGGGTTTCCTGTAATGGAAAAATCTATGCATATGTTACGGTGACGGAGAAAATTAGGGTTCAGTTCTGATGTGAGGACGAGGGTGAGATTGAGGCTCATGGTTAAGATGTGTCTCCTAGTTGGCACAAATGTTGAAGGCGAAGAATCTAGTCTAGTTCTCGGGCCTAGGGTTTGGGTTAGGTGTTCACTAAGATTTACAGTAACATAGAGTTACATTTAGAGTTTGCATCTGACCCTGATGTGAGGGCGATGGCCAGATTGAGCTTCAGGTTTATTTAGCGGCATGACAGACGTTGAAGTTGACTATGTCAGCTCAGGTAAAGTGGCCAGGGCTAGGGTTATGGTATTGTGTTCTGTGAAGTGTACAGGAAGGATAGGGATATGGAGAGACTGAGGTCAGGTCTCTGATGTGAGGGCAAGTGCGAGATTGAGGTTCAGGATTACGGTGAAGTCTGGGTCATGCCAATGGTTACGGTGAATGGACAGGTCCAAGATTCATGGCTAGGGTTAGTATTACTGCGTCGTTCTGTTCTACAGAAAGGACAAGTTTCGGATTAAGGTTAGGGTCCAGCTCTGATGTGAGTGCGAGTGTGAAATTGCGATTCAGTGTTGAGGAGGGCCCTGGGTGATGTCAATGGTGACGTTGTGTGGATAGGCCCAGGACTCAGTGCTAGGCTTAAAATTTTGTGTTCTCTCTGTTTTCTGGAGACATTAGCATTACGGAAAGAGTTAGGTTCTGGGTCTGATGCGACGGTTAGTGCAAGATGGTGCATCAGGTTTATGGTGAGGCATGGGTGACGTCAGTGGTCAAGGTCGGGTGTCAGGACCACGGGCCAGGGCTAGGGCTAGGGATAGGTTTTTGGGAAGCTGTAGAGGGATGGTATTGTTACGTTTAGACTTAGGTTCCTTCTCTTACGTTAGGGCGACTATACAATTCAGTTCCAGGATTACTGTGAGCCAAGGTTGATATCCAAGGTTATGGTGGAGTTTCAGGAAACAGGTCCACGCTAGGGTTAGGGTTATGTAATCGTTAAAGTGTATGGGGTTTACGTTTATAGGGCTCGATTTTGGATCCTACTCTGATGTGAGGGCCTAGGCCAGACTGATCTTGATCATCATGGTGTGGCATAGGTGACATCAGTGCTGACGATGAACGTCCAGGTATAGGGACCTTGGTTAGCGGTAGGGTTTTCTGTTAGGATAAGTCTATGCAGAAGATATGGTTGTGGATATAATTAGGGTGCAGTTTTGAAGTCAGGGCGAGTGTGAGGTCGAGTCACAGGGTTGAGGGAGTCATAGTTGATATCAATGGTGAAGGCGAAGTATCTGGTCCATGGCTCGGGTCTAGTGTTCCGTTTAGGTGTTCGATAAGGAGTACGGGTGAGATAGGGTTACAGTTAGATTCAGATCCATCTCTGATGTGAGGGCGAGCGCAAGATTGAGTTTCAGTTTTAATGTGAGGTGTGGGTGTCATTAATGCTTAAGTTGAAGTGTCAGATCCTGGTGCCAATTCTTGGGCTGGCATTAGTTGTAAGTTAAGGTGTATTGGGCTGACTGAGTGACAGTTAGAGATCTGATCCGTCTCTGATGTGAGGGCAATGGCCAGAGTGTGCTCCAGGATTATGGGGAGGAATGACAGACGTCAATGCTGATGGGGGCAGTTCAGTTAAAGGGGCCTGGGCTAGGTTTAGGGTTTCCTTAAGGGAAAGTCTATGCATATGATACGGATACGGAGAGAATTTGGGTTCAATTCTGATGTGAGTGCGAGGGTGAGATTGAGTCTCAGGGTAAAGATGTGCCTCCTAGTCGGCAGCAATGTTGAAGTCAGAGTATCTAGTCCAGGGCTCGGGTCTAGGGTTAGGCTTAGGTGTTCAGTAAAATTTACAGGAACATAGAGTTACATATAGACTTCGAATCTGACACTGATGTGAGGGCGATGGCCAGATTGAGCTTCAGGTTTACTTTGCGGCATGACAGACGTTGCAGCTGATGGCGTCGTTTCAGGTAAAGTGGCCAGGGTTAGAGTTATGTTATTGTGCTCTGTGAGGTGTACAGGAAGGATAGGGTGATGGACAGACTTAGGGTGTTCTCTGATGTGAGGGCAAGTTCGAGATGGAGGTTCAGGTTTACGGTGAAGTGTGAATGATGCCTATGGTTACGGTGAAGGGTCAAGTAAAGACTCATTTCTATTGTTGAGATTAAAGGGTCTTTCTGTTCTACAGAAAGGACAAGTTTCGGATTAAGTTTAGGTTCCAGCTCTGATGTGAGTGCGCTTCTGAAATTGCGATTCATTGTTGAGGAGGGCCCTGCGTGATGTCGAAGCTGACATTGTGTGGATAGGCCCAGGATTCAGTGATAGGGTTAAAATTTTGTGTTCTCTCTGATTTCCAGAGACATTAGCATTAAGGAAAGAGTTAGGTTCTGGGTCTGATGTGACGGGGAGTTCAAGATGGTGGATCAGGTTTATGGTGAGGCATGGGTGACATCAATGATCCAGGTGAGCTCTCAGGACAACTGGCCAGGGCTAGGCTAAGCGTTAGGTTTTTGGTTAGGTGTAGAGAGAGGGTGTTTTCACATTTATACATAGGGTCCTTCTCTTACGTTAGGGCGAATGTGCGATTCAGTTCCAGGATTACAGTGAGGCATGGGTGATATCCATGATGATGGTGGAGTTTCAGGCCACTGGTCCGCGCTAGGGTTAGAGTTTTGTAATCGTTAAAGGGTATGGGGTGGACCGGGATACGTTTCGATTTGCATCCTACTCTGACGTGAGGGCGAAGGCCAGATTGATCTTCATCATCGTGGTGTGGCATCGGTGACATCAATGCTGACGCTGAGGGTACAGGTTAATAGACCTGGTTTAGGGATAAGATTTTCTGTAAGGAAAAGTCTATGCGGTACATATGGTAATGGACAGAATTAGGGAGCAGTTCTGAGGTCAGGGCGAGTGTGAGATTGAGTCGCAGGGTCAATGGAGTCATAGTTGATATCAACGGTTACGGTGAATTATCTGTTCCAGGGTCGGGTGTACGGTTAGATTTAGGTGTTCGATAAGGAACACAGGTGTGATATGGATACAGTTAGACTTCAGATCTATCTCTGATGTGAGGGAGAGTGCATGATTGAGTTTGAAGTAAAAGCTGAAATATGGGTGACATCAAAGATGAAGGTGAAGTGTCAGATCCTGGCGCAAGGGCTAGGGTTAGCATTAGTTGTAAGGTCAGGAGTACGGGGCAGATTGAGTGGCAGTAAGAGTTCTGATCTGACTCTGATGTGAGGGCAATGGCCAGAATGTTCTTCAGGATTATGGGGAGGAATGACAGAAGTCGATGCTGATGGTGCCGGTTCAGTTAAATTGGCCTGTGCTAGGGTTAGGGTTTCCTGTAAGGGAAAATCTATGCATATGTTACGGTGACGGAGAAAATTAGGGTTCAGTTCTGATGTGAGGACGAGGGTGAGATTGAGGCTCATGGTTAAGATGTGTCTCCTAGTTGGCACAAATGTTGAAGGCGAAGAATCTAGTCTAGTTCTCGGGCCTAGGGTTAGGGTTAGGTGTTCACTAAGATTTACAGTAACATAGAGTTACATTTAGAGTTTGCATCTGACCCTGATGTGTGGGCGATGGCCAGATTGAGCTTCAGGTTTATGGTGCGGCATGACAGACGTTGACGTTGACTATGTCAGCTCAGGTAAAGTGGCCAGGGCTAGGGTTATGGTATTGTGTTCTGTGAAGTGTACAGGAAGGATAAGGATATGGAGAGACTGAGGTCTGGTCTCTGATGTGAGGGCAAGTGCGAGATTGAGGTTCAGGATTACGGTGAAGTGTGGGTCATGCCAATGGTTACGGTGAATGGACAGGTCCAAGATTCATGGCTAGGGTTAGTATTACTGCGTCGTTCTGTTCTACAGAAAGGACAAGTTTCGGATTAAGGTTAGGGTCCAGCTCTGATGTGAGTGCGAGTGTGAAATTGCGATTCAGTGTTGAGGAGGGCCCTGGGTGATGTCAATGGTGACGTTGTGTGGATAGGCCCAGGACTCAGTGCTAGGCTTAAAATTTTGTGTTCTCTCTGTTTTCTGGAGACATTAGCATTACGGAAAGAGTTAGGTTCTGGGTCTGATGCGACGGTTAGTGCAAGATGGTGCATCAGGTTTATGGTGAGGCATGGGTGACGTCAGTGGTCAAGGTCGGGTGTCAGGACCACGGGCCAGGGCTAGGGTTAGGGATAGGTTTTTGGGAAGCTGTAGAGGGATGGTATTGTTACGTTTAGACTTAGGTTCCTTCTCTTACGTTAGGGCGACTATACAATTCAGTTCCAGGATTACTGTGAGCCAAGGTTGATATCCAAGGTTATGGTGGAGTTTCAGGAAACAGGTCCACGCTAGGGTTAGGGTTATGTAATCGTTAAAGTGTATGGGGTTTACGTTTATAGGGCTCGATTTTGGATCCTACTCTGATGTGAGGGCCTAGGCCAGACTGATCTTGATCATCATGGTGTGGCATAGGTGACATCAGTGCTGACGCTGAACGTCCAGGTATAGGGACCTTGGTTAGCGGTAGGGTTTTCTGTAAGGATAAGTCTATGCAGAAGATATGGTTGTGGATATAATTAGGGTGCAGTTTTGAAGTCAGGGCGAGTGTGAGGTCGAGTCACAGGGTTGAGGGAGTCATAGTTGATATCAATGGTGAAGGCGAAGTTTCTGGTCCATGGCTCGGGTCTAGTGTTCCGTTTAGGTGTTCGATAAGGAGTACGGGTGAGATAGGGTTACAGTTAGATTCAGATCCATCTCTGATGTGAGGGCGAGCGCAAGATTGAGTTTCAGTTTTAATGTGAGGTGTGGGTGTCATTAATGCTTAAGTTGAAGTGTCAGATCCTGGTGCCAATTCTTGGGCTGGCATTAGTTGTAAGTTAAGGTGTATTGGGCTGACTGAGTGACAGTTAGAGATCTGATCCGTCTCTGATGTGAGGGCAATGGCCAGAGTGTGCTCCAGGATTATGGGGAGGAATGACAGACGTCAATGCTGATGGGGGCAGTTCAGTTAAAGGGGCCTGGGCTAGGTTTAGGGTTTCCTTAAGGGAAAGTCTATGCATATGATACGGATACGGAGAGAATTTGGGTTCAATTCTGATGTGAGTGCGAGGGTGAGATTGAGTCTCAGGGTAAAGATGTGCCTCCTAGTCGGCAGCAATGTTGAAGTCAGAGTATCTAGTCCAGGGCTCGGGTCTAGGGTTAGGCTTAGGTGTTCAGTAAAATTTACAGGAACATAGAGTTACATATAGACTTCGAATCTGACACTGATGTGAGGGCGATGGCCAGATTGAGCTTCAGGTTTACTTTGCGGCATGACAGACGTTGCAGCTGATGGCGTCGTTTCAGGTAAAGTGGCCAGGGTTAGAGTTATGTTATTGTGCTCTGTGAGGTGTACAGGAAGGATAGGGTGATGGACAGACTTAGGGTGTTCTCTGATGTGAGGGCAAGTTCGAGATGGAGGTTCAGGTTTACGGTGAAGTGTGAATGATGCCTATGGTTACGGTGAAGGGTCAAGTAAAGAGTCATTTCTATTGTTGAGATTAAAGGGTCTTTCTGTTCTACAGAAAGGACAAGTTTCGGATTAAGTTTAGGTTCCAGCTCTGATGTGAGTGCGCTTCTGAAATTGCGATTCATTGTTGAGGAGGGCCCTGCGTGATGTCGAAGCTGACATTGTGTGGATAGGCCCAGGATTCAGTGATAGGGTTAAAATTTTGTGTTCTCTCTGATTTCCAGAGACATTAGCATTACGGAAAGAGTTAGGTTCTGGGTCTGATGTGACGGGGACTTCAAGATGGTGGATCAGGTTTATGGTGAGGCATGGGTGACATCAATGATCCAGGTGAGCTCTCAGGACAACTGGCCAGGGCTAGGCTAAGCGTTAGGTTTTTGGTTAGGTGTAGAGAGAGGGTGTTTTCACATTTATACATAGGGTCCTTCTCTTACGTTAGGGCGAATGTGCGATTCAGTTCCAGGATTACAGTGAGGCATGGGTGATATCCATGATGATGGTGGAGTTTCAGGCCACTGGTCCGCGCTAGGGTTAGACTTTTGTAATCGTTAAAGGGTATGGGGTGGACCGGGATACGTTTCGATTTGCATCCTACTCTGACGTGAGGGCGATGGCCAGATTGATCTTCATCATCGTGGTGTGGCATCGGTGACATCAATGCTGACGCAGAGGGTACAGGTTAATAGACCTGGTTTAGGGATAAGATTTTCTGTAAGGAAAAGTCTATGCGGTACATATGGTTATGGACAGAATTAGGGAGCAGTTCTGAGGTCAGGGCGAGTGTGAGATTGAGTCGCAGGGTCAATGGAGTCATAGTTGATATCAACGGTGAAGGTGAATTATCTGTTCCAGGGTCGGGTGTACGGTTAGATTTAGGTGTTCTATAAGGAACACAGGTGTGATATGGTTACAGTTAGACTTCAGATCTATCTCTGATGTGAGGGAGAGTGCATGATTGAGTTTGAAGTAAAAGCTGAAATATGGGTGACATCAAAGATGAAGGTGAAGTGTCAGATCCTGGCGCAAGGGCTAGGGTTAGCATTAGTTGTAAGGTCAGGAGTACGGGGCAGATTGAGTGGCAGTAAGAGTTCTGATCTGACTCTGATGTGAGGGCAATGGCCAGAATGTTCTTCAGGATTATGGGGAGGAATGACAGAGGTCGATGCTGATGGTGGCGGTTCAGTTAAATTGGCCTGGGCTAGGGTTAGGGCTTCCTGTAAGGGAAAATCTATGCATATGTTACGGTGACGGAGAAAATTAGGGTTCAGTTCTGATGTGAGGACGAGGGTGAGATTGAGGCTCATGGTTAAGATGTGTCTCCTAGTTGGCACAAATGTTGAAGGCGAAGAATCTAGTCTAGTTCTCGGGCCTAGGGTTAGGGTTAGGTGTTCACTAAGATTTACAGTAACATAGAGTTACATTTAGAGTTTGCATCTGACCCTGATGTGAGGGCGATGGCCAGATTGAGCTTCAGGTTTATGGTGCGGCATGACAGACGTTGAATTTGACTATGTCGGCTCAGGTAAAGTGGCCAGGGCTAGGGTTATGGTATTGTGTTCTGTGAAGTGTACAGGAAGGATAGGGATATGGAGAGACTGAGGTCAGGTCTCTGATGTGAGGGCAAGTGCGAGATTGAGGTTCAGGATTACGGTGAAGTGTGGGTCATGCCAATGGTTACGGTGAATGGACAGGTCCAAGATTCATGGCTATTGTTAGTATTACAGCGTCGTTCTGTTCTACAGAAAGGACAAGTTTCGGATTAAGGTTAGGGTCCAGCTCTGATGTGAGTGCGAGTGTGAAATAGCGATTCAGTGTTGAGGAGGGCCCTGGGTGATGTCAGTGGTGACGTTGTGTGGATAGGCCCAGGACTCAGTGCTAGGCTCAAAATTTTGTGTTCTCTCTGTTTTCTGGAGACATTAGCATTACGGAAAGAGTTAGGTTCTGGGTCTGATGCGACGGTTAGTGCAAGATGGTGCATCAGGTTTATGGTGAGGCATGGGTGACGTCAGTGGTCAAGGTCGGGTGTCAGGACCACGGGCCAGGGCTAGGGTTAGGGATAGGTTTTTGGGAAGCTGTAGAGGGATGGTATTGTTACGTTTAGACTTAGGTTTCTTCTCTTACGTTAGGGCGACTATACAATTCAGTTCCAGGATTACTGTGAGCCAAGGTTGATATCCAAGGTTATGGTGGAGTTTCAGGAAACAGGTCCACGCTAGGGTTAGGGTTATGTAATCGTTAAAGTGTATGGGGTTTACGTTTATAGGGCTCGATTTTGGATCCTACTCTGATGTGAGGGCCTAGGCCAGACTGATCTTGATCATCATGGTGTGGCATAGGTGACATCAGTGCTGACGCTGAACGTCCAGGTATAGGGACCTTGGTTAGCGGTAGGGTTTTCTGTAAGGATAAGTCTATGCAGAAGATATGGTTGTGGATATAATTAGGGTGCAGTTTTGAAGTCAGGGCGAGTGTGAGGTCGAGTCACAGGGTTGAGGGAGTCATAGTTGATATCAATGGTGAAGGCGAAGTATCTGGTCCATGGCTCGGGTCTAGTGTTCCGTTTAGGTGTTCGATAAGGAGTACGGGTGAGATAGGGTTACAGTTAGATTCAGATCCATCTCTGATGTGAGGGCGAGCGCAAGATTGAGTTTCAGTTTTAATGTGAGGTGTGGGTGTCATTAATGCTTAAGTTGAAGTGTCAGATCCTGGTGCCAATTCTTGGGCTGGCATTAGTTGTAAGTTAAGGTGTATTGGGCTGACTGAGTGACAGTTAGAGATCTGATCCGTCTCTGATGTGAGGGCAATGGCCAGAGTGTGCTCCAGGATTATGGGGAGGAATGACAGACGTCAATGCTGATGGGGGCAGTTCAGTTAAAGGGGCCTGGGCTAGGTTTAGGGTTTCCTTAAGGGAAAGTCTATGCATATGATACGGATACGGAGAGAATTTGGGTTCAATTCTGATGTGAGTGCGAGGGTGAGATTGAGTCTCAGGGTAAAGATGTGCCTCCTAGTCGGCAGCAATGTTGAAGTCAGAGTATCTAGTCCAGGGCTCGGGTCTAGGGTTAGGCTTAGGTGTTCAGTAAAATTTACAGGAACATAGAGTTACATATAGACTTCGAATCTGACACTGATGTGAGGGCGATGGCCAGATTGAGCTTCAGGTTTACTTTGCGGCATGACAGACGTTGCAGCTGATGGCGTCGTTTCAGGTAAAGTGGCCAGGGTTAGAGTTATGTTATTGTGCTCTGTGAGGTGTACAGGAAGGATAGGGTGATGGACAGACTTAGGGTGTTCTCTGATGTGAGGGCAAGTTCGAGATGGAGGTTCAGGTTTACGGTGAAGTGTGAATGATGCCTATGGTTACGGTGAAGGGTCAAGTAAAGAGTCATTTCTATTGTTGAGATTAAAGGGTCTTTCTGTTCTACAGAAAGGACAAGTTTCGGATTAAGTTTAGGTTCCAGCTCTGATGTGAGTGCGCTTCTGAAATTGCGATTCATTGTTGAGGAGGGCCCTGCGTGATGTCGAAGCTGACATTGTGTGGATAGGCCCAGGATTCAGTGATAGGGTTAAAATTTTGTGTTCTCTCTGATTTCCAGAGACATTAGCATTACGGAAAGAGTTAGGTTCTGGGTCTGATGTGACGGGGAGTTCAAGATGGTGGATCAGGTTTATGGTGAGGCATGGGTGACATCAATGATCCAGGTGAGCTCTCAGGACAACTGGCCAGGGCTAGGCTAAGCGTTAGGTTTTTGGTTAGGTGTAGAGAGAGGGTGTTTTCACATTTATACATAGGGTCCTTCTCTTACGTTAGGGCGAATGTGCGATTCAGTTCCAGGATTACAGTGAGGCATGGGTGATATCCATGATGATGGTGGAGTTTCAGGCCACTGGTCCGCGCTAGGGTTAGACTTTTGTAATCGTTAAAGGGTATGGGGTGGACAGGGATACGTTTCGATTTGCATCCTACTCTGACGTGAGGGCGATGGCCAGATTGATGTTCATCATCGTGGTGTGGCATCGGTGACATCAATGCTGACGCTGAGGGTACAGGTTAATAGACCTGGTTTAGGGATAAGATTTTCTGTAAGGAAAAGTCTATGCGGTACATATGGTTATGGACAGAATTAGGGAGCAGTTCTGAGGTCAGGGCGAGTGTGAGATTGAGTCGCAGGGTCAATGGAGTCATAGTTGATATCAACGGTGAAGGTGAATTATCTGTTCCAGGGTCGGGTGTACGGTTAGATTTAGGTGTTCTATAAGGAACACAGGTGTGATATGGTTACAGTTAGACTTCAGATCTATCTCTGATGTGAGGGAGAGTGCATGATTGAGTTTGAAGTAAAAGCTGAAATATGGGTGACATCAAAGATGAAGGTGAAGTGTCAGATCCTGGCGCAAGGGCTAGGGTTAGCATTAGTTGTAAGGTCAGGAGTACGGGGCAGATTGAGTGGCAGTAAGAGTTCTGATCTGACTCTGATGTGAGGGCAATGGCCAGAATGTTCTTCAGGATTATGGGGAGGAATGACAGAAGTCGATGCTGATGGTGGCGGTTCAGTTAAATTGGCCTGGGCTAGGGTTAGGGCTTCCTGTAAGGGAAAATCTATGCATATGTTACGGTGACGGAGAAAATTAGGGTTCAGTTCTGATGTGAGGACGAGGGTGAGATTGAGGCTCATGGTTAAGATGTGTCTCCTAGTTGGCACAAATGTTGAAGGCGAAGAATCTAGTCTAGTTCTCGGGCCTAGGGTTAGGGTTAGGTGTTCACTAAGATTTACAGTAACATAGAGTTACATTTAGAGTTTGCATCTGACCCTGATGTGAGGGCGATGGCCAGATTGAGCTTCAGGTTTATGGTGCGGCATGACAGACGTTGAAGTTGACTATGTCGGCTCAGGTAAAGTGGCCAGGGCTAGGGTTATGGTATTGTGTTCTGTGAAGTGTACAGGAAGGATAGGGATATGGAGAGACTGAGGTCAGGTCTCTGATGTGAGGGCAAGTGCGAGATTGAGGTTCAGGATTACGGTGAAGTGTGGGTCATGCCAATGGTTACGGTGAATGGACAGGTCCAAGATTCATGGCTATTGTTAGTATTACAGCGTCGTTCTGTTCTACAGAAAGGACAAGTTTCGGATTAAGGTTAGGGTCCAGCTCTGATGTGAGTGCGAGTGTGAAATTGCGATTCAGTGTTGAGGAGGGCCCTGGGTGATGTCAGTGGTGACGTTGTGTGGATAGGCCCAGGACTCAGTGCTAGGCTCAAAATTTTGTGTTCTCTCTGTTTTCTGGAGACATTAGCATTACGGAAAGAGTTAGGTTCTGGGTCTGATGTGACGGGGAGTTCAAGATGGTGGATCAGGTTTATGGTGAGGCATGGGTGACATCAATGATCCAGGTGAGCTCTCAGGACAACTGGCCAGGGCTAGGCTAAGCGTTAGGTTTTTGGTTAGGTGTAGAGAGAGGGTGTTTTCACATTTATACATAGGGTCCTTCTCTTACGTTAGGGCGAATGTGCGATTCAGTTCCAGGATTACAGTGAGGCATGGGTGATATCCATGATGATGGTGGAGTTTCAGGCCACTGGTCCGCGCTAGGGTTAGAGTTTTGTAATCGTTAAAGGGTATGGGGTGGACCGGGATACGTTTCGATTTGCATCCTACTCTGACGTGAGGGCGATGGCCAGATTGATGTTCATCATCGTGGTGTGGCATCGGTGACATCAATGCTGACGCTGAGGGTACAGGTTAATAGACCTGGTTTAGGGATAAGATTTTCTGTAAGGAAAAGTCTATGCGGTACATATGGTTATGGACAGAATTAGGGAGCAGTTCTGAGGTCAGGGCGAGTGTGAGATTGAGTCGCAGGGTCAATGGAGTCATAGTTGATATCAACGGTGAAGGTGAATTATCTGTTCCAGGGTCGGGTGTACGGTTAGATTTAGGTGTTCTATAAGGAACACAGGTGTGATATGGTTACAGTTAGACTTCAGATCTATCTCTGATGTGAGGGAGAGTGCATGATTGAGTTTGAAGTAAAAGCTGAAATATGGGTGACATCAAAGATGAAGGTGAAGTGTCAGATCCTGGCGCAAGGGCTAGGGTTAGCATTAGTTGTAAGGTCAGGAGTACGGGGCAGATTGAGTGGCAGTAAGAGTTCTGATCTGACTCTGATGTGAGGGCAATGGCCAGAATGTTCTTCAGGATTATGGGGAGGAATGACAGAAGTCGATGCTGATGGTGGCGGTTCAGTTAAATTGGCCTGGGCTAGGGTTAGGGCTTCCTGTAAGGGAAAATCTATGCATATGTTACGGTGACGGAGAAAATTAGGGTTCAGTTCTGATGTGAGGACGAGGGTGAGATTGAGGCTCATGGTTAAGATGTGTCTCCTAGTTGGCACAAATGTTGAAGGCGAAGAATCTAGTCTAGTTCTCGGGCCTAGGGTTAGGGTTAGGTGTTCACTAAGATTTACAGTAACATAGAGTTACATTTAGAGTTTGCATCTGACCCTGATGTGAGGGCGATGGCCAGATTGAGCTTCAGGTTTATGGTGCGGCATGACAGACGTTGAAGTTGACTATGTCAGCTCAGGTAAAGTGGCCAGGGCTAGGGTTATGGTATTGTGTTCTGTGAAGTGTACAGGAATGATAGGGATATGGAGAGACTGAGGTCAGGTCTCTGATGTGAGGGCAAGTGCGAGATTGAGGTTCAGGATTACGGTGAAGTGTGGGTCATGCCAATGGTTACGGTGAATGGACAGGTCCAAGATTCATGGCTATTGTTAGTATTACAGCGTCGTTCTGTTCTACAGAAAGGACAAGTTTCGGATTAAGGTTAGGGTCCAGCTCTGATGTGAGTGCGAGTGTGAAATTGCGATTCAGTGTTGAGGAGGGCCCTGGGTGATGTCAGTGGTGACGTTGTGTGGATAGGCCCAGGACTCAGTGCTAGGCTCAAAATTTTGTGTTCTCTCTGTTTTCTGGAGACATTAGCATTACGGAAAGAGTTAGGTTCTGGGTCTGATGCGACGGTTAGTGCAAGATGGTGCATCAGGTTTATGGTGAGGCATGGGTGACGTCAGTGGTCAAGGTCGGGTGTCAGGACCACGGGCCAGGGCTAGGGTTAGGGATAGGTTTTTGGGAAGCTGTAGAGGGATGGTATTGTTACGTTTAGACTTAGGTTCCTTCTCTTACGTTAGGGCGACTATACAATTCAGTTCCAGGATTACTGTGAGCCAAGGTTGATATCCAAGGTTATGGTGGAGTTTCAGGAAACAGGTCCACGCTAGGGTTAGGGTTATGTAATCGTTAAAGTGTATGGGGTTTACGTTTATAGGGCTCGATTTTGGATCCTACTCTGATGTGAGGGCCTAGGCCAGACTGATCTTGATCATCATGGTGTGGCATAGGTGACATCAGTGCTGACGCTGAACGTCCAGGTATAGGGACCTTGGTTAGCGGTAGGGTTTTCTGTAAGGATAAGTCTATGCAGAAGATATGGTTGTGGATATAATTAGGGTGCAGTTTTGAAGTCAGGGCGAGTGTGAGGTCGAGTCACAGGGTTGAGGGAGTCATAGTTGATATCAATGGTGAAGGCGAAGTATCTGGTCCATGGCTCGGGTCTAGTGTTCCGTTTAGGTGTTCGATAAGGAGTACGGGTGAGATAGGGTTACAGTTAGATTCAGATCCATCTCTGATGTGAGGGCGAGCGCAAGATTGAGTTTCAGTTTTAATGTGAGGTGTGGGTGTCATTAATGCTTAAGTTGAAGTGTCAGATCCTGGTGCCAATTCTTGGGCTGGCATTAGTTGTAAGTTAAGGTGTATTGGGCTGACTGAGTGACAGTTAGAGATCTGATCCGTCTCTGATGTGAGGGCAATGGCCAGAGTGTGCTCCAGGATTATGGGGAGGAATGACAGACGTCAATGCTGATGGGGGCAGTTCAGTTAAAGGGGCCTGGGCTAGGTTTAGGGTTTCCTTAAGGGAAAGTCTATGCATATGATACGGATACGGAGAGAATTTGGGTTCAATTCTGATGTGAGTGCGAGGGTGAGATTGAGTCTCAGGGTAAAGATGTGCCTCCTAGTCGGCAGCAATGTTGAAGTCAGAGTATCTAGTCCAGGGCTCGGGTCTAGGGTTAGGCTTAGGTGTTCAGTAAAATTTACAGGAACATAGAGTTACATATAGACTTCGAATCTGACACTGATGTGAGGGCGATGGCCAGATTGAGCTTCAGGTTTACTTTGCGGCATGACAGACGTTGCAGCTGATGGCGTCGTTTCAGGTAAAGTGGCCAGGGTTAGAGTTATGTTATTGTGCTCTGTGAGGTGTACAGGAAGGATAGGGTGATGGACAGACTTAGGGTGTTCTCTGATGTGAGGGCAAGTTCGAGATGGAGGTTCAGGTTTACGGTGAAGTGTGAATGATGCCTATGGTTACGGTGAAGGGTCAAGTAAAGAGTCATTTCTATTGTTGAGATTAAAGGGTCTTTCTGTTCTACAGAAAGGACAAGTTTCGGATTAAGTTTAGGTTCCAGCTCTGATGTGAGTGCGCTTCTGAAATTGCGATTCATTGTTGAGGAGGGCCCTGCGTGATGTCGAAGCTGACATTGTGTGGATAGGCCCAGGATTCAGTGATAGGGTTAAAATTTTGTGTTCTCTCTGATTTCCAGAGACATTAGCATTACGGAAAGAGTTAGGTTCTGGGTCTGATGTGACGGGGAGTTCAAGATGGTGGATCAGGTTTATGGTGAGGCATGGGTGACATCAATGATCCAGGTGAGCTCTCAGGACAACTGGCCAGGGCTAGGCTAAGCGTTAGGTTTTTGGTTAGGTGTAGAGAGAGGGTGTTTTCACATTTATACATAGGGTCCTTCTCTTACGTTAGGGCGAATGTGCGATTCAGTTCCAGGATTACAGTGAGGCATGGGTGATATCCATGATGATGGTGGAGTTTCAGGCCACTGGTCCGCGCTAGGGTTAGAGTTTTGTAATCGTTAAAGGGTATGGGGTGGACCGGGATACGTTTCGATTTGCATCCTACTCTGACGTGAGGGCGAAGGCCAGATTGATGTTCATCATCGTGGTGTGGCATCGGTGACATCAATGCTGACGCTGAGGGTACAGGTTAATAGACCTGGTTTAGGGATAAGATTTTCTGTAAGGAAAAGTCTATGCGGTACATATGGTTATGGACAGAATTAGGGAGCAGTTCTGAGGTCAGGGCGAGTGTGAGATTGAGTCGCAGGGTCAATGGAGTCATAGTTGATATCAACGGTGAAGGTGAATTATCTGTTCCAGGGTCGGGTGTACGGTTAGATTTAGGTGTTCGATAAGGAACACAGGTGTGATATGGTTACAGTTAGACTTCAGATCTATCTCTGATGTGAGGGAGAGTGCATGATTGAGTTTGAAGTAAAAGCTGAAATATGGGTGACATCAAAGATGAAGGTAAAGTGTCAGATCCTGGTGCAAGGGCTAGGGTTAGCATTAGTTGTAAGGTCAGGAGTACGGGGCAGATTGAGTGGCAGTAAGAGTTCTGATCTGACTCTGATGTGAGGGCAATGGCCAGAATGTTCTTCAGGATTATGGGGAGGAATGACAGAAGTCGATGCTGATGGTGGCGGTTCAGTTAAATTGGCCTGGGCTAGGGTTAGGGCTTCCTGTAAGGGAAAATCTATGCATATGTTACGGTGACGGAGAAAATTAGGGTTCAGTTCTGATGTGAGGACGAGGGTGAGATTGAGGCTCATGGTTAAGATGTGTCTCCTAGTTGGCACAAATGTTGAAGGCGAAGAATCTAGTCTAGTTCTCGGGCCTAGGGTTAGGGTTAGGTGTTCACTAAGATTTACAGTAACATAGAGTTACATTTAGAGTTTGCATCTGACCCTGATGTGAGGGCGATGGCCAGATTGAGCTTCAGGTTTATGGTGCGGCATGACAGACGTTGAAGTTGACTATGTCAGCTCAGGTAAAGTGGCCAGGGCTAGGGTTATGGTATTGTGTTCTGTGAAGTGTACAGGAAGGATAGGGATATGGAGAGACTGAGGTCAGGTCTCTGATGTGAGGGCAAGTGCGAGATTGAGGTTCAGGATTACGGTGAAGTGTGGGTCATGCCAATGGTTACGGTGAATGGACAGGTCCAAGATTCATGGCTAGGGTTAGTATTACTGCGTCGTTCTGTTCTACAGAAAGGACAAGTTTCGGATTAAGGTTAGGGTCCAGCTCTGATGTGAGTGCGAGTGTGAAATTGCGATTCAGTGTTGAGGAGGGCCCTGGGTGATGTCAATGGTGACGTTGTGTGGATAGGCCCAGGACTCAGTGCTAGGCTTAAAATTTTGTGTTCTCTCTGTTTTCTGGAGACATTAGCATTACGGAAAGAGTTAGGTTCTGGGTCTGATGCGACGGTTAGTGCAAGATGGTGCATCAGGTTTATGGTGAGGCATGGGTGACGTCAGTGGTCAAGGTCGGGTGTCAGGACCACGGGCCAGGGCTAGGGTTAGGGATAGGTTTTTGGGAAGCTGTAGAGGGATGGTATTGTTACGTTTAGACTTAGGTTCCTTCTCTTACGTTAGGGCGACTATACAATTCAGTTCCAGGATTACTGTGAGCCAAGGTTGATATCCAAGGTTATGGTGGAGTTTCAGGAAACAGGTCCACGCTAGGGTTAGGGTTATGTAATCGTTAAAGTGTATGGGGTTTACGTTTATAGGGCTCGATTTTGGATCCTACTCTGATGTGAGGGCCTAGGCCAGACTGATCTTGATCATCATGGTGTGGCATAGGTGACATCAGTGCTGACGCTGAACGTCCAGGTATAGGGACCTTGGTTAGCGGTAGGGTTTTCTGTAAGGATAAGTCTATGCAGAAGATATGGTTGTGGATATAATTAGGGTGCAGTTTTGAAGTCAGGGCGAGTGTGAGGTCGAGTCACAGTGTTGAGGGAGTCATAGTTGATATCAATGGTGAAGGCGAAGTATCTGGTCCATGGCTCGGGTCTAGTGTTCCGTTTAGGTGTTCGATAAGGAGTACGGGTGAGATAGGGTTACAGTTAGATTCAGATCCATCTCTGATGTGAGGGCGAGCGCAAGATTGAGTTTCAGTTTTAATGTGAGGTGTGGGTGTCATTAATGCTTAAGTTGAAGTGTCAGATCCTGGTGCCAATTCTTGGGCTGGCATTAGTTGTAAGTTAAGGTGTATTGGGCTGACTGAGTGACAGTTAGAGATCTGATCCGTCTCTGATGTGAGGGCAATGGCCAGAGTGTGCTCCAGGATTATGGGGAGGAATGACAGACGTCAATGCTGATGGGGGCAGTTCAGTTAAAGGGGCCTGGGCTAGGTTTAGGGTTTCCTTAAGGGAAAGTCTATGCATATGATACGGATACGGAGAGAATTTGGGTTCAATTCTGATGTGAGTGCGAGGGTGAGATTGAGTCTCAGGGTAAAGATGTGCCTCCTAGTCGGCAGCAATGTTGAAGTCAGAGTATCTAGTCCAGGGCTCGGGTCTAGGGTTAGGCTTAGGTGTTCAGTAAAATTTACAATAACATAGAGTTACATATAGACTTCGAATCTGACACTGATGTGAGGGCGATGGCCAGATTGAGCTTCAGGTTTACTTTGCGGCATGACAGACGTTGCAGCTGATGGCATCGTTTCAGGTAAAGTGGCCAGGGTTAGAGTTATGTTATTGTGCTCTGTGAGGTGTACAGGAAGGATAGGGTGATGGACAGACTTAGGGTGTTCTCTGATGTGAGGGCAAGTTCGAGATGGAGGTTCAGGTTTACGGTGAAGTGTGAATGATGCCTATGGTTACGGTGAAGGGTCAAGTAAAGACTCATTTCTATTGTTGAGATTAAAGGGTCTTTCTGTTCTACAGAAAGGACAAGTTTCGGATTAAGTTTAGGTTCCAGCTCTGATGTGAGTGCGCTTCTGAAATTGCGATTCATTGTTGAGGAGGGCCCTGCGTGATGTCGAAGCTGACATTGTGTGGATAGGCCCAGGATTCAGTGATAGGGTTAAAATTTTGTGTTCTCTCTGATTTCCAGAGACATTAGCATTACGGAAAGAGTTAGGTTCTGGGTCTGATGTGACGGGGAGTTCAAGATGGTGGATCAGGTTTATGGTGAGGCATGGGTGACATCAATGATCCAGGTGAGCTCTCAGGACAACTGGCCAGGGCTAGGCTAAGCGTTAGGTTTTTGGTTAGGTGTAGAGAGAGGGTGTTTTCACATTTATACATAGGGTCCTTCTCTTACGTTAGGGCGAATGTGCGATTCAGTTCCAGGATTACAGTGAGGCATGGGTGATATCCATGATGATGGTGGAGTTTCAGGCCACTGGTCCGCGCTAGGGTTAGAGTTTTGTAATCGTTAAAGGGTATGGGGTGGACCGGGATACGTTTCGATTTGCATCCTACTCTGACGTGAGGGCGAAGGCCAGATTGATCTTCATCATCGTGGTGTGGCATCGGTGACATCAATGCTGACGCTGAGGGTACAGGTTAATAGACCTGGTTTAGGGATAAGATTTTCTGTAAGGAAAAGTCTATGCGGTACATATGGTTATGGACAGAATTAGGGAGCAGTTCTGAGGTCAGGGCGAGTGTGAGATTGAGTCGCAGGGTCAATGGAGTCATAGTTGATATCAACGGTGAAGGTGAATTATCTGTTCCAGGGTCGGGTGTACGGTTAGATTTAGGTGTTCGATAAGGAACACAGGTGTGATATGGTTACAGTTAGACTTCAGATCTATCTCTGATGTGAGGGAGAGTGCATGATTGAGTTTGAAGTAAAAGCTGAAATATGGGTGACATCAAAGATGAAGGTAAAGTGTCAGATCCTGGTGCAAGGGCTAGGGTTAGCATTAGTTGTAAGGTCAGGAGTACGGGGCAGATTGAGTGGCAGTAAGAGTTCTGATCTGACTCTGATGTGAGGGCAATGGCCAGAATGTTCTTCAGGATTATGGGGAGGAATGACAGAAGTCGATGCTGATGGTGGCGGTTCAGTTAAATTGGCCTGGGCTAGGGTTAGGGCTTCCTGTAAGGGAAAATCTATGCATATGTTACGGTGACGGAGAAAATTAGGGTTCAGTTCTGATGTGAGGACGAGGGTGAGATTGAGGCTCATGGTTAAGATGTGTCTCCTAGTTGGCACAAATGTTGAAGGCGAAGAATCTAGTCTAGTTCTCGGGCCTAGGGTTAGGGTTAGGTGTTCACTAAGATTTACAGTAACATAGAGTTACATTTAGAGTTTGCATCTGACCCTGATGTGAGGGCGATGGCCAGATTGAGCTTCAGGTTTATGGTGCGGCATGACAGACGTTGAAGTTGACTATGTCAGCTCAGGTAAAGTGGCCAGGGCTAGGGTTATGGTATTGTGTTCTGTGAAGTGTACAGGAAGGATAGGGATATGGAGAGACTGAGGTCAGGTCTCTGATGTGAGGGCAAGTGCGAGATTGAGGTTCAGGATTACGGTGAAGTGTGGGTCATGCCAATGGTTACGGTGAATGGACAGGTCCAAGATTCATGGCTAGGGTTAGTATTACTGCGTCGTTCTGTTCTACAGAAAGGACAAGTTTCGGATTAAGGTTAGGGTCCAGCTCTGATGTGAGTGCGAGTGTGAAATTGCGATTCAGTGTTGAGGAGGGCCCTGGGTGATGTCAATGGTGACGTTGTGTGGATAGGCCCAGGACTCAGTGCTAGGCTTAAAATTTTGTGTTCTCTCTGTTTTCTGGAGACATTAGCATTACGGAAAGAGTTAGGTTCTGGGTCTGATGCGACGGTTAGTGCAAGATGGTGCATCAGGTTTATGGTGAGGCATGGGTGACGTCAGTGGTCAAGGTCGGGTGTCAGGACCACGGGCCAGGGCTAGGGTTAGGGATAGGTTTTTTGGAAGCTGTAGAGGGATGGTATTGTTACGTTTAGACTTAGGTTCCTTCTCTTACGTTAGGGCGACTATACAATTCAGTTCCAGGATTACTGTGAGCCAAGGTTGATATCCAAGGTTATGGTGGAGTTTCAGGAAACAGGTCCACGCTAGGGTTAGGGTTATGTAATCGTTAAAGTGTATGGGGTTTACGTTTATAGGGCTCGATTTTGGATCCTACTCTGATGTGAGGGCCTAGGCCAGACTGATCTTGATCATCATGGTGTGGCATAGGTGACATCAGTGCTGACGCTGAACGTCCAGGTATAGGGACCTTGGTTAGCGGTAGGGTTTTCTGTAAGGATAAGTCTATGCAGAAGATATGGTTGTGGATATAATCAGGGTGCAGTTTTGAAGTCAGGGCGAGTGTGAGGTCGAGTCACAGGGTTGAGGGAGTCATAGTTGATATCAATGGTGAAGGCGAAGTATCTGGTCCATGGCTCGGGTCTAGTGTTCCGTTTAGGTGTTCGATAAGGAGTACGGGTGAGATAGGGTTACAGTTAGATTCAGATCCATCTCTGATGTGAGGGCGAGCGCAAGATTGAGTTTCAGTTTTAATGTGAGGTGTGGGTGTCATTAATGCTTAAGTTGAAGTGTCAGATCCTGGTGCCAATTCTTGGGCTGGCATTAGTTGTAAGTTAAGGTGTATTGGGCTGACTGAGTGACAGTTAGAGATCTGATCCGTCTCTGATGTGAGGGCAATGGCCAGAGTGTGCTCCAGGATTATGGGGAGGAATGACAGACGTCAATGCTGATGGGGGCAGTTCAGTTAAAGGGGCCTGGGCTAGGTTTAGGGTTTCCTTAAGGGAAAGTCTATGCATATGATACGGATACGGAGAGAATTTGGGTTCAATTCTGATGTGAGTGCGAGGGTGAGATTGAGTCTCAGGGTAAAGATGTGCCTCCTAGTCGGCAGCAATGTTGAAGTCAGAGTATCTAGTCCAGGGCTCGGGTCTAGGGTTAGGCTTAGGTGTTCAGTAAAATTTACAATAACATAGAGTTACATATAGACTTCGAATCTGACACTGATGTGAGGGCGATGGCCAGATTGAGCTTCAGGTTTACTTTGCGGCATGACAGACGTTGCAGCTGATGGCATCGTTTCAGGTAAAGTGGCCAGGGTTAGAGTTATGTTATTGTGCTCTGTGAGGTGTACAGGAAGGATAGGGTGATGGACAGACTTAGGGTGTTCTCTGATGTGAGGGCAAGTTCGAGATGGAGGTTCAGGTTTACGGTGAAGTGTGAATGATGCCTATGGTTACGGTGAAGGGTCAAGTAAAGAGTCATTTCTATTGTTGAGATTAAAGGGTCTTTCTGTTCTACAGAAAGGACAAGTTTCGGATTAAGTTTAGGTTCCAGCTCTGATGTGAGTGCGCTTCTGAAATTGCGATTCATTGTTGAGGAGGGCCCTGCGTGATGTCGAAGCTGACATTGTGTGGATAGGCCCAGGATTCAGTGATAGGGTTAAAATTTTGTGTTCTCTCTGATTTCCAGAGACATTAGCATTACGGAAAGAGTTAGGTTCTGGGTCTGATGTGACGGGGAGTTCAAGATGGTGGATCAGGTTTATGGTGAGGCATGGGTGACATCAATGATCCAGGTGAGCTCTCAGGACAACTGGCCAGGGCTAGGCTAAGCGTTAGGTTTTTGGTTAGGTGTAGAGAGAGGGTGTTTTCACATTTATACATAGGGACCTTCTCTTACGTTAGGGCGAATGTGCGATTCAGTTCCAGGATTACAGTGAGGCATGGGTGATATCCATGATGATGGTGGAGTTTCAGGCCACTGGTCCGCGCTAGGGTTAGAGTTTTGTAATCGTTAAAGGGTATGGGGTGGACCGGGATACGTTTCGATTTGCATCCTACTCTGACGTGAGGGCGAAGGCCAGATTGATCTTCATCATCGTGGTGTGGCATCGGTGACATCAATGCTGACGCTGAGGGTACAGGTTAATAGACCTGGTTTAGGGATAAGATTTTCTGTAAGGAAAAGTCTATGCGGTACATATGGTTATGGACAGAATTAGGGAGCAGTTCTGAGGTCAGGGCGAGTGTGAGATTGAGTCGCAGGGTCAATGGAGTCATAGTTGATATCAACGGTGAAGGTGAATTATCTGTTCCAGGGTCGGGTGTACGGTTAGATTTAGGTGTTCGATAAGGAACACAGGTGTGATATGGTTACAGTTAGACTTCAGATCTATCTCTGATGTGAGGGAGAGTGCATGATTGAGTTTGAAGTAAAAGCTGAAATATGGGTGACATCAAAGATGAAGGTGAAGTGTCAGATCCTGGCGCAAGGGCTAGGGTTAGCATTAGTTGTAAGGTCAGGAGTACGGGGCAGATTGAGTGGCAGTAAGAGTTCTGATCTGACTCTGATGTGAGGGCAATGGCCAGAATGTTCTTCAGGATTATGGGGAGGAATGACAGAAGTCGATGCTGATGGTGGCGGTTCAGTTAAATTGGCCTGGGCTAGGGTTAGGGCTTCCTGTAAGGGAAAATCTATGCATATGTTACGGTGACGGAGAAAATTAGGGTTCAGTTCTGATGTGAGGACGAGGGTGAGATTGAGGCTCATGGTTAAGATGTGTCTCCTAGTTGGCACAAATGTTGAAGGCGAAGAATCTAGTCTAGTTCTCGGGCCTAGGGTTAGGGTTAGGTGTTCACTAAGATTTACAGTAACATAGAGTTACATTTAGAGTTTGCATCTGACCCTGATGTGAGGGCGATGGCCAGATTGAGCTTCAGGTTTATGGTGCGGCATGACAGACGTTGAAGTTGACTATGTCAGCTCAGGTAAAGTGGCCAGGGCTAGGGTTATGGTATTGTGTTCTGTGAAGTGTACAGGAAGGATAGGGATATGGAGAGACTGAGGTCAGGTCTCTGATGTGAGGGCAAGTGCGAGATTGAGGTTCAGGATTACGGTGAAGTGTGGGTCATGCCAATGGTTACGGTGAATGGACAGGTCCAAGATTCATGGCTAGGGTTAGTATTACTGCGTCGTTCTGTTCTACAGAAAGGACAAGTTTCGGATTAAGGTTAGGGTCCAGCTCTGATGTGAGTGCGAGTGTGAAATTGCGATTCAGTGTTGAGGAGGGCCCTGGGTGATGTCAATGGTGACGTTGTGTGGATAGGCCCAGGACTCAGTGCTAGGCTTAAAATTTTGTGTTCTCTCTGTTTTCTGGAGACATTAGCATTACGGAAAGAGTTAGGTTCTGGGTCTGATGCGACGGTTAGTGCAAGATGGTGCATCAGGTTTATGGTGAGGCATGGGTGACGTCAGTGGTCAAGGTCGGGTGTCAGGACCACGGGCCAGGGCTAGGGTTAGGGATAGGTTTTTGGGAAGCTGTAGAGGGATGGTATTGTTACGTTTAGACTTAGGTTCCTTCTCTTACGTTAGGGCGACTATACAATTCAGTTC
This sequence comes from Manis pentadactyla, assembly GCF_030020395.1. Taxonomy (NCBI): domain Eukaryota; kingdom Metazoa; phylum Chordata; class Mammalia; order Pholidota; family Manidae; genus Manis; species Manis pentadactyla. The sequence continues at coordinate 55,574,134 of NC_080019.1, forward strand.
CAGGATTACTGTGAGCCAAGGTTGATATCCAAGGTTATGGTGGAGTTTCAGGAAACAGGTCCACGCTAGGGTTAGGGTTATGTAATCGTTAAAGTGTATGGGGTTTACGTTTATAGGGCTCGATTTTGGATCCTACTCTGATGTGAGGGCCTAGGCCAGACTGATCTTGATCATCATGGTGTGGCATAGGTGACATCAGTGCTGACGCTGAACGTCCAGGTATAGGGACCTTGGTTAGCGGTAGGGTTTTCTGTAAGGATAAGTCTATGCAGAAGATATGGTTGTGGATATAATCAGGGTGCAGTTTTGAAGTCAGGGCGAGTGTGAGGTCGAGTCACAGGGTTGAGGGAGTCATAGTTGATATCAATGGTGAAGGCGAAGTATCTGGTCCATGGCTCGGGTCTAGTGTTCCGTTTAGGTGTTCGATAAGGAGTACGGGTGAGATAGGGTTACAGTTAGATTCAGATCCATCTCTGATGTGAGGGCGAGCGCAAGATTGAGTTTCAGTTTTAATGTGAGGTGTGGGTGTCATTAATGCTTAAGTTGAAGTGTCAGATCCTGGTGCCAATTCTTGGGCTGGCATTAGTTGTAAGTTAAGGTGTATTGGGCTGACTGAGTGACAGTTAGAGATCTGATCCGTCTCTGATGTGAGGGCAATGGCCAGAGTGTGCTCCAGGATTATGGGGAGGAATGACAGACGTCAATGCTGATGGGGGCAGTTCAGTTAAAGGGGCCTGGGCTAGGTTTAGGGTTTCCTTAAGGGAAAGTCTATGCATATGATACGGATACGGAGAGAATTTGGGTTCAATTCTGATGTGAGTGCGAGGGTGAGATTGAGTCTCAGGGTAAAGATGTGCCTCCTAGTCGGCAGCAATGTTGAAGTCAGAGTATCTAGTCCAGGGCTCGGGTCTAGGGTTAGGCTTAGGTGTTCAGTAAAATTTACAATAACATAGAGTTACATATAGACTTCGAATCTGACACTGATGTGAGGGCGATGGCCAGATTGAGCTTCAGGTTTACTTTGCGGCATGACAGACGTTGCAGCTGATGGCATCGTTTCAGGTAAAGTGGCCAGGGTTAGAGTTATGTTATTGTGCTCTGTGAGGTGTACAGGAAGGATAGGGTGATGGACAGACTTAGGGTGTTCTCTGATGTGAGGGCAAGTTCGAGATGGAGGTTCAGGTTTACGGTGAAGTGTGAATGATGCCTATGGTTACGGTGAAGGGTCAAGTAAAGAGTCATTTCTATTGTTGAGATTAAAGGGTCTTTCTGTTCTACAGAAAGGACAAGTTTCGGATTAAGTTTAGGTTCCAGCTCTGATGTGAGTGCGCTTCTGAAATTGCGATTCATTGTTGAGGAGGGCCCTGCGTGATGTCGAAGCTGACATTGTGTGGATAGGCCCAGGATTCAGTGATAGGGTTAAAATTTTGTGTTCTCTCTGATTTCCAGAGACATTAGCATTACGGAAAGAGTTAGGTTCTGGGTCTGATGTGACGGGGACTTCAAGATGGTGGATCAGGTTTATGGTGAGGCATGGGTGACATCAATGATCCAGGTGAGCTCTCAGGACAACTGGCCAGGGCTAGGCTAAGCGTTAGGTTTTTGGTTAGGTGTAGAGAGAGGGTGTTTTCACATTTATACATAGGGTCCTTCTCTTACGTTAGGGCGAATGTGCGATTCAGTTCCAGGATTACAGTGAGGCATGGGTGATATCCATGATGATGGTGGAGTTTCAGGCCACTGGTCCGCGCTAGGGTTAGAGTTTTGTAATCGTTAAAGGGTATGGGGTGGACCGGGATACGTTTCGATTTGCATCCTACTCTGACGTGAGGGCGAAGGCCAGATTGATCTTCATCATCGTGGTGTGGCATCGGTGACATCAATGCTGACGCTGAGGGTACAGGTTAATAGACCTGGTTTAGGGATAAGATTTTCTGAAAGGAAAAGTCTATGCGGTACATATGGTTATGGACAGAATTAGGGAGCAGTTCTGAGGTCAGGGCGAGTGTGAGATTGAGTCGCAGGGTCAATGGAGTCATAGTTGATATCAACGGTGAAGGTGAATTATCTGTTCCAGGGTCGGGTGTACGGTTAGATTTAGGTGTTCGATAAGGAACACAGGTGTGATATGGTTACAGTTAGACTTCAGATCTATCTCTGATGTGAGGGAGAGTGCATGATTGAGTTTGAAGTAAAAGCTGAAATATGGGTGACATCAAAGATGAAGGTGAAGTGTCAGATCCTGGCGCAAGGGCTAGGGTTAGCATTAGTTGTAAGGTCAGGAGTACGGGGCAGATTGAGTGGCAGTAAGAGTTCTGATCTGACTCTGATGTGAGGGCAATGGCCAGAATGTTCTTCAGGATTATGGGGAGGAATGACAGAAGTCGATGCTGATGGTGGCGGTTCAGTTAAATTGGCCTGGGCTAGGGTTAGGGCTTCCTGTAAGGGAAAATCTATGCATATGTTACGGTGACGGAGAAAATTAGGGTTCAGTTCTGATGTGAGGACGAGGGTGAGATTGAGGCTCATGGTTAAGATGTGTCTCCTAGTTGGCACAAATGTTGAAGGCGAAGAATCTAGTCTAGTTCTCGGGCCTAGGGTTAGGGTTAGGTGTTCACTAAGATTTACAGTAACATAGAGTTACATTTAGAGTTTGCATCTGACCCTGATGTGAGGGCGATGGCCAGATTGAGCTTCAGGTTTATGGTGCGGCATGACAGACGTTGAAGTTGACTATGTCAGCTCAGGTAAAGTGGCCAGGGCTAGGGTTATGGTATTGTGTTCTGTGAAGTGTACAGGAAGGATAGGGATATGGAGAGACTGAGGTCAGGTCTCTGATGTGAGGGCAAGTGCGAGATTGAGGTTCAGGATTACGGTGAAGTGTGGGTCATGCCAATGGTTACGGTGAATGGACAGGTCCAAGATTCATGGCTAGGGTTAGTATTACTGCGTCGTTCTGTTCTACAGAAAGGACAAGTTTCGGATTAAGGTTAGGGTCCAGCTCTGATGTGAGTGCGAGTGTGAAATTGCGATTCAGTGTTGAGGAGGGCCCTGGGTGATGTCAATGGTGACGTTGTGTGGATAGGCCCAGGACTCAGTGCTAGGCTTAAAATTTTGTGTTCTCTCTGTTTTCTGGAGACATTAGCATTACGGAAAGAGTTAGGTTCTGGGTCTGATGCGACGGTTAGTGCAAGATGGTGCATCAGGTTTATGGTGAGGCATGGGTGACGTCAGTGGTCAAGGTCGGGTGTCAGGACCACGGGCCAGGGCTAGGGTTAGGGATAGGTTTTTGGGAAGCTGTAGAGGGATGGTATTGTTACGTTTAGACTTAGGTTCCTTCTCTTACGTTAGGGCGACTATACAATTCAGTTCCAGGATTACTGTGAGCCAAGGTTGATATCCAAGGTTATGGTGGAGTTTCAGGAAACAGGTCCACGCTAGGGTTAGGGTTATGTAATCGTTAAAGTGTATGGGGTTTACGTTTATAGGGCTCGATTTTGGATCCTACTCTGATGTGAGGGCCTAGGCCAGACTGATCTTGATCATCATGGTGTGGCATAGGTGACATCAGTGCTGACGCTGAACGTCCAGGTATAGGGACCTTGGTTAGCGGTAGGGTTTTCTGTAAGGATAAGTCTATGCAGAAGATATGGTTGTGGATATAATCAGGGTGCAGTTTTGAAGTCAGGGCGAGTGTGAGGTCGAGTCACAGGGTTGAGGGAGTCATAGTTGATATCAATGGTGAAGGCGAAGTATCTGGTCCATGGCTCGGGTCTAGTGTTCCGTTTAGGTGTTCGATAAGGAGTACGGGTGAGATAGGCTTACAGTTAGATTCAGATCCATCTCTGATGTGAGGGCGAGTGCAAGATTGAGTTTCAGTTTTAATGTGAGGTGTGGGTGTCATTAATGCTTAAGTTGAAGTGTCAGATCCTGGTGCCAATTCTTGGGCTGGCATTAGTTGTAAGTTAAGGTGTATTGGGCTGACTGAGTGACAGTTAGAGATCTGATCCGTCTCTGATGTGAGGGCAATGGCCAGAGTGTGCTCCAGGATTATGGGGAGGAATGACAGACGTCAATGCTGATGGGGGCAGTTCAGTTAAAGGGGCCTGGGCTAGGTTTAGGGTTTCCTTAAGGGAAAGTCTATGCATATGATACGGATACGGAGAGAATTTGGGTTCAATTCTGATGTGAGTGCGAGGGTGAGATTGAGTCTCAGGGTAAAGATGTGCCTCCTAGTCGGCAGCAATGTTGAAGTCAGAGTATCTAGTCCAGGGCTCGGGTCTAGGGTTAGGCTTAGGTGTTCAGTAAAATTTACAATAACATAGAGTTACATATAGACTTCGAATCTGACACTGATGTGAGGGCGATGGCCAGATTGAGCTTCAGGTTTACTTTGCGGCATGACAGACGTTGCAGCTGATGGCATCGTTTCAGGTAAAGTGGCCAGGGTTAGAGTTATGTTATTGTGCTCTGTGAGGTGTACAGGAAGGATAGGGTGATGGACAGACTTAGGGTGTTCTCTGATGTGAGGGCAAGTTCGAGATGGAGGTTCAGGTTTACGGTGAAGTGTGAATGATGCCTATGGTTACGGTGAAGGGTCAAGTAAAGAGTCATTTCTATTGTTGAGATTAAAGGGTCTTTCTGTTCTACAGAAAGGACAAGTTTCGGATTAAGTTTAGGTTCCAGCTCTGATGTGAGTGCGCTTCTGAAATTGCGATTCATTGTTGAGGAGGGCCCTGCGTGATGTCGAAGCTGACATTGTGTGGATAGGCCCAGGATTCAGTGATAGGGTTAAAATTTTGTGTTCTCTCTGATTTCCAGAGACATTAGCATTACGGAAAGAGTTAGGTTCTGGGTCTGATGTGACGGGGAGTTCAAGATGGTGGATCAGGTTTATGGTGAGGCATGGGTGACATCAATGATCCAGGTGAGCTCTCAGGACAACTGGCCAGGGCTAGGCTAAGCGTTAGGTTTTTGGTTAGGTGTAGAGAGAGGGTGTTTTCACATTTATACATAGGGTCCTTCTCTTACGTTAGGGCGAATGTGCGATTCAGTTCCAGGATTACAGTGAGGCATGGGTGATATCCATGATGATGGTGGAGTTTCAGGCCACTGGTCCGCGCTAGGGTTAGAGTTTTGTAATCGTTAAAGGGTATGGGGTGGACCGGGATACGTTTCGATTTGCATCCTACTCTGACGTGAGGGCGAAGGCCAGATTGATCTTCATCATCGTGGTGTGGCATCGGTGACATCAATGCTGACGCTGAGGGTACAGGTTAATAGACCTGGTTTAGGGATAAGATTTTCTGTAAGGAAAAGTCTATGCGGTACATATGGTTATGGACAGAATTAGGGAGCAGTTCTGAGGTCAGGGCGAGTGTGAGATTGAGTCGCAGGGTCAATGGAGTCATAGTTGATATCAACGGTGAAGGTGAATTATCTGTTCCAGGGTCGGGTGTACGGTTAGATTTAGGTGTTCGATAAGGAACACAGGTGTGATATGGTTACAGTTAGACTTCAGATCTATCTCTGATGTGAGGGAGAGTGCATGATTGAGTTTGAAGTAAAAGCTGAAATATGGGTGACATCAAAGATGAAGGTGAAGTGTCAGATCCTGGCGCAAGGGCTAGGGTTAGCATTAGTTGTAAGGTCAGGAGTACGGGGCAGATTGAGTGGCAGTAAGAGTTCTGATCTGACTCTGATGTGAGGGCAATGGCCAGAATGTTCTTCAGGATTATGGGGAGGAATGACAGAAGTCGATGCTGATGGTGGCGGTTCAGTTAAATTGGCCTGGGCTAGGGTTAGGGCTTCCTGTAAGGGAAAATCTATGCATATGTTACGGTGACGGAGAAAATTAGGGTTCAGTTCTGATGTGAGGACGAGGGTGAGATTGAGGCTCATGGTTAAGATGTGTCTCCTAGTTGGCACAAATGTTGAAGGCGAAGAATCTAGTCTAGTTCTCGGGCCTAGGGTTAGGGTTAGGTGTTCACTAAGATTTACAGTAACATAGAGTTACATTTAGAGTTTGCATCTGACCCTGATGTGAGGGCGATGGCCAGATTGAGCTTCAGGTTTATGGTGCGGCATGACAGACGTTGAAGTTGACTATGTCAGCTCAGGTAAGGTGGCCAGGGCTAGGGTTATGGTATTGTGTTCTGTGAAGTGTACAGGAAGGATAGGGATATGGAGAGACTGAGGTCAGGTCTCTGATGTGAGGGCAAGTGCGAGATTGAGGTTCAGGATTACGGTGAAGTGTGGGTCATGCCAATGGTTACGGTGAATGGACAGGTCCAAGATTCATGGCTAGGGTTAGTATTACTGCGTCGTTCTGTTCTACAGAAAGGACAAGTTTCGGATTAAGGTTAGGGTCCAGCTCTGATGTGAGTGCGAGTGTGAAATTGCGATTCAGTGTTGAGGAGGGCCCTGGGTGATGTCAATGGTGACGTTGTGTGGATAGGCCCAGGACTCAGTGCTAGGCTTAAAATTTTGTGTTCTCTCTGTTTTCTGGAGACATTAGCATTACGGAAAGAGTTAGGTTCTGGGTCTGATGCGACGGTTAGTGCAAGATGGTGCATCAGGTTTATGGTGAGGCATGGGTGACGTCAGTGGTCAAGGTCGGGTGTCAGGACCACGGGCCAGGGCTAGGGTTAGGGATAGGTTTTTGGGAAGCTGTAGAGGGATGGTATTGTTACGTTTAGACTTAGGTTCCTTCTCTTACGTTAGGGCGACTACACAATTCAGTTCCAGGATTACTGTGAGCCAAGGTTGATATCCAAGGTTATGGTGGAGTTTCAGGAAACAGGTCCACGCTAGGGTTAGGGTTATGTAATCGTTAAAGTGTATGGGGTTTACGTTTATAGGGCTCGATTTTGGATCCTACTCTGATGTGAGGGCCTAGGCCAGACTGATCTTGATCATCATGGTGTGGCATAGGTGACATCAGTGCTGACGCTGAACGTCCAGGTATAGGGACCTTGGTTAGCGGTAGGGTTTTCTGTAAGGATAAGTCTATGCAGAAGATATGGTTGTGGATATAATTAGGGTGCAGTTTTGAAGTCAGGGCGAGTGTGAGGTCGAGTCACAGGGTTGAGGGAGTCATAGTTGATATCAATGGTGAATGCAAAGTATCTGGTCCATGGCTCGGGTCTAGTGTTCCGTTTAGGTGTTCGATAAGGAGTACGGGTGAGATAGGGTTACAGTTAGATTCAGATCCATCTCTGATGTGAGGGCGAGCGCAAGATTGAGTTTCAGTTTTAATGTGAGGTGTGGGTGTCATTAATGCTTAAGTTGAAGTGTCAGATCCTGGTGCCAATTCTTGGGCTGGCATTAGTTGTAAGTTAAGGTGTATTGGGCTGACTGAGTGACAGTTAGAGATCTGATCCGTCTCTGATGTGAGGGCAATGGCCAGAGTGTGCTCCAGGATTATGGGGAGGAATGACAGACGTCAATGCTGATGGTGGCAGTTCAGTTAAAGGGGCCTGGGCTAGGTTTAGGGTTTCCTTAAGGGAAAGTCTATGCATATGATACGGATACGGAGAGAATTTGGGTTCAATTCTGATGTGAGTGCGAGGGTGAGATTGAGTCTCAGGGTAAAGATGTGCCTCCTAGTCGGCAGCAATGTTGAAGTCAGAGTATCTAGTCCAGGGCTCGGGTCTAGGGTTAGGCTTAGGTGTTCAGTAAAATTTACAGGAACATAGAGTTACATATAGACTTCGAATCTGACACTGATGTGAGGGCGATGGCCAGATTGAGCTTCAGGTTTACTTTGCGGCATGACAGACGTTGCAGCTGATGGCGTCGTTTCAGGTAAAGTGGCCAGGGTTAGAGTTATGTTATTGTGCTCTGTGAGGTGTACAGGAAGGATAGGGTGATGGACAGACTTAGGGTGTTCTCTGATGTGAGGGCAAGTTCGAGATGGAGGTTCAGGTTTACGGTGAAGTGTGAATGATGCCTATGGTTACGGTGAAGGGTCAAGTAAAGAGTCATTTCTATTGTTGAGATTAAAGGGTCTTTCTGTTCTACAGAAAGGACAAGTTTCGGATTAAGTTTAGGTTCCAGCTCTGATGTGAGTGCGCTTCTGAAATTGCGATTCATTGTTGAGGAGGGCCCTGCGTGATGTCGAAGCTGACATTGTGTGGATAGGCCCAGGATTCAGTGATAGGGTTAAAATTTTGTGTTCTCTCTGATTTCCAGAGACATTAGCATTACGGAAAGAGTTAGGTTCTGGGTCTGATGTGACGGGGAGTTCAAGATGGTGGATCAGGTTTATGGTGAGGCATGGGTGACATCAATGATCCAGGTGAGCTCTCAGGATAACTGGCCAGGGCTAGGCTAAGCGTTAGGTTTTTGGTTAGGTGTAGAGAGAGGGTGTTTTCACATTTATACATAGGGTCCTTCTCTTACGTTAGGGCGAATGTGCGATTCAGTTCCAGGATTACAGTGAGGCATGGGTGATATCCATGATGATGGTGGAGTTTCAGGCCACTGGTCCGCGCTAGGGTTAGAGTTTTGTAATCGTTAAAGGGTATGGGGTGGACCGGGATACGTTTCGATTTGCATCCTACTCTGACGTGAGGGCGAAGGCCAGATTGATCTTCATCATCGTGGTGTGGCATCGGTGACATCAATGCTGACGCTGAGGGTACAGGTTAATAGACCTGGTTTAGGGATAAGATTTTCTGTAAGGAAAAGTCTATGCGGTACATATGGTTATGGACAGAATTAGGGAGCAGTTCTGAGGTCAGGGCAGTGTGAGATTGAGTCGCAGGGTCAATGGAGTCATAGTTGATATCAACGGTGAAGGTGAATTATCTGTTCCAGGGTCGGGTGTACGGTTAGATTTAGGTGTTCGATAAGGAACACAGGTGTGATATGGTTACAGTTAGACTTCAGATCTATCTCTGATGTGAGGGAGAGTGCATGATTGAGTTTGAAGTAAAAGCTGAAATATGGGTGACATCAAAGATGAAGGTGAAGTGTCAGATCCTGGCGCAAGGGCTAGGGTTAGCATTAGTTGTAAGGTCAGGAGTACGGGGCAGATTGAGTGGCAGTAAGAGTTCTGATCTGACTCTGATGTGAGGGCAATGGCCAGAATGTTCTTCAGGATTATGGGGAGGAATGACAGAAGTCGATGCTGATGGTGGCGGTTCAGTTAAATTGGCCTGGGCTAGGGTTAGGGCTTCCTGTAAGGGAAAATCTATGCATATGTTACGGTGACGGAGAAAATTAGGGTTCAGTTCTGATGTGAGGACGAGGGTGAGATTGAGGCTCATGGTTAAGATGTGTCTCCTAGTTGGCACAAATGTTGAAGGCGAAGAATCTAGTCTAGTTCTCGGGCCTAGGGTTAGGGTTAGGTGTTCACTAAGATTTACAGTAACATAGAGTTACATTTAGAGTTTGCATCTGACCCTGATGTGAGGGCGATGGCCAGATTGAGCTTCAGGTTTATGGTGCGGCATGACAGACGTTGAAGTTGACTATGTCAGCTCAGGTAAAGTGGCCAGGGCTAGGGTTATGGTATTGTGTTCTGTGAAGTGTACAGGAAGGATAGGGATATGGAGAGACTGAGGTCAGGTCTCTGATGTGAGGGCAAGTGCGAGATTGAGGTTCAGGATTACGGTGAAGTGTGGGTCATGCCAATGGTTACGGTGAATGGACAGGTCCAAGATTCATGGCTAGGGTTAGTATTACTGCGTCGTTCTGTTCTACAGAAAGGACAAGTTTCGGATTAAGGTTAGGGTCCAGCTCTGATGTGAGTGCGAGTGTGAAATTGCGATTCAGTGTTGAGGAGGGCCCTGGGTGATGTCAATGGTGACGTTGTGTGGATAGGCCCAGGACTCAGTGCTAGGCTTAAAATTTTGTGTTCTCTCTGTTTTCTGGAGACATTAGCATTACGGAAAGAGTTAGGTTCTGGGTCTGATGCGACGGTTAGTGCAAGATGGTGCATCAGGTTTATGGTGAGGCATGGGTGACGTCAGTGGTCAAGGTCGGGTGTCAGGACCACGGGCCAGGGCTAGGGTTAGGGATAGGTTTTTGGGAAGCTGTAGAGGGATGGTATTGTTACGTTTAGACTTAGGTTCCTTCTCTTACGTTAGGGCGACTATACAATTCAGTTCCAGGATTACTGTGAGCCAAGGTTGATATCCAAGGTTACGGTGGAGTTTCAGGAAACAGGTCCACGCTAGGGTTAGGGTTATGTAATCGTTAAAGTGTATGGGGTTTACGTTTATAGGGCTCGATTTTGGATCCTACTCTGATGTGAGGGCCTAGGCCAGACTGATCTTGATCATCATGGTGTGGCATAGGTGACATCAGTGCTGACGCTGAACGTCCAGGTATAGGGACCTTGGTTAGCGGTAGGGTTTTCTGTAAGGATAAGTCTATGCAGAAGATATGGTTGTGGATATAATTAGGGTGCAGTTTTGAAGTCAGGGCGAGTGTGAGGTCGAGTCACAGGGTTGAGGTAGTCATAGTTGATATCAATGGTGAAGGCGAAGTATCTGGTCCATGGCTCGGGTCTAGTGTTCCGTTTAGGTGTTCGATAAGGAGTACGGGTGAGATAGGGTTACAGTTAGATTCAGATCCATCTCTGATGTGAGGGCGAGCGCAAGATTGAGTTTCAGTTTTAATGTGAGGTGTGGGTGTCATTAATGCTTAAGTTGAAGTGTCAGATCCTGGTGCCAATTCTTGGGCTGGCATTAGTTGTAAGTTAAGGTGTATTGGGCTGACTGAGTGACAGTTAGAGATCTGATCCGTCTCTGATGTGAGGGCAATGGCCAGAGTGTGCTCCAGGATTATGGGGAGGAATGACAGACGTCAATGCTGATGGTGGCAGTTCAGTTAAAGGGGCCTGGGCTAGGTTTAGGGTTTCCTTAAGGGAAAGTCTATGCATATGATACGGATACGGAGAGAATTTGGGTTCAATTCTGATGTGAGTGCGAGGGTGAGATTGAGTCTCAGGGTAAAGATGTGCCTCCTAGTCGGCAGCAATGTTGAAGTCAGAGTATCTAGTCCAGGGCTCGGGTCTAGGGTTAGGCTTAGGTGTTCAGTAAAATTTACAGGAACATAGAGTTACATATAGACTTCGAATCTGACACTGATGTGAGGGCGATGGCCAGATTGAGCTTCAGGTTTACTTTGCGGCATGACAGACGTTGCAGCTGATGGCGTCGTTTCAGGTAAAGTGGCCAGGGTTAGAGTTATGTTATTGTGCTCTGTGAGGTGTACAGGAAGGATAGGGTGATGGACAGACTTAGGGTGTTCTCTGATGTGAGGGCAAGTTCGAGATGGAGGTTCAGGTTTATGGTGAAGTGTGAATGATCCTATGGTTACGGTGAAGGGTCAAGTAAAGAGTCATTTCTATTGTTGAGATTAAAGGGTCTTTCTGTTCTACAGAAAGGACAAGTTTCGGATTAAGTTTAGGTTCCAGCTCTGATGTGAGTGCGCTTCTGAAATTGCGATTCATTGTTGAGGAGGGCCCTGCGTGATGTCGAAGCTGACATTGTGTGGATAGGCCCAGGATTCAGTGATAGGGTTAAAATTTTGTGTTCTCTCTGATTTCCAGAGACATTAGCATTACGGAAAGAGTTAGGTTCTGGGTCTGATGTGACGGGGAGTTCAAGTTGGTGGATCAGGTTTATGGTGAGGCATGGGTGACATCAATGATCCAGGTGAGCTCTCAGGACAACTGGCCAGGGCTAGGCTAAGCGTTAGGTTTTTGGTTAGGTGTAGAGAGAGGGTGTTTTCACATTTATACATAGGGTCCTTCTCTTACGTTAGGGCGAATGTGCGATTCAGTTCCAGGATTACAGTGAGGCATGGGTGATATCCATGATGATGGTGGAGTTTCAGGCCACTGGTCCGCGCTAGGGTTAGACTTTTGTAATCGTTAAAGGGTATGGGGTGGACCGGGATACGTTTCGATTTGCATCCTACTCTGACGTGAGGGCGAATGCCAGATTGATCTTCATCATCGTGGTGTGGCATCGGTGACATCAATGCTGACGCTGAGGGTACAGGTTAATAGACCTGGTTTAGGGATAAGATTTTCTGTAAGGAAAAGTCTATGCGGTACATATGGTTATGGACAGAATTAGGGAGCAGTTCTGAGGTCAGGGCGAGTGTGAGATTGAGTCGCAGGGTCAATGGAGTCATAGTTGATATCAACGGTGAAGGTGAATTATCTGTTCCAGGGTCGGGTGTACGGTTAGATTTAGGTGTTCGATAAGGAACACAGGTGTGATATGGTTACAGTTAGACTTCAGATCTATCTCTGATGTGAGGGAGAGTGCATGATTGAGTTTGAAGTAAAAGCTGAAATATGGGTGACATCAAAGATGAAGGTGAAGTGTCAGATCCTGGCGCAAGGGCTAGGGTTAGCATTAGTTGTAAGGTCAGGAGTACGGGGCAGATTGAGTGGCAGTAAGAGTTCTGATCTGACTCTGATGTGAGGGCAATGGCCAGAATGTTCTTCAGGATTATGGGGAGGAATGACAGAAGTCGATGCTGATGGTGGCGGTTCAGTTAAATTGGCCTGGGCTAGGGTTAGGGCTTCCTGTAAGGGAAAATCTATGCATATGTTACGGTGACGGAGAAAATTAGGGTTCAGTTCTGATGTGAGGACGAGGGTGAGATTGAGGCTCATGGTTAAGATGTGTCTCCTAGTTGGCACAAATGTTGAAGGCGAAGAATCTAGTCTAGTTCTCGGGCCTAGGGTTAGGGTTAGGTGTTCACTAAGATTTACAGTAACATAGAGTTACATTTAGAGTTTGCATCTGACCCTGATATGAGGGCGATGGCCAGATTGAGCTTCAGGTTTATGGTGCGGCATGACAGACGTTGAAGTTGACTATGTCAGCTCAGGTAAAGTGGCCAGGGCTAGGGTTATGGTATTGTGTTCTGTGAAGTGTACAGGAAGGATAGGGATATGGAGAGACTGAGGTCAGGTCTCTGATGTGAGGGCAAGTGCGAGATTGAGGTTCAGGATTACGGTGAAGTGTGGGTCATGCCAATGGTTACGGTGAATGGACAGGTCCAAGATTCATGGCTAGGGTTAGTATTACTGCGTCGTTCTGTTCTACAGAAAGGACAAGTTTCGGATTAAGGTTAGGGTCCAGCTCTGATGTGAGTGCGAGTGTGAAATTGCGATTCAGTGTTGAGGAGGGCCCTGGGTGATGTCAATGGTGACGTTGTGTGGATAGGCCCAGGACTCAGTGCTAGGCTTAAAATTTTGTGTTCTCTCTGTTTTCTGGAGACATTAGCATTACGGAAAGAGTTAGGTTCTGGGTCTGATGCGACGGTTAGTGCAAGATGGTGCATCAGGTTTATGGTGAGGCATGGGTGACGTCAGTGGTCAAGGTCGGGTGTCAGGACCACGGGCCAGGGCTAGGGTTAGGGATAGGTTTTTGGGAAGCTGTAGAGGGATGGTATTGTTACGTTTAGACTTAGGTTCCTTCTCTTACGTTAGGGCGACTATACAATTCAGTTCCAGGATTACTGTGAGCCAAGGTTGATATCCAAGGTTATGGTGGAGTTTCAGGAAACAGGTCCACGCTAGGGATAGGGTTATGTAATCGTTAAAGTGTATGGGGTTTACGTTTATAGGGCTCGATTTTGGATCCTACTCTGATGTGAGGGCCTAGGCCAGACTGATCTTGATCATCATGGTGTGGCATAGGTGACATCAGTACTGACGCTGAACGTCCAGGTATAGGGACCTTGGTTAGCGGTAGGGTTTTCTGTAAGGATAAGTCTACGCAGAAGTTATGGTTGTGGATATAATTAGGGTGCCGTTTTGAAGTCAGGGCGAGTGTGAGGTCGAGTCACAGGGTTGAGGGAGTCATAGTTGATATCAATGGTGAAGGCAAAGTATCTGGTCCATGGCTCGGGTCTAGTGTTCCGTTTAGGTGTTCGATAAGGAGTACGGGTGAGATAGGGTTACAGTTAGATTCAGATCCATCTCTGATGTGAGGGCGAGCGCAAGATTGAGTTTCAGTTTTAATGTGAGGTGTGGGTGTCATTAATGCTTAAGTTGAAGTGTCAGATCCTGGTGCCAATTCTTGGGCTGGCATTAGTTGTAAGTTAAGGTGTATTGGGCTGACTGAGTGACAGTTAGAGATCTGATCCGTCTCTGATGTGAGGGCAATGGCCAGAGTGTGCTCCAGGATTATGGGGAGGAATGACAGACGTCAATGCTGATGGTGGCAGTTCAGTTAAAGGGGCCTGGGCTAGGTTTAGGGTTTCCTTAAGGGAAAGTCTATGCATATGATACGGATACGGAGAGAATTTGGGTTCAATTCTGATGTGAGTGCGAGGGTGAGATTGAGTCTCAGGGTAAAGATGTGCCTCCTAGTCGGCAGCAATGTTGAAGTCAGAGTATCTAGTCCAGGGCTCGGGTCTAGGGTTAGGCTTAGGTGTTCAGTAAAATTTACAGGAACATAGAGTTACATATAGACTTCGAATCTGACACTGATGTGAGGGCGATGGCCAGATTGAGCTTCAGGTTTACTTTGCGGCATGACAGACGTTGCAGCTGATGGCGTCGTTTCAGGTAAAGTGGCCAGGGATAGAGTTATGTTATTGTGCTCTGTGAGGTGTACAGGAAGGATAGGGTGATGGACAGACTTAGGGTGTTCTCTGATGTGAGGGCAAGTTCGAGATGGAGGTTCAGGTTTACGGTGAAGTGTGAATGATGCCTATGGTTACGGTGAAGGGTCAAGTAAAGAGTCATTTCTATTGTTGAGATTAAAGGGTCTTTCTGTTCTACAGAAAGGACAAGTTTCGGATTAAGTTTAGGTTCCAGCTCTGATGTGAGTGCGCTTCTGAAATTGCGATTCATTGTTGAGGAGGGCCCTGCGTGATGTCGAAGCTGACATTGTGTGGATAGGCCCAGGATTCAGTGATAGGGTTAAAATTTTGTGTTCTCTCTGATTTCCAGAGACATTAGCATTACGGAAAGAGTTAGGTTCTGGGTCTGATGTGACGGGGAGTTCAAGATGGTGGATCAGGTTTATGGTGAGGCATGGGTGACATCAATGATCCAGGTGAGCTCTCAGGACAACTGGCCAGGGCTAGGCTAAGCGTTAGGTTTTTGGTTAGGTGTAGAGAGAGGGTGATTTCACATTTATACATAGGGTCCTTCTCTTACGTTAGGGCGAATGTGCGATTCAGTTCCAGGATTACAGTGAGGCATGGGTGATATCCATGATGATGGTGGAGTTTCAGGCCACTGGTCCGCGCTAGGGTTAGAGTTTTGTAATCGTTAAAGGGTATGGGGTGGACCGGGATACGTTTCGATTTGCATCCTACTCTGACGTGAGGGCGAAGGCCAGATTGATCTTCATCATCGTGGTGTGGCATCGGTGACATCAATGCTGACGCTGAGGGTACAGGTTAATAGACCTGGTTTAGGGATAAGATTTTCTGTAAGGAAAAGTCTATGCGGTACATATGGTAATGGACAGAATTAGGGAGCAGTTCTGAGGTCAGGGCGAGTGTGAGATTGAGTCGCAGGGTCAATGGAGTCATAGTTGATATCAACGGTGAAGGTGAATTATCTGTTCCAGGGTCGGGTGTACGGTTAGATTTAGGTGTTCGATAAGGAACACAGGTGTGATATGGTTACAGTTAGACTTCAGATCTATCTCTGATGTGAGGGAGAGTGCATGATTGAGTTTGAAGTAAAAGCTGAAATATGGGTGACATCAAAGATGAAGGTGAAGTGTCAGATCCTGGCGCAAGGGCTAGGGTTAGCATTAGTTGTAAGGTCAGGAGTACGGGGCAGATTGAGTGGCAGTAAGAGTTCTGATCTGACTCTGATGTGAGGGCAATGGCCAGAATGTTCTTCAGGATTATGGGGAGGAATGACAGAAGTCGATGCTGATGGTGGCGGTTCAGTTAAATTGGCCTGGGCTAGGGTTAGGGCTTCCTGTAAGGGAAAATCTATGCATATGTTACGGTGACGGAGAAAATTAGGGTTCAGTTCTGATGTGAGGACGAGGGTGAGATTGAGGCTCATGGTTAAGATGTGTCTCCTAGTTGGCACAAATGTTGAAGGCGAAGAATCTAGTCTAGTTCTCGGGCCTAGGGTTAGGGTTAGGTGTTCACTAAGATTTACAGTAACATAGAGTTACATTTAGAGTTTGCATCTGACCCTGATGTGAGGGCGATGGCCAGATTGAGCTTCAGGTTTATGGTGCGGCATGACAGACGTTGAAGTTGACTATGTCAGCTCAGGTAAAGTGGCCAGGGCTAGGGTTATGGTATTGTGTTCTTTGAAGTGTACAGGAAGGATAGGGATATGGAGAGACTGAGGTCAGGTCTCTGATGTGAGGGCAAGTGCGAGATTGAGGTTCAGGATTACGGTGAAGTGTGGGTCATGCCAATGGTTACGGTGAATGGACAGGTCCAAGATTCATGGCTAGGGTTAGTATTACTGCGTCGTTCTGTTCTACAGAAAGGACAAGTTTCGGATTAAGGTTAGGGTCCAGCTCTGATGTGAGTGCGAGTGTGAAATTGCGATTCAGTGTTGAGGAGGGCCCTGGGTGATGTCAATGGTGACGTTGTGTGGATAGGCCCAGGACTCAGTGCTAGGCTTAAAATTTTGTGTTCTCTCTGTTTTCTGGAGACATTAGCATTACGGAAAGAGTTAGGTTCTGGGTCTGATGCGACGGTTAGTGCAAGATGGTGCATCAGGTTTATGGTGAGGCATGGGTGACGTCAGTGGTCAAGGTCGGGTGTCAGGACCACGGGCCAGGGCTAGGGTTAGGGATAGGTTTTTGGGAAGCTGTAGAGGGATGGTATTGTTACGTTTAGACTTAGGTTCCTTCTCTTACGTTAGGGCGACTATACAATTCAGTTCCAGGATTACTGTGAGCCAAGGTTGATATCCAAGGTTATGGTGGAGTTTCAGGAAACAGGTCCACGCTAGGGTTAGGGTTATGTAATCGTTAAAGTGTATGGGGTTTACGTTTATAGGGCTCGATTTTGGATCCTACTCTGATGTGAGGGCCTAGGCCAGACTGATCTTGATCATCATGGTGTGGCATAGGTGACATCAGTGCTGACGCTGAACGTCCAGGTATAGGGACCTTGGTTAGCGGTAGGGTTTTCTGTAAGGATAAGTCTATGCAGAAGATATGGTTGTGGATATAATTAGGGTGCAGTTTTGAAGTCAGGGCGAGTGTGAGGTCGAGTCACAGGGTTGAGGGAGTCATAGTTGATATCATTGGTGAAGGCGAAGTATCTGGTCCATGGCTCGGGTCTAGTGTTCCGTTTAGGTGTTCGATAAGGAGTACGGGTGAGATAGGGTTACAGTTAGATTCAGATCCATCTCTGATGTGAGGGCGAGCGCAAGATTGAGTTTCAGTTTTAATGTGAGGTGTGGGTGTCATTAATGCTTAAGTTGAAGTGTCAGATCCTGGTGCCAATTCTTGGGCTGGCATTAGTTGTAAGTTAAGGTGTATTGGGCTGACTGAGTGACAGTTAGAGATCTGATCCGTCTCTGATGTGAGGGCAATGGCCAGAGTGTGCTCCAGGATTATGGGGAGGAATGACAGACGTCAATGCTGATGGTGGCAGTTCAGTTAAAGGGGCCTGGGCTAGGTTTAGGGTTTCCTTAAGGGAAAGTCTATGCATATGATACGGATACGGAGAGAATTTGGGTTCAATTCTGATGTGAGTGCGAGGGTGAGATTGAGTCTCAGGGTAAAGATGTGCCTCCTAGTCGGCAGCAATGTTGAAGTCAGAGTATCTAGTCCAGGGCTCGGGTCTAGGGTTAGGCTTAGGTGTTCAGTAAAATTTACAGGAACATAGAGTTACATATAGACTTCGAATCTGACACTGATGTGAGGGCGATGGCCAGATTGAGCTTCAGGTTTACTTTGCGGCATGACAGACGTTGCAGCTGATGGCGTCGTTTCAGGTAAAGTGGCCAGGGTTAGAGTTATGTTATTGTGCTCTGTGAGGTGTACAGGAAGGATAGGGTGATGGACAGACTTAGGGTGTTCTCTGATGTGAGGGCAAGTTCGAGATGGAGGTTCAGGTTTACGGTGAAGTGTGAATGATGCCTATGGTTACGGTGAAGGGTCAAGTAAAGAGTCATTTCTATTGTTGAGATTAAAGGGTCTTTCTGTTCTACAGAAAGGACAAGTTTCGGATTAAGTTTAGGTTCCAGCTCTGATGTGAGTGCGCTTCTGAAATTGCGATTCATTGTTGAGGAGGGCCCTGCGTGATGTCGAAGCTGACATTGTGTGGATAGGCCCAGGATTCAGTGATAGGGTTAAAATTTTGTGTTCTCTCTGATTTCCAGAGACATTAGCATTACGGAAAGAGTTAGGTTCTGGGTCTGATGTGACGGGGAGTTCAAGATGGTGGATCAGGTTTATGGTGAGGCATGGGTGACATCAATGATCCAGGTGAGCTCTCAGGACAACTGGCCAGGGCTAGGCTAAGCGTTAGGTTTTTGGTTAGGTGTAGAGAGAGGGTGATTTCACATTTATACATAGGGTCCTTCTCTTACGTTAGGGCGAATGTGCGATTCAGTTCCAGGATTACAGTGAGGCATGGGTGATATCCATGATGATGGTGGAGTTTCAGGCCACTGGTCCGCGCTAGGGTTAGAGTTTTGTAATCGTTAAAGGGTATGGGGTGGACCGGGATACGTTTCGATTTGCATCCTACTCTGACGTGAGGGCGAAGGCCAGATTGATCTTCATCATCGTGGTGTGGCATCGGTGACATCAATGCTGACGCTGAGGGTACAGGTTAATAGACCTGGTTTAGGGATAAGATTTTCTGTAAGGAAAAGTCTATGCGGTACATATGGTAATGGACAGAATTAGGGAGCAGTTCTGAGGTCAGGGCGAGTGTGAGATTGAGTCGCAGGGTCAATGGAGTCATAGTTGATATCAACGGTGAAGGTGAATTATCTGTTCCAGGGTCGGGTGTACGGTTAGATTTAGGTGTTCGATAAGGAACACAGGTGTGATATGGTTACAGTTAGACTTCAGATCTATCTCTGATGTGAGGGAGAGTGCATGATTGAGTTTGAAGTAAAAGCTGAAATATGGGTGACATCAAAGATGAAGGTGAAGTGTCAGATCCTGGCGCAAGGGCTAGGGTTAGCATTAGTTGTAAGGTCAGGAGTACGGGGCAGATTGAGTGGCAGTAAGAGTTCTGATCTGACTCTGATGTGAGGGCAATGGCCAGAATGTTCTTCAGGATTATGGGGAGGAATGACAGAAGTCGATGCTGATGGTGGCGGTTCAGTTAAATTGGCCTGGGCTAGGGTTAGGGCTTCCTGTAAGGGAAAATCTATGCATATGTTACGGTGACGGAGAAAATTAGGGTTCAGTTCTGATGTGAGGACGAGGGTGAGATTGAGGCTCATGGTTAAGATGTGTCTCCTAGTTGGCACAAATGTTGAAGGCGAAGAATCTAGTCTAGTTCTCGGGCCTAGGGTTAGGGTTAGGTGTTCACTAAGATTTACAGTAACATAGAGTTACATTTAGAGTTTGCATCTGACCCTGATGTGAGGGCGATGGCCAGATTGAGCTTCAGGTTTATGGTGCGGCATGACAGACGTTGAAGTTGACTATGTCAGCTCAGGTAAAGTGGCCAGGGCTAGGGTTATGGTATTGTGTTCTGTGAAGTGTACAGGAAGGATAGGGATATGGAGAGACTGAGGTCAGGTCTCTGATGTGAGGGCAAGTGCGAGATTGAGGTTCAGGATTACGGTGAAGTGTGGGTCATGCCAATGGTTACGGTGAATGGACAGGTCCAAGATTCATGGCTAGGGTTAGTATTACTGCGTCGTTCTGTTCTACAGAAAGGACAAGTTTCGGATTAAGGTTAGGGTCCAGCTCTGATGTGAGTGCGAGTGTGAAATTGCGATTCAGTGTTGAGGAGGGCCCTGGGTGATGTCAATGGTGACGTTGTGTGGATAGGCCCAGGACTCAGTGCTAGGCTTAAAATTTTGTGTTCTCTCTGTTTTCTGGAGACATTAGCATTACGGAAAGAGTTAGGTTCTGGGTCTGATGCGACGGTTAGTGCAAGATGGTGCATCAGGTTTATGGTGAGGCATGGGTGACGTCAGTGGTCAAGGTCGGGTGTCAGGACCACGGGCCAGGGCTAGGGTTAGGGATAGGTTTTTGGGAAGCTGTAGAGGGATGGTATTGTTACGTTTAGACTTAGGTTCCTTCTCTTACGTTAGGGCGACTACACAATTCAGTTCCAGGATTACTGTGAGCCAAGGTTGATATCCAAGTTTATGGTGGAGTTTCAGGAAACAGGTCCACGCTAGGGTTAGGGTTATGTAATCGTTAAAGTGTATGGGGTTTACGTTTATAGGGCTCGATTTTGGATCCTACTCTGATGTGAGGGCCTAGGCCAGACTGATCTTGATCATCATGGTGTGGCATAGGTGACATCAGTGCTGACGCTGAACGTCCAGGTATAGGGACCTTGGTTAGCGGTAGGGTTTTCTGTAAGGATAAGTCTATGCAGAAGATATGGTTGTGGATATAATTAGGGTGCAGTTTTGAAGTCAGGGCGAGTGTGAGGTCGAGTCACAGGGTTGAGGGAGTCATAGTTGATATCAATGGTGAAGGCGAAGTATCTGGTCCATGGCTCGGGTCTAGTGTTCCGTTTAGGTGTTCGATAAGGAGTACGGGTGAGATAGGGTTACAGTTAGATTCAGATCCATCTCTGATGTGAGGGCGAGCACAAGATTGAGTTTCAGTTTTAATGTGAGGTGTGGGTGTCATTAATGCTTAAGTTGAAGTGTGAGATCCTGGTGCCAATTCTTGGGCTGGCATTAGTTGTAAGTTAAGGTGTATTGGGCTGACTGAGTGACAGTTAGAGATCTGATCCGTCTCTGATGTGAGGGCAATGGCCAGAGTGTGCTCCAGGATTATGGGGAGGAATGACAGACGTCAATGCTGATGGTGGCAGTTCAGTTAAAGGGGCCTGGGCTAGGTTTAGGGTTTCCTTAAGGGAAAGTCTATGCATATGATACGGATACGGAGAGAATTTGGGTTCAATTCTGATGTGAGTGCGAGGGTGAGATTGAGTCTCAGGGTAAAGATGTGCCTCCTAGTCGGCAGCAATGTTGAAGTCAGAGTATCTAGTCCAGGGCTCGGGTCTAGGGTTAGGCTTAGGTGTTCAGTAAAATTTACAGGAACATAGAGTTACATATAGACTTCGAATCTGACACTGATGTGAGGGCGATGGCCAGATTGAGCTTCAGGTTTACTTTGCGGCATGACAGACGTTGCAGCTGATGGCGTCGTTTCAGGTAAAGTGGCCAGGGTTAGAGTTATGTTATTGTGCTCTGTGAGGTGTACAGGAAGGATAGGGTGATGGACAGACTTAGGGTGTTCTCTGATGTGAGGGCAAGTTCGAGATGGAGGTTCAGGTTTACGGTGAAGTGTGAATGATGCCTATGGTTACGGTGAAGGGTCAAGTAAAGAGTCATTTCTATTGTTGAGATTAAAGGGTCTTTCTGTTCTACAGAAAGGACAAGTTTCGGATTAAGTTTAGGTTCCAGCTCTGATGTGAGTGCGCTTCTGAAATTGCGATTCATTGTTGAGGAGGGCCCTGCGTGATGTCGAAGCTGACATTGTGTGGATAGGCCCAGGATTCAGTGATAGGGTTAAAATTTTGTGTTCTCTCTGATTTCCAGAGACATTAGCATTACGGAAAGAGTTAGGTTCTGGGTCTGATGTGACGGGGAGTTCAAGATGGTGGATCAGGTTTATGGTGAGGCATGGGTGACATCAATGATCCAGGTGAGCTCTCAGGACAACTGGCCAGGGCTAGGCTAAGCGTTAGGTTTTTGGTTAGGTGTAGAGAGAGGGTGATTTCACATTTATACATAGGGTCCTTCTCTTACGTTAGGGCGAATGTGCGATTCAGTTCCAGGATTACAGTGAGGCATGGG
The DNA here is from genome assembly GCF_030020395.1 of Manis pentadactyla. Classification (NCBI taxonomy): domain Eukaryota; kingdom Metazoa; phylum Chordata; class Mammalia; order Pholidota; family Manidae; genus Manis; species Manis pentadactyla. Next base: position 55,596,071 of record NC_080019.1, read on the forward strand.
TGATATCCATGATGATGGTGGAGTTTCAGGCCACTGGTCCGCGCTAGGGTTAGAGTTTTGTAATCGTTAAAGGGTATGGGGTGGACCGGGATACGTTTCGATTTGCATCCTACTCTGACGTGAGGGCGAAGGCCAGATTGATCTTCATCATCGTGGTGTGGCATCGGTGACATCAATGCTGACGCTGAGGGTACAGGTTAATAGACCTGGTTTAGGGATAAGATTTTCTGTAAGGAAAAGTCTATGCGGTACATATGGTAATGGACAGAATTAGGGAGCAGTTCTGAGGTCAGGGCGAGTGTGAGATTGAGTCGCAGGGTCAATGGAGTCATAGTTGATATCAACGGTGAAGGTGAATTATCTGTTCCAGGGTCGGGTGTACGGTTAGATTTAGGTGTTCGATAAGGAACACAGGTGTGATATGGTTACAGTTAGACTTCAGATCTATCTCTGATGTGAGGGAGAGTGCATGATTGAGTTTGAAGTAAAAGCTGAAATATGGGTGACATCAAAGATGAAGGTGAAGTGTCAGATCCTGGCGCAAGGGCTAGGGTTAGCATTAGTTGTAAGGTCAGGAGTACGGGGCAGATTGAGTGGCAGTAAGAGTTCTGATCTGACTCTGATGTGAGGGCAATGGCCAGAATGTTCTTCAGGATTATGGGGAGGAATGACAGAAGTCGATGCTGATGGTGGCGGTTCAGTTAAATTGGCCTGGGCTAGGGTTAGGGCTTCCTGTAAGGGAAAATCTATGCATATGTTACGGTGACGGAGAAAATTAGGGTTCAGTTCTGATGTGAGGACGAGGGTGAGATTGAGGCTCATGGTTAAGATGTGTCTCCTAGTTGGCACAAATGTTGAAGGCGAAGAATCTAGTCTAGTTCTCGGGCCTAGGGTTAGGGTTAGGTGTTCACTAAGATTTACAGTAACATAGAGTTACATTTAGAGTTTGCATCTGACCCTGATGTGAGGGCGATGGCCAGATTGAGCTTCAGGTTTATGGTGCGGCATGACAGACGTTGAAGTTGACTATGTCAGCTCAGGTAAAGTGGCCAGGGCTAGGGTTATGGTATTGTGTTCTGTGAAGTGTACAGGAAGGATAGGGATATGGAGAGACTGAGGTCAGGTCTCTGATGTGAGGGCAAGTGCGAGATTGAGGTTCAGGATTACGGTGAAGTGTGGGTCATGCCAATGGTTACGGTGAATGGACAGGTCCAAGATTCATGGCTAGGGTTAGTATTACTGCGTCGTTCTGTTCTACAGAAAGGACAAGTTTCGGATTAAGGTTAGGGTCCAGCTCTGATGTGAGTGCGAGTGTGAAATTGCGATTCAGTGTTGAGGAGGGCCCTGGGTGATGTCAATGGTGACGTTGTGTGGATAGGCCCAGGACTCAGTGCTAGGCTTAAAATTTTGTGTTCTCTCTGTTTTCTGGAGACATTAGCATTACGGAAAGAGTTAGGTTCTGGGTCTGATGCGACGGTTAGTGCAAGATGGTGCATCAGGTTTATGGTGAGGCATGGGTGACGTCAGTGGTCAAGGTCGGGTGTCAGGACCACGGGCCAGGGCTAGGGTTAGGGATAGGTTTTTGGGAAGCTGTAGAGGGATGGTATTGTTACGTTTAGACTTAGGTTCCTTCTCTTACGTTAGGGCGACTACACAATTCAGTTCCAGGATTACTGTGAGCCAAGGTTGATATCCAAGTTTATGGTGGAGTTTCAGGAAACAGGTCCACGCTAGGGTTAGGGTTATGTAATCGTTAAAGTGTATGGGGTTTACGTTTATAGGGCTCGATTTTGGATCCTACTCTGATGTGAGGGCCTAGGCCAGACTGATCTTGATCATCATGGTGTGGCATAGGTGACATCAGTGCTGACGCTGAACGTCCAGGTATAGGGACCTTGGTTAGCGGTAGGGTTTTCTGTAAGGATAAGTCTATGCAGAAGATATGGTTGTGGATATAATTAGGGTGCAGTTTTGAAGTCAGGGCGAGTGTGAGGTCGAGTCACAGGGTTGAGGGAGTCATAGTTGATATCAATGGTGAAGGCGAAGTATCTGGTCCATGGCTCGGGTCTAGTGTTCCGTTTAGGTGTTCGATAAGGAGTACGGGTGAGATAGGGTTACAGTTAGATTCAGATCCATCTCTGATGTGAGGGCGAGCACAAGATTGAGTTTCAGTTTTAATGTGAGGTGTGGGTGTCATTAATGCTTAAGTTGAAGTGTCAGATCCTGGTGCCAATTCTTGGGCTGGCATTAGTTGTAAGTTAAGGTGTATTGGGCTGACTGAGTGACAGTTAGAGATCTGATCCGTCTCTGATGTGAGGGCAATGGCCAGAGTGTGCTCCAGGATTATGGGGAGGAATGACAGACGTCAATGCTGATGGTGGCAGTTCAGTTAAAGGGGCCTGGGCTAGGTTTAGGGTTTCCTTAAGGGAAAGTCTATGCATATGATACGGATACGGAGAGAATTTGGGTTCAATTCTGATGTGAGTGCGAGGGTGAGATTGAGTCTCAGGGTAAAGATGTGCCTCCTAGTCGGCAGCAATGTTGAAGTCAGAGTATCTAGTCCAGGGCTCGGGTCTAGGGTTAGGCTTAGGTGTTCAGTAAAATTTACAGGAACATAGAGTTACATATAGACTTCGAATCTGACACTGATGTGAGGGCGATGGCCAGATTGAGCTTCAGGTTTACTTTGCGGCATGACAGACGTTGCAGCTGATGGCGTCGTTTCAGGTAAAGTGGCCAGGGTTAGAGTTATGTTATTGTGCTCTGTGAGGTGTACAGGAAGGATAGGGTGATGGACAGACTTAGGGTGTTCTCTGATGTGAGGGCAAGTTCGAGATGGAGGTTCAGGTTTACGGTGAAGTGTGAATGATGCCTATGGTTACGGTGAAGGGTCAAGTAAAGAGTCATTTCTATTGTTGAGATTAAAGGGTCTTTCTGTTCTACAGAAAGGACAAGTTTCGGATTAAGTTTAGGTTCCAGCTCTGATGTGAGTGCGCTTCTGAAATTGCGATTCATTGTTGAGGAGGGCCCTGCGTGATGTCGAAGCTGACATTGTGTGGATAGGCCCAGGATTCAGTGATAGGGTTAAAATTTTGTGTTCTCTCTGATTTCCAGAGACATTAGCATTACGGAAAGAGTTAGGTTCTGGGTCTGATGTGACGGGGAGTTCAAGATGGTGGATCAGGTTTATGGTGAGGCATGGGTGACATCAATGATCCAGGTGAGCTCTCAGGACAACTGGCCAGGGCTAGGCTAAGCGTTAGGTTTTTGGTTAGGTGTAGAGAGAGGGTGATTTCACATTTATACATAGGGTCCTTCTCTTACGTTAGGGCGAATGTGCGATTCAGTTCCAGGATTACAGTGAGGCATGGGTGATATCCATGATGATGGTGGAGTTTCAGGCCACTGGTCCGCGCTAGGGTTAGAGTTTTGTAATCGTTAAAGGGTATGGGGTGGACCGGGATACGTTTCGATTTGCATCCTACTCTGACGTGAGGGCGAAGGCCAGATTGATCTTCATCATCGTGGTGTGGCATCGGTGACATCAATGCTGACGCTGAGGGTACAGGTTAATAGACCTGGTTTAGGGATAAGATTTTCTGTAAGGAAAAGTCTATGCGGTACATATGGTTATGGACAGAATTAGGGAGCAGTTCTGAGGTCAGGGCAGTGTGAGATTGAGTCGCAGGGTCAATGGAGTCATAGTTGATATCAACGGTGAAGGTGAATTATCTGTTCCAGGGTCGGGTGTACGGTTAGATTTAGGTGTTCGATAAGGAACACAGGTGTGATATGGTTACAGTTAGACTTCAGATCTATCTCTGATGTGAGGGAGAGTGCATGATTGAGTTTGAAGTAAAAGCTGAAATATGGGTGACATCAAAGATGAAGGTGAAGTGTCAGATCCTGGCGCAAGGGCTAGGGTTAGCATTAGTTGTAAGGTCAGGAGTACGGGGCAGATTGAGTGGCAGTAAGAGTTCTGATCTGACTCTGATGTGAGGGCAATGGCCAGAATGTTCTTCAGGATTATGGGGAGGAATGACAGAAGTCGATGCTGATGGTGGCGGTTCAGTTAAATTGGCCTGGGCTAGGGTTAGGGCTTCCTGTAAGGGAAAATCTATGCATATGTTACGGTGACGGAGAAAATTAGGGTTCAGTTCTGATGTGAGGACGAGGGTGAGATTGAGGCTCATGGTTAAGATGTGTCTCCTAGTTGGCACAAATGTTGAAGGCGAAGAATCTAGTCTAGTTCTCGGGCCTAGGGTTAGGGTTAGGTGTTCACTAAGATTTACAGTAACATAGAGTTACATTTAGAGTTTGCATCTGACCCTGATGTGAGGGCGATGGCCAGATTGAGCTTCAGGTTTATGGTGCGGCATGACAGACGTTGAAGTTGACTATGTCAGCTCAGGTAAAGTGGCCAGGGCTAGGGTTATGGTATTGTGTTCTTTGAAGTGTACAGGAAGGATAGGGATATGGAGAGACTGAGGTCAGGTCTCTGATGTGAGGGCAAGTGCGAGATTGAGGTTCAGGATTACGGTGAAGTGTGGGTCATGCCAATGGTTACGGTGAATGGACAGGTCCAAGATTCATGGCTAGGGTTAGTATTACTGCGTCGTTCTGTTCTACAGAAAGGACAAGTTTCGGATTAAGGTTAGGGTCCAGCTCTGATGTGAGTGCGAGTGTGAAATTGCGATTCAGTGTTGAGGAGGGCCCTGGGTGATGTCAATGGTGACGTTGTGTGGATAGGCCCAGGACTCAGTGCTAGGCTTAAAATTTTGTGTTCTCTCTGTTTTCTGGAGACATTAGCATTACGGAAAGAGTTAGGTTCTGGGTCTGATGCGACGGTTAGTGCAAGATGGTGCATCAGGTTTATGGTGAGGCATGGGTGACGTCAGTGGTCAAGGTCGGGTGTCAGGACCACGGGCCAGGGCTAGGGTTAGGGATAGGTTTTTGGGAAGCTGTAGAGGGATGGTATTGTTACGTTTAGACTTAGGTTCCTTCTCTTACGTTAGGGCGACTACACAATTCAGTTCCAGGATTACTGTGAGCCAAGGTTGATATCCAAGTTTATGGTGGAGTTTCAGGAAACAGGTCCACGCTAGGGTTAGGGTTATGTAATCGTTAAAGTGTATGGGGTTTACGTTTATAGGGCTCGATTTTGGATCCTACTCTGATGTGAGGGCCTAGGCCAGACTGATCTTGATCATCATGGTGTGGCATAGGTGACATCAGTGCTGACGCTGAACGTCCAGGTATAGGGACCTTGGTTAGCGGTAGGGTTTTCTGTAAGGATAAGTCTATGCAGAAGATATGGTTGTGGATATAATTAGGGTGCAGTTTTGAAGTCAGGGCGAGTGTGAGGTCGAGTCACAGGGTTGAGGGAGTCATAGTTGATATCAATGGTGAAGGCGAAGTATCTGGTCCATGGCTCGGGTCTAGTGTTCCGTTTAGGTGTTCGATAAGGAGTACGGGTGAGATAGGGTTACAGTTAGATTCAGATCCATCTCTGATGTGAGGGCGAGCACAAGATTGAGTTTCAGTTTTAATGTGAGGTGTGGGTGTCATTAATGCTTAAGTTGAAGTGTGAGATCCTGGTGCCAATTCTTGGGCTGGCATTAGTTGTAAGTTAAGGTGTATTGGGCTGACTGAGTGACAGTTAGAGATCTGATCCGTCTCTGATGTGAGGGCAATGGCCAGAGTGTGCTCCAGGATTATGGGGAGGAATGACAGACGTCAATGCTGATGGTGGCAGTTCAGTTAAAGGGGCCTGGGCTAGGTTTAGGGTTTCCTTAAGGGAAAGTCTATGCATATGATACGGATACGGAGAGAATTTGGGTTCAATTCTGATGTGAGTGCGAGGGTGAGATTGAGTCTCAGGGTAAAGATGTGCCTCCTAGTCGGCAGCAATGTTGAAGTCAGAGTATCTAGTCCAGGGCTCGGGTCTAGGGTTAGGCTTAGGTGTTCAGTAAAATTTACAGGAACATAGAGTTACATATAGACTTCGAATCTGACACTGATGTGAGGGCGATGGCCAGATTGAGCTTCAGGTTTACTTTGCGGCATGACAGACGTTGCAGCTGATGGCGTCGTTTCAGGTAAAGTGGCCAGGGTTAGAGTTATGTTATTGTGCTCTGTGAGGTGTACAGGAAGGATAGGGTGATGGACAGACTTAGGGTGTTCTCTGATGTGAGGGCAAGTTCGAGATGGAGGTTCAGGTTTACGGTGAAGTGTGAATGATGCCTATGGTTACGGTGAAGGGTCAAGTAAAGAGTCATTTCTATTGTTGAGATTAAAGGGTCTTTCTGTTCTACAGAAAGGACAAGTTTCGGATTAAGTTTAGGTTCCAGCTCTGATGTGAGTGCGCTTCTGAAATTGCGATTCATTGTTGAGGAGGGCCCTGCGTGATGTCGAAGCTGACATTGTGTGGATAGGCCCAGGATTCAGTGATAGGGTTAAAATTTTGTGTTCTCTCTGATTTCCAGAGACATTAGCATTACGGAAAGAGTTAGGTTCTGGGTCTGATGTGACGGGGAGTTCAAGATGGTGGATCAGGTTTATGGTGAGGCATGGGTGACATCAATGATCCAGGTGAGCTCTCAGGACAACTGGCCAGGGCTAGGCTAAGCGTTAGGTTTTTGGTTAGGTGTAGAGAGAGGGTGATTTCACATTTATACATAGGGTCCTTCTCTTACGTTAGGGCGAATGTGCGATTCAGTTCCAGGATTACAGTGAGGCATGGGTGATATCCATGATGATGGTGGAGTTTCAGGCCACTGGTCCGCGCTAGGGTTAGAGTTTTGTAATCGTTAAAGGGTATGGGGTGGACCGGGATACGTTTCGATTTGCATCCTACTCTGACGTGAGGGCGAAGGCCAGATTGATCTTCATCATCGTGGTGTGGCATCGGTGACATCAATGCTGACGCTGAGGGTACAGGTTAATAGACCTGGTTTAGGGATAAGATTTTCTGTAAGGAAAAGTCTATGCGGTACATATGGTTATGGACAGAATTAGGGAGCAGTTCTGAGGTCAGGGCAGTGTGAGATTGAGTCGCAGGGTCAATGGAGTCATAGTTGATATCAACGGTGAAGGTGAATTATCTGTTCCAGGGTCGGGTGTACGGTTAGATTTAGGTGTTCGATAAGGAACACAGGTGTGATATGGTTACAGTTAGACTTCAGATCTATCTCTGATGTGAGGGAGAGTGCATGATTGAGTTTGAAGTAAAAGCTGAAATATGGGTGACATCAAAGATGAAGGTGAAGTGTCAGATCCTGGCGCAAGGGCTAGGGTTAGCATTAGTTGTAAGGTCAGGAGTACGGGGCAGATTGAGTGGCAGTAAGAGTTCTGATCTGACTCTGATGTGAGGGCAATGGCCAGAATGTTCTTCAGGATTATGGGGAGGAATGACAGAAGTCGATGCTGATGGTGGCGGTTCAGTTAAATTGGCCTGGGCTAGGGTTAGGGCTTCCTGTAAGGGAAAATCTATGCATATGTTACGGTGACGGAGAAAATTAGGGTTCAGTTCTGATGTGAGGACGAGGGTGAGATTGAGGCTCATGGTTAAGATGTGTCTCCTAGTTGGCACAAATGTTGAAGGCGAAGAATCTAGTCTAGTTCTCGGGCCTAGGGTTAGGGTTAGGTGTTCACTAAGATTTACAGTAACATAGAGTTACATTTAGAGTTTGCATCTGACCCTGATGTGAGGGCGATGGCCAGATTGAGCTTCAGGTTTATGGTGCGGCATGACAGACGTTGAAGTTGACTATGTCAGCTCAGGTAAAGTGGCCAGGGCTAGGGTTATGGTATTGTGTTCTTTGAAGTGTACAGGAAGGATAGGGATATGGAGAGACTGAGGTCAGGTCTCTGATGTGAGGGCAAGTGCGAGATTGAGGTTCAGGATTACGGTGAAGTGTGGGTCATGCCAATGGTTACGGTGAATGGACAGGTCCAAGATTCATGGCTAGGGTTAGTATTACTGCGTCGTTCTGTTCTACAGAAAGGACAAGTTTCGGATTAAGGTTAGGGTCCAGCTCTGATGTGAGTGCGAGTGTGAAATTGCGATTCAGTGTTGAGGAGGGCCCTGGGTGATGTCAATGGTGACGTTGTGTGGATAGGCCCAGGACTCAGTGCTAGGCTTAAAATTTTGTGTTCTCTCTGTTTTCTGGAGACATTAGCATTACGGAAAGAGTTAGGTTCTGGGTCTGATGCGACGGTTAGTGCAAGATGGTGCATCAGGTTTATGGTGAGGCATGGGTGACGTCAGTGGTCAAGGTCGGGTGTCAGGACCACGGGCCAGGGCTAGGGTTAGGGATAGGTTTTTGGGAAGCTGTAGAGGGATGGTATTGTTACGTTTAGACTTAGGTTCCTTCTCTTACGTTAGGGCGACTACACAATTCAGTTCCAGGATTACTGTGAGCCAAGGTTGATATCCAAGTTTATGGTGGAGTTTCAGGAAACAGGTCCACGCTAGGGTTAGGGTTATGTAATCGATAAAGTGTATGGGGTTTACGTTTATAGGGCTCGATTTTGGATCCTACTCTGATGTGAGGGCCTAGGCCAGACTGATCTTGATCATCATGGTGTGGCATAGGTGACATCAGTGCTGACGCTGAACGTCCAGGTATAGGGACCTTGGTTAGCGGTAGGGTTTTCTGTAAGGATAAGTCTATGCAGAAGATATGGTTGTGGATATAATTAGGGTGCAGTTTTGAAGTCAGGGCGAGTGTGAGGTCGAGTCACAGGGTTGAGGGAGTCATAGTTGATATCAATGGTGAAGGCGAAGTATCTGGTCCATGGCTCGGGTCTAGTGTTCCGTTTAGGTGTTCGATAAGGAGTACGGGTGAGATAGGGTTACAGTTAGATTCAGATCCATCTCTGATGTGAGGGCGAGCACAAGATTGAGTTTCAGTTTTAATGTGAGGTGTGGGTGTCATTAATGCTTAAGTTGAAGTGTGAGATCCTGGTGCCAATTCTTGGGCTGGCATTAGTTGTAAGTTAAGGTGTATTGGGCTGACTGAGTGACAGTTAGAGATCTGATCCGTCTCTGATGTGAGGGCAATGGCCAGAGTGTGCTCCAGGATTATGGGGAGGAATGACAGACGTCAATGCTGATGGTGGCAGTTCAGTTAAAGGGGCCTGGGCTAGGTTTAGGGTTTCCTTAAGGGAAAGTCTATGCATATGATACGGATACGGAGAGAATTTGGGTTCAATTCTGATGTGAGTGCGAGGGTGAGATTGAGTCTCAGGGTAAAGATGTGCCTCCTAGTCGGCAGCAATGTTGAAGTCAGAGTATCTAGTCCAGGGCTCGGGTCTAGGGTTAGGCTTAGGTGTTCAGTAAAATTTACAGGAACATAGAGTTACATATAGACTTCGAATCTGACACTGATGTGAGGGCGATGGCCAGATTGAGCTTCAGGTTTACTTTGCGGCATGACAGACGTTGCAGCTGATGGCGTCGTTTCAGGTAAAGTGGCCAGGGTTAGAGTTATGTTATTGTGCTCTGTGAGGTGTACAGGAAGGATAGGGTGATGGACAGACTTAGGGTGTTCTCTGATGTGAGGGCAAGTTCGAGATGGAGGTTCAGGTTTACGGTGAAGTGTGAATGATGCCTATGGTTACGGTGAAGGGTCAAGTAAAGAGTCATTTCTATTGTTGAGATTAAAGGGTCTTTCTGTTCTACAGAAAGGACAAGTTTCGGATTAAGTTTAGGTTCCAGCTCTGATGTGAGTGCGCTTCTGAAATTGCGATTCATTGTTGAGGAGGGCCCTGCGTGATGTCGAAGCTGACATTGTGTGGATAGGCCCAGGATTCAGTGATAGGGTTAAAATTTTGTGTTCTCTCTGATTTCCAGAGACATTAGCATTACGGAAAGAGTTAGGTTCTGGGTCTGATGTGACGGGGAGTTCAAGATGGTGGATCAGGTTTATGGTGAGGCATGGGTGACATCAATGATCCAGGTGAGCTCTCAGGACAACTGGCCAGGGCTAGGCTAAGCGTTAGGTTTTTGGTTAGGTGTAGAGAGAGGGTGTTTTCACATTTATACATAGGGTCCTTCTCTTACGTTAGGGCGAATGTGCGATTCAGTTCCAGGATTACAGTGAGGCATGGGTGATATCCATGATGATGGTGGAGTTTCAGGCCACTGGTCCGCGCTAGGGTTAGAGTTTTGTAATCGTTAAAGGGTATGGGGTGGACCGGGATACGTTTCGATTTGCATCCTACTCTGACGTGAGGGCGAAGGCCAGATTGATCTTCATCATCGTGGTGTGGCATCGGTGACATCAATGCTGACGCTGAGGGTACAGGTTAATAGACCTGGTTTAGGGATAAGATTTTCTGTAAGGAAAAGTCTATGCGGTACATATGGTTATGGACAGAATTAGGGAGCAGTTCTGAGGTCAGGGCAGTGTGAGATTGAGTCGCAGGGTCAATGGAGTCATAGTTGATATCAACGGTGAAGGTGAATTATCTGTTCCAGGGTCGGGTGTACGGTTAGATTTAGGTGTTCGATAAGGAACACAGGTGTGATATGGTTACAGTTAGACTTCAGATCTATCTCTGATGTGAGGGAGAGTGCATGATTGAGTTTGAAGTAAAAGCTGAAATATGGGTGACATCAAAGATGAAGGTGAAGTGTCAGATCCTGGCGCAAGGGCTAGGGGTAGCATTAGTTGTAAGGTCAGGAGTACGGGGCAGATTGAGTGGCAGTAAGAGTTCTGATCTGACTCTGATGTGAGGGCAATGGCCAGAATGTTCTTCAGGATTATGGGGAGGAATGACAGAAGTCGATGCTGATGGTGGCGGTTCAGTTATTGGCCTGGGCTAGGGTTAGGGCTTCCTGTAAGGGAAAATCTATGCATATGTTACGGTGACGGAGAAAATTAGGGTTCAGTTCTGATGTGAGGACGAGGGTGAGATTGAGGCTCATGGTTAAGATGTGTCTCCTAGTTGGCACAAATGTTGAAGGCGAAGAATCTAGTCTAGTTCTCGGGCCTAGGGTTAGGGTTAGGTGTTCACTAAGATTTACAGTAACATAGAGTTACATTTAGAGTTTGCATCTGACCCTGATGTGAGGGCGATGGCCAGATTGAGCTTCAGGTTTATGGTGCGGCATGACAGACGTTGAAGTTGACTATGTCAGCTCAGGTAAAGTGGCCAGGGCTAGGGTTATGGTATTGTGTTCTGTGAAGTGTACAGGAAGGATAGGGATATGGAGAGACTGAGGTCAGGTCTCTGATGTGAGGGCAAGTGCGAGATTGAGGTTCAGGATTACGGTGAAGTGTGGGTCATGCCAATGGTTACGGTGAATGGACAGGTCCAAGATTCATGGCTAGGGTTAGTATTACTGCGTCGTTCTGTTCTACAGAAAGGACAAGTTTCGGATTAAGGTTAGGGTCCAGCTCTGATGTGAGTGCGAGTGTGAAATTGCGATTCAGTGTTGAGGAGGGCCCTGGGTGATGTCAATGGTGACGTTGTGTGGATAGGCCCAGGACTCAGTGCTAGGCTTAAAATTTTGTGTTCTCTCTGTTTTCTGGAGACATTAGCATTACGGAAAGAGTTAGGTTCTGGGTCTGATGCGACGGTTAGTGCAAGATGGTGCATCAGGTTTATGGTGAGGCATGGGTGACGTCAGTGGTCAAGGTCGGGTGTCAGGACCACGGGCCAGGGCTAGGGTTAGGGATAGGTTTTTGGGAAGCTGTAGAGGGATGGTATTGTTACGTTTAGACTTAGGTTCCTTCTCTTACGTTAGGGCGACTACACAATTCAGTTCCAGGATTACTGTGAGCCAAGGTTGATATCCAAGTTTATGGTGGAGTTTCAGGAAACAGGTCCACGCTAGGGTTAGGGTTATGTAATCGATAAAGTGTATGGGGTTTACGTTTATAGGGCTCGATTTTGGATCCTACTCTGATGTGAGGGCCTAGGCCAGACTGATCTTGATCATCATGGTGTGGCATAGGTGACATCAGTGCTGACGCTGAACGTCCAGGTATAGGGACCTTGGTTAGCGGTAGGGTTTTCTGTAAGGATAAGTCTATGCAGAAGATATGGTTGTGGATATAATTAGGGTGCAGTTTTGAAGTCAGGGCGAGTGTGAGGTCGAGTCACAGGGTTGAGGTAGTCATAGTTGATATCAATGGTGAAGGCGAAGTATCTGGTCCATGGCTCGGGTCTAGTGTTCCGTTTAGGTGTTCGATAAGGAGTACGGGTGAGATAGGGTTACAGTTAGATTCAGATCCATCTCTGATGTGAGGGCGAGCGCAAGATTGAGTTTCAGTTTTAATGTGAGGTGTGGGTGTCATTAATGCTTAAGTTGAAGTGTCAGATCCTGGTGCCAATTCTTGGGCTGGCATTAGTTGTAAGTTAAGGTGTATTGGGCTGACTGAGTGACAGTTAGAGATCTGATCCGTCTCTGATGTGAGGGCAATGGCCAGAGTGTGCTCCAGGATTATGGGGAGGAATGACAGACGTCAATGCTGATGGTGGCAGTTCAGTTAAAGGGGCCTGGGCTAGGTTTAGGGTTTCCTTAAGGGAAAGTCTATGCATATGATACGGATACGGAGAGAATTTGGGTTCAATTCTGATGTGAGTGCGAGGGTGAGATTGAGTCTCAGGGTAAAGATGTGCCTCCTAGTCGGCAGCAATGTTGAAGTCAGAGTATCTAGTCCAGGGCTCGGGTCTAGGGTTAGGCTTAGGTGTTCAGTAAAATTTACAGGAACATAGAGTTACATATAGACTTCGAATCTGACACTGATGTGAGGGCGATGGCCAGATTGAGCCTCAGGTTTACTTTGCGGCATGACAGACGTTGCAGCTGATGGCGTCGTTTCAGGTAAAGTGGCCAGGGTTAGAGTTATGTTATTGTGCTCTGTGAGGTGTACAGGAAGGATAGGGTGATGGACAGACTTAGGGTGTTCTCTGATGTGAGGGCAAGTTCGAGATGGAGGTTCAGGTTTACGGTGAAGTGTGAATGATGCCTATGGTTACGGTGAAGGGTCAAGTAAAGAGTCATTTCTATTGTTGAGATTAAAGGGTCTTTCTGTTCTACAGAAAGGACAAGTTTCGGATTAAGTTTAGGTTCCAGCTCTGATGTGAGTGCGCTTCTGAAATTGCGATTCATTGTTGAGGAGGGCCCTGCGTGATGTCGAAGCTGACATTGTGTGGATAGGCCCAGGATTCAGTGATAGGGTTAAAATTTTGTGTTCTCTCTGATTTCCAGAGACATTAGCATTACGGAAAGAGTTAGGTTCTGGGTCTGATGTGACGGGGAGTTCAAGATGGTGGATCAGGTTTATGGTGAGGCATGGGTGACATCAATGATCCAGGTGAGCTCTCAGGACAACTGGCCAGGGCTAGGCTAAGCGTTAGGTTTTTGGTTAGGTGTAGAGAGAGGGTGTTTTCACATTTATACATAGGGTCCTTCTCTTACGTTAGGGCGAATGTGCGATTCAGTTCCAGGATTACAGTGAGGCATGGGTGATATCCATGATGATGGTGGAGTTTCAGGCCACTGGTCCGCGCTAGGGTTAGAGTTTTGTAATCGTTAAAGGGTATGGGGTGGACCGGGATACGTTTCGATTTGCATCCTACTCTGACGTGAGGGCGAAGGCCAGATTGATCTTCATCATTGTGGTGTGGCATCGGTGACATCAATGCTGACGCTGAGGGTACAGGTTAATAGACCTGGTTTAGGGATAAGATTTTCTGTAAGGAAAAGTCTATGCGGTACATATGGTTATGGACAGAATTAGGGAGCAGTTCTGAGGTCAGGGCAGTGTGAGATTGAGTCGCAGGGTCAATGGAGTCATAGTTGATATCAACGGTGAAGGTGAATTATCTGTTCCAGGGTCGGGTGTACGATTAGATTTAGGTGTTCGATAAGGAACACAGGTGTGATATGGTTACAGTTAGACTTCAGATCTATCTCTGATGTGAGGGAGAGTGCATGATTGAGTTTGAAGTAAAAGCTGAAATATGGGTGACATCAAAGATGAAGGTGAAGTGTCAGATCCTGGCGCAAGGGCTAGGGTTAGCATTAGTTGTAAGGTCAGGAGTACGGGGCAGATTGAGTGGAAGTAAGAGTTCTGATCTGACTCTGATGTGAGGGCAATGGCCAGAATGTTCTTCAGGATTATGGGGAGGAATGACAGAAGTCGATGCTGATGGTGGCGGTTCAGTTAAATTGGCCTGGGCTAGGGTTAGGGCTTCCTGTAAGGGAAAATCTATGCATATGTTACGGTGACGGAGAAAATTAGGGTTCAGTTCTGATGTGAGGACGAGGGTGAGATTGAGGCTCATGGTTAAGATGTGTCTCCTAGTTGGCACAAATGTTGAAGGCGAAGAATCTAGTCTAGTTCTCGGGCCTAGGGTTAGGGTTAGGTGTTCACTAAGATTTACAGTAACATAGAGTTACATTTAGAGTTTGCATCTGACCCTGATGTGAGGGCGATGGCCAGATTGAGCTTCAGGTTTATGGTGCGGCATGACAGACGTTGAAGTTGACTATGTCAGCTCAGGTAAAGAGGCCAGGGCTAGGGTTATGGTATTGTGTTCTGAGAAGTGTACAGGAAGGATAGGGATATGGAGAGACTGAGGTCAGGTCTCTGATGTGAGGGCAAGTGCGAGATTGAGGTTCAGGATTACGGTGAAGTGTGGGTCATGCCAATGGTTACGGTGAATGGACAGGTCCAAGATTCATGGCTAGGGTTAGTATTACTGCGTCGTTCTGTTCTACAGAAAGGACAAGTTTCGGATTAAGGTTAGGGTCCAGCTCTGATGTGAGTGCGAGTGTGAAATTGCGATTCAGTGTTGAGGAGGGCCCTGGGTGATGTCAATGGTGACGTTGTGTGGATAGGCCCAGGACTCAGTGCTAGGCTTAAAATTTTGTGTTCTCTCTGTTTTCTGGAGACATTAGCATTACGGAAAGAGTTAGGTTCTGGGTCTGATGCGACGGTTAGTGCAAGATGGTGCATCAGGTTTACGGTGAGGCATGGGTGACGTCAGTGGTCAAGGTCGGGTGTCAGGACCACGGGCCAGGGCTAGGGTTAGGGATAGGTTTTTGGGAAGCTGTAGAGGGATGGTATTGTTACGTTTAGACTTAGGTTCCTTCTCTTACGTTAGGGCGACTATACAATTCAGTTCCAGGATTACTGTGAGCCAAGGTTGATATCCAAGGTTATGGTGGAGTTTCAGGAAACAGGTCCACGCTAGGGTTAGGGTTATGTAATCGTTAAAGTGTATGGGGTTTACGTTTATAGGGCTCGATTTTGGATCCTACTCTGATGTGAGGGCGTAGGCCAGACTGATCTTGATCATCATGGTGTGGCATAGGTGACATCAGTGCTGACGCTGAACGTCCAGGTATAGGGACCTTGGTTAGCGGTAGGGTTATTGTAAGGAAATGTCTATGCAGAAGATATGGTTGTGGATATAATTAGGGTGCAGTTTTGAAGTCAGGGCGAGTGTGAGGTCGAGTCACAGGGTTGAGGGAGTCATAGTTGATATCAATGGTGAAGGCGAAGTATCTGGTCCATGGCTCGGGTCTAGTGTTCCGTTTAGGTGTTCGATAAGGAGTACGGTTGAGATGGGGTTACAGTTAGATTCGGATACATCTCTTATGTGAGGGCGAGCGCAAGATTGAGTTTCAGTTTTAAGGTGAGGTGTGGGTGTCATTAATGCTTAAGTTGAAGTGTCAGATCATGGCGCCGGTGCTAGGGCTGGCATTAGTTGTAAGTTAAGGTGTATTGGGCTGACTGAGTGACAGAGATCTGATCCGTCTCTGATGTGAGGGCAATGGCCAGAGTGAGCTTCAGGATTATGGGGAGGAATGACAGACGTCAATGCTGATGGTGGCAGTTCAGTTAAAGGGGCCTGGGATAGGTTTAGGTTTTCCTGTAAGGGAAAGTCTATGCATATGATACGGTTACGGAGAGAATTTGGGTTCAATTCTGATGTGAGTGCGAGGGTGAGATTGAGTCTCAGGGTAAAGTTGTGCCTCCTAGTCGGCAGCAATGTTGAAGTCAGAGTATCTAATTTAGGGCTCGGGACTAGGGTTAGGCTTAGGTGTTCAGTAAGATTTACAGGAACATAGAGTTACATTTAGAGTTCGAATCTGACACTGATGTGAGGGCGATGGCCAGATTGAGCTTCAGGTTAATTTGCGGCATGACAGACGTTGCAGCTGATGGCGTCATTTCAGGTAAAGTGGCCAGGGATAGAGTTATGTTATTGTGCTCTGTGAGGTGTACAGGAAGGATAGGGTGATGGATAGACTTAGGGTGTTTTCTGATGTGAGGGCAAGTTCGAGATGGAGGTTCAGGTTTACGGTGAAGTGTGAATGATGCCAATGGTTACGGTGAAGGGTCAAGTAAAGAGTCATTTCTATTGTTGAGATTAAAGGGTCTTTCTGTTATACACAAACGTTGTTAAGAAATAGGGTTAGGTTCCAGCTCTGATGTGAGTGCGCTTCTGAAATTGCGATTCATTGTTGAGGAGGGCTCTGTGTGATGTCAAAGCTGATGTTGTGTGGATAGGCACAGGATTCAGTGATAGGGTTAAAATTTTGTGTTCTCTCTGATTTCCAGAGACATTAGCATTACGGAAAGAGTTAGGTTCTGGGTCTGATGTGACGGTGAGAGCATGATGGTGGATCAGGGTTATGGTGAGGCATGGGAGACATCAATGGTACAGGAGACCTGTCAGGAACACTGGCCTAGGCTAGACTAAGCGTTAGGTTTTTGGTTAGTTGTAGAGAAAGGGTGTTTTCACATTTATACAAAGGGTCCTTCTCTTACGTTAAGGCGAATGTGCGATTCAGTTCCAGGATTACCGTGAGGCAAGGGTGATATCCATGATGATGGTGGAGTTTCAGGCCTCTGGTCCGCGCTAGGGTTAGAGTTATGTAATCGTTAAAGGGTATGGAGTGGACCGGGATACGTTTCAATTTTCATCCTACTCTGACGTGAGGGCGAAGGCCAGATTGATCTTCATCATCATGGTGTGGCATCGGTGACATCAATGCTGACGCTGAGGGTACAGGTTAATAGACCTGGTTTAGGGTTAAGATTTTCTGTCAGGAAAAGTCTATGCGGTACATATGGTTATGGACAGAATTAGGGAGCAGTTCTGAGGTCAGGGCGAGTGTGAGATTGAGTCGCAGGGTCAATGGAGTCATAGTTGATATCTACGGTGAAGGTGAAATATCTGTTCCATGGTCGGGTGTATGGTTAGATTTAGGTGTTTGATAAGGAATACAGGTGTGATATGGATACAGTTAGACTTCAGATCTATCTCTGATGTGAGGGAGAGTGCATGATTGAGTTTGAAGTAAAAGCTGAAATATGGGTGACATCAAAGATGTAGGTGAAGTGTCAGATCCTGGCGCCAGGGCTAGGGTTAGCATTAGTTGTAAGGTCAGGAGTATGGGGCAGATTGAGTGGCAGTAAGAGTTCTGATCTGACTCTGATGTGAAGGAAATGGCCAGAATGTGCTTCAGGATTATGGGGAGGAATGACAGAAGTCGATGCTGATGGTGGCGGTTCAGTTAAATTGGCCTGGGCTAGGGTTAGGGTTTCCTGTAAGGGAAAATCTATGCATATGTTACGGTGACGGAGAAAATTAGGGTTCAGTTCTGATGTGAGGACGAGGGTGAGATTGAGGCTCATGGTTAAGATGTGTCTCCTAGTTGGCACAAATGTTGAAGGCGAAGAATCTAGTCTAGTTCTCGGGCCTAGTGTTATGGTTAGGTGTTCACTAAAATTTACAGAAACATAGAGTTACATTTAGAGATTGCATCTGACCCTGATGTGAGGGCGATGGCCAGATTGAGCGTCAGGTTTATGGTGCGGCATGACAGACGTTGAAGTTTACTATGTCAGCTCAGGTAAAGTGGCCAGGGCTAGAGTTATGGTATTGTGTTCTGTGAGGTGTACAGGAAGGATAGGGGTATGGACAGACTTAGGGCTGGTCTCTGATGTGAGGGCAAGTGCGAGATTGAGGTTCAGGACTACGGTGAAGTGTGGGTCATGCCAATGATTACGGTGAAGGGACAAGTCCAAGATTCATGGCTAGGGTTAGTATTACTGCGTCGTTCTGTTCTACAGAAAGGACAAGTTTAGGATTAAGGTTAGGGTCGAGCTCTGATGTGAGTGCGATTGTGAAAATGCGATTCAGTGTTGAGGAGGGCCCTGGGTGATGTCAATGGTGACGTTGTGTGGATAGTACCAGGACTCAGTGCTAGGCTTAAAATTTTGTGTTCTCTCTGTTTTCCGCAGACATTAGCATCACGGAAATAGTTAGGTCCTGGGTCTGATGCGACGGTAAGTGCAAGACGGTGGATCAGGTTTATGGTGAGGCATGGGTGACGTCAGTGGTCAAGGTCGGGTGACAGGACCACGGGCCAGGGCTAGGGTTAAGGTTAGGATTTTGGGAAAATGTAGAGGGATGGTATTGTTACGTTTAGACTTAGGTTCCTTCTCTTACGTTAGGGCGACTATACGATTCAGTTCCAGGATTACTGTGAGCCAAGGTTGATATCCAAGGTTATGGTGGAGTTTCAGGAAACAGGTCCAAGCTTGGGTTAGGGTTATGTAATCGTTAAAGTGTATGGGGTTTACGTGAATAGAGCTCGATTTTGGATCCTACTCTGATGTGAGGGCGTAGGCCAGACTGATCTTTATCATCATGGTGTGGCATAGGTGACATCAATGCTGATGCTGAGGGTCCAGGTTAAGGGACCTTGGTTAGCGGTAGGGTTTTTTTAAGGAAATGTCTATGCAGAAGATATGGTTTTGGATATAATTAGGGTGCAGTTTTGAAGTCAGGGTGAGTGTGAGGTCGAGTCACAGGGTTGAGGTAGTCATAGTTGATATCAATGGTTAAGGCGAAGTATCTGGTCCATGGCTCGGGTCTAGGGTTCCGTTTAGGTGTTCGATAAGGAGTACGGGTGAGATGGGGTTACAGTTAGATTCGGATCCATCTCTGATGAGAGGGCGAGCGCAAGATTGAGTTTCAGTTTCAAGGTGAGGTGTGGGTGTCATGAATGCTTAAGTTGAAATGTCAGATCCTGGCGTCAGGGCTAGGGCTGGCATTAGTTGTAAGTTAAGGTGTATTGGGCTGACTGAGTGACAGTTAGAGATCTGATCCTTCTCTGATGTGAGGGCAATGGCCAGAGTGAGCTTCAGGATTATGAAGAGGAATGACAGACGTCAATGCTGATGGTGGCGTTTCAGTTAAATTGGCCTGGGCTAGGGTTAGGTTTTCCTGTAAGGGAAAATCTATGCCTATGGTACGGTGACGGAGAAAATTAAGGTTCAGTTCTGATGTGAGGACCAGGGTGAGATTGAGGCTCATGGTTAAGATGTGTCTCCTAGTTGGCACAAATGTTGAAGGCGAAGAATCTAGTCTAGTTCTCGGGCCTAGAGTTAGGGTTAGGTGTTCACTAAGATTTACAGTAACATAGAGTTACATTTAGAGTTTGCATCAGACCCTGATTTGAGGACGATGGCCAGATTGAGCTTCAGGTTTATGGTGCGGCATGACAGACGTTGAAGTTGACTATGTCAGCTCAGGTAAAGTGGCCAGGGCTAGAGTTATGGTATTGTGTTCTGTGAGGTGTACAGGAAGGATAGGGGTATGGACAGACATAGGGCTGGTCTCTGATGTGAGGGCAAGTGCGAGATTGAGGTTCAGGATTACGGTGAAGTGTGGGTCATTCCAATGGTTACGGTGAATGGACAGGTCCAAGATTCATGGCTAGGGTTAGGATTACTGCGTCGTTCTGTTCTACAGAAAGGACAAGTTTGGGATTAAGGTTAGGGTCCAGCTCTTATGTGAGTGCTAGTGTGAAAATGCGATTCAGTGTTCAGAAGGGCCCTGGGTGATGTCAAAGGTGACGTTGTTTGGATAGGCCCAGCACTCAGTGCTAGGTTTAAAATTTTGTGTTCCCTCTGTTTTCCGGAGACATTAGCATCACAGAAAGAGTTAGGTTCTGGGTCTGATTCGACGTTAAGTGCAAGATGGTGGATCAGGTTTACGGTGAGGCATGGGTGACGTCAGTGATCAAGGTCGGGTGTCAGGACAACGGGCCAGGGCTAGGGTTAAGGTTAGGTTTTTGGGAAGCTGTAGAGGAATGGTATTGTTACGTTTAGACTTAGGTTCCTTCTCTTACGTTAGGGCGACTATACAATTCAGTTCCAGGATTACTGTGAGCCAAGGTTAATATCCAAGGTTATGGTGGAGTTCCAGGAAACAGGTCCACTCTAGGGTTAGGGTTATGTAATAGTTATAGTGTATGGGGTTTACGTGAATAGAGCTCGATTTTGGATCCTACTCTGATGTGAGGGCGTAGGCCAGACTGATCTTGGTCATCATGGTATGGCATAGGTGACATCAGTGCTGACGCTGAGGGTCCAGGTTAAGGGACCTTGGTTAGCGGTAGGGTTTTTGTAAGGAAATGTCTATGCAGAAGATATGGTTTTGGATATAATTAGGGTGCAGTTTTGATGTCAGGGCGAGTGTGAGGTCGAGTCACAGGGTTGAGGGAGTCATAGTTGATATCAATGGTGAAGGCGATGTATCTGGTCCATGGCTCGGGTCTAGGGTTCCTTTTAGGTGTTCGATAAGGAGTACGGGTGAGATAGGGTTACAGTTAGATTCAGATCCATCTCTGATGTGAGGGCGAGCGGAAGATTGAGTTTCATTTTTAGGTGAAGTTTGGATGACACTAATGCTAAAGCTGAAGTGTCGGATCCTGACGCCAGGGCTAGGGCTGGAATTAGTTGTAAGTTAAGTTGTATGGGGCTGATTGAGTGACAGTTAGAGTTCTGATCTGACTCTGATGTGAGTGCAATGGCCAGAATGAGCTTTAGTTTTATGGGGAGGAATGACAAATGCCAATGCTGATGGTGGCGGGTCAGTTAAAGGGGCCTGGGCTAGGGTTAGAGTTTTCTGTGAGATAAAGTCTATGCATATGATACGGTTACGGAGAGAATTTGGGTTCAATTCTGATGTGAGTGCGAGGGTGAGATTGAGGCTCAGGGTAAAGATATGCCTCCTAGTCGGCAGCAATGTTGAAGTCAGAGTATCTAGTCCAGGGCTCGTGTCTAGGGTTAGGCTTAGGTGTTCAGTAAGATTTACAGGAACATAGAGTTACATTTAGAGTTCGAATCTGACACTGATGTGAGGGCGATGGCCACATTGAGCTTCAGGTTTACTTTGCAGCATGACAGACGTTGCAGCTGATGGCGTCGTTTCAGGTAAAGTGGCCAGGGTTAGAGTTATGTTATTGTGCTCTGTGAGGTGTACAGGAAGGATAGGGTGATGGACAGACTTAGGGTGTTCTCTGATGTGAGGGCAAGTTCGAGATGGAGGTTCAGGTTTACGGTGAAGTGTGAATGATGCCAATGGTTACGGTGAAGGGTCAAGAAAAGAGACATTTCTATTGTCTAGATTAAAGGGTCTTTCTGTTCTACAGAAAGGATAAGTTAAGGATGAGGGTTAGGTTCCAGCTCTGATGTGATTGCGATTCTGAAATTGCGATTCATTGTTGAGGAGGGCCCTGGTTGATGTTGATGCTAACGTTTGGATAGGACCAGGATTCTTTGCTGCGGTTTAAATTTTGTGTTCTCTCTGATTTCCAGAGACATTAGCATTACGGAAAGAGTTACGTCCTGAGACTGATGTGACGGGGGTGCAAAATATTGAATCAGAGTTATGGTGAGTCATGGGTGACGTCAATATTCCAGGAGAGGTGTCAGGACCGCTGGCCAGGGTTAGTGTTAAGTTAAGGTTTATCGTAAGCTGTACAGATAGGGTATTGTTACATTTAGACGTAGGGTCCTTGTCTTACATTAGGGCGAATGTGCGCTTCATTTCCAGGAATACATTGAGGCAAGGGTGATATCCATGATGATGGTGGAGTTTCAGGTCACAGGTCCGCTTTAGGGTTAGGGTTATGTAATCGTTAAAATGTATGGTGTGGTCCGGATAAGGTAGGATTTGCATCCTACTCTGATGTTTGATGCCAATGGTTATGGTGAAAGGACAGGTAAAGAGTCATGGCTACGTTTAAGATTAGAGGGTCGTTCTGTTCTACAGAAAGGATAAGTTTCGGATTAGGGTTAAGGTCCAGCTCTGATGTGAGTGCCATTCTGAAATTGCGTTTCAGTGTTGAGGAGGGCCCCGGGTGATGTCGATGCTGACGTTGTGTGGATAGGCCAAGGATCCAGTACTATGGTTAAAATTTTGTGTTTTCTCTGGTTTCCAGAGACATTAGCATTACGGAAAGTGTTAGGTTCTGGGTCTGATGAGACGGGGAGTGCAAGACTGTTGATCAGGTTTTTGGTGATGCATGGGTCACGTCAATGTTCCAGGTGAGATGTCAGGACGACGGGCCAGGGTTACGGTTAGGGTTAGGTTTTTCCGTAGCTTGAGAGAGAGTGTATTGTTACATTTAGACCTAGGGTCGTTCTCTTACGTTACAGCGAATGTGCAATTCTGTTCCAGGATTACAGTGAGGCAAGGGTGATATCCATGGTGATGTTGGAGTTTCAGGCAACAGGTCCACGGTAGGGTTAGGGCTATGTAATCGTTAAAGGGTCTGGGGTGGACCGGTATACGGATTGATTTGCATTCTACTCCGATGTGAGGGCGAAGGCCAGATTGATCTTCATCATCGTGGTGTGGCATCGGTGACATCAATGCTGACGCTGAGGGTTCATGTTAATTACCTGGGTTAGGGATAAGGTTTTCTGTGAGTAAAAGTCTATGCGGTACATATGGATATGGACAGAATTAGGGAGCAGTTCTGATGTCAGGGCGAGTGTGAGATTGTGTCGCAATGTCAATGGAGTCATAGTTGATATCAATGGCGAAGGTGAATTTTCTGGTCCATGGGTCTGGTCTACGGTTAGATTAAGGTGTTTAATAAGGAGTACGGTGAGATACGGTTACAGATAGACTTCAGATCTATCTCTAATGTGAGGGCGAGTGCAAGATTGAGTTTCAGTTTTAAGGTGAGTTGTGGGTGACATTAATGCTTAAGGTGAAGTGTCAGATCCTGGCGCCAGTGCTAGGGCTGTCATTAAATGTAAGTTATGGTTTATTGGGCTGATTGAGTGACAGATTTCTGATCCGACTCTGATGTGAGGGCAACAACCAGAATGACCTTCAGGATTATGGGGAGGAATGACAGACGTCAATGCTGATGGTGGTGGTTCAGTAAAGGGGCCTGGGCTAGGGATAGTGTTTCCTTAAGGGAAACTCTACGCATACGATACGGTTACGGAGAGAATTTGGGTTCAATTCTGATGTGCTTGCGTGGATGAGTTTGAGACTCAGGGTGATGATGTGCCTCCTAGTTGGCAGCAATGTTGAAGGCGGGGTATCTAGTCCAGGGCTCGGGATTAGGGTTAGGCTTAGGTGTTCAGTAAGATTTACAGTTACATAGAGTTATATTTAGAGTTCGCATCTGACCCTGATGTGAGGGCGACGGCTAAATTGAGCTTCAGGTTTACTTTGCGACATGACAGACGTTGAAGCTGATGGCGTCGGTTCTGGTAAAGTGGCCAGGGTTAGCATTATGTTATTTTGTTCTGTGAGGTGTACAGGAAGGATAGGGTGATGGACAGACTTAGGGCTTGTCACTGATGTGAGCGCAAGTTCGAGTTTGAGGTTCAGGTTTACGGTGAAGTGTGCCTGATGCCAATGGTTATGGTGAAGGGACAGGTAAAGAGTCATTTCTAGGGTTGAGATTAGCGGGTCGTTGTGCTCTACAGAAAGGATAGGTTAAGTATTAGGGTTAGGGACCAGCTCTGATGTGAGTACGCTTCTGAAATTGCGTTTCAGTGCTGAGGAGGCCCCTGGGTGATGTCGACGCTGACGTTTTGTGGATACGCCCAGGATACAGTGCTAGGGTTAAATTTTGTGTTCTCCCTGGTTTCCAGAGACTTTAGCTTTAGGAAACGGTTAGTTTCTGGGTCTTATGTGACGGGTAGCGCAAGATGTAGGTCAGGGTTATGGTGAGGCAATGGTGATGTCAATTTTCCATGTAAGGTTTCAGGACCATTGGCCAGGGCTAGGGTTAGGGTTAGGTATGTCGGTAGCTGTTGAGAGAGGGTATTGTTGCATTTAGACATAGGGTCCTTCCCTTATGTTACGGCGAATGTGCAATTCAGTTCCAGAATTACAGTGAGGCATTATTGATATCCATGATGATGGTGGAGTTTCAGGCCACTGGTCCGAGCTAGGGTTAGAGTTATGTAATCGTTAAAGGTTATGGGGTGGACCTGGATACATTTAGATTTTCATCCTACTCTGACCTGAGGGCGAAGGCCAGTTTGATCTTCATCATCGTGGTGTGGCATCGGTGACATCAATGCTGATGCTGAGGTTACAGGTTAATAGACCTGGTTTAGGGATAAGGTTTTCTGTAAGGAAAAGTCTATGCGGTACTTATGGTTATGGACAGAATTAGGGAGCTGTTCTGATGTCAGGGCGAGTGTGAGATGGAGTCGCAGGTTCAAGGGAGACTTAGTTGATGTCAATGGTGGAGGTGAATTATCTAGTCCATGGGTCTCGTCTACGGTTAGATTTCGGTATTCGATAAGAATACGGGTGTGACAGGGTTACAGTTAGACTTCCGATCTATCTCTGATGTGAGGGCGAGTGCAAGATTGAGTTTCAAGTTTAAGCTGAAATGTGGGTAACATGAAAGATGAAGGTGAAGTGTCAGATCCTGGCGCCAGGGCTAGGGTTAGCATTAGTCGTAAGGTAAGGACTATGGGGCAGATTGAGTGACTGTTAGAGTTCTGATCTGAATCTGATGTGAAGGGAATGGCCAGCGTGCGCTTCAGGATTATGGGGAAAAATGCCAGAATTCGATGCTGATTTTGGCGGTTTCATTAAATTGGCCTGAGCTAGGGTTAGGGTTTACTGTAAGGGAAAATCTATGTGTATAATCTGGTTGCAGAGAGAATTAGGGTCCAGTTCTGATGTGAAGGCGAGGGTGAGATTGAGGCTCAGGGTTAAGATGTGTGTCTTAGTTGGCATCAATGTTGAAGGCAAAGAATCTAGTCCAGGGCTCGGGCTGAGGGTTAGGGTTTGGTGTTCAGTAAGATTTACAGTAACGTAGAGTTACATTTCGAGTTCACATCTGACCCTGATGTGAGGTCGATGGCCAGATTGAGCTTCAGGTTTATGGTGCGGCATGACAGACTTTGAAGCTGACGGTGTCAGCTCAGGTAAAGTGGCCAGGGCTAGAGTTATTTTATTGTATTCTGTGAGGTGTACAGGAAGGATATGGGTATGGACAGACTTAGGGCTGGTCTCTGATGTGAGGGCAAGTGCGAGATATTGATTCAGGATTACGGTGAAAGGTGGGTCATGACAATGGTTACGGTGAATGGACAGGTCCAAGAGTCATGGCTATGGTAAGGATTACTGGGTCATTCTGTTCTACAGAAAGGACAAGTTTAGGATTATGGTTAGTGTCCAGCTCTGATGTGAGTGCGAGTGTGAAATTGCGATTCAGTGTTGAGGAGTGCCCTGGGTGATGTCAAAGCTGACGTTGTGTGGATAGGCCCAGGACTCAGTGCTAGGCTTAAAATTTTGTGTTCTCTCTGGTTTCCGGAACATTAGCATTACGGAAAGAGTTAGGTTCCGGGTCTGATGTGACAGGGAGAGGAAGATGGTTGATCAGGGTTATGGTGAGGCATGGGTGACGTATGTGGTCATGGTGATGTGTCAGGACCACAGGCGAGGGCTAGGTTTAGGGTTAGGTTTTGGGAAGCTGTAGAGGGATGGTATTGTTACGATAAGACTTAGGTTCCTTCTCTTACTTTATGGCGTCTATGCGATTCACTTCCATGATTACAGTGAGGCAAGGGTGATATCCAAAGAGATGGTGGAGTTTCAGGCCACAGGTCCATGCTAGGGTTAGGGTTATGTAATCGCTAAAGGGTATGGGGTTTACGTGGATACTGCTCAATTTTAGATCCTACTCTGATGTGAGGGCGAAGGCCAGATTGATCTTGATCATCATGGTGTGGTATAGGTGACATCAATGCTGATGCTGAGGGTCCAGGTTAAGGGACGTTGGTTAGGGGTAGGATTTTCTGTAAGGAAAAGTCTATGCAGAAGATATGGTTATGGACATAATTAGGGTGCAATTTTGATGTCAGGGTGAGAGTGAGGTCGAATCACAGGGTTGAGGGATTCACAGCTGATATTATTGGTGAAGGCGAAGTATTTGGTCCATGGGACGGATCTAGGAATAGGTTTAGGTGTTCGATAAGGTGTACGGGTGAGATAGGGTTACAGTTAGATTTGGATCCATCTCTGATGTGAGGGCGAGGGCAAAATTGATTTTCAGTTTTAAGGTGAGGTGTGGGTGACATTAATGATGAAGGTGAAGTGTCAGATCCTGGCACCAAGGCTGGTGCTTGCATAAGTTTTAAGTTAAGGTATATGGGGCTGATTGAGTTACAGTTAGAGTTCTGAGCCGACTCTGATCTGAGGACAATGGCCAAAATGAGATTCAGAATTATGGGGAGGTACAACAGACATAAATTCGGATGGTGGTGGTTCAGTTAAAGGGCCGGGGATATTGTTAGGGTTTCCTGTAAAGAAATTCTATGCATATGATACGGTTACCGAGAGAATTTAGGTTCAATTCTGATGTGAGTGCGAGGGTGAGATTGAGGCTCAGGTTAAAGATGTGTCTCCTAGTCGGCAGCAATGTTGAAGGCAGAGTATCTAGTCCACAGCTCGTGTCTAGGATTAGTCTTAGGTGTTCAGTAAGATTTACAGGTACATAGAGTTACATTTAGGGTTCGAATCTGACACTGATGGGAGGGAAATAGCTAGATTGAGCTTCAGGATTGCTTTGCGGCATGATAGACGTTGAAGCTGATGGCAACGTTTAGGTAAAGTGGCCAGTGTTAGAGATAGGGTATTGTGTTCTGTGAGGTGTACATGGATGATAGGGTGAAGGACAGACTTAGGGCTGGTCTCTGATGTGAGGGCAAGTTCGAGATTGAGGTTCAGGATTACGGTGAAGCGTGCCTGATGCCAGAGGTTACGTTGAAAGGACAGGTAAAGAGTCATGTCTAGGGTTGAGATTAGTGGGTCATTCTGTTCTTCAGAAAGGATAAGTTAAGGATCAGGGTTAGGGTCCAGCTCTGATGTGAGTGCGACTCTGAAATTGCGTTTCAGTGTTGAGGAGTCCCCTGGGTGATGTCAACGCTGACGTTTTGTGGATTCGCCCAGGTTTCAGTGCAAGGGATAAAATTTTGTGTTCTCCCTGGTTTCCAGAGACATTAGCATTAGGAAACTGTTAGTTTCTGGGTCTTATGTGACGTGGATCGCAAGATGTAGGATCAGGGTTATGGTGAGGCAATGGTGACGTCAATGTTCCATGTAAGGAGTCAGGACCACTGGCCAGGGCTAGGGTTAGGGTTAGGTATGTTGGTAGCTGTTAGAGAGAGGGTATTGTTACATTTAGACATAGGGTCCTTCTCTTACGTTAGGGCGACTGTGCGTTTCAGTTCCAAGACTACAGTGAGGCAAGGGTGATATCCAAGGTGATGGTGGAGTTTCACGCCACAGGCCCACGATTAGTGTTATGTAATCATTAAAGGGTATGGGGTTTACGTGAATACAGCTCGTGTTTGGATCCTACACTGATGTGAGGGCGATGGCGAGATTGATCTAGATCATCATGGTGTGGCACAGGTGACATCAATGCTGACACTGAGGGTCCAGGTTATGGGAACTTGGTTATTGGTCGGGATTTCTGTAAGGAAAAGTCTATGCAGAAGATAGGGTTATGGACATAATTAGGGTCCAATTTTGATGTCAGGGCGAGTGTGAGATCGAGTCACAGGGTTGAGGGAGTCATAGTTGATAATGGTGAAATCGAAGTATCTATTCCATGGGTCTGGTCGAGGGTAAGGTTTGGTGTTCGATAAGGAGTACGGGTGAGAGGTTTACAGTTAGATTCGGATCCATCTCTGATGTCAGGGCGAGTGCAAGATTGAGTTTCATTTTTAAGGTGAGGTGTGGGTAGCATTAATTCTTGAGGTAAAGTGTCAGATCCTGGCCCCATGGCTAGGGCTGGCATTACTTTTAAGTTAAGGTGTGTTGGGCTGACTGTGTGACAGAGTTCTGATCCATCCCTGATGTGAGGGCAATGGCCAGAATGAGCTTCAGTATTATGGGGAGTAATGACAGATGTCAATGCTGATGGTGGCGGTTCAGTTAAACGGGCTAGGTGTAGGGTGAGGGTTTCCTCTAAGGGAAAGTATATTCATATGATAGAGTTACGGAGAGAATTTGTGTTCAATTCTGTTGTGAGTGCGAGTGTGAGATTGATGCTCAGGGTAAAGATGTGCCTCCTAGTCGGCAGCAATGTTGAAGGCGGAGTATCTAGTCCAGGGCTAGGACTAGGTTTAGCCTTAGGTGTTCAGTAATACTTACAGTAACATAGAGTTACATTTAGGGTTCGCATCTGACAGTGATGTGAGGTCGATGGCTAGATTGAGCTTCAGGCTTACTTTGCGGCATGACAGACATTGAAGCTGATGGTGTCAGCTCAGGTAAAGTGGCCAGGGCTAGAGTTCGGTTATTGTGTTCTGTGAGGTGTACAGGAAGGATAGGGTGATGGACAGACATAGGGCTGTTCTCTGATGTGAGGGCAAGTTCGAGATTGAGTTTCAGGGTTACAGTGATGCATGTTTGATGCCAGTGGTTACGGTGGAATGACAGGTAAAGAGTCATGGCTAGGGTTAAGATTAGTGGGTCGTTCTGTTCTACAGAAAGGATAAGTTAAGGATTAAGGTTAGGACTAAGGATTCGCACTCTGATGTGAGTGCGAATGTGAAATTGCGAATCAGTGTTGAGGAGGTCCCTGGGAGATGTCGATGCTGACGTTGTGTGGATAGGCCCAGGATTCAGTGCTATTTTTAAAATTCAGAGTTCTCCCTGGTTTCTAGAGACGTTAGCATTACGGAAATGGTTTGGTTCTGGCTCTGATGTGACAAGGAGTGCAAGATGTGTGTTCAGGGTTATGGTGAGGCATGGGTGACGTCAGAGGACATGGTGAGGTGTCAGGACCATGGGCCAGGCCTAGGGTTAATCTTAGGTTTTTTGGAAGCTGTAGAGGGATGGTATTTTTACGTTTATACTTTGGTTCCTTCTCTTACGTTAGGGCGACAATGCGATTAAGTTCCAGGATTATAGTGAGGCAAGTGTGATATCGAAGGTAATGGCGATGTTTCAGGCCAAAGGTCCGTGCTAGGGTTGGGTTATGTATTCGTTAAAGGTATGGTGTTTAGGTTTGATACGGCTCGAGTTTGGATCCTACTCTGATGTGAGTGCGAAGGCCAGATTGATCTTGATCATCATGGTGTGTCATAGGATATATCAATGCTGACGCCTATGGTCCAGGTTATGGGACCTTGGTTAGGGGTAGGGTTTTTTGTAAGGAAAAGTCTATGCAGATGATATGGTTATTGACAGAATTAGGGAGCAATTCTCATGTCAGGGCACGTGTGAGATTGATTCGCAGGGTCAAGGGAGTCATAGTTGATATCAATGGTGAAGGTGAATTATCTGGTCCATGTGTCTGGTCTACGGTTAGATTTAGGTGTTTGATAAGGAATACGGTTGTGATAGGGTTACAGTTAGACTTCAGTACTATCTCTGATGTGAGGGCGAGTGCAAGATTGAGATTCAGTTTTAAGGTGAGGTGTGGGTGACATTAATGTACAAGGTGAAGTGACAGATTATGGCGCCTGGGCTAGGGCTGGCATTAGTTGTAAGTTTATGTGTATGGGGCTGTTTGAGTGACAGTTAGAGTTCTGATCCGACTCTAATGTGAGGGCAGTGGCCAGAATGAGCTTCAGGATTATGGGGTGGAATGACAGACGTCAATGCTGATGGTGGCGGTTCAGTTAAAGGGGCCTGAGCTAGTTTAGGGTTTTCTGTAAGGGAAAACCTTGTGTTTTCCTGCTTCAATCCTATAAAACTTCAGACACATCCTTTTAACAAACAGAAATTTATTTGTGTGTATTTCTTTTCCTAAACTCTGCCTGATTGTGAGAAAATAAAATCAATTGTTATGCTATCCATTAAGCCATCATATGTATGTGATTTCCTAGGCACTTGCACAGAAATGCTAAGTAATCTGGAACAGCATTATTTTTATTCCCCCCCAGACAGTGTTCCAGTAGCAACCAGCATCGATTTTTCTATAGTATGTATTACAATATACTGGCCTTATCTATACTGTCTCTTCCAGTAGTCTCTGAGTAGCTTATAGCAAGGGTCTAATTCCTCAGGATGCATTCTGCCTGGGACTGCTTGCAAGTGAATGATATGAAAGAAAATTCTAGATGACATTGAATGGATAGTGGAATAGCCCTAGTATTTTATTACAAAACTTCTGTAGCAAAATATCAAGTCAATTCTTTCTTTGAATATCTCCCCTAATTTTTACTCCAAACAGCATAATTCAATTAGCCAATCTGGAGAACAAATATCTTTCTTGTCACAGACTGCTTGCTGTTTATAACTCTGAAGAAAAGGATTGCCCTTCTCCAACCTATAACTCCTTCCTCAGAGTGTAAATACACTGCAGACCTTTTATTATTTTCTAACTGGAGGGCTGATGAATAAACTCAACAGGTTTGAGCAGAAAATTTTAGATGATAATTGGATCTTCAGGCTAAGCTGGTGGGAATGTTAAAGATTTTGTGTGCAATATTTATTTGTATCAAGTCTCCATTATATTTGAGAAGATTCAGGTTATATTTTAACATCTCCGTTCTGGATTTTAAACCACTACTAAATATTTAATGCCTTTCTGGAGATTCTCCCACCTCACATTGTCTTTAAATCTCGGTAAAATATTTCTCTTCTTAGTGTTAAAATAATTTATCATAAATGCTATGATTATGAAATATGCACTTTGGAATTGAAAGGAGAAAACACCCCATCATTTTATTTGTTGTTAAATTTACTCAGTTTTTCTAGATAATCTGTGAAAAACTAAAATTGGCCCTGCAGAAGTTGACCATTCCCCAGGAGGAACAGTAACCTCCGGCTTATTTGAAGAAATAAATTTTCAATCCTCAAGGGTTCTTAGGCAATCTTCGGCCAAGTTAAATGGCTAAGAGACTGTTTTCCAGTGGAAGTTGGAAGAAATACATGTGGAGATAGGTGGCAAGAGGAAGAACAACTCCAGATCAAACAAAAGGAAAAAAAAACCCTGATCCTTGTAGAAAGAGTATAGGGAGAAATAGTTAAAGCAGGTGTATTCCTTACACATTCATCACTTGGTGAGCCAGGAAGCCCTGACAGCCTTGTCATAAGTGTTCTGTGTGCTTGGCTCTGTCAGGTGATTTTATGAATCACTTACTTTCTGACAGACCTGTTTAAAATAATTGTGGAGTGTCCCACAGGTGGAATTTGTTGATAGAAGAAAGAACATCTGTTGTATTTTCACATTTCTGACTTTAAACAATGAACTGGGGTGGGAGAAACTGACTCATTTGTCCACTGACTGCTGCTTCTCTGCCTCCCGTGCCCTAGGGGAGAGCTCCAGGGAATTTATTTCTCTTGCTCACTTCTATATCCAGTTGCTAGTGCCTAATATGGGTGTTTAATATTATTAGTTGAATTAATTAACATCTGAATTATTTCATCTTTGTCTCTCTTCTTGCTTCAATGCAGGTAGGCTCGATTAGGTTTCAGCCATCTGACTAGTTGAGGGTTCTTGCAATAATCACATTTAGAAAACTTTGATAGAAAAATCTCGCTTAGTTCTGGATATTGTTTGCCCTCTGGATCCTCTATTCCTTTTGTCCTACTTATTATTTACTTCACATTTAGGACCTTTCTTTCTACAGGAAGCTTTCCCTAAACTTCTCTCTGTCACATACGCTCCTGAAGTGCTGCATTTTCCTGTTACTTCACTCTGGTGGGATTGTCTATATTTTGAGTATTCTCTTAGAAAATAGTAGAACTTGTGAAGATTACAATGTATATTGTTTTGACCACTACGTTTTCCCTAGTATTTTTATTTACACATTTGTATAAAAGCAAATTTATAAGTGGTTTTTAATGAATTAACAGTAGAAAGAATATATTTAAAACAAATTTTTAGAGACTGGAAGCAGAAAGAACAACTGAAATATACTCAGCCAACAACTGCACATAATATATACTGCTCATATAACTTTCCAAATTACTTGTGAATGAAATTAATCAATAATCTAGGGAAATTGCCATTAACATAGTGCCTGCTGAGTCACAGAGACTGAACCATGTATTTGGAGAAAACTTTGGAGCTCAGCAAAAGTCACTGGCAATTAATAGTGCACAAATGTATTTAAGTCTGTCTTTATGGTAGTTTCTCATAAGTAGACCATGGAATGGAAACTTGGATGACTCCAAAGTATTCTCACATGGAACATCACTAACACTGTCCACTTACTTTTTGGCCAATGAGGCATCTGAAACTTTGAGGAGGTACCCCCAGGTAGCACAGAATGAATGACATGTTAGCTACGGTTTTTGTTCATCTCAAGTTAACATCATCTCTCCCTTATATTGATACAAGTCAGAAGCTCATCACTGGTGCTAGAGTTTCCATTTGAGCCCCTTCCCACTATAATCAATTCCCCTCTCAGCAGTCAGAACAGTTTCTTAATAATAAAAACACGATCATATCTTAATTGAAAATCCCTGTGGCTCCCCTTTGCAGGCTGAAATGCACCCTCCTTGTCATTCTCAGTGAGGCCTCAGACAATGTGGGCCTTTCCTAACCCTCCAGCTTTGGCTGCATCCCACTGTCCTCTCGTTTGCTTTGCATCAGCCTCAGTAGCCGGTTTTCGGTCCCTGTGACCCACCAGATTCACTCATGCTTCAAAAATCTTTGTGGTTACTCTGATATATACCTGGAATGCTGCTCCCTAGGTTGTCACAGGGGTAATTTTTTCATCTATCATTCAGGTGAGACTGAGGACTTTACTGATTTCACTTTGTAGTAGCCTCCCACTCTACTGAGCCTTCTCTATCTCATTTACTTATTTCATTCTAGACACACACACGCACACACGAATGGGAACTCTATATAAGACAGAACCTTATTTTTCTTTTTAACATTTCTATTTTCTTTATTATAATATTAAGTGCTCAATAAATAATTGCTGCATAAATAAATACTTGAGTGGATGTATGGAGCTTCAATTTGGAAAAGTGTCGACATTTTTACAAAAATTCTCATTTAAATTTGCAACAGTACATCCCTAAGTTATCTGTTCACTTTAAAGTTAAGGAAAGTAAGGTGCGGGAGTTGAGTGACTTTCTCAGACTAACAAGGCAGAGCAAGTGATTTCAACCCTGACTTGAGAATTCATGCTCTTTCCACTCCACCATACTGCTAATTTTAGTAGCAATCAGCTTGTGTTGTAACAAGGAAAAGGAATAATTTGCATGGATTTAAAGGATACCCTGTAGATGAAATTAGTAAGAGTGCCCTGTTGGGCTACTGAAGTTATTGCTCTCTAACTTAATAATTTTTGATATTTTTAAACTCTATGTAAATATTTCCAGTTATAAGATAAATAAGTTCTGATAACCTAATGTACAGTGTGGTGAACAAAGTTAATTATACTGCATTGTGTGTTTAAAAGCTGCTTAGAAAGTAGGTCTTAAAAGTTCTCATCATGACAAAATAATTGTAATCATGCATGATTACCCACTGTGGTAATCATTTTGCAACATATACATATATTAAATCATTATGTTGTGCACCTATTGAGAAAACGCAAGTTCCTGTGGTCAGGATTCTCACCTGGCCCTGGTTGGCTAGCTCAATATACACATGTGGGCAATACATTGCTTTTGACTCTATATACAGAGCTCCACCCAGTAGTCTGGGTGGTATAGCTGCAGAGCTGCAGGGCTGCAGGAGAGCCGAGCACAGCACAGGCTGGAGTGGTGGGAGCACAGAGACCAGCTGTGGGGGATAACTATTCAGGCAGAGAGGCCAGGAGGACAGCTGTGCAGGATGGCTGTGTGGACAGAGAGGCCCAGAGGCAGAGACCAGCTTGCTGCATGCAGACTCACTCTGAGTGAACAGGATTTTACTGATTGACCAGCCACCATGGAAATAAAGTTGGGTATAACCCTTTCACCCCAAGAACATTTTACTGTCATTTTCTTTGGTCACATTGAATCCACAGTAAACTTGCCTTTAGCTGAAACCCATTGGCAAGACAGCACTTAAAGTAAATACAATGTCATATGTTAATTATATCTGAGTAAACTTAATATATATATATAAAAGAAAGGTCTATTTGAACTAATGAAATGCCTAATCCAGTGCTTCTCAAACTTAATGTTCACACAAACTACCTGAGGATCTTGTTAAAACTACAGTTCCTTCCAGGTGATGCAGGTTGTGGAGCTCCATCCACCTTTGGTATTTGAGAAGCAAGGGCATTACTTCACACTTACAATCACATGGAGAACATTGAAAACTCCGAGTAACCAGGTTGCACCCAGGCCAATTACACCAGTCTCCAGGGGACTGCTATTTTTGAAGGTCACTAGTTATTCCAACGTGATTGCAGAGACTTACTGCTCAAAGCGCAGCCCACAGACCAGCAACACTGGCATGGAAGCTTTTTAAGAAAGTGAATACTCAGGCTCCAGCTCAGACCTGGTGGCTGCATTTCAACAAGACTCTCAGATAATTTGCATACACTTTAAATTTTGAGAAGTACTGATTTTGAACAAAAATGTTTGTGTTTCATTAAGCTCTAGTCTTCACTATAAATAGAAATGCAGGAATCCAGTGGAGCTCCTCCATACTGATGAAAAAGGAGATTTAAGGCAGATAGCCTACTTACTGAATATAAAAGCTTGCTGCATTTGGCAATGATAATTAACGACTCTTTTGAATACTGTTTTAGTGGTGAAATGAAAGTAAAAGGGAAATTACAGTTGGACAAATATTCAATGTAAAACCAAGAAAATAGAGATCACCAGTATAATCAACATTTTCTTGAAGGTCAGCAGGTTGATGGTCTAGAGTTATTGGGTGGTGAGTTTTTTGTTTTGTGTTGTTTATATGTCTTCTAATTTTTAAAAGTTTTTATACTGAGGTATATAAAATAAAATGCACAAATCTTAGATTCTGGTTTGATGAATTTGACTTGTGTATATACTTAGGTAACCATCTCCCAGGTGAAGATATTGAACAATCTCACTAATTTTTCTCCCCCTCATCCTCTCTCCTGTTGCAACCACCAATCTGCTCTCTGTACTTATAAGTCTACTTCAGTTTTGTACATTTACTATTTTTTAAGATTCTACATATAAGTGAAATTGTGGTATTTGTCTCTCTCCACCTCACTTATTTCACTTAGCATAATGCCCTATGGCATATACATTGGAATATTACTGGCCATAAAAAAGAATGAAATTTGGTTTGTATATTTTTTAATGAGAGAGATGTGCATATTTATACACTAAGAGAAAGGAGTCACAAAAAGTTAAACACAGAATGGAAGGTTAAATGATGGTGATGATAGTGGATCTTAACACAAGGTGATTAGAGCAGCACTATGAAGGGGGAGGGGTACAAAGCTTGGCCCAGGTGAGAACAATTTAACTGTGGCTCCTGCTGGCAAGGGGAACAGCAACATGGAAAAATATAGGAAAATGGGCAATCACAAAGCAGTGTGCTGAGTAATAATAATAGGGACTGTACAGAGAACATGGTAGTATAGAAAAAACATTCTATACTGTGACTGAATTGGCCAAGGAAGGTATCTAGAAGAACTGACTTTAAATCTGCACCTAAAATCAAAAAGATGATGGGAAAGAAGGACCTAGCCAATAGAATACTAAAAGAAAATGGTCTGGAGTTGAGAAGCAACAAGATGCATTTAGGGATTTGAGAGTGGTTCAGCCTACTTTCAGCACTGAGTACTTAGATTAGGTATGTAACTGAGGGGAGTGACAAAAAAGAGAGGAGCGGGTACGGGGAAAGATTTAATTGAAAAGAGGTGAGTTTATGGAGAATTCTTCAAGATGACAAAGTCTTGGGTTTTTCCCTGAGGGAAATGGTTATTGGTGCTTTTCACTTGACAAAAAAGTCTCAGAGCAATGGATGTAAGATTAGATTTACCTATGAGAATATGTTTTACCTCTAAGGGTACTAGGAAATATAGATATTAAAGAAATAAATGGATTCTGGCAGTAATTTCAGCAAAGATAATGGTAGTTGCGGATGAAGTGAAGGTTCTTATGGCCAGGATTCTCACCTGACCCTGGTCAGCTCGCTCACTACACACGTGTGGGTGGTATGTTGTATTGACTCTATATAAAGAGCTCCACCCAGGGCTCTGGGTGCATGGCTGCAGGAGAGCAGAGGCTTAAGTGGTGGCAGCGCCCAGGACAGAGACTGAGATGGCTGCGGGGGCAGAGGTGTCTTGCTGCATGCAGACTTGCTCTGAGTGGATGGGTTTCTAGTATTTGACCTGCCACTGTGGGAATAAAGTTGGTTATAAACCCTTTCACCCCAAGAATGTTCCATTGTCATTCCTTGGTCTCATTGAATCCTAGTGAACTTGCCTGGGCCTGAAACCCACTGCCAAGACAGTAGTGTAACCTAGGTTCTCCTATAATAATTTGGAAAATTGTTACATCAGTCTAGTCTGTAGAATAAGTCTGGCTAATATTTATGCCTACTTCATAGGTAATGGGTTTTTAAACTTGTTTTTTTTATTTGCTGTGTTCTTTGAATGTGGTAGGTATTACAGACTTTGCTTTAACTAAGATGCTTCCGATGGAAAGTGTTGGTTATGTTATTTGCTTCATTTCTCCCTTACTTTAACATAAAATGGCTTTTAAGCAGGGGTCAGCTTCCAAATCACGTTGGAAGGCCTTTTAAAATGTAAGTACCCAAACCTTATCTAATTCCTGGATAATCTGGGTTGGGCTTAAGGAGCCCAGGGACATAATTTAGATGCTTCACAGATGATTCTGATGTATGCCTTTTGCCGCAAAACCGGGAGATCCTCTTAAAGTACCATACAGTTCATTACACTGTATCTTTCTAATCACCTCATTGTAGAATAGCAGAACTCATAGGCATTTAAGTATTGCTCACTGTCCACCCCCACTTTTAAAATACTGCTTTCTTTCATTAATATCTGATGTCACAGTTTCAGCTCACAAGAGACAAAGACATATTAAAGATGGAACATTATATGAAAGAGATATCACTGTTCTTTAAAAAACTCACAAGTAGAGCATGTTTACTGACTATAAAATGTGGAATAGGAAATGACAACGTTGAATATAGGAAACAGTCATTTTTACAGTGATTACAAATCATAATTTCAACTGCCATTCCCTGGAAGAACAGAACTTTTGATATAGGTTTCTGCCAGATGTAAGAGTTTTGATAATTTATATTCACTCTAAGGACATTAAGCATGTTTTGAAGAAAACATTCCCAGATCAAATATAGCTACCTATTAGTTCTTTTTATGCCAGTCTATTCACTCCAGGTTGCATTTCCCTATTGGCTAGCAATGGAGTAGGGTAGGTACAATAAACTTGCTTTGCAGATATTACAAAATGAATAATATGAATACTAAATTCAAATATAAATGGCTATGGATAATCGCTACTTTTGATTACATACATAAATGTCTGGATAAAATGAAGGTTCCTGTGGCCAGGATTCTCACTTGGGCACTGGTTAGCTAGCTCACTACACACGTGTGGGCAATATATTGCTATTGACTCCATATAAAGAGCTCTGCTCAGTCCTCTGGGTGACACGGTGGCACTGCTGCAAGGCTGCAGGAGAGCAGAGCAGAGGCTGGAGTGGTGGAGGCACCAAGGACAGAGGCCCAGAGGCCCAGAGGCAGAGATCGACTTGCTGCATGCAGCCTCGCTCTGAGTGAATGGGAGTTAGTGACTGACCTGCCACCGTGGACATAAATTTGGGTATAACCCTTTTACCCCAAGAATGTTTTACTGTCATTTCTTTGGTCACACTGAATCCATAATGAGCTTGCCTGGGGCTGAAAGCCATTGGCATTTGTTGCACAGGAATGAATGATCAATGGGTGACTGTAGAATTACATAGGAGGTACATCTCTGTGTTTTTGGCACAGAGAGTGTCCTCTGTTGATTCTTGATGACCACTAGTAGAAGATAAAAACAGCACAGATGATTGAGAAGTGGTTAACTCTCTAAAACATATTTCCCTTCTCTTCATTTAGGTAGTATGGATTTAGGAAAACTATGTTTATGTACACTCTGGAGGAGGAAGTATATGTTTTTCTGGATTATAGAGTATAAAATATATACTAGGAATATATATTATATGCACACACACACTGGGAAGTATATATATATATGCAAAATATACATATGTACTAGATACATACTCAGAATTCATCTCAGAACCATGGTAGTTAGGGAAGGATCCTTGATACCAGGTGAAGGAACAAAAATGTTAACTTTGAATCAACTTAAGAATCATCAGTGTGGACAATACACAGGTGAATGCTTATTAATTTGCTACTTAATTGTCTCTAATGAATTTAGCAAAGTGTAACATTATGTAAATTTCAGCGGTTAAATAGGTCTTTCATATAGAAATCATGGACCATATAATATGTTTCTATAAGGTACTGCCACTTTATTAATTTCAATCACTCTATAATTAAATCTACATATGCAGCAGTAAAATCTACCAAATCATCAACTGATGCATTTAGCCTCTGGACTCAGTGACATTTAATTAGACTGCCGAAATCAACCTTTCTCTCCAGTGGCAGACAGTTTGTACATATAGTTTCTTCTTCACTGTCTCCCTCAGCTGATAAAACTTGACATAACAATGATGCAACACCAAATGAAAAGCAAATTATGAGCAAAATCTTTGGACAATTGAAAATGAGAAAAATACAGAGATTATATATGTATACATATACAAAATAGCCTGCTGAATTTGTTCTAACTTATTGAACCATTGGTCAGCCAAGGATTGGAAACAGTTAATATCACATTAATAAGGCATTTTTTCTAAACAAGATTGTTTTTCTCAAAGAGACGTGTATTAAGCCCTTAATTGTGGCTTTGACATCACATGAGAATTTTAATTAGCTTTATAGGAATTCCATATGCTCTAATTCATGAAGAGATCATTTCAGCCAGGAAAACTGCATGTCAGAATGTGGGATTTGATGCAAA
The DNA here is from genome assembly GCF_030020395.1 of Manis pentadactyla. Taxonomy (NCBI): domain Eukaryota; kingdom Metazoa; phylum Chordata; class Mammalia; order Pholidota; family Manidae; genus Manis; species Manis pentadactyla. The sequence continues at coordinate 55,635,359 of NC_080019.1, forward strand.
CATTTACTCCTACTAAACTTTAGCTTTCCCTCAGCCACAGGTTGATTTAATCCTAAAGCTAAATCAAGCAATGTTGTTAGGATTACGCAGTGGATGGAAAGGACAATCTGTTTAAAGTTAGTTGTAACAAAGAAGCAAAATATTGATATTTTGAAGAATTGCTTAAAAAAACATAATACAATCATTCAGAACTGAAAATAGTATATGATAATTTGCTTAGCATTAAACTTCAATGATTCCCAAATAAAATGGACTGTGCAAGGAATGTGGTGGAAATTAGAAATATATTTTATATCTAAAACATTTTATTTCTCTTATGGCCATCATTTGATGATATATGTCTTAGATACATTAGCATTTTACCCAGTTTTGTAAAAGTCCCTAAAAATAACAGATGACACCACTTCATATTACTCTTTTATATAATCTATGGAGCTTTTCACACAGAAATAAAGGAAATCATGGCAAATTATAGTGCTTTACAGAAAGAGAACTTGTAGAAAAATTTTCATCAAATGGTTTAATACAGAATTAAAAATTAGTCAAATGTGATTAGAAGTGTCTGAAATTAACTTTCTTAAAGGCATCTGCTGCTAAAATTTGATAAAAGAAATTACTATATAAACTATAAGGAAATTTTGTGTACACATTTTTTGCACCAAATGAGGAGATGCAGGTATATTTTAGAAGTAAGATAACTTTGGTGTGTATATTTATCAATAGTAAAATTTGTTTTATTTTTAATCACTTTGTCATGGTTAGTTTATAAATTTCTCACCTTTTTAATTATAATTTTTCACCTTTTAAATCTTCCTCAGCTAATAATAATCTCTAACATCAAGGTCAGAGATGATGTAATGAAACAAATACATAGATGAGATGTGAAGAGATTAAAATAATTCATAATTTTCTAAGCTGAGAATTTAGGTATCTATGTAATTTTAAGTCCTTTTAAGTAACAATCCAATGTTGGCATACTGTCTGCTTTCTGAGTCAAATCCTCATAAATATAAACATGTTTAAGTACAATAAGCACATGGGGTGTGATTATTCCATTAAATTTTGAAGCCACTACTTTTTTCCTTCAGTTTTGCTTCACTGTTATCCTCCACAAATGAGGGAAATCATTTGGTACTTGTCTTTCTCTGCCTGACTTATTTTACTGAGCATAATATCCTCTAGCTCTATCCATGTTATTGCAAATGGTAGGATATGTTTCTTTCTTATGGCTGAATAGTATTCCATTGTGTATATGTACCCCATCGTCTTTATCCATTCATCTACTAATGGACACTTAGGTTGTTTCCATATCTTGGCTACTGTATAAAGTGCTGAGATAAACATAGGGGTGCATATGTCTTTTTTAATCTGAGGAGTTGTTTTCTTTGGATAATTTCCTAGGAATGGAATTCCAGGGTCAGATGGTATTTCTATTTTTAGTTTTTTGAGGAACCTCTATACTGCTTCCCACAATGGTTGAATTCATTTACATTCCCACTAGCAGTGTAGATGGATTCCCTTTTCTCCACATCCTCACCAGCAAAATAGCAGCAGCTCACAGACTACAATAATGGACTAGTGGTTACCAAAGTGGAGATGTGGGGAAGGGTGGGTGGGGAGGGAGGGAAGAAACAATTCTGGGTTATCATGACTGGTGCATATGGTATGTGTGGGGTCACAGGGAAGACAGTGTAACTCAGAGAAGAGAAATAGGGACTCTCTGGCATCTTACTACACTGATGGACTGTGACTGCAATGGGGTAATTAGGGGGACTCGATAATAAGGGTGAATGTAATAACCACATTGTTTTTCTTGTGAAACCTTCATAAGAGTGTATATCAAAGATACCTTAAAAAAGAATTTGAAGCAACTGAAATACCTTGAAGGGTAGCCTAGCAATGCTCAGCAATTCTAAAAGATGTGTAAAACTAAAAGCAGGCTACAATATATACACCTTTGCTTTAAAGAAAAAGATACTACTGAATTTTTGTGGTTAATATGTGTTATCTGTAAAATTTGTTCTGAAAATGTGTTTATTCTCTTTCAATAGGATAATATTATTGTGTATTAGTTATCTTAGTAGGAATAATCATGGTCAGTATTTGATCTCTACTGAGATGGGGGGAGAAAGAAGGTAGAGAGTTTAAGGGGTTAATTAAACCTCAGTATAAATGATTATGATACATAAACTATGTTTACTATGGAAAAGGTTTTTATATCTTGCTAGTGGGGCAGATTGTAGAAAACGCTTTTATCTGTGTAGTCAGTTGATTGTTTCTCTAAAATAGCAAAATGGCTGATATCTGGCACAGACATAGAAACACTATGGTTTCAAAGTAGGTACTTGATAAATACGTAGGCTTTGGTGAATAATATTTATGTACTGGTTGGTGTTTAATTTTAGTTGTCTACGTAATTATTTGCTAAATGTGGGACACTTGGGAAATCACTATTTAAATCCATCTCTCTGAATTTATTTTTTGATGTTTTTAATGAAAATTATATAAACACTGATTATATTATCTACACTGATATAATTGAAAATTCAAAACTAATATTCTACATCATTTAGGTAAAAATATATCTAAATGCATTTGGAAATGAATGTAGCTGCAATTCCCAGTTTTTCTACCTGGTTTATTGATTGGCTTCAGTTAATGTTTGCCAGCAAGTAAATTAACATAGCACCTGAGGCATAATTCTCTAGTGGTTCATGGACACTGAGTTCTTTCCATCCTTGCTGGTTTAACTCGTCCAGAGCACATTGCTAATAGGTACCTTTTAATTCAGTCTGGACACGGACATTACCCGTGACTTCAATGATAGGTCATTTACAGCAAACTCATGTTTCACTATAGAGATGTCTCTTTAAGTGACACCTTATCAATGGCAATTCAATTAGTCAACCTAAGACTATGAGATGGAGTTTACACTGTGTCACAAAGCGCTCTTTGAATTTGCATTTGAAATGTCCAACTCTCTGTTCCCCACTTATATATAAATGCAAGTACTGAAGTTTTAGTTTCAGACATTCAGTGTATGGATTTTATTCCCTTCATTATACTTTATTCTCATAGAATTAGATGTCAGTTGAAAAATATATTTTCCCGTTGCAAGAAACATAAGCACAAATATATTTGACATAATCAAAAACACCATCAAAACCTTGATGTTTTTAAAAAAGAATGGACTATTCTGAAAAGCCATTTTTTCAGACATAACATCAACAAAATAATTTAAAGGTACAATACAAGAGAATCATAAAAAACCAAATTAGTACATAAGAAATCATTCCTTATTTAGCAGAAGTTTGGAATTTAGACTATGTCATAATCATAATGGGCTAATGTACAAATGTTCCTTTTTCATGTTTCAACATAGACCATTCATTAAATTTCTAATATATATCAGGCATTATCATACAGACTAGAATCCCTACATAATATCATTACAAAAAGGAATTTTTGGAAAAGATGGCTAAATGAAAGAGTTCTATATAAAGTCTGATGCTGCACACAGAGGGATCAAGAGTATTCTAGTGTTGCAGATTTGTCAGAGAGAAACAGAATAGGCAGGCGGTGGGTAGGTGGGGTTGTGCACGGGAAACAACTGTAGCTGAGGAAGTAAGGGATTAAAAACCAGAATACCTTTACACAACTGGTGTCCCAGGAGAGATTTAATTCCAAGTGCCTGAAGGCCCTATTTGTCTATAATGAATTAATTTCTCTCCTAGAATGGCAGTAGTGTAATATTTATGTTACCACCCTCTGCAGAATTTATAAAATAGACATTCACATCACATATTGTGCTCTGAAATTCACATGAGGAGCCCAGTTGAGAAAGGTGATAGGTTCTTGTTTGAGTTCAGTCTTTCATTCCTGATTTGATTGCATGAGGTTCTCTTAAATTTCCACAGCTGCAAATTGTGGTTGAGATTAAATAAGTGCCAGATATGATTTTGGTTTTAGAAAAATTTGAGAAACAAGTATTTATATTTGAGCATGACTGTAGTAATTGGTAAGTGCCACAAAGTACACTCAGCCTGTCCTGGTACATGATCAGGGACACTGCATGTGATAAGTATCATTTAGTTAGCATACATTTTAGCAAGTATATCAGTAAGGATACTTTAAACTGCAAGGTTCAGAAGACCCATATAAAATTAGCATGAGTTACATAAAATAAAGATGGAAAACAATGACTCTAGAATTATTAATTTAGTGGAGTTACAACATTACAAGTATCACATTCAACTTTTTTCTGCTACACTTAAGACGACAAGAGTTCTCTTCCTGGTTGCATGGTGACCGCATCACTTGCAGGTATGAGTGAGGAGAGAGGTGTTTTCCCCACACACCTTTTTCACTATAATGGGAAACCTTCCCTATAAGCTCTCTACTAGACTTTAACACTGATTTCACTGGTCAGAATTGGCCCACCCACAGCGATTTGTCACTGACAAGGAAAAACTGTCCACAATGAGTGTTTGAGGTTAATAGGATTCAACCCCACGGTATTGGATAGGGAATCATCCTTCTAGAATTTATGAGCTAATGATAAGCAAAGCAGAACTGGAGTGTTAGTTAGCAAGGAAGAAGGGTCAAGAATGAAAATGAGAGGGTTCTGCCACTTCAGTGTGGGACTGCAGGAATGCTCCAGATTTTTTTTAAGTGGCAGGAAATGCCAAGGCAAATATAATTTAAGGGAGTGCATTGCTTACATTACTGATAAATAACAAATTACTCAAACTTAGTAGCTTAAAATACATTTGTCTCACACTCTCAGGGGGTCAGGATTTCAGGCATGGCTTATTTGGTTCCCTGTTTCTTGATCTTTTAATGAGGCTTTAATCAGGGTATCAGCTGGGACTGGGGTCTCATCTGAAGCCTCAATTTCTAAGCTAATGCACATAGTTGTGGCAGGTGTATTGGATGGAGGGCCACAGTTTCTTGATGGCTGTTGGCCAGTCTTCCCTAACTTTGGGTCTCTCTGACATTGCTGATTGCCTCAGAGCAGACAAGCCACAGCAACAACAAAAAAAACCCAGAGTGCTAGCAAGACATAAGTCCCAATCTTTTGTCACCCAGTCACAGACATTTCATCCCCTCAATCTTGCCAATGATTGGAAACAAGTTGTTCAAGGGGAGTGAATCACACAAGGCCATGAACAACAGCAGGCAGCAGTCATTGTGGGCCATTGTAGATGCTGCCTCTTGTAGGTAGAAACATAATAGTTTAGATATACAAAGACTAATACATATGCTTAGGGTAACATGAGTTTTGGGTCTCTTGATTGCCTATGATTCAGCTGATTGAAAATCAGATAAAAACTTTAAAGGGATTTTTAATTGTTCGAATGTTCTTTGCCTTAACTAGTATCAAAGAGAGAAGAAGAGAAATTTTAAGTACTTATATAACAAGCATGGAAATTGTGACTTAAGCCTTATAAATACTATCAAGTGTTAGTGACTTGCTTTAAAAAAAGTGAGAAATAGAGAATTATAAAAGGCCGGCACAATTACACTTTAAACCAAGACCCTTTATTAGTACAATTCATTAGAATAATATAGGCATCACTAGAGAGATCATTTAGGAACACATTAATTTTTTAAATTATAAAAGGCAGTTGAATGCTTTACTTCATTGTTTCTGTTAGTATTGGAGTAACTTAAATCATATTTCTCATACAGTAATTTAATTCCTAATGATATGTGGCTTACTATTCAAAAGGTTTAACTGATATTTATGACTGAAAGTAAACCTTATAGAAAAAAAGATTTAAATTATATATTAAATTTTGATTAAACTTTATATTACTGAGAACAGCTTTCTTTTGCTTCTTTGTGATTAAAATGAAATAATTTTTACTATGTGATTTTGATAGGTTATTGCCTCAAAAACATAAAGTATCAAGGTATCTAAATACCTAAAACAATGAAGCTCAATCTGACTAATTACCTAAATATGAAATCCAAAATGGTTAAATCGTGTGAAGGACAGAACATCCAATTGTCTTAAGAGAGTTTGGAAAGATTTAATTTTAGAGGGGCTAATCACATTCGCCTATCAGTTTGTAGTAAGGATCTGGTAAGTGTTATCGAATGCATCTGATCTTCTCTCCTATTGCCTATAAAATATTGTAATTCTATTTTTTTTCCGGAATGTATTTTTTAGTGAACTGAATCTGATTAGAGCACAGTCTCATGGGAATATCAATTCACATTTCAAAACGATCATATAATTCAGCAGAAATATGACAGAGTTCATAGACTCTGCCTCAAGACAAAGACTTAGCATGAATAATAACTCCACCTTTGATCCTAAGGGAAAGAAGGATGCCTTTAGGTCATAAATAAAGGCATTTCCATCACACACTTCATCTGTTTAATCCCTGTACGTCCCATTGCCCAGGGAACGGTGGGAGTAGTGGTATGGATATAAAATATGCTTTCTTTTGAACAGGAAAACTTATAATCCTAATTATATTTCCCCCAAATAGCTATGGTTGGTGGTTAAAGGTATTGCATTATCCTAAGTATCACTGTCCTTTAAAAATATATTACCTGCCTGTCAAATGCAGAATTGTGAGCAGTTATCTGTGGTGATTGCAAAGAAAGCTGCTGGAGCTTGTTCTCCAGACTCAGGGCGTAGGTGACCTCTGCATGGCATTGATGGAAATCCAGATCACTGAGTGTGCTCCAGATTGTTATTTACATCTAGATTTGATTTTTCAGGCACTGCAGTAACTATGTAAGCCATCAAACACTGCTGTGACAAAGACTGAAAATGAAAAGATAAAATGATGAATAGAAAATGAGAATACACAAACTTAATGATAAAATCAGCTGCTGATTAAATGATTTCAATTTGTTTGTTAATATTGTTTCTGAAAGCTATAGGAGATTATCTCTGATCAGGTAGAGTCAAGGCTTTCACTATGCAGCAGGAGCTTTTTCTGAAGATGATAATTAACTTGAATGACGAGCCACTCAGGGATAACAAAATGTTGGCTAAAAGCAGCATTTGTCAACCGAATCATAAGGTCTCCAATAATGCCTGTGTTCCTCAAGAGAGTATTGCTAGCAAAATTTATTTAGTAAGCTGTTTTTGTGCACAGACGTCATTGTTTTTCGCTCTATTGTGGTCAATGGGAAATGAAATATTTAACAAAAGAGTTCAGAAACTTGGGAAATTGGGAGACAATAGGACAGAATGAATTGGATTCTTTAACAGTCGAATTAGATTTTTGAAAAGGCATGAGAGGTGAATTTATTTTCAAGTTTTCCCTTAGAGACTTGATCTTCTAATATCATCCAATAGAGAGTTGAATCTTTCATACATAAGTTTCAACATTTTAAGTTAGTTTTCTCAAGATGCCATGTTCTCTTGGTTCCTTCAAATCCTCTGTAATATTACCTTAAAAAATGTTCCTTAATAGTCCACTAGCCTAATGAATAACAGTAAAAAAATGTTTCCTGTCTCACCTGTTGACTTAGCCTAATCTTGAAAAAAAAACCCTCTTCTGCAAAGATTATACATTTGTAGGCTTTTTGGTCAAAAGGCTATAGAAAGAACATAAGAATCATTGTTATTTACTGGCACAGTCTTCATTTTCAATGCAAATTTAGCTGGCCTTTGATGAATTTTCTTTGGGGGAGGGGCTTTAATTTCATGTTTGGAAACACTGTGAATTCTGTGAAAAGTTCTACCCCGCATGCCTCCACTACACAGGGAAAATGTTGATGGTCCATCATGTTGTTCTTCCCTGCAACCTTGGCTCAGACTTCAAATCCTTAACAGATGTGTTCAGGTTGATACCACGAGCTTCATCGAGCACTCAGGATTGACCATACTTGTTATCCTGCATCCAAACTATGTAGGGAAAAAAAGGTTAAGCATGTGGAGGGTAGTGATGAAGATATCGTGTCATTTAACACTTTGAGGGATACATTTTAGTAAAATTTGAAAGTGGGCCAGAAAAAATCATAGGCATGTGCTAAAAATATGGATTTTTGTTATTAAGTTTGGGGACAATACTGTAACAACCTAAAACTTTTGATATTTGCCTGTTTATAGAATCACATTTGAACTGCTGATTCAACGAAATATTCCTATAACGTTGAGGGGGGACTCATCATAAGAGCTTAGGTTGGTACAGTTATACTTCTTAGTGATTCAAATCATATACAGTAGCCTCATAGTTCTCTTCAGAGTTTGGATCAGTTCTACTGTAATTATTTAACAAGCAATGCTTATGTATATTAAGTAAGAGTAATCTTCAAAATCGTAGCATCATAAAGCAAAGGTTTAGCACAGGCATGCTTGACTTGGAGTCCACAGTTGTGCATAGAATTCAGGGGAATCCGTAAACTTTGATGGGAGATCAAAGATTCATCTTTATTTATGTAAAGTTCTGATTTAGCATTTCCTTAGTTACCTATGTGAGCAATAAACCAGAATACTGTATGGCAGCATCTGTGACTTTGATTTCAATGGAAATCTCAGATAGTTCCAGAGAACACCATAGATGTAACAGAAATCTTGACTATCCTTTATGCTCATCACTCATTTGAAATCACTGTGGTTATTAGACTCTGCCTGATCTTGTTAATGGAGTATGAGAAACATTTCTCCAGTTATGTATGGCTGTCTAATAAGTCACCCAAGAACTTAGTAGCTTAAAACTATTTATCATATCTAACAGATGGTTTGACTAGACTGAGTGGTATTGGCGGTATCTCATTAACTCCAAGTGAGATGTTAACTGGGCCTGCAGTTCATTCATTCTGGATTTTTTGTAATATGATATGAAAACTGGATAACCCAAAGCTGCATAATCTCTTTGTTACTTTGGCTGTCAGGATGGTTAGAATTACATGTGGTCAACTTCAATGATCATCTCCCTTTTATATTATGTAGAAGTGGTATATATACATTTTATAGAAAGTTTATTCACTGACAAAACTTCTTTTATTGAAAGGTTGCATTCATAAAAATAAACTCTTTTTACATTTATTGCATGATTATTTCAGAAAAAATTTATCTGATTCAGGGAGATATAATTACTGTAGTATTATATCAGAGGGACATGATTTAACTTTGCTCAAAATAATTCTCACAGAAAATATTTTGTTAAAATGAATGTAATTTAGTAGACTCCTTAGACATAATTATGCATGTACAGGCATACTCATTAAAAGAAATTAGAATTTTTCTGCCTATGTTTAATCATCTAGCCACCACTAATTCACTTTAGATTAGTTCCTAGAACTTTATGTTCTTAAAGAAGCCCACAAATCACTTCTTTTTTACTATTCTTGCCAAAAACCATTCTGTATCTGCCAGTGAGTATAAATAATGTCATTATTTTCCACACACATTCAGCAAGACACTCTTATTTATGCTTGCTTTAGTGACTATCAATATTCTTTCTCTTACAGATAGATATCTTCTGCTTCAGCATTTTAGTTCAAGTGACCAATACAAAATTAATGAATATCCAACTTACAGAAATTTGTAGCTGAAATTAATTTTATAGAAATGTTAACAGCAGCTTGGGGTTTTAGCCATAAATATAAAATTTCATTAGCTTCATTCCAGAAATGCAACATTATTATTTATTTAAGAGAAATGTCATTATGTTTCTTGTACTGTTTTAATGAGACTATCTCTTAATTTTACTTTTAACCTCTTTCAATAAAAATAATATTCTGTTGCCATGCTTACCTTATATTGGATATTTAGCATCCTTAGCATACACAAATTGTTTTTTTCTTTTATTCTTTAGACACAGTGTGAAAGAATAATAATTACACAATGTCTCATTACTGTGAAAAATGGAAGATCATAACACTACAAAAGTGTAATCGATGGACAGAAAAAGCAAAGAATAGGAATACATGTTATTGTAATTGGTTAGAACATTCTTGCGCATAGTTTATGGTTATTTATCCCCTGACACTTCAAATACCCCACTGTCACAGTTAAATGCAAGAAATCATTTTTTATGCTTTTGTGAAAATTTTCTGTTGATAGAATTAATTTATCTCAGGTCATAGAAAGAAAGAAAAATCCCACTGTTTTTCTGATGATGCTCTTAATTAGCAGAGTTTAAAATGTCATAAAGCTAGGTGACTTTTAGGAGTAGTATACAATGTCAGAAAATATTGTTTCAATGCTTAAATTGTGTTGACAGAAATTTGGAACATATCTGCGCTTGAAACAGGACATTATGAGTAATGAAAATTCAATGCATTTAAGATGAAGGTAGTTTTCTGGATATCTGAAATGTTGTATATATTATACTGAAATTAATAATAAAAAAATGCTGTCAGCAGATCTTTGTAAGCAGCTCAAGTCTGTTGACACTTTCCATGTCCTTTTTTTCTGTATTTCTCCCATTCCTCAGTACTTTTGACTTCTGCACTTTCACTCCCCAAATTAGTCCTTTCTTTCTGTCTCTTTTTGATGTTCCACTCTATCCTTTCAAGGATAGTCCTCTTTTAATAATTGATGGAACTTCCCAAAAGTCAAAAGGCGTTGACTTTTCATTTCATTCTCCTTATTTTCCCCACACTTAACCGATAAGACATAAGCATACAGAAACACACAAGGACATATGAATACACTAACACACAAACATACAATTTAGTGAAATTATTTGTAACTACTGTTGCACTAAAATTGCAGTAGAGTACAGCTGTGAGTTAAAAGAATGAACACACACTCCTGATATATGTGCATCATATATTGCACACAGAATAGCAGTTGATCAAAAAGTCTGCGGTAGAAATAGTAACTTTGCAATAGACCAAGCCATTGATTTAGTATACAAGGTTGTATGAAACATTTGGAAAGTAAATACTGTTTTATCAAATTATTTTATATCTATCCTTTTGAATGTGTATTTTCATTCCAACAATGAGACTTTGGAAGCAAAATAGTCGAATATACATGCCTGGTTAATGTTTATTTTCTGCAATATGATTTCTTGGCTCATCAAGATTGTTCTGGGTCTACAGATTGTTTTAAAATGCTTTTGTCTGGTATTTGATCATTCTAGCAGGAACAGACTGTTTATTTTCTCAGCGCCCTTCATAAGACTCATAAGACTCAGATTACCAACATGAATAGATTTAGATGCTGCCTATGAAATTGTTTTTCTTTTGTGACAGCAATACAGGTAAATTATTCCAACTACCCTTAGCTTTAAATCCTGCAGATAAAAGCTTTTTTCAGAACATTTTTAACAAAATAATATCTAAAGTAAAAGAAACAATGTATTCTATAGGAAAATATTTGGGAAAACTAACACTATTCCTTTGGGGATAAGAAAGAATCAAATTTATATCTTGTTTTTCCTCAGGTTTCTTGATTGATATTAGTTGTCACCATTTTCATAAATGGTTCTCTGCATGATTAATTGATTAATTTTAAGGAGAATAAAGTTCAAAATTTCTCTGATTAGTTATCCACACCTCTTTGTCCCCAGTCCTGAGCTGTCTGTTTCACTGGTAGCATTTTACTACTCACAATGAGAAATTTTGTCTCTCATTCTTCTTCTACCCTAACCAATAAAATATGATTGACTCTTCTTAAATTTCCGTGTGACTTCAGACATGTCTTAATAACCTAGTCAATTTTAGACCTAAATACTAGTATATTGGCATGCTGTGTTACTGAATTACTTCTGGTTTATCAGTTTCACCTACCGTCTTCCAGTTCTTGTGCAGCTGGTATTACTGGCAGGTAGCCAACATAGTTGGTATCAGGTCAACTGAATTCATATTTGCCACATCTTCATATTTTGCCTTTGGCAGATTGGCTCTTTCTAAATGTCTGTGCCACAGTAAAGATATTGTTCAAAACTGGCTTCATTTATGGTCAGGAAGGTTGGAAAATTCTTATGTTATTGTTTTGTTTATAGAACAAATTAATGGAAAATATATTTGTTTACTTATAAAGTCACCACTAATAAAAATGAGAATATACCAATGCTTTATTGTACCAAGTCCAAGTCCAAAAGTATTTTGGACTTATGGAATTTACTGTTCATCATATTATATATCACATGCCTAAATTATTTCTGAATGTATTGCATAGCATTCCATAATGCTTCTATTGCTTATGTATAATTATCTAAACTGTCTTGATACTATATGTGTAACCTGGGGTTCTGCTTTTAATTTAATAACATCCATATGTCTATTTCTTATATGTAATATAATACAATAACCCCATATTTATTTTAACATTAAAAGCAAAGCATATATAATAATAATTTAATAACGATTACTTTGCATATACTTAAAGTTGGTCACTTAAGAAAACTGATTATATTTATTGACACATTTCTACACTGTTGATGGCCTGTGACTTTGATAACTTTTTCTGGAGGGGGAGTTGGTTCAATGCATCTTCATTTTTACATTAACACATTTTGAAAACAAAAATATACTATTTTACTTCAAAGGAAAACTAGATTCACACAAAGATTTTATACTTGTTTATTTCTGTTAGTAGGAATTGGGAAAATATTTATCTCCAGTGGAAGAGTAGTTAACTATGTTATGGTACTCGCATTTAATGCAATGTTGTCTAACTGTTTAAAAATAATGTGGGCTGAAGATTGTGATGTATTTTCCACAATGGAATGACAAATAAAAAAAGGAAACAGCACGAATATGTGATACCTAGCACAAAATATGTAATACAGTAAATTACTTCCAGTACTGTGTACATAGTTGTGTGGGATAGTAGTAACAGTAGCAGTTTTAGCAACAAAAGGAAATAAATTGACCATAATATTATCAGTATTACTAGTGGTTATCAACATATGCTTGGATGTCAGGTGAATTTTAACTTTTCCATTTTTTATCTGTTTTCAAATTTTTCTACAATACTGTAATTCCTTTTTCCCATGAGAGTACAAATAAAAGATACATACAATAAAGAGAAATGATTTCTCAGATAAAATTATCCTTCTGTGTAATCTCTGTATAATAATAATGCTTACTATCTTCTGTGTTTTTATAGCTTTCTAAACATTTCCATATTTATTAGTTTTTATTCTTTTTCATAACAGCAATCAATGAATAGTATAGGTCACCTATTACCCTGTATTACACATTAAAAAATCAAGGAATAGAGAAGTTCAATGACTTCCACATCAGAACTATACATGGCTCCAGATCTAAAGAAGTCAAGCTGAATGCAAGACCCATGGTGCTACTTCATTACTCAAATAAATTGCAAATATTCTTATTTTATATATAAATTAATTGAAAAATTTCTAACTTTTTTTTATGTTTATAATCAAATTATTGAATTGTGTGATAACATAGAAGGGTCAGTAAGTTGGCTTGGCTGCATGAACTCTTCAGAAACCCAGGCTCATAGTTCCTTCATCTCTTTGGTGTAACCCTTTGCATCATAGTCTAAAAGAGCAAGATCTAGGTTCCAGGCAGTAGGATAGAGAAAGGAAACCCTAAGAATGGGTTAAAGGCAAATAGCAACTATACTTCAAAGAAGCTACGATATATCACTTTCACTTATATCCCACTGACCAGCAGGTAGTTTCAAAAAATTAGTATTTTTTGAGGTCAACCAGCTGGTCAGCTAAAAACTGTGGGATTTATAATTATGAAGGAAAAGAAGACATGTATTTGAATAAACAGCAGCCCCTATGTTAGACTGTCTCTGAGTCCCCATGCATGGATTCAGGGTGATTCCAATACGTATCTTTAGTAGATGTGCCCTTAGAAGACACTGTGAGAGGATCCAAGATGTCCCATCAAATTAGGGCGTTGCTTTCTCCAGAAAAAAATCATACCTAAGCAGGAATGAATGCCTCAGTTTAATTGGGAATATTATTGTATCTATGGCAAATCAAGATTTTGAGATGCCAGAGAGATCTGGATGGCACACAAATCATGCTATATTGCTAAGTAGATTCCCCATACTTGTATTGTGTTCTTGGGGAATACACACGGAATTTGAGGGAATTTTCACACAATTATCTAGATTACTTTCAGACTTTAGGAAAAAAAATAGTTATCCATTGTATTAAATCTTTTTAAATTTGAGCCACTGGCGTCATTTCAAAATGCATTTGTTCACTCAAACTCACTAAATTTCTTTAGATTCTGTTACATCCAAAGAAACAGAATATATATATAAAGCATATACATTATATCACATATCATCTTCTTAGTAACAAGTCATTTATAGTGCTATCTAATGTTTCTTCTTTGAAAAAGGGAAATCTGGTTACACTTTGTGTGTTGTCCATAATTGATATTATGAACAGGAAGATACACTCTAAATATATAGACCTCTCAACTTTCATTTTGTGATCAAATACAGCGACTGTTTAGAGAAGTCAAAAAAACCTATTATTTTGAAGCTTATCAGCATTCTCAACATCTCCTCAGCAAGTTTCTTGATTTATTCTTTAGTGGTCCAGAATCAACTCTTTCAGCTTTATGTGATGACTTACTTTATAAATTATTAATGTTCTCACTCCCTGACTAACACTTCAATTCCTCAAAAATTTTGATCATGCCAGCAATACTTTCTCTGTTAGTACTGGTCACTTTAGGAATACTTTCAGAATGAATTAAGTAACTTCTTAATGGTAGTTTAGCTAAAAATCCACCTCTTTGTTAACTGAATGGAAAATAATTCAGGAGGGAAATGCAGACAAAATCGACAATTGACTCTCTAGGGTTTTCATATTTGGGAGAACTAAGCCATATAAGAAGCAATCTATAATTCACTTCTAACGAAACAAGTTTTTATCTGTCTTATCTGTTTGCCTATATGTATTATAAATAAAAAAGAACAAATTAGAAGAGGTACACTAACCTGCCTTACCTATCCATCTGCTGTACCTATTGATCTATGACTGCTTATTGAAGCCATAGCAAAGGCAGAATAAGCACATGAAAAAATGTATGAGAGAAAAGAATTAACCATGACTTCGTTAGCTAAATCATGCCTTCTCTTATTTTTGGTATTTGTTTTCTCCATTGTTTATTACTATTAACAATTTTAAATGTTATAAATTGTTGTAATCAGAATCTATACACTTTGCAATACTGTTCTCTATTTAAGTTTGTGTTAAAGAATATTTCTGTGCCAAATTAGTTTTTCAAAGTCCCCATATTTAATTAGCTACACAGTATTCCCTTGAGGAAGGTATGGAATTGAACTGTTTCCTGTTAGAAATTCAAGTGTCTCCTAATATTTGATACTTAAAATAATGTTGCAATGAACATTTCATTTAAAAAAATATTTTGCATTATTATTTTTTTTTTCATTATCATTAATCTACAATTACATGAAGAACATTATGGTTACTAGACTCCCCCCTTCATCAAGTACCCCCCCACAATCCCCATTACAGTCACTGTCCATCAGTATAGTAAGATGCTGTAGACTCACTACTTGTCGTCTCTGTGTTGCACAGTCCTCCCTATGTCCCGCACCACATTATCCATGCTAATCGTTAGGTCCGCTTTCTTGTTCCCTGCCCTTATCCCTCCCTTCCCACCCATCATACACAGTCCCTTTCCCTTTGTTTACTGTTAGTCCATTCTTGGGTTCTGTGATTCTACTGCTGTTTTGTTCCTTCAGTTTTTCTTTGTTCTTATACTCCACATACAAGTGAAATCATTTGGTACTTGTCTTTCTCCACCTGGCTTATTTCACTGAGCATAATATCCTCTAGCTCCATTCATTTGCTGCATATGGTAGGATCTTGTTTTTTCCTTATGGCTGAGTAATATTCCATTATGTATATGTACCACATCTTCTTTATCCATTCATCTACTGATGGACACTTAGGTTGCTTCCATTTCTTGGCTATTGTACATAGTGCTGCGATAAACATAGGGGTGCACCTGTCTTTTTCAAACTGGAGTGCTGCATTCTTAGGGTAAATTCCTAGAAGTGGAATTCCTGGGTCAAATGGTATTACTATCTTGAGCTTTTTGAGGAACCTCCATACTGCTTTCCACAATGGTTGAACTAATTTACATTCCCACCAGCAGTGTAGGAGGGATCCCCTTTCTCCACAATCTCGCCAACATTTGTTGTTGTTGGTCTTTTGGACGGTGGATATCCTTACTGGTGTGAGGTGATACCTCATTATGGTTTTAATTTGCATTTCTCTGATGACGAGCAATGTGGAGCATCTTATCATGTGTCTGTTGGCCATCTGAATTTCTTCTTTGGAGAACTGTCTTTTCAGCTCCTCTGCCCATTTCTTAATTGTTTTATTTGCTTTTTGTTTGTTGAGGTGCGTGAGTTCTTTTTATATTTTTTATGTTAACCCTTATTGTATCTGTCATTTATGAATATATTCTCCCATACTGTAGGATAACTTTTTGTTCTATTGATGGTGTCCTTTGCTGTACAGAAGCTTTTTAGCTTGATACAGTCCCACTTGTTCAATTTTGCTTTTGTTTCTCTTGCACGGGGAGATATGTTCATGAAGAAGTCGCTCATGTTTATGTCCATGAGATTTTTGCCTATGATTTTTTCTTAGAGTTTTATGGTTTCATGACTCACATTCAGGTCTTTGATCCATTTCGAATTTACTTTTGTGTATGGGGTTAGACAGTGATCCAGTTTCATTCTCTTTCACGTAGCTGTCCAGTTTTGCCAGCACCATCTGTTGAAGAGACTGTCATTTCCTTATTGTATGTCCATGACACCTTTATCATATATAAATTGACCATAAATGTTTGGGTTAATATCTGGGGTCTCTATTCTGTTCCACTGGTCTGTGGCTCTTTTCTAGTGCCAATACCAAACTGTCTTGATTACTGTGGCTTTGCAGTGGAGCTTGTAGTTGGGGAGCGAGATCCCCCCAACTTTATTCTTCCTTCTCAGGATTGCTTTGGCTATTCGGGATCTTTGGTGTTTCCATATGAATTTTTGAACTGTTTGTTCTAGTTTGTTGGAGAATGTTGATAATTTGATAGGGATTACATCAAATCTGTATATTGCTTTGGGCAGGATGGTCATTTTGATGATACTAATTCTTCCTAGCCAACAGCATAGGATAAGTTTCCATTTGTTAGTGTCCTCTTTAATTTCTCTTAAGAGAGTCTTATAGTTTTCAGGGTATAGGTTTTTCACTTCCTTGGTAAGGTTTATTCCTAAGTATTTTGTTCTTTTAGATGCAATTGTGAATGGAATTGTTTCCCTGATTTCTCTTTCTATTAGTTCATTGTTAGTGTACAGGAAAGCTACAGATTTCTTTGTGTTAATAATTTTGTATCCTGCAACATTGCTGTATTCCAATATCAGTTCTAGTAGTTTTGGAGTGGAGTCTTTAGGATTTTTTATGTACAATATCATGTCATCTGCAAATAGTGACAGTTTAACTTCTTCTTTACCAATCTGAATTCCTTGTGTTTCTTCGTTTTGTCTGATTGATGTGGCTAGGACCTCCAGTATGTTGAATAACAGTGGGGAGAGTTGGCATCCCTGTCTTGTTCCTGATCTTAGAGGAAATGCTTTCAGCTTCTCGATGTTCAGTATGATGTTGGCTGTGGGTTTTTCATATATGGTCTTTATTATGTTGAGGTACTTGCCTTCTATACCCATTTTGTCGAGAGTTTTTATCATGAATGGATGTTGAATTTTGTCGAATGCTTTATCAGCATCTATGGAGATGATCATGTGATTTTTGTCCTTCTTTTTGTTGATGTTTTGGATGATGTTGATGGATTTTCAGATGTTGTACCATCCTTGCATCCCTAGGATGAATCCCACTTGGTCATGGTGTATGATCCTTTTGATGTATTTTGAATTTGGTTTGCTAATATTTTGTTGAGTATTTTTGCATCTTCGTTCTTCAGGGATATTTGTCTGTAATTTTCTATTTTGGTGGGGTCTTTGCCTGGTTTTAGTATTAGGGTCATGTTGGCTTCATAGAATGAGTTGGTCAGTATTCCCTCCTCTTCTATTTTTTGGAAAACTTTAAGGAGAATTGGTATTATATCTTCTCAGTATGTCTGATAATATTCCGAGGTAAATCCATCTGGCCCGGTGTTTTTGCTCTTTTGTAGTTTTTTGATTACTGATTCAATTTCTTTCCTGGTAATTGGTTTGTTTAGATTTTGTGTTTCTTCCTTGGTCAGTCTTGGAAGGTTGTATTTTCTAGGAAGTTGTGCATTTCTTCTAGGTTTTCCAGCTTGTTAGCATATAGGTTTTCATAGTAGTCTCTTATAATTCTTTGTATTTCTGTTGGGTCTGTTGTGATGGTTTTTTTCTCATTTCTGATTCTGTTGATGTTTGTTGATTCTCTCTTTCTCTTAATAAGTCTGGCTAGAGGCTTATCTATTTTGTTTATTTTCTCAAAGAACCAGCTGTTGGTTTCATTGATTTTTTCGATTGTTTTATTCTTCTCCATTTTATTTATTTCTTCTCTAATCTTTATTACGTCCCTCCCTCTGCTGACTGTAGGCCTCATTTGTTCTTCTTTTTCCAGTTTTGATAATTGTGATGTTAGACTATTCACTTGGGTTTGTTCTTCCTTCTTTAAGTATGCCTGGATTGCTATATACTTTCCTCTTAATACTGCTTTCGCTGCATCCCACAGAAGTTGGGGCTTTGTGTTGTTGTTGCCATTTGTATCCATATATTTTTGGATGTCCATTTTAATTTGTCACTGATCCATTGATTATTTAGGAGCATGTTGTTAAGCCTCCATGTGTTTGTGAGCCTTTTTGCTTTCTTTGTACAATTTATTTCAGGTTTTATACCTTTGTGGTTTGAAAAGTTGGTTGGTAGAATTTCAATGTTTTTGAATTTACTGAGGCTCTTTTTGTGGCCTAGTATGTGGTCTATTCTGGAGAATGTTCCATGTGCACTTGAGAAGAATGTGTATCCTGTTGCTTTTGGATGTAGAGTTCTATAGATGTCTATTAGGTCCATCTGTTCTAGTGTGTTGTTCAGTGCCTCTGTGTCCTTACTTATTTTTTGTCTGGTGGATCTGTCCTTTGGAGTGAATGGTGTGTTGAAGTGTCCTAAAATGAATGCATTGCATTCTATTTCCTCCTTTAGTTCTGTTAGTATTTGTTTCACATATGCTGGTGCTCCTGTGTTGTGTGCATATATATTTATAATGGTTATAGCCTCTTGTTGGACTGAGCCCTTTATCATTATGTAATGTCCTTCTTTATCTCTTGTTACTTTCTTTGTTTTGAAGTATATTTTGTCTGATACTAGTACTGCAACACCTGCTTTTTTCTCCCTGCGGTTTACATGAAATATCTTTTCCCATCCCTTGACTTTTAGTATTTGCATGTCTTTGGGTTTAAGGTGAGTCTCTTGTAAGCAGCATATAGATGGGTCTTGTGTTTTTATCCATTCAGTGACTCTATGTCTTTTGATTGGTGCATTCAGTCCATTTACATTTAGGGTGATTATCAATATGTATGTACTTATTGCCATTTCAGGCTTTAGATTCGTGATTATCAAAGGTTCCATATTACTTTCCTTACTATCTAAGAGTCTAAGTTAACTCACTTAGTATGCTGTGACAAACACAATCTAAAGGTTCTTTTCTATTTCTCCTCCTTTTTCTTCTTCCTTCATTCTTTATATAATAGGTATCAAATTCTGTACTTTTTGTCTATCCCTTTATTGACTTTGAGGATAGTTAATTTAATTTTGCATTTGCTTTGTAATTACCTGTTCTACTTTCTTTACTGTGGTTTTATTACCTCTGGTGATAGCTATTCAACCTTAAGAACACTTCCATCTATAGCAGTCCCTCCAAAATAGACTGTAGAGATGGTTTTCAGGAGGTAAATTCTCTCAGCTTTTGCTTATCTGGAAATTGTTTAATACCTCTTTCAAATTTAAATGATAATCTCGCCAGATAAAGTAATCTTGTTTCCAGGCTCTTCTGCTTCATGGCATGAAACACTTCATGCCACTCCCTTCTGACCTGTAAGGTTTCTGCTGAGAAGTCTGATGTTAGCCTGATAGGCTTTCCTTTGTATGTGATCTTATTTCGGCCTCTGGCTGCTTTTAGCAGTCTGTCCTTATCCTTGATCTTTCCCATTTTAATTACTATGTGTCTTGGTGTTGTCTTCCTTGGGTCCTTTGTGTTGGGAGATCTGTGGATCTCCATGGCCTGAGAGACCATGGGTCTTAATTCTGGATCTTTGTTTTCAGCAACTACCTCCTCAAAGACACTTTCTAACCCTTTTTCTCTCTCTTCTTCTTCTGGTATCCCTATAATGCGAATATTGTTCCGCTTGGATTGGTCACACAGTTCTCTCCATATTCTTTCATTCTTAGAGATCCTTTTTTCTCTCTGTGCCTCAGCTTCTTTGTATTCCTCTTCTCTAGTTTCTGTTTCATTTATTGTCTTCTGCACCGTATCCAACCTGCTTTTAATACCCTCCATCGTGCTCTTCAACGATTGAATCTCCAACCTGAATTCATTTCTGAGTTCTTGAATGTCTTTCCATACCTCCATTACAGTGTTGATGATATTTATTTTGAACTCCCTTTAGGAAGAGTCACGAGGTCAATATCATTTAAATCTTTCTTGGGAGTTGTATTAATAATTTTACTCTGGACAAGGTTCCTTTGGCGTTTCATGTTTGTATATGGTGCCCTCTAGTGTCCAGATGCTGTAGTCTCTGGAGCTGCTCAGCCCCTGAAGCAATGTACGGGGTCCCAGGGGAGCGGTACTGGTGCCTGCGGGGAGGAAAGCACTGTTCCCCACCTCCTGGCTGCTGTGCCTGTCTCCACTGCCTGAGCCAGTGTGCCGGGCACACAGGTATACGTTTTTGTCCCAGAGAACCCGGATATGGATCCCTGCTTTCCAAAAGTGGCCAGAATCCCAGTGTCCCCAGGAACTCTGCCTGTATTAACTTTCCAACCTGGTAGTCATGCGAGTCTCATGAAAGCACCATGAAATATAGGTTTGTGCTCCCAGTGCAGATCTCCGGAGCTAGGTATTCAGCAGTCCTAAGCCATCCCCTCCCTCCCTGCTCCGTTTCTCTTCCTCCTGCTGGTGAGCTGGGGTGGGGGAAGGGCTGGTGTCCCACGGAGTCACAGCTCTGGGACTTTACCCCATTCGGGGAGGTCTGCTCTTTTCTCCAGGTGTGTGCAGTCTGGCGCCGTCCTCTTTCCTGTTGCTCTCTCGGGATTAGTTGCAGCAACTATATTTTCTAATTGTATCCAGTTTTAGGGGGAAGCCTCTGTCTCTCCTCTAACGCTGCCATCTTTAATCCAATCTCAGATTATTTTTTAAGATAGAGATGTTTAAATTGAATAGAATGAGAATATATCTAACTCTTGTTTTATGTTACCCTATTTGGTTTTTACAGAGAGTTGACATTATTTGCAATGAAGCTTCCCACTACAAGTTTAGGAGTAATTATTTCCAAGTTTTAGGAATTAAGTAAATATTTTTGTGTTTCTGATTAAAATACCCTGGTTATATTTCCTTTTTTATGTACTCTGCATTTCACCATCCGTCAGACTCTTAAAACTTGTATTATTAATTTATGAGTTGTTTATGTCCATCATCCCATAAAAACTTACAGGTATTTTTCACAGCATAGTTGGTTCATTTTGTGGGTACTTTTGTATTTTTTTTCATTATTATTGCCCTTTAGTTTTAAGGAGTAGTAAATATCTATATCCTCTTTTGTCATTACTTAGAGTCTGTACTTTGGAACTTATTCTCTCTTTCCAGATGATCCAAAATGATTGAATAATTTTTTGTCCTTCAAATATCTTAACCATTTCAAAATAAAATCTAGTTGTCTTTGTATTCTTTTGTCATATATATTGGTGAACTATGTATCTACATCTCCTTTTAAAATTGCATATTATTTAATTAGTTTTGCTAAACTGCTTAACAGATGATGAATCGATCCATCTACCCTTTCACTCATTACCTATTCATTCTTTTTTAAGAAATATTTTTGAATGACCACTCTTACCTTTAACTTATTACACACTCAGGTGGAAATTGCCTTAGTCCCGCTCCCCCGCATGGCCCATGTGGAGAGCTCCAAGGGGGAGATTATTTTTCTGAAGATTTGCCCCTGTCAGCTTCCTACTTCTAGAGCTTTGTCTCCCACTATATCCCTTGGATCTTTGTCCAAGAAATGAACTTAAATATCCTTTTTGAGACAATATATGTATTTTGTGACTTCTTTTTGTATTTCCTAAAGAGGGATCAATTTATTTTTCAGGGAAAAAGATAAAATATACCTGTTCCGTACTCAAAACGCTGGAAGGTAGTGATGATTTTATGTAATCTCAGACTGAAGAGCTCTCTGAGAATAGAACAGTGCCTAACTTTCACTGTCGTCTTAAAGCTGTGACTGTACATAAGAAAGTGCAACTTGCAAAGAGATTTAATGAGGAGGTAAATTACCTTGGTGCCATTTAACTTCCACCTCTCCTCCATTTTGCGGAATCAGTTTAGATACAAGATTTCAGATATCAGGATATCAGGATATTGTTTTTAATTAGACCTCATGGGAAAACAGTACAAATGCCCAGGTACTACTTCTAATTTGGTATATAAGATTCATTGCCATGGATGTCTTTCTTTTCTTCTATCCTTTTTTTGCATAAATTATTCACTTAATCTGAGTTATAGTTCAATTTCCAGATAATCTCTTATTCTAATAAGATTTATTATTGGTATCTTATAACCAACAAAAATAGGCTGATGGTTTAGTATTACAATAAGGCCATGTTCTAATTTGTATAGGAAGCAAGAACACTAACGAGCCAAATGTGCATGGTCTGGTCATTGGTGAAGGGCTTGCCTCAAGGATGATCATTGGTCTTCTGGGGAAAATTAAAGGCTATACAAATGTATAGTTGAAAATTTTAGAAAGCATACAAATTATCACTTTCTCACAAATATGTAAACACACTCATATATTTATATTTTAGTGACCAAAAAAACCATCTCTACCAATTTCTTATTTTCATTCTATTCAAGAAAGTACGTAATGTTCATTATAACATTCACATAGTTCCCTAAGTAACACAATGGTCCTTTTTTTGTTTAAAATAAAGGGGGAATGGAACAACTATATACACATCAATTTTAGTGATACTAAATTCTCTATGATAAAATTATTCACCCAACAGTGTGTTAGATGATAAACCTAATAACAGTACACAATGTTTTATACCTTTTTTGTCTGTTGAGTATATCACTCCATATCCCACCTTTAGTAATGAGGTATTTTAAGATGTAATTTCTGTTTATAGGCTCTTAATCCCTCCAAAATCACTTTAACGTTTCTCGGTAGTCAATTTCGGATGGCTGGAATTTTCTGCATGATCTGTTCACAAGCTTTTTTACTCTGTTCTAGGTTTTAAGAGCTTTTTGCTGTTGCTGTTTTTAATGAAATAAAAGAATGATGGAAAGATACCACTGTTTCAAAGGGGTACATTAAATTGGTACTCAGTTGTACAAATTGGATTACTACAATCAAATTGGAATTCAAGGTAAAGTTCTTATAATTTTTAGTCAAACAATGCAAGGTAGAGTATTAAATACCCAACAGAGTCAATGGGTTTGTTTAATGCTACATTGATTTATTATGCACTGCAAATAGCTAATGTCTTTTATTGGTCTTATTTTGAGTATATTTACTTTAATAAAAAGACAACATATAGTACTTATCAGTTGCTCATATTTTACCTCATTTACTTAAGTTTTCTGAACAAAACATAACAGTAGCTAACACGCCTCATTCCATCTCTTTCCTTTTCCTGCTGGAGATAACCAGAATACTGTCAAGGTCCTACAGGTTTAAAAAATGTGTTTTCCTTCCTTTGGTTTCAGAGTAATTCATTTTCTTCCAAAGAGTGAGAAAAAAAAAGAAGTATACCTATATTTTTATTATACTTGTTTTCATAGGATAGAAGAACCCTTGAGGCAAAATTACATGGTCCAGTGTGTAAAATGCTTTAATCTCTTAATATTTATTACCAAATTGCCTTGCAAAAAATGAAGTTATACTTCTGTTAAGTGTCCATATTTCTATACTCTAAAAATAATTTTCCTGATCAACTGCTAAACACCTCTTAATGTGAAAAAATGTTTCATATGTACTATACACTCTTACAAATATCATTGCTAATGGCACATTACCTAAGGAAAATGAATACAGAATCAAAAAAGACAGGATCCAGAACTTAAACACTCAAGTATATATGAATGTAAAGTATTTACCAACATTCCTTCAACCATTATTTTAAGGATTACATTTGAAGGCAGCATCTGATGCTCTTTTAATTTAAATTGGTGGAGAAAATGTGAGCCATTTATTCTATTAGCTTGAATTTTGTTTCAGGCGGAGAAAATGTAAAAGCAGGACACAAAAGCTGATCTTAAGATAGGCCAAGGTCGGTGGTAAACCACATTTTTTAAAACTGTCATAAGACATATCTTTGTGTCACTGATGAATCTGGTTAAAATCCCCTAAACATTGTCACAACATTATAAAAATGTGGACATAACAAGGAGAAATAAATGAATAGGCTATTTTTGTACTCTGTGGCTAATGTATTATTTGTAAAACAATAAATGAAAGCTGAGTCTCCTGCCATCAAAATGAATATGTCTAACTAAGTAATTCTTATTAGAATTAAATAGCTAGAATACATTTCTGCATCCTTCTATTGTTTCTGGAGAGTTTTATTTATTAATTTTTTCCTGAAGACTTTGTGAATCTTGAAATCTCTTCTTTGCTATGTGGAGGATACACAGAAGTTGTTTAAAATCCTCATTTCAGAATCCAATTTAGGCTTCCACTTGTCTGAATTTCTCTTTATTAAAGATGATACCCAAACTCCAAATCTGACAATGTCCAAAAGTTTTAAGAACAAGACATGGTGTCAGCTTTTACAAAACATAATGGAATTTATGTATCCCAGCTCATGACACTTAAGTAATTTTTCAAGGTTATAATCTTCAAATGATATTTGAGAAACCTAATCTGATGATGGTCCAATTTACTGAATTGTTTTGTTGTCTTTGAATAAAATGGCTGTATAAGTTAAATTTTGAACCTTAGATTTCACATTGTCATAAAGCAAGTCTCTGTATATTGTCGAAGAATAAAATCTATATGCATACCTCTGTAACTACTTTTGAAAGAGTACTTCTCCTGTGTTTTCTTTTGGAGTCTGGCTGCTAGAATAGTCACCTGGGATCCTTGAATGGAAGGGTGCTTTCAAGGCTGTTCTGTGACTTTCCTACCTGCTCCCATCACAGAACACTAACCCGCTAATCAGACCACGGGGCACTGTTCACTTCAGCATCTGGTTTCATCAGTCACTCCCTAACTAGAGCCAGGGTAGAGAAACAAATTTGATCATTTTACTTTTAACTTTCAAAAATTTCTTCTCCAAGGTGTCGTCATCTTTCTCTCATAATAAATAAGCATGTCCTTATGGAGCGTGTGCATGGTGATTGATACCCAACTCTTGAGCTTTGCCTCTGGACATTGTCTGCTTTGCATTCTATATTCATCAAATCACAGCTCCTTTTATTTCTCGTAAGCCTGCTAACACATCTCTTGCCTTCTATCCTGAGCTATTGTTGCTCTCTATGCCAATATTATTTCCCTCCTCACACTTATTTTTTTTTGATGATTCCTGCTTTTCTTCAGGCATAAGCTTTATAGTCCTATTAAAGAGTTTTTCTAACTCTAGAAAAGCAACATATAATTCTATAACAAATATTTAGTTATGTCAGTTTCCCACTCTGGAAGATACCCTCCAGGACGGCAAGATTCAAAACTATTTTGCTCTCTCTGATATTCTGTGACTAGGCACAGAAAATATTTTTCATAAATGAGCAATCAAATAAGTGATTTACAGGTTGATTTCTTTGGAAAAGAAATATCTGGTCCATAAAAAGTTACTTAACATAGTAGAATATCATAAATTGAACCTTGCCACTTTTGAAATCATGATGATTCTAGGAGTTCTTGGCTAGAAATTAACTTTAATTAAAACTAGGTTGTTAACAGAAAACTTGCTAGCATGGTTATCATGTTGATGGAATTAGATACTAGTTAGCATAATACAGAAAATTTCTGAATACTTAGATTCACATTAGCTACACAGTTGATCTTAAGAATAGAAAGCAAGTCTTTTAATTTTATGGTTTTATACTGAGAGCTCAAATCCTCCCACCTTCACTTTTTTAGCTGAAATATGTATGATGAATTTTTCTGTGCTCAAATTACACCCTATTGCAAAATAAAGATAAATATATCTATAGAAAACTATTCTGTATAAACACATCTATTCTAAATAGTCATATAATGGGCAATATTTCATACCTTATCTACTATTATCATGAACTAGTATTTCTTTTATAAGTTTTGGGGTTAGGCTTTTTTGCTTTTCTCCTTTGGGAGCTGGAACATTGAGATGATATGGGTTTGCTTTGCATAGGGCAGAGGTAATCATACTGATTTCCCCGAAATTCTGTTCTATGGTTGGACTGTCTGGCATTTAGGAACTCCATGCCATAGCTAGTTAGCTATTTCTTTGAGTGAGGAGTCATCTCATTAATGAAAAAAATGTTATACAGCACAAGGATTTGTTCTCAAGCAAATTGGTAATTCATAGACCAGGATTTAAATCCTCTTATTGGACACTGGCAAATTCTATCTGTTAAAGCCACAATTTTTACACCTCAGAGATGTTAATAATAACACTTATCTTTCCGTTGACTATGAGAATATATATATTATATAATTTTATATAAATATTATTTATATGTTACATATGTATATTCTGTATGTACTTAAATACATATATAATACATCTGTGCCTGATACATGGTAGATATATTGTAAACAGTAGCAATTTTTAGAATGTTCTTACCAAATGCCTTATTTTCATTCATTTATCTTGTAACTGACAACCAGGTATGTACTTGGGATATTTTGGGTGTAGTAGAAGAAATGGAAAAGTATGTCAAATATCTATCATCTGACACCTGTCCAGTTCGCAGCATATTTATTAAATGGATAATGAGCAGATACAGAGACATTGATATAACAAGCACTATACAGCTGGAAGTTGGGATAACAGGCCCAGGTAACCATGGAATAACAGTATGGGAAGTGCCTGGACATTTCTTGGTGAATTAGCCTGCCAGGTTAAAATCAGTTAAGGGCAGAAATTGGACGAAGCCTGTATTTTTACTGGAAATCTGATGCTGTTGTTCATATTTCATGTTAGGCATCTATTGCTATTTTTCCAAAGGCTGTGTTTTCTAGTTTTTTTTTAATTCCAGAAAGTATATGGTTTACAGCAGTTTTTGAGTTAAAAATGCTAATGATTGGAGTAATGTTATCTATTCTAGATGCCCTATAGGGATTTCTCTGTTTAATTGAAGATGTAGCATGATTTTATTATTTATTGAATAGAAACTCTGGCAGAATATTTAATGCCTGAAGCAGAGATTTCCTTTTAGAAAAGAAAATTACATTTTCTTTGATTGGTCCATGTTCAGCGAAATGCTTAGAATATAAAAGCCCCTAAGTTTGAATTTTAAAATACTGTTAGGATAAAAGTAATTTATATGTGCAGTAATAATATTATAGAAGAATAAACTACTCATGTTCGACTTCCAGCAGGCACACAGGTAGAATTAAATAAAAATACTTCATAATGCAACATACTGTTCTTGATAAAGTGAAGATTTGTTTTCTTGATTTTCAGTGATAACCTTTGTCTCTTCCATTTTTATTGTAAAACACTATCCTCCTGAAAATTTCCTTATATTTAAAAGCGTCAAGAGGAACTTGAGTGTCCATGGAATAAGCCTACTAAATCTCAAGGCCTCCATGTCCACTTTGAAAGGGGTTTGGACTCTGAACAAGTACTTTTAATTATTCCCCATCCTTGCCTATAATATCTGGCACAAGATCAGCAGAACTAGTCTGATTATAACCTTTATCCCACTTGATACTAGTTAACGCTAGGTTCGACGTCCCCATTTATTTTTCACTCTTTAAATGCCACATGACTTCACATTTTCATATTCTACCCCTATCTCCCACTCAATTCCCACTTCTGGGTTCCTTCCACTCTGGACTCTAAAACTTATTTCCAATTGTCAACAATATTTTCTACATACCCAGGTACTCCTCTGAAACATCATTTTCTTTCTAAGCTGTATATCAAAATTTGGATATTCTCTGAGATATTAAAATGCTGTACCTGTTTTCAGTTCTATAACTCTTATATCTCTGAGGTTGAAGGTGATTTACGAGTACCCTTTGCTCTTCCTTGGCACTCTTAATCCATTTCTATCCATATCTTTTATACCAGCTATCATTCCTTTATCTTATCTATTCATCTTCCTCCTTCAAAAAGATTTTAGCATGTTCTCACTGTCAGGTTCTTGTATACTGCCCCATTTCTAACCTTAGTAATTTTGCTTATCCATGTAAGAAACTTTTCTAATATATTGTCTTCTCAATTCTTTGAACTCATCTCCTCCAAAGATATTGCTTGTCCAACCACTGTCTTCCAGTCATTACCAATAATTAATTAAATAACCTCAACTTCAAGCATCACACTCTGACCAACATTTCTACCATTTCTATGTCACTTTCTCTAACAGCTCAACTCTATAAATTCTTTGACCTTCTGGGGACCTTGTAATGTTTCTTTTAAACTTTTCTCTCTCTTCATCCTCATGCATTTCTTCTCCCTTTATCTGAGTTTTTCTCTGTGTTCCATCATTACCGTGCATACACTGCCAATTCCTTTGCCTCTTCCTCTACTGCATACTCTCTTGGAAAAACTGCAGCTCTTGTTAAAAACAGTTTCCCCCCTCTTTCTACCATTTGAAAGTGGCTGGGAAAAATATACAATCCAGTTAATTATGGCCCACTTAATTTAAGATTATTCATATCAAGCAGGTAGTTTATGCTGACCACAATCATAATTATTTCTCAAGTTCATTTACTCCATTTTCCTGTTCTATTTCATGTCTTTTCCTCTCTTAATACAATGCTTCATGCCTCTTTTTCAATCTCAGATGGTAATCTTGTTTCTTATTAAGTAATCAGGAAAAAATTTCTGCTAGCACTAACTAGCACATCTACACATGTACCAACTTCTGTTTCTTTGTCAAAGAAATGTTCTTTGACATTCTTCTTGTTAAAGTGATGATCGACTCAGTGTGCAGCAATCATTACTACTGCCTTCCAAGGATTCAGGTTATTTCTCCCTCTGTGTACATAGTGACATTGTGTAATACCCTTGGGGTTGGGTTGGTCCACGAATTAGTTCTGACCAATGAACTGAAAATGAAAATGTGTCAGTTCTAAACCAGACCATTAAATAACCACAGAGTCCCACAGAGATCTCTTTTGTTGTGATATGGAGAAAGGTAATATTCTAGGAAATGGCTGTTCTGTAAGTGTTGTCATGACGAAGAAAGAGCATCTAGCTAACTAGCATTGGACTTAAAAGCACAGTTAAGAAATACACTTTTAAAGTTTCCTGTTGGTGGAATTTTGGTGTTCTTTGATATGCTGAACTGATATGCCTTGTTTTCTAATGGAAACACTGCATGTTTAGATCCCATTCCCATGCACTCGAGAACATTAGCAATATTCTCCTTGTTATCCTGCATTCTTTTTATCTTTCCTTACTAATGGATCATTTCCATAAAACCTGAAATTTATGTTGGTTTGCTTTGATCATCATTCTTGAGAGAGATCTTCAGTGCGTAGAGAATTCTAGGTTAACAGTGATGTTCAAGGAAATTACTTGATCCAAATACGATCACACTTTCTTGTGGTTTCTTTACTGCAACTGTGATATCTACAGTCACCCTTGGAAGGTAATTCGTTTCTGTCTCTGCACCTGTTAAGAATTATGTAGTATGCTTAGGAATCACCATGATATGGCTAAATTTGGATTACTTTCTACCGTTTTTATTAGTTGGAAATTTGTTGTATTTTTGGTATCTTTCCTCATTTCTTGAAAACCTCAAGCTCTTCTACTTTGAAACAATAATTTTTTCCAAATATTTATTTCCTCTTTGTTTGGAACTCCAAACAGGTTTGCTTTACACTTCTTTACTCTGACTATCCTGACTGTTGACATATATTTGTTTTCCAAATCTTTGTCATCCATTGTGCACCTTAGATAATGTCTAATGGTTATTAACCTTTGGTCATTATTTATTCTGCTATGTGTTTTATGTTTTTAAATATGGTTTTAACTTCCATGGTTATATGTATATTTAGTTTCTAGAAGTTCTTATGTGGGTTTTAAAAGAATCTTCCTGGTATTTCTGTGTTTTTCTATGTTTACTCCTACTTTTATTTTTATTCCTCAAAAAATATGAAAATCTTATCTAATAATTTCAGTATCTGGGATTTCTGTTCATTCTTAGTCATGGTGCCTTATTTTTGTGTGTTTTATTTTAGGACTATTTGCTTGAAGTTATTCAAATCTTTTTGTACAAATTCTTTTAGGACAGAAATGTAGGTGTTCATTTCAAAAAAAATGTTTCTATCTACTCATGGGGATTAACAATTTAGAAGGATTTTAAACCAATTTATATGCTTGAGTTTTTCTATCTTGGTGGTATTCATTTGGGTTAAACACACTGATGGTATGTTCTTGTAGCTTGAAGCTTATGATTATGTAATCTAATGAAATTTGTTTCTTCCGTTCAGCACGAAGTTTGAAAAAAAATTCCTTCAGATCCCTTGCAAGTTGGGAGAATATTTCTAATTCACTATTATATTAAGAGTAATTCCTCACAATCCAGCTCTTGTGAGGCACTTCCTACAGTATTTGTAAACTTTGTCAGACACTGGACCTACTCTAGCTTCCCTCAGACTGACAGAATGAGATTGGAAATGAAAACCAAGCTCACAAATTTCAGAATCTGTGTCTTAACATGGCAAGGTTTTGGTATACTTGAAGTTTTGCTCTTCCCACTCCCCATTTTTCCCTCCACCATCACCTAAATACATAATTACTTCTTTTATAAAAAATATTTATCAAGATAGATTGAAAATGTCCCCACTAAAATATGGTACATTCTGTAACTATTCTAAGACTTAAGAATTTCTTCCAAGTTTACAGTGTCAGAAATATCTGCAAATTTCCATGTTAATGTTTGTGTGATGAAGTTTTACATTGAAATATGATTGTTAGCAGCATTATATGACACTACTAAATCTTTTATATATTTTTTACCATGATGATTAAGAACATAATTTTGTATGATCAAAAGATAGATTAATTAGTTGTAATAGGTGATAACTTTCCTAATTAGTTTTCATTCCCTGTAGGAATTATGGGTTATGACACAGTAGCAGTACTATAAATGTCAATAACTAATTTGTGGGACTATGTAACATGATGTATCATTTAATAGACATTTCTAGAATTTAATAGTATATTTGAGTTTATAATTAACTTTATGTATCTCAAATAAATCCTTTATATGTTATGTAAAATAATGACAGAAACCTTCAGAGATTATAAAGCTACACTTTATTTAAGGAAAAGTTTCTTTTATAAATTAATTTAAACATTTTCAGGAACATTTCAGAAAATACACCAACTTTTAGAGCTATAAAATGATTGGTATTTTAATGAAAGTGTGCAGTAAGTCAAAATAGAAGAAGTACTGGTTTAATAAGGAATTTTAATATGAAATACATAAAACAGAAAAACCAAAATACTGAAAAACTTAACAAGTCTATGGCAGTAAGTTTTATTTAATGTTATTAAACTGAACTAATTTGTTTATTATACGATGAGAATTGTATTGACCTAGGACTTGTTCATTGGATTAAATCTAAAGCCCACAATTAAAAATGGTATGTTTTTTCTTCACAATGCCATTGCTGATGTTATTTTTGTGGTAGAGGAAAAACAAGCTGCCATGATAAATAATGACCAACATGATAAAACCTCTATGAGGTAATTTCATAAAACTGCTGTGATACGAATCTCTTATATAAGTAAGAGCTATTTAATGTAAAGACATTTTACATGAATGCTTGTGCCCCTGAAATAAAAGATCATCAGATGGCCCACACAATCATAAGGATGAAAATGTTACAGAAAATCTATAGCAAATTTAGTGCTTGAGCAAATGATCAATGTGTTCATTTTTAATCAGTGTCCATCATCTATAATGCTAATGTTAGAGATGTTCTTGGGCTCACTGCTTCTACTGAGCTATGAATGCAGTTATTTAGGTTTATGGTCTGTTGTGTGGCCTCTTCATACTTGTCCAAGTTTCACCACCATGCCATTTTTAAGTGTAAAACAGTCATATTCTTAAAAAGCATTTGCAGTTAGTGAGAGTGGGCTGAGAAAGACATTGGCAAATATTGTCTTCCCAACCACAGCACACAGCAGGGATAGACCAAGGTGTGTGTTCACGTGTGCACAGGAGTCGCTGGGTGCTATGCAAGCAGACAAGCCTACATTCAGATGAGGCAGCATCTTTGCTGACAAAACTGTGAGAACAATAGTAAAACTGAGTAGAACCAATGGGTCTCAACATCAGTGATGAAATGCTTCTTCCTTTTGGGGAGAAATGTTCTCATTCTTTCCCTCCCACTCTTCCATTCCCACTGAGTCCATTACGGCTGCAGATCTTACTCCCAGAAAAAGACAAATTGAGATTCAAAAGGTAATTTTTAAAACACTCTATTGAAATCTTTGCTTGTTACATTGTGTTCTTTTAACATGGAGAAAAGAAAAACATTAAATTTAAGCACTTATTTAGTTGTAGCTTTTATTTAAATTGTATTTAAAAATAAAGCCATTCAAAACTTTTATTTTAAATGTATACAGATATTCTTAAATAAAACTGCAAAACCTTAATACATCTTACATATTTTTACAGTCACAATTGCTCACTTATATATTTGAAAAAGGATGCCTATTACAAAATGCTTTCAAAGGAAAATACTTGGTGTAACCTAAATGATCATCCATTGAGTTTAGTAAATCATGACATACCTGTAATATGGAATATTCTAAAACTTAAATGAGGAAGCTATGAGATATGAAATTATGCAAAAGATGTTTCAAATGTAATAACTATATAATTGACATATTTCTTTACCCTTACGTATATAAATACGTTATATACAATAAACACAAACATACATTGCACAGAAATGATCCTTAAGTATTATATCAAAAAGTTAACAGTTCTTAATTAGAGGGGGTACTGTAACTTATTAAATTCAAGTGAAATGAAACTTCTACTTTATTCCTTATAAGTCTGTACTATTTTAATATTTTACCATCAGAAAATTTTCATGTACTAGCTGTGTAATTTAAAAAACAGTAGAAAAAACTTTTAAAATCACTTGCTCCAATAGTATTATTAAGTGTCCATTTGTAACACTTTCCTAAATGTCTCATAATTCACTGAGGAATAAAGTATACAGGATGATCAAGGTATAGATATGATCAACAAAGCAGTTAATTGCCTAGTATTGAATAGCAGTATTAAGATTCCTCATCTTTGAACTAAGCACTGCCCCTCTCTGAAACTATTCTTTCTTATAATCTGTGCCTACCACATTGTGATGTCATTTCTACCAAGTTATGTCCTATGTACTGGAAATCAAATGCCTTTTGTAACATTATCTAGTACTTCAGAGAAATCAAAGGAATTGCTACTAAGATTTGAAAATGTGAGCTTTAGTTATTAGTGAATTCTTATGTGAAACATAATTAGAGATTTTTAATTAGTATCTGACATTTTAAAATAATTACTATTAGTATTCCTTAAAGTATATTCAAATTATTTCAAACAGCAGTTTTACATAATACTTCATCTATTTGGAAAGATAAACTAAGAAAGCTACAGAGTAAAAGAAGACCTACTTTAGTGGTTATAATAAATCTTTATCCACATGATAGTAATAATTCTCACATATATTCAGACATTATGTATGCATGGAATTATTCTAGTGATTTATATCATTAGCTCACTAGATCCTTGTATTCAACTCTGTGTGGTACATATTGCTTTTATTTCCATTCTGCAGATGGAAAACCCAGGCTCAGATAAGTGGCCAATAAATAGTACAGCCAAGTTTTAAACTCAGGATCTAGCTCTAGAATCTTCCTTCTGAATCCTAACGTTTTACTGCCTCTGTGGAAAAAAATATCGAGACCTAATATTTATTGAGATTTACTATGTGAAGTCACTTTGTAAATAGCTTTCAGGTGTGATATTTGCAAGTGTAATATGTATTGAGTACCACAAACAGCAGTTCAAAATAAATATATAGTTGTTACGTCAATGTTTCTGGGCTCAGGAGTACAACCATGGCTTAGCTGAGTCTTATGCTCAGGATCTCATAAAGCAGCAGTCAAGGTTTTGTCCTGCCTGTGTTCTAATAAAGAGGCTGGACTGAGGATAAATCTACTCTCAAGTCCATGGTTTGGTGTCAGGATTGATTTCTTTATGGTTGTTGGACTGAGGAGCTTTCTTCTTATTGGCGGTTGGGTACTCTCAGTTCTTACAGGCCAGCCACGGTTATGAGAAGGTGCCTTCCCTAATAGTTAGAAGAGACCTTGTTAGTTAGCAGGTTTCTTAACATGGCTGATTACTTCCTCAAAGGAGCAAAGTAAGTCTTCGGAACAAGTTGGCCAGCAAGAAGGAGTCTTATAGAATATAACACAGTCACGGGAGTGACATCCCTTCATCTTGGCCATATTATATTGTTTAGAATCAAGTCATAGGTGCTGGTCATACTCAGGGGAAAGAGATTACACAAAGGTGTGACCTTTAGCAGTTGGGAATCATGGGAGAGCCACCTTAGTGTCTGTCCATCCTAGTCTGTCTTCTGGACCAAAATGACTTATGTCTCTCTCACATGCAAAATATATTCAGCCATTCCCCAAGTCCAAGGAATCTCATCCCATAATAGTATTTAGTCAAAGTATGAAACTCAACATCTAAATCAGTTCAAGGTATAGATGAGGTCCTTTAGGTGTGGTTTCTCTTGATCTGTGGTGGTTGCAAGCTGTTGGTCTCCCAATTATCCCTGCCTCCTGGTATTCATGGTTTTGTGTAATCATCCCTCTTGAGTATGAGCAGAACCTGTAATGTTCTTCTGAACAACAAAATGTAGCAAAAGTGATGAGATGTTATGACTGAGATTGCATTACATGATATAAGACCATCCAGCTGCCAGACGTACTCCAGAGATTTTTCTCACCCTAGCTGAGAAACCTATGTGGCAAGACGCTGAAGGCAGCCCTCAGACAATAGGCAGCAGAAACCAGAGCCCTGCTAACAGCCTGAGTGAACTTGAAAGCATGTTCTTCCTCACTGGAACCTCGGGATTAGAACGCAGCCTACCTTGATTGTAGGCTGTGAGGCTCGAAGCAGAGTACCCAGCTAAGCCATGCCTAGACTCTGAACTCGCAGGAACTTTGAGATAATGAAAGTTTAAGATGCTAAGTGTGTTACACCACAGGATAAGAATGTGATGTGTGCTAGCTTCAATCAATTCTTACAACAACCAAATGACATAAGAACTTTCACGCACCTATTATATAGTTACAATGATTCACGTACCGAAAACCTTAAGTTCCTTTCACAAAGTCACCTAGGCAGTTGTGACAAAATGGGGGTTTAAGCCCACTTAGTCTGTCTTCAGAGTTTTCCTCCATCCCCATGACACCACATAGGCTTTTAAAAAAAATTTGTAAATATCAAACAAGATTTAGTCAACATTTTCTGCTGATTGGTATCAGTCTCTTGTGACTTCAGTTTTGTAAGATTAAATATGTTTTTATCCCCATTTGATCAACAGTCAAGAGGAATGATTTAAAAATATTAATTACAAATTATCCCTATATTTCTTCCATCAGCTCCTTCTCTGTGAGGCAGTGATGATTTTTCATAAATATATAGCATGTTCAGATCACCTTGGTATTTCTCTTTACCCTCCAGCTACCTGTCATTTTGTCATTTGCCTTCTCCCTTGGAAGCTGTCCAAGTTCATGGAGAGGAGGGGAAACTCAAACTGATCTTAATAGCAGCTCTTGTAAATGCAGCTGTGAGGGAAGAGTGAGCAACTGTTGTCTGAAATCTTTATCATCTGTGAATTTCAATTATCCATATGATCACCACCTCCCATGAAGCTGAATGATCGAAAGTTGGAGTCATGTGTCTTAGAGATATTTTTGCATTC
Source organism: Manis pentadactyla (assembly GCF_030020395.1). Lineage (NCBI taxonomy): Eukaryota > Metazoa > Chordata > Mammalia > Pholidota > Manidae > Manis > Manis pentadactyla. The sequence goes on from NC_080019.1 coordinate 55,671,617, forward strand.
ATAAACATTTAACACTGATCTAATATAATCATGAATGTGTAAGATTTCAAAATGAAAGAAAACCTATAAATCAAAGAAAATGCTCATTTTCTCCTGCTTCATCCCAATTCGTGTGGGATACATAGGCTCATATGCGCATACTGTACTATTCTAATGACCAAAATGTACTTTTAATGCTTTTTTCCTCAGCCACTTGAAATTTTGGTTCAAACTTGAGATCATTAAATAGCTGTAATGATATCAACAGGAGCACCGTGCCAACCAAATGCAAACATAATTTAAATGCCATTTTCATTTTTTGTTATATGGTTCTCAGCAGGAATGACTTAAAAATAATATATCAAAATTATGTAAATATTCTTTCTGTGCATATTACCAGTTTTTCAACTGAAAGTATGCTTTGATTATTTCTCCTTTTCTGTAATCACATATGTGCACACAAAGATACAGATCAATAAAATACATTTTGGTACAATTTCAGAATGCAATGCAAAAGTGTTACCTTGTACAAAAAACATAACATATTATTCAAATCTATGCAATAGGTATACTGTAGGTAACTATATAATAGGTATACTGACTGGGAGATGAAATAGTTGCATATAGACAAAATGAATCCAAATTTC